>NC_090841.1:62154599-62779599 GCF_028021215.1 Eschrichtius robustus | reverse complement strand
ATGCATAATTTGTATTTTAATTATTCCCTGGCCTTTCACAACCGTGAGCTTTAATATCCCATTTTCACTCCCACATGATGCTTTCCTTTATGACTTATGAAGCACCTTTTGATTTCCCTAGGAAATTTAAAATAAATTTTCTAAATTTGTGGATACATAATTGTAATAACATTGGAATCATGTAAGGCAAATACTTATTATTGAAATACAGATCAGTTCTTAATTTGACTTGGAATTGCTTAATGAAATTGAAATGTAACATAGAGGTCATTAGTAACTGGATAGACGGTTGCAAAGATTACATTGTTAAAATATATGTCAAAGATTTAATGAAATAAGTAACTGATTTAAGGGTTCTGTTCTCATTAGTAGAACTGAGATCAGTACTTTTAGATTATTTAATTAATCCATTAATCTATTTTATCTTCTACAGTGTATGTTATATAGTTAACTCTCTTTGTTCATTTTACTAGGGTGTCTACCTGGTGACCTGATAGTTATGATTTATTTTCATTAACTGCAACAAAACACTGTTAATTGCATTATATTCATTATCTTGTAGCGTCAGTATTATATGCATAATTAGTCTATGATCATTTTTCTTGCATAATTAAATGAACTAAGAGTTCAGATTAATTTGAAGAGGCATCATGAATCCATGTAAAAAGAATGTTGCAGGAAAAGGCCTCATAATTATAAGACTTATAACCCTGGGCCAATCACTTAACCTCTTTTAAACTAATGTCCTTTCCACCTGTAAAATAGGTTTATGGAGATAGCTCTCTTTAATTAATGGATTTTGTCAGTATTATATATTATAATATGTATGAAATTGCTTTATGAACATAATATACTGTTATTATCATTGCACTGATATAAAATTTCAAAATGAGATTGTAGATCAAAGGCTAGTTCTGTAATTGTTGAAAAATTAGATGGTGAAACTCTCCTGCTGTCATTTGAGAAAGAAGAGATTGAATTTAGATATGTTGATATCCTTAAATAGAGGTTAATAATGTATGGAGTATATATAGAAGAAATATGGACAGAATTTGTCTATAAAGAGCCAGATAACAATATTAGAGACTTGCCAGGCCAAGAGACAAATTTGAGGTATTATGTAGGTACTTATTAACAATTTAAAATATTTTAAAAATATATTTTTAACTGGTGGACCACCCAAGCCAAATGGGATTGGAAGTGGGGTGGGAGCAGATTTGGTCCACAGACCATAGTTTGCCAACCCCTGGCGTACAGCAAAATTTTCTACAATTTCAAAAGTTAGCTCTCCAAACCTTCTTTTGAAAATCATGCTATTGAATCTTATTATTTCCCTAAAAATGATTCTTCTGCATTTACTTGATTGGCATGTGAGAAAATAGTAGTTTTGCATAATGGATACATGTGGAAGTAAGGGAGACTGTAATCTTTGTTCATTTTGTAATCCAAGATTTAATAAAGAAAAAAGTGTATCACAGAACATGAATTTCCCTTTGTGAAGACTTTCCAATTTAGAAGAGTCTAATTGAATAGTTGTATATGAGAAAGATTTTCACCTCTATAACTCTTTCCAAAAGTTATTATCTAAAAGAGGTAATGAGCATTTAATTCAACTGGAAAATAAATCTGGAACTGATAAGAAGATATTTGCCTATAAATAGTAATATTTTATCTTTCTGCAATGTGAAAAACAGTTCTGCCACCATACTGTTAATAGTCAAGGATTTTTGTCACCCCTACATTCAGTGTGTTATGACCCATGCATCCAGAGTAATTAAGTCCATCAGATACAATAACTGCTGCTGACATTCTCAAAAGGAAACTTAGATTGTAATTCTCTGATGAACTGAACTGTTGAGTAGAAGATTTTTAAGAGAGATTTTGATCTTGTCTTAAAATTGGAGTTTTATCTTGACAGGTACTTTTAAGATTGACCGAAACAGTCTTGTTTGGTCTAAAATATCTCCCATGCAAACACATGGGGGTTTAAATATTTCTTGTGTTACTATCATTATGTGGGCAATATTGCTATTGGCTCTTGCCATGCTCCGTTTCCCTCTTAGCATAAATCTCCTAACTCAGAGCACCATACATAGGAAAGTGGTATGGGATAATTCCACCCTATAAGGATGGTAGTGCTAGGGATGAGGAAACTGGCTCAAGGAATTACTCCTGTTACTTAGGGAGTGATGTGGCCTGAATTGAAAACCTCTGAAACATTAGGGCAATAGCTATCTAAGTCAATATGACCTGTTTTTAAGTCCTTTAGACTATGAAATATGAAAGACATAGATTTTCTGTGGTCTAGGTACCATGTGAGACACTGTAACTTGCAAAGTTGGGTATAACTCCTAATTAATTAATTTAAAAAACGGTTATCACATCCCTGCTATGTTTCAGGCACTGTGCTGGATGTATAGGGTATTTCTGTGAATCAAACAGACACACATCCCTGAGGATAAGTGGACATTCCAAACGTGGCCCAGCAGGGGTAGTCTCATCACATGGCGATTAAGAGAACTTGGCATGCTTTTCCCTGCCTTGGACTATTCCAAGCTCTGTTTTCTGACTGACTTCTGACTACAATTCTCCTTCCCATCTTTAATCTTTTCTTGGGTTTCCATTGACTGCTAATGGCCCCCACGATATAATGACCCTAAAGCATTACCCTCTTCCATTCTAATTTTACTAGTCACCATAGTTTCCTGGTACTGGTTAAAGAGATATTAATTCCATAGTATAAATGGAATTTTCTAAACTGTGTTGCTGTTATTATCTTCCTTTTAGAACTGAGCAAAGGAAAACAGATAGAAAATGTATCTTTGAATGGCAAATATTAGACAAAACAAACACAACGATCAGAATAACTGATCAGTGAGATGTGAACACACGGAAAATTTATATTTTTTATTACTAAATATATCATCTCAAGAAAAGAAAAGAAGTTGAGCAAAAATAATCAGCTTCCCCATTACTCATGGACTGAGGAGCAAATGAGTCAGAGAGAATGTCGTTTTCTGTTAACAACATTGATCCTGATGAAACAATGAGAAGGAGACATTTCTGATGAGAAGAGTCAGTCCAGAGGATTAATTCCCATATGATGAGATTGTATTGATGTATATCTTGACTATTTGGATAAAGTGTGAAGAAGAAATCTTCTCCATGAAATATTAAATATGTGGTTCAGAAGCATTCATATTATGGTCCAAGATGATTCATCTTTTAATATTTTTGCCAGCCAGAAAATACAGCAATGGAGAAAACTTAGATTGTGAATATCTTCCTATATGGGAGCAGGTACAGAATGGTTATAATAGTAAAAAAAAAATTAAAATTACAATTAAAAAGACCACTTTTTTCCCTGTAGATTATGGGGGAAAAGATCTAGGTTGATGTATGGCTGGAAGCAGGATACACGGCTCAGAAAAATCTGAGCTTTGATGCTGCTTTTTCAGTCTTGGTGAAAACAGGAAAACTGAATTTGATTTAAAGATAAGTATAAGCAATATTGATAGAAAAGTCTTATGCAAGTTCATATTTTTTAATGTAAACTAATCCAGAATTAAGATGAAATCTATTAAATATAAATGATTTGTGCCATAATAGTCATTAAGGTTTTTAGAATTTATTTATTTTTTCTTTTGTCTGTTCAGATTTAGAAAGTCCCCAACTTTGCAGTCTCAACTTTGGTGAATTAAAGTTGATCCAAATACTTTGCCACTCCTCCCATTGAAAGATGACATCTATTTCCTCTTCACTTGAAACTGAAATTGCCCTGAGATTTGCTGAACAAGTAAATGTGGCAGGATTCACACTCTTTAACTTTAGAGAGTGCGTTTTAAGAGGTTTACAGCTTAAGTTTTCACTGCATGAATAACTTATTCTTGAAACCTAGCCACCATGGTGTGATGAAGCTCAAGCAGCCAAATGGAGAGGACCACATTTAGGAGAACTGAGACACCCTCCCAACAGTCCCAACCGCACTCCAAACTTTCATCCTTCTTAGAGAGGCCGGTTTGGATCTCCCATCAATCCTTGCACCCCAGCCAAAACCAAGCGAAGCAGAAAAAACACATGTGCTTCCCACAGAATTATAAAGAAATAATAAAATTTTGTTTCTTTAAGGAGATAAGTTGGGGAGAGGGAGTTATTATTTGATAGCTAGACCAGAAATTGGCACCTGGGCATAAGATGACAGCATTACAAAAGCACTGACTTTGTGTGTGGGTCATAGTTGGAGGTCTGAAGAGCAGGAAAAAATTTGAAAAGGTAGTAAGGAGATTGCTATTAGAGGTTTGATAAAGTAGGAACTGAGTTATATACTGGCAGAAAAGAAAATAAGATTTAAAAATTACCTAGTGAACTTTTGGATCTAAGAGAATTTCCAGACCAAATGTTGGAAGCTGTCATTTGGCTTATGTTAGCTGCCTATTGTAAAGCATGTATAAAGAAGAATGACTAAAGAAGGAATGTTAAGTTTCAGAAGACTCTACAGAAAATTTGTCCATCCCAAGACTTATATGGTCGGAAAATAAGACTATTTTTTATCCTCAGGTTTTCCATCTGGTAAAATATACTCGAAGTATGAAACTGCCTCAAGGAAAATATAAACACAGAATGCTGCCAGTTAAAGAAATACTCAAGGTCAAAATGAAGTCAAGTGTGGGATATACAACCCTTCATAACAAATGCAGAAATATTTATTGTGGTGGTACTTTCTAGAACTTCTTTATTATATTGGTAAGCTTCTAAAGTTCTTAGGGGTATGTTTGTTTCACACACTCATTCATATAGATAAAAAAAAAAATTCTGTGAATCTAAATGGCATTGTCTCACAGCTCCTAATTCTTAGGCTAAAGTAGAGAAATGCTTAATTCACAGAGATTTGTGCATGTGATATTTCTGTAATTGAGTGGATTTAAAAGTTGATACATAGGAAGCCTACACAGTTTTTAGAGGAGCTGTAACATCTTCAGTAGAGAAAGACAGTAGTGAAAAGTGAAAATAGGTCTTCTGGCTTCAAATTTTAATGGGCAAGACACAGACTGACAAACACAGAACATTTTCTATCTAAAAGAAGAGTGAGTCAGAAGGCAGAACCAAGAACCCAGAGGGTAGAGCCAAGAGTCACAGATAGTCATTGCCAGGGAGATGAATTGATACCTAATTAGGAAACATTTTCTGCCTCTGGTTAATTGTCATATGATTGGGGAGAAAAATTACTATGTACCAGTGTCATCTTTGTAGCTCCTAGTCTTCTCCATTTTTGAATAGGTGTTTATATTGTGGTTATCCTGTGCCTGTTTCACTACTGTGTTTGATGTGTGGGGAAAAGATACAAGGCCTTTAAATTCACAGGTTGCTAGATCCATGGAAACACACAAACAGCCTCATTTGCAACTGTACATGATTTAGGTGATAAGGTCTATGAACTCAGGCCTCATCCTAGAGCCTTAATGAATCAGTATTTGGAAGGATCTTGGAAAGGAATAAAAGTATTTTGCATGTGAGTGAAATATAAATAATTAGTCCCTGGGAGTAGACTCTGGTAAAATAAAGATGGTTACAAATTCTTTGCCACTCTTCCCACAGAGTTGTGGTATCTACTTTTCCTTCTGTTGAATCTGAGCTGCCCCTGTGACTCATTTTGACTCATAGAACGAAGAAGCAATGTTGTTTAACTTCCAAGGCTAGGCATTATTATGCCCACAAATCTACATTCAGCACTCAGAATACTTCTCTGAAATCATCCAGGATGCCCTGAGGAACTACACACAGCTACATGGAGAGACCTAGTTCCTGGGCAGCATACTGCACCACACTGCCAGGCATGCAAGTCATGACATCCCTCTCTGTGTGTAAGACAAAGTAAAGCAGAATAGCCAAGAGGTCAACTCACTGGATCATAAAATTTATTCTTATTTTGAACGCCTACGTTTTGAAGTGGTTTGTTACAAAGTGATAGATAAGTGAAATAAGGACCAAGATAATTTGCATTAAAATACAATAGAATTTAAGTAATTTACACTTAAATAATGACTTCCAAAATATGTTTCATTTCCTCTTGCTCTCAGGAACCATGATTATTTCTGATAATTTTGACTAAATGAAATCAGTAAATTAATTTAAACTTACAGGGTTGTGTGTGCATGTGTATGTGTGTGTGTGTGTGTACGTGCATGCCTCATGCACCGGTGTGTGTGTCTTCTCTTTCTGCTGATTCACAGGCTTTATTTATTTAATATGTGTTCATATCAATGTGTCCACATATGAGTGTTGGAGATTATTAGAATAAACTACAAGTGATTCCCCAGGGATAATATTCCTCCTCTAATCTCTTGTATCTTTTTCCTAACTATCTCTTCTAGGGAAACATTCTTTCGTCCTGTTTTCCCAATCACGGCTCTCTTAATTTGTCCCAACATACTTCAGATAATGTCTCCTCTTCTATCCTTTTTCTCTATAAAAGTGATACACGATATTACTTTCCATGTACTTAAACTTTATAAAGTGTATTATATTAAATAAATTCTTTGGCAATTGCTTTTTTGCTCAATATTGTATTTGTGAGATTCATCTACAAATATCGATACCTGTTTCTTTTACTTTCAAAGTGGTGAAAATGATATGCATTATTTATCAATTCTCTACGTGAAAGAATAAAGATTATTTTCAAATTGTTCTATTATAAACAATGTGAAGATTCCTACTGTTCATTCCTCCTAGTGCTCATATGGGAAAGCTTTTCTAGTGTCTATTCACAGAACTAGAATCACAGGCTTTAATTTATGCACATTTTCAATTAATAGATAATGCCAGATTGTTCTCCGAAGTTTTTGTACCTATTCACACTTGCAACAGAAAGATATGAGTGTTCTTTGTTCTGCATATCTTCATCAAACAGTGGTATTGTCAGATTTTATAGTTTTTGTCCATCTGGTGTCTAGGAAATGTGTCTTACTGTTTTATTATATTTCCTTGATACATGCACATACATTTGTTTGTATTTTAATATATATAGGGTACATTTACATGTGTGTATGTGTGTGTGTTTGTATGTGTATACGGTAAAATAAAAGCAAAAGAATTGGACTAAAAAGCATGAAGTTCAAGTGAGTGCTTACCTGTGATGGAGATGGAGGAGTATGACACTGGAAATAGGATGTTCGGAGGATTTATACATATATGGGTAATATTTTGTGTTTCTATTTAAGTATATATCTAAGGGCATACAGTAGCATTACATTATTAATACAAAGTGTTACATCAATTTTATACTTCTTAATAGTCTGAAATATTTAAAATTTTACTTTTATAAAAACAATATATGCATGATCACTATGGCATACACACTTGGCCACTCTTGCCTAGGTCTCACCACAGAAATTGCCACGAGTCAGATCATTTCTTTTCCAGGCTCTCTTGCTGCCGTAGAGGGTCACATAGCCATGATGTGGCACTATAGGCATAAGAAGTCTGCTGGGAGATTCTGGAAGATAGTTTCTTTGCTAATGAAATAAATGAGCCATGGAGATAGGTTTATTGTCATCTGGCTGGCTTTCCTATTTCCTGGCTGTGAATATAGTTGTGATACTTAGAGACGTAAGAGCCATCTTCCTATCAAAGGAAAAAACTCAACATTGTGAGACTTCTAGAGATGAAGAAAAGTTTGCAGTGATATATTGAACAACCCCTGGATCATCAATCCTTGATCTTTTGTTTTCTTACTGATTACAAAATCATAATTATTTTGAGTTTCTGTTCTTATAGTTGAATGCTTTTTAATTTCTGAACACTTAAAAAACTTGGAATAGTTACAATATTACAAAGAAAGTAAATATTAAATATAATCTTACAACATAGCTCTATATACAGTTTGCCAATATAGGTTATTTCTCTTAGGTTTACCTTAGTTGCTCTGACCTCTCTCCCACTTTTTCTGTTCTTAGAAGATCTTACGTGGAGTCCTCTCTCTACAGGGAATTCAAATCACCCATACCAAAAGCAGCATCATACGTTATGCAGTCAAATGCTCTACCACTGAGCTATACCCCCAGAAGCAGCATTATACATTATGATGCTTATGTGAAAACTGGCTCAGACTTGTATAGGAAGCCTAAGAGATTTATTAACAACCTTCTACATGTGGGCACACACAGTTACACAAAAATGTCACAACCCATTAACTGAGCATTTCTAAGTTAACCTGTATTGGATTTAATTTCTGATAAGTTTCTTTTCACAGACATATGTTGCTATTCTGGTGTCAGCAGATTCCTTCACTAGCTGACAGACAACAAACCTCTCCTCCTATAGCAACTCCCTTTACTCTTCCAGCCAAATACACCTACACCTATTAATCCCTCAACATTTATCTGAGGTCTACCCAGCCACCAGAGTTTTGGTATCAGCCCCAAGTTTTAATCAATTTGAAGAATACTCTTAAATTTTTTTTTACATGTTCTTTTTTGGTCATTAACCGCAACACACAATCTAACAGCTAAAGAGAAGTGTCAACATACTATCATGATTGTATTGCAACACAGCCATTGATATATTGTTCAGTCAGCTCTACTGACCTCCTTGTGACCAGTCATGATCTGAATGAACTATAATTCATGCAGGAGCACTTCCACGACACCTTCCAGCATACCAAGACCTCCTTTTATTCTACTTGTGCCCACCGGGATTTCTTTTTTAAGTACTACTTGCAACTCTGGGTTATGCGCTGCAATGTTACTTGTCAATTTACTGCTCATTTTTCAATGCCCCTGAACATGTAAATGTTTCCTGTCTGTCAAACTCAGGGAAACATTGTCCCTCTTTCATCAGAAGAGAGTTTTGAATATGGCCTGAGAGGCGATCTATAGACTTGGCTGTGGGTGTTCCATAAAATACATCTTCTCCTTAAATCTTATTACCTCAGGAGAATTTATTCTAGATTCAACTTCCTAAATCCATTTATTTTATTACTTATTTCCCTCTACACACTTTAAATTCCAGATTTTAACCATTATCATTATTATTATTATTTTGATAAGGCTGATGGTTGTTCTCTGCACAACCACTTAGATAGGTATCATATAGTTCCTAATTTCAGGAGTGTCCTTTTCTAGACTTTTTTATACCCAGTTGTCATGAATTATCATTGACATTTCCCCATGCATATTCCAGCTTCTGAACTCTCAGGCTGGACTGAACTGATTTTCTTGATCACTCAGATATGACATAATATTTTTAGCCATTTATAATTTGGTCATTCTCACATTTTCATTATTTGATTGGTAGAATTCATAAGAGAAACAGAAAACACTCTAGCTATTTTAATAGGGGGACTTAAGAACTGAAAGAATTATTTGAAAGACTGGAAGATTCAGTTCTAATACAGACCTCTTTGAGTGGTCACTTCACAACTGATCCGCTGGGGGAACAACTTGCTTCCAAGCTCTACTGGAACTAAGTCAACATCAAGAAGCCATAGTGCAACTACTTCTCATACTCATAAGGCTAGAGAATGGACATCCAAAGCCACTGGCCACATTAAAATGCTGGAACAGTTGCAACTGTCTCTTGACACAAGGGACTGGAGAATGGACATGACATTGGAATGCTTCCACAGGAAACTTTCATCTCTCTAAGAAAAGCTAAAATAGAGGATGAAACCCCACTTCCACCTTCCAAATATCTCAAGACTGCATCTAATTCATATTTGAATTAGATGGACTTAATTCTTATTTGAAACTCTGGTTAGAGAGGAAATTATAATGTTCAATAATAATTCAAAATTGCAGGATGGATGAATCACATATGAGACACCCAAACAAAAGTATTTCCACAGGTATTTATGCTTAGTGTGTTTTTTAAAATAATAAGTAGTATATAGCAGCTCTAAAAGTATCATTTTTTTTATAGGACTGTTGCCAGACACTTTTGATTGTCATTTACATCAGACTTCCCTAAATTTACGCTTTTGGTTTCAAAAAAGAGTAAGCTGGTTTCCAGAGTCACCAATGAGCTCAAATTCGGATGGAATAAGTATAAGTAACAACTGTGTATGTAGGGTGTTGAAAGAATGTACTGAATAAAATAAAATTAAAATGAATGGTGAAATTTGAAGCTATTAGCTGACTTTTAATATTGCCATCATTATCTTATTTTTCTCAAATTGTCAGTGGAATTCATCATTTCAGGAGATATTTATTTACACAATGGTAGGGAGACACAAAATTTTTTTGTATATGACATAAAACATACAACTGAGTTTCTAAATAGATTTTGAATCCCATAGAAGAGATAACCTTGAAACTCGAGGTATTACTGATTTGCAAGATAGTAGTCATTTCATTATACCCGTTTTACATCTTATTTCCAGAAATATTTAAGTGGTTCTCTGAAAATAGTGGTAAAATAACATGTACACGATGGCCTTAGACAATTTCAAACCTAACTTACCGTCAGTGAGTTTTTAAGTCATTGAGCAAAATGACTGTCCTTTTAATTATTGCAAAGTTATAGCTAAAGACAAGTGATCAAGATAATAAAAGCATTTTCAAGCATGTTTTATTCATCCTTAATCAAAATGTTTTATTGTTTGAAATATTAGGTCTGTTATTTGTAAAATAAACAAATTATCTAATTTGGATTTAATTACATATTGCTTTCTTATATATTGCTTCATTTCTTATCTTGCTATGGGTAATAAATTTATACACACGTTCTTACAATTATAACCAATGCAAAAAAATAGATAATGAGAAGAACAAATGCTAGTGACTATAGATTTGTACAAGTGATTGAAAAGTTATGATTCATAATGACTTGGAAAATTCATGAGTAGTAATTTAATCAAACGTTACTGCTGACATAACTGTGTGCTTAGTTAACTTCCAAAATACGCATAAAAATATGTTTGCTTTGGACACTGTGTGATTTGTTATCTTAACCAACACATGATTCTGACTCAACTTTTCTGTCATAAGGGAAAAAAAAAAATGGAGGTCTCACCAATGATCAATTCAAAATAATCGCAATTACTTTTATAAAATGTTCAACAATATTGATGTAATTTCCAAAACCTAAGTGTAATTACCTTTGTCTTTCAGGTTTATGGTATATTCATTTTGGATATTGCTCTCAGTTCTCAAAAATTAGAGCCTTTAAATGCTAATTTAATAAATTTCTTAGCTCCATTGTATACATTGTTCCATATTGTTAAATATGGATAAATAAATTTGGTTTTCTTTTGTACACTCAGTAGTGGACTTATGTTATTAGCTGCTTGTTCACCTGTGGTTTTGAGGGTATAGGTAGAAGAGTGCACTTATCTCACTATTCTGAGATTCAGTTGTAAGAGTTTATGACAAATAACACGAGATTCCTATTATTACATTTCTTAAGGACGAATTCAATCAACTTTCTCAACTAGAAACTGTGTAACAAATCTCACTAGGGATATCAGTAAGGCCAGAGTGGCTAGTTCAGAGAACAGGCATCAGCCACAAACCGTGCCCAGAAATGCTCTCCCCAGCCCACTCACAGGCCAGTGTGAATTCAGAGAACAGATTAAACCTCTGGGCTCTTATAAGGTAATTCGTTAGTGATGGGATTTACCTCAGAATTCATGTGTCCTTTGCCGTGTTTTTACCTTTTTTTTTCCCCCTTGAAAATGTTCAAACATTTTGAATCTAAAAAGACAAGTCTTTTGTTTGCTTTTTAAAAATTATTACTAGGGAGTTTAGCGACCATTGGTAATTGCAAATAGAAGTGAAGGGACTAGCAATACATCTCATCACCGACCAAACAGAATGCAATCTCCAGAAGCTTCTTTGAAAAGCTCCCCATTCCAAAAAATGAATTTAAGTGCACTCTTCCCTACATAACATGGGTGAATAACTAAAAGATTCTATGTTGACAGGTTTTCCCAGACAGAGTAATATGCTATCTATACTTCCTGATTCCAAACTAATTGGGGAAGTTTAAAATAGAAATTCCCATACATACAACAGATTCTCTACATATCATATATCGTATTGTATATATGGTATATATATATGGTGCATGTTTTATATTTTTAATATTACAAATGTATTTGTGTGTATATCTACATCTAGCTATACTACATATCTATACCTATATATACAGATTTATCTCATTTAGAATGTTGAATTTAACTTGCATATAAACACCAATAGCATCGTTGTAATTCAGGAGTCAGGACATTTCTTATTCCCAAAATAAATGTAAGCTCACTATTATTCAACATAGTTTCGGAAGTCCTAGCCACGGCAATCAGAGAAGGAAAAGAAATAAAAGGAATACAAATTGGAAAAGAAGAAGTAAAACTGTCACTGTTTGCAGATGACATGATACTACACATAGAGAATCCTAAAGATGCTACCTGAAAACTACTGGAGCTAATCGATGAATTTGGTAAAGTTGCAGGATACAAAATTAATGCACAGAAATCTCAGGCATTCCTACACACTAACAATGAAAGATCAGAAAGAGAAATTAAGGAAACATCTCATTCACCATTGCAACAAAAAGAATAAAATACCTAGGAATAAACCTACTTAAGGAGGTAAAAGACCTGTACTGAGAAAACTATAAGACACTGATGAAAGAAATTAAAGATGACACAAACAGATGAAGAGATATACCATGTTCTTGGATTGGGAGAAACAATATTGTGAAAATGACTATACTACCCCAAACAATCTATAGATTCAATGCAATCCCTATCAAATTACCAATGGCATTTTTTATAGAACTAGAACAAAAAATCTTAAAATTTGTATGGAGACACAAAAGACCTCGAATAGCCAAAGTGATCTTGAGGGAAAAAAACGGAGCTGGAGGAATCACACTCCCTGACTTCAGACTATATTACAAAGCTACAGTAATCAAGACAGTATGGTACTGGCACAAAAACAGAAATATAGATCAATGGAACAGGATAGAAAGCCCAGAGATAAGCCCATGCACCTATGGTCAACTAATCTATGACAAAGGAGGCAAGGATATACAATGGAGAAAAGACAGTCTCTTTAATAAGTGGTGCTGGGGAAACTGGACAGCTACATGTAAAAGAATGAAATTAGAACACTCCCTAACACCATACACAAAAATAAGCTCAAAATGGATTAGAGTTTCAAAAAATGGGCAGAAGATCTAAACAGACATCTCTTCAAAGAGGACATACAGATGGCCAAGGGGCACATGAAAAGATGCTCAACATCACTAATTATTAGAGAAATAAAATCAAAACTACAATGAGGTATCACCTCACATCGGTCAGATTGGCCATCATCAGAAACTTCTATAAACAACAAATGCCGGAGAGGGTGTGGAGAAAAGGGAACCCTCTTGCACTGTTGGTGGGAATGTAAATTGATACAGCCGCTGTGGAGAACAGTATGGAGGTACCTTAAAAAACTAAAAATAGAATTACCATATGATCCAGCAATCCCACTACTAGACATATACCAGAGAAAACCATAATTCAAAAAGACACATGCACCCCAATGTTCATTGCAGCACTATTTACAATAGCCAGGTCATGGAAGCAACCTAAATGCTCATCGACAGACGAATGGATAAAGAACATTTGGTAAATATATATACAATGGAATATTACTCAGCCATAAAAAGGAATGAAATTGGGCCATTTGTAGAGACGTGGATGGACCTAGAGACTGTCATACAGAGTGAAGTAAGTCAGAAAGAGGAAAACAAATACCGTATATTAACGCATATATGTGGAATCTAGAAAAATGGTACAGATGAACAGGTTGCAAGGCAGAAATAGAGACACAGATGTGGAGAACAAACGTATGGACACCAAGGGGAAAGTGGGGGGTGGTAGTGGTGGTGGTGGTGGGATGAATTGGGAGATTGGGATTGACATGTATACACTAATGTGTATAAAATAGATAACTAATAAGAACTTTCTGTATAATAAATAAATAAATTAAATTAAATTAAAAAAATAAAAATAAATGTAAGCTTTATTTCCTTGAGGAAACTGTGAGAAGATACCAGCAGAAAGCTAGATGCAAACTGTTACTGATTACTAAGAGACATCCAAATTAGCTATAACATAATTTCCTAGTGACAACTACATCAATATGGAAGACTTCAGACATCTGTGGACAGGGGATATTTCTGTATGAATACTGCTGAAAGATTCAAAAAAAGTTTATTCTTTATTCCTTTTTAGCACTTCCCTCCCACATAAACAAAATGATCTATGTTAATTATAATAATATTGAATAAAAGTTTTTAAAAAGTCAACAACTGAGAAATACCCTACTAAAATTATTTTAGGTTATGCTAAAGAAAAAAGTCCTGTTAGCTGCCAGGTAGACTATGTCTCTACATTTTGGAACAGGAAAAACAGACAAGTTCGAGACAACTCCCCAAAGGGCCACTAAACTTGGTGAAAATACATACAGAACTTGTCAAGTCATCAAGCAACAAATTCCACACTCCATACTCCTCAACCATTGGACCAGACTGACAATTCGTGACCCAACCTGGGATGAGGAAGTCCAGCCAGGTATCTCTTCTCCCATAAGCTTTCTGCCCCAACTCTTGCTGGATAAGTGACTCCTGTCCAAATTGCAACCTCTGCACTGGGACAGGCTTGGTACCTGGATTAGAGATGGGAGAGAGGTTTGATCCTGCAAAGTCACCCACTGAATAAAGACATGGACAGCTGCTGCCATGTCTCTCCCTGAGATAACATGGGGCATACTTGCTTGACCCCAACCCTCTCCACACCAGGCCTCTGCTAGGGATGGGTGAGCTGTAGTAACTAGGTAGAAGTGGGGAGGGGGAAACTGGGGAAGGACTCAGGTGTCAGGGGCAGAGGCAGCAAATGGTACAGAATACATCTCATGGGGCAAGGAGGTGGTGAGAGGGAGACCATTTGTTAGCCATGTTCCAAGATAAGCTTATTAAGAATTTCAAGACAGCAGAGCATTAATCTCTAAAAGCAAGTTCCCTCTGTGCAAGTGGTCTTATGTAATAGCACTGGTCCTAAACCCATGAAGCTGGCTCTGTTTTTAGTGAAAATTTAGAAACTAACACCTTAATACAGTGGACTGGGACCCACTTGTTATTCCTGTGATGTGACCATTCTGTTGTTATTGATGGGTTTTTAATTCTAGTTCCATTAATTTAGCTTCTCTAAATCAAACTCCAAACTCTGTCTCCCCTTCTGTGGGTAGCAGCTGAAATAAATGGTCAGCTCCCTGAGACTGCCAGATGTTGCTTTACGTTGGGCTCCTTAAGTCCCACCTGCAACTTGTATAATCTCATGGTCATACAGGAAATTAAGGAGCACTTATAGAAGAATTTGGAAGTTCTTTCCAGTGTAACCTTTCCAGTTTGAATTTCCAGAGTATGCCAGTCATCTTGGACTCTAAATTTTGCCTCCTTAGCACTATAAATTAGTGACCTTCTGCTTCACTTCCAACTGCCTCATGATTTGAGCACTCCAGTAAGTGTGGTGTGTTACTTTATTTTTGAGAGGTAAATTGATTTGCAGTTAAAAAATTAATTTGATCAGGATATAGTGCCTTTAAAGAGGTGGGATGTTTTTTCTTGGTTTAACTTATAATATTTTGTATCTGTGGGAAGGTTAGTTCAATATAAATTAATCCACCTTTAACAGAACTGAGACTTCATTTGATACTTTAGCCAATGAAAGTCAAGAAGTAATCTTCTTGGGGGGCTTCTTAAATGTCCATGGTTTTCCATAAAAAAGGACAGATAATACTGGTGCTGACCTTTCCATTTTTCTTTATCCCTAAATCTTAGACAATATTCCTAGAGCTGGGGTGGTTATTTCATGCCCAAAGAGCTATAAGCATGAGTTCAAAAAAGCCACCATACTAAGGATGGCAGGAAAGAATGATAAAAATAGCTTAGGTTTTTCAGAGCTTTTTTGACACTCTAGCCCTTAAGAGCTTAATGCCAGACTTATGAAATGATAAAAATGTATTGATATGTTTTGAGTCACAATTTTTTGCTTTTCTGTCACTTGTAGATACACTATCCTTGATGGATCCAACTATTCTCTGAAAGAGTGTCACAGGATGCCAAACACTCAGAATGATTAGATAGAATAATTTGTTGATAATTACATTTTAAATGGCTACTGTCTCACATTTCTTGATAATGTTCCTTTTTTCCTCTGCTTCAATTCCACTACTGCTATAATCACATATTCTAGATGTCTATGTTGTTATCAAGTTATGGTACTGAAGTCAGAATCTAATTGCTCTTCTGGAGTTTCTTTTGTATATATATACAAGAAAATGATAGGATATATATATATATATATATATATATATATCCTATCATTTTTGTTTCTTTGGAAAACCTAGATAAATAGATAGATAGATAGATTTATTTTAAGAAATTGGTTCACATGATTGTGGGAGCTGGCAAGTTTGAAATCTGTAGGAGAGGATGGTAGGCTGGAAATTCTTACCGGAGTTAATGCTGTAGTCACGAGTCTGAAGTCCATCTGAAGGCAGAATTCCTTCCTCTTCAAGGGACATTGTGCTTGTCTTTTAAGGACTTCAACTTATTGGGTGAGGCCCACCCACATTATAGAAGGTAATCTGATTTATTCAAAATCTACTAATTTAAATGTTAATCACAACTAAAAATTATCTTCACAGCAACATCTAGACTGTTGTTGGACTAAACAACTGGGCACCACGGGTTTTTAATTTTAGTTCCATTAATTCAGTTCCTCTAAATCAAACTCCAAACTCTGTCTTGCCTTCTGTGGGTAGCAGCTGAAATAAATGGTCAGCTCCTTGAGTCTTCACCATGGACTAGCCAAGTTGCTGAATTCTAAATAAATTTAAACGTGTGTGTGTGTGTGTGTGTGTGTGTGTATTTTGGTAAATCTATAAAGTTTACTGACTTCACAAGTATAATACAATATCACAAATGATTACAAGCCAGACTAATTTTGATCTTCTCTTGATGTCTTGTTATTTTCATATATGAACAATAACTGGATATGGCACACAATGCACTTAAGAGTATTACTTTTATGTGGTAACTTGGCTGAGCCATGGTACCCAGATGTGGTCAGATACTATTATGGATGTTTCTGTAGAGTATTTTTAGATGATATTAACAGTTAAATCAGTGGACTTTGAGTAAAGCAGATTGCCCTTCATAGTGTGAGAGGGCTTTATAGAACCAATTGAAGGCCAGAATAGAATAAATAATGACATTCCTGGAGCAAGAAGGAATTCTGTTAGCAAAGGAACTTTGGACCTGAACTGTAGCATGACTCTTCCCTGGTCTCCAACTGGCTCACAAATTTTGGACATGCTGGGTTCCATAACTGAATGAGCCAATCCCTTAAAATAAATCTCCATATGTATCTCTTATTAGTTCTTTTTCTCTGGAGAAACCAGACTAATACAGTATTTCTTCAATCACAGAGTTATTGATGCATTAATATCTGCCATGTGAGTAGTTAGAAAACAGAAAACATACTCATGTAGATTAAAAGTTGTTCATGTTTTCATTATTATGGTTATTAGTTTATATCATCACACATAATTCATTGAATTTCAAAAGAAAACTTGCACTTTATGGTTAAAACTTCTTTCTTTTTCTTTTTCAAATGTGCTCAGTTCCTTTGATCTAAACATTTTTTTTTATTTTGTAATTTCATTCAATTGTTATCTTCTTTCATTGTATTTTTGTTTGTTGCTTCAATTTGACTTCTTATTTTTGCTTTGGAAGCATTACTCTCCCTTTTATAATCAGAAATTTTTTTTTTCTCAAGTTCATCATTATTTTTTCTCGAACTCAGTACTGCCTTTAAATTCTGGGAAGAAGAGACTCTTCCCTAGGTTGCAACATTTAAAAGGTCATGCATCAGACAAATATTGTTCAGGCCCAGAAGAATGCTTCTCCAACATCCCTTAGAGAAGGCAAATGAGGAGTAATACCTTGAAGGTTTCTGTGATGTGCTGCTGTCAATATCAGAACAGACACTGCCTAGAAGAGTGTTATGTATTTGAGCAGTGGAAGGATTTAGATAAACACAGGACAATCTATTAAAATGACAAATTTTTACTTCCAGATGACAGGAATGCAATAAATCGTCACATAACATAGAATTATTTCTCTGTATTTCTCATCATTTATTTTATTACTCCCTTCCACATTTTAATACTTGGTTTTGGAGGTGTTATTAATACTAATATTTCACAACAGTTCCATATCTTGCATAAAAAAACTGATGACTCTAAGTGAAGGGCATGTGTGTAATAAGTGTACTATCTTTCACGTTTTTGTAATTTTTTAATTTTTCAAAAGAAAAAAAAAGAAGGTGCTGAATATTATATCTGGCATGCTCCTTTTTGTGTAAGAAAGGTATCTAAGAATGTATGTTTGTATTTTCTTGTATTTGCATAAAAAGTGGAAGCGTACACAATAATTAAAGAGAATATTGATGGAGGTGTGAGACACAGGTGAGAAGGGGTGAAGCAAGAAGGAGACTTCTTTTTGGAAACTGTTTAATATATTTTTAAATTTTGGAAACAAATGAATATATTTCTTATTAAATTATTGAGTTAAAAATAATAAGATTATCAAGTGACCAACTGCCTGAAAGTAGCCTGGCACACCTCTATGGCTTTAGGGGAGTGAGAAAAAAGGAAGCAGTCTGCATGATTTTGGGATTAGCTAGTCATTGGTGTATTCCATATTATTGTAGGCTAAATTTAATTGGCTTACATTTACATGTTTCTCATTTTAAACAATAGCTATGCAGTTATCTATCTGGATGACCTTTGGTTAGTTGCTTCACTTTTCTGATCCTCAATGTCTTCATTCATAATATATAGAAGTAACTAGCTAGTAAGGTATCTCAACAAAAATGAGGTGATGAAAGTAAAATATTTAGAATGGTGTCTATTATTTATTCAGTGTTGCATCCAATGAAGAGTGACTGTTACCATCATCACTATCATTTTATTAGATTTAAAGGGAATATGCTGCAATTCACCAAACATTTGTGAGAAGAGTTATTTAAACATCAAATCTTCCCTAGAGGACCCTATATCTCTGTTGGACATATGAAGTACATTTTGGTGCAAAGAAAGAAAGAAGCCGTGGGAATTTTTCAGGAGGCCATTGCATCTGTCTAGGTGAATGAATTAAGATCCAGACTGTCAAGAATGCACATGGGAATCAAAAAGTAGACAAATGAAAAGGATTTTTAAAAGATATATAATGAATATGTGTGTATGGAGTGGAGAAAGACGAACTAAAAACTTGCAATCAGGCGTAGGAAGACACAGAATAATGAGAAGAGTAGTAGGAGAAAAAGGAAGACCTTATCATTGTTTTATTGTCAGCATGTCTATGAATTATTAATTATACTTTGGATAGTTTCCTGTTGCTGCTCTAACAAACTGCTTGACGGCTAAAAACAATACAGATTTACCATTTTACAGTTCTGGGTGTTAGAAGTCCTAAATGGGTCTCACTGGGCTCAAATCAAAATGATGGCAGAGCTGAGTTACTTCCGGAGGCCCTAAGGGAGAATCTATTTTCTTGTTTTTTCCAGTCTTTAGAGGCTGTACACATTCCTTGGCTTATGACTCCTTCCGTAGTCAAAGAAAGTAACAGAAAGTCGGGGGTCTTTTTCATTTAGTATCTCTGGGACACTGATCCTACTTCCTCTCTATTTGACATGTAAGAACTCTTGTAATTATGTTGGGTCCACCCAGATAATTGAGGATAATCTCCTTATTTTAAGTTCTGCTGATCAGCAACCTCACTTTCATTTCCAACCTTAATTTCCTTTGCCATGTAGCATAACACATTCACAGATTCCGAGATTAAGATGTGGATATCTTTGGAGGCCATTATGCTTCCTAAAAGAGACATGTTATATATGAAGCTATTATATCAAGCATATCATTAGTTAAGAGTCTCATGGTGAAAATGACAGCTAGAATGGAGAAAGGAAAAAATAATATGGGCAGGGAATGAGGGATGAAAGTGGTAAGTATTAGAGCACCCAAACCTCTCTAATAAGCCTTGATGATTTATATGAAAAAAAGAGATGAAAGCATCAATCGACTATTTCAAGGACCGATATATTCAGTAATTTTCATAGAAGTAGAATGTGAAACTTTGTAGAGACTTCAGAAAGTTAAACATAAAAACATTCCAGTCTCATTTCTAAAAATATACCTAAGACATAGCAATTACACCAATAAATAGAATAACCTATAATTGAAGAATAAGGCATTTCAAATTTATCAGTTCTGTAAAACTTTGAAAACATTTTTCAAAATGATTCTGTAGACTAAGTTCAAATAATTTCATACTTTATAATGATAGGCACTTAATTTTAGGGTGCTTCATGGAACTATGTCAGAACGTTAACAATTCTCTTTCTGTATTTATTAATCATTATTTATCTATTTTAAATTCTAGCTCTATAAAGAGCATAATTTCAAGTATCAAGGTTTAGAACTCTGGGATGGGAAATGTATATGTTTATTTTTTGTATTATGTGTTTTAATGGCATCAATTTAAACTTTAATTATGCATGAAATTATATTGGATTTCTCACTAAATTCAAAGGAAGAAATGTCTTCATGATTCATTCTTTCTTTGGTAAACATTTATAAAATTGTATTGCTGATACAGCTCATCAACTAAACATTATGAGAAATGAAATATATGGGAGGAAAACACTAATTAGGGAGATTTTCTCTCCCAAATACACATGAGAAACTCCCATTAATGTCAATCATGAGGAGATGTCTTTCTGCCGAATACCCCAGGTAACAACGCACATCTTCCTTGCCTTTCCAATTAGAAGCACAGCAGTATTTTTAACTGTTAACAAGCTGCATTACATTCCAGGTCTAAAACTTTGGTTTACATAAAAAGAGTATATTATTTAAGCTGTTCAGATGATATTTATATTATAAAATGAAGTTTTAAAAAGTGATTTTGAATTAATTTGCTTTATATTGGTTTTATATTCACTACAGTGTATTGTCTCTGTATCTGAATTTTCCATAGAATATTAGCCAAGATTTACCATTAGTTTCATGTAAAAGTAGCTTACTTGATTCTTTATATGTTATTTTTAAATGATTATGTTAGAACTGAGTACTACAATGTAGGCTACACAGGTGTTCTCTATAATCTATAAACACTGTAGTGCACTAATTTAATATATAATTTACTAAATATTTAGGGATTTTACCATGCTGTTTTAATGTGTAAAATCGTTCTCAGTACTATGAAATATATCAATACATACTGTTATTCTTGCTCAAGACAGAAAAGAAAAGAACAAAAACATAAGCAGTGCTTTACCAAAAATACACATAATTCTGCCTATCAGCTAACCTTTAAAACGTATGTAAAAAATATAAAAATTATCAACAAAGATTAATTTCTCTACAGACAGTAAAAATTCCCTCCTGCAATTGACATAGACTGCTTTGTGTATTACTGAGGGTGGATTTTCTTTACTCAGACTACTGATTCAAATGCCCATCTATTCTGGAAACACCCTTATAGACACATCCCAAAATACGTTTTATCAGCTATCTGAGCTGATAGTTCAGTCAAGGTGACTCTTAAAAATTGCTCATTACATATTGTGACTCCAAAATATTTCAGGCTCATAAACTCAAGGGCATTTGTAGTAACCATATTATTCACAGTTTTACTGATTTGGGGGATAATGGCTTAAATTTTATTTGGAAGACAGAATGAATTCACCATTGAAGGAGATGGGATCTAGAGTCAAAATTTTGGGAGTTAATATTTATTTCCAAATATGTTCTGAGCATAAGCAATGTTATGCCATTTTACCTGGTTTTAGCTAAATTTAACTTATCACTGAGAGAGTTACAACCAAGATCTGCTTCCCTGCAACACGAGCTGGTGGAAGTATAAATTTGCAAAAACAATGTAAATGAAAATGTTAAGTTGCTGGAGGCTGAATGTAGACTAGCCTGAGAATAAGGAACTCCACGGGTCTGCAATCTTAGGGGTTGACCCATATGTTCATGTGTTTTATCCCTAGAAAACTCATCAGGATCTCATGGTTAAGAGAGCAAAGAAATCTCTCCTCATGACTCTGGCAGGGGGAGGGAAGGAATAATCTTTGTAAAACAGGACCACAACCTATTCCACAACAAAGGCTTGATCTCCAGGAGAAAAGATATCACCAGAACCTTGCCCCAGAAACGTGGGGGAAGGGCATTCCTCTTATTCGGTTAGAAATAAAAGGATGGGGCTTCCCTGGTGGCGCAGTGGTTGGGAATCTGCCTGCCAATGCAGGGGACACGGGTTCGAGCCCTGGTCTGGGAGGATCCCACGTGCCGCGGAGCAGCTGGGCCCGTGAGCCACAACTGCTGAGCCTGAGCGTCTGGAGCCTCTGCTCCGCAACAAGAGAGGCCGCGATGGTGGGAGGCCCGCGCACCGCGATGAAGAGTGGCCCCCACTCGCCGCAGCTGGAGAAAGCCCTCGCACAGAGACGAGGACCCAACACAGCCAAAAATAAAAATAATAAATAAATAATAGATTAAAAAATTTAAAACAAAACCAAAACGTAAAATCTGGAAAAAAGTTGAACACCTATATACCCACTGCAGACTTTACAATTAGTATTTAAAAAAAAAAAAAAAAAAAGAAATAAAGGGATGGAGAAAGAATTAACATGTTAACAACAGTTAAAATAAAGGTGAAGTAGCTACAGTAATTTCAGAAAAAGCAGACTTTAAAACAAGGAAAATTATCAGAGATAAGAGGAGTAGTACATAATAAGATTGTCAATTCACCAAGAAGTTATACCAATACTAAATATGTATGCACCTAACAACAGAGGATCATAATACATGAGGCAAAAACTGGTAAAACTACGAGAAGATAAGTCAGAAAGGGAAAAACAAATACCGTATGCTAACACATATATATGGAATCAAAAAAAAAAAAAAAATTGGTTCTTAAGAACCTAGGGGCAGGACAGGAATAAAGACGCAGACATAGAGAATGGACTTGAGGACACAGGGAAGGGGAAGGGGAAGCTGGGACGAAGTGAGAGAGTGGCATGGACATATATACACTACCAAATGTAAAATAAATAGCTAGTGGGAAGCAGCCACATAGCACAGGGAGATCAGCTCGGTGCTTTGTGTCCACCTAGAGGGGTGGGATAGGGAGTGTGGGAGGGAGACGCAAGAGGGAGGAGATATGGGGATATATGTTTTATGTATAGCTGATTCACTTTGTTATACAACAGAAACTAACACACCACTGTAAAGCAAATATACTCCAATAAAGCTGTTAAAAAAAAAAAAAAACTACCAGGAGAGATAAATACACTATTACCCATTAATATGCTATTATTCAACATCTCCTATAATTAGCAGATCAAGGAGGCACAAAATCAATAAGGATATAGTTGACCTGAACAACACTATTAATAAATTTGATCTAACTGAAATTTATCAAATATACTATCTAATAACAATAGAATACCAATTACTTTCAAATATGCAGGGAACATTCACCAAGATAAAACTCGTTTTGGCCATAAAGTCTTAACAAATTTGAAACTGTATAAAATATGTTCTCAGACAGCAATAGAATTATCTATAACTCAACAGAAAGACAGCTGGAAAATCCCAAAATACAGCAATTAAACAACACATTTCAAAAACACATTGGGCCAAAGAAAATGTCTCAAGAGAAATTTATAATATTTTGAACTCAATTAAAATGCAATGACAATGTTCAAACACTGTATGATGTAGTGAAGGCAGAAAGGCAGTGCTTAATGGGAAATTTATAATGTTAAATGCATTAGAAATAAGAAAGATCTAAAATTAATAGCCTAAGCTTCCATGCCAGGAAATTAGAGAAGGAAGATAAATTTAAGCCAAACACTAGTAGAAGAAAAGAACTAATAAAACTTAGAGCAGAATCAATAAAATTGAAAACAGGAAAACAATAGGGAAAGTCAACAAACCCAAAAGCTCTTTGTTTGAAAAGATGAATAAAATTGACAATCTTCTAGCCAAGCTATCTAACAAAAATGACAGAAGACACAATATCAATATCAGAAAAGAATGAAGAGTCATCATCACTGATCCCATGAACAGTAAAAACAATAATAAAAAAATGCTATGAACAATTCTATGCCCAAAATTAAGTAATTTAGATAAACTGGAATAATTCCTTGAAGGACACAAACTACCAATAGTGAATAAGCATAAATAAGTAATCTATACTTATTAAAGAAGTTTGATCAATAATTGACTTTGCAAAAAAATCAATAACCTTCCAAAATAAATAATCAACTGGCCCATATAATTTCACTGGTGAGATTAACAAAGACATTCTACCAATTCTCCACAAAATCAAACCAGAGGGAACTCTACCTAATTCGTTTCATTAAGCCAGCATTATCCTAACACTAAAACCAGATAAAGACATTACATATGTATAACTGAATCACTTTGCTGTACACCTGAAACTAACACAACATGGTTAATCAACTATACTCCAATATAAAATAAAAAATTAAAAAGAAAGACATTACAAAAAAGGAAATACCATACAGCAATACCTCTCAGGAGCATCGACTCAAAGATCCTCAACTAAATATTAGCACATTGAATTAAAAATGTGTAAAGAGCATTATACACAACGAACATGAGGAATTTTATTCTAGATATGCTAGGCTGGTTCAACATTTAAAAATCAATCAATGTAATCAACCATATGCACATACTAAAGAAGAATCTACTGATCATAACAACAGATACAGAAAAAGCATCTTACTAAACCAACATCCATTCATAATGAAAAATTTTCACAAACTAGGAAAAGAAGCAAACTTCTCCAATTTGCTAAAGAACAGCTAAAAACAAGACAAAACAACAGTACAGCTAACTTCATAGGTAATTGCGAGAAGATCAATGCTTTCCCCTTAGATCAGGAACAATTCAAGGATATCCAATCTCACTATTCCTACTAAATTTCCTACTGGTATTTTTTCCTAGTACAATAGGACAAAAAAAAAAAAGAAAAGAAAAAGAAAGAAAAGATCTAATATTGGAAAAGAAGAATTAAAACTATCCCTATTTGCAGACAACATGATTGTCTATGTAGAAAATTCAAGAGAATAAAAAACAAAAGCTCTTGGAAAAGATGAAAAGGTTGCAGAATACAAAGTTAATATACCATATCAATTGCTTTCCTACATACAAGCAATAAACAACTAGAATTTGAAAAAAATGCATCATTTAGAGTAACAGCCTGAAACATGAAATACTTAGGTATTAATATAAAATATGCCTGGTATCTGTATATGAAAAGCTGTGAAACACTGATGAAAAATATCAAAGAAGATTTAAAGAAATCAAGAGATTCTGTGTTTATCAATTGGAAGATCAATATTGTTAACATTTCAATTCTTCCCAAGTGGTGTTAGAACAAGTGAACTTCTTTATGGAAAAAACAAAGGAAACTTGACATAGACCTTACATCTTTCATAAACATTAACTCAAAATGGATCATAAACTTAAATGTAAAATGCACAAATATTAAAATTCTTGGAAAACTTACATTATCTTGAGTTTGGTTATAAGGTCATAGATACAGTACCAATAGCACAATCCATGAAAGAAAAATTGATAGGCTGAATTTTGTTAAAATTTAAACTTCTGGTCTGTAAAAGACACCATTAATAGAATGGGAGAATAAGTCACAAACTGGGAGAAAATACTGTAAAATACATGTCTAATAAAGGACATATATCCATAATATTCAAAGATATTTAAAAAAACCCAAGCAATACTAAAATAATCCTAATTAAATGTACCATCCTAATACCATTTTAATATAATGATGTTAATAATAGAGGATGCTGGATATATGGTATATGAAGACTCTCTGTATTATCTTCACAATAATCCTGTAAATCTATAAATAAAACTTTAAAAAAGAAAAGTAGTTCAAGATGCTAAAGGACAGATTAAGACCAACCACCCACTCCTCTTAACTTCTCACCCATTTTCAGGGAAGAACTGGCTCTTGCTTCATGGCATAGATGGAGATACTTGAGGACAGCATTGCCCAAGCAGTCAAAGGAAGGTGAAGCAATCAGCTTTATCTTAACTGAACCATAGTTGCACTTCAAATATTTATAGGAATATTTATCTATGCAGTGACAAGGAGCCATATAAATATCCGTAACTACAGATGTACACATTGGTGAAGATTCTGGGTCTCTGAAGTAAAAATTCTGAAGCTCACAATGGGTCAATCAAGACAAGATCAAATTCAAATCTTACCTCTCAATAAAACATGTTTTATTTTAGGAAGGCCACCTATTAACCATAATGTGTAAACACAGTAAGTCATGGATTAAATTTATACAGAAAATTAGCCAGGAAGGATATTTAATAAATACTGATTGGATGAATAAATAAACATCCTACCTTGTGACTCTAGTTTGACAATACTATCCACTAATTATTGGGAAAACACTAATGAAAAGATATTTAAGCACATTTGTAACGGGATAAGGGAAGACTAAGAATAAACAGAAAAACTAAGAGGCCTCTGCACTCAAGAGAAGGGTATGAGCGATGATATTAAAAGCAGGTTCAGGGAAGATGGAAAAGGGGAAAATAATGGGCAGCATTTGGTAACTTAGTAAATATGGAGAGTGAGAGTGAGAGAAATAGTGATGTGAAGGAATTGATTTTCTGTCCTTGACTGTTTCCTGACAGGCCTTCTATGTATAAAGCAATGCTGGTGGATCATAACTCTGATATTTAAATTATGTTATGCTTTGGACTTAATGGGACTGGTCCAGAGGGAAATTCAGGGAATCTTTATGTTGTGACAAACATGTTCATTAGTCATGGTAGTAACTGATTTTAGAGATCATTTGTTTTCTGTGAAAAGGACAAAATATATATACAATGTGTTTAAGTGGTTGTGCTGATGTTCTATTTTGACAATAATTACTACACGATTTTGAAGGGAAATTGGACATTTGCAAACAGTAATAACAAATCTTAATCCAGTAATAACTGCAAATGTACTCCATTACACGTGTAATTGGCAGTAATCTGTATCCAAGCACTGGTCCAGAAAGAAAACACTTGAGGACAAAATTCTCATTTCCTAGATGTATATTGTTCCTTGAAATAAATAGCCTAATAACTCTAGTTATTGAACTATTATTTTATAACAATATTAATATGCATTTCTTTACTAGGTTCACATTTGTTCTCAACTATCTAAAAAAACTAGGCAGTTGGTTTAATGAAATTCTTGTCATTTATATTGAGGTTAAAGATATGCACTGATTTATATCTGAGTTCAGTTCAACACTTTTATTGGCAATGGTGTGCCTTTAAATCAGTGCAATGTAATGAAGGCTTCATGAATATTAAACTCATTAACCACCAACAAAAGGGTTTAATAACAAACTGTTACTGGTCAGTGTTATGACCAGCTTCCTGAACCCTTAAGAAAACTGCGATAAAAAATACCATCAGACATAGGAAAGTTAGTGGAGACTATTTCTGGTGGCCACCATTTAGTTATGATTGGTCAATTCTCTTTTTCTCAAAGTTGGCAAATCTAATATGCCCCATATTAGATTACCTACTCCATTAGGTTATCATAGTAGCAAAAATTTTGTAATAAATGGCTTTTGTTTTCCTTTAAGATTACAGATGCTTAAAGTCACATTTTTATATCTTATTACCTGTTTTAAAACTATTTCCACAAAGAACAGATTCTTAAATAGACCTGTGTACAAATGTAAATTTGTATGAAATTTAGAAATGTAAATATAAATATACATTAGACAAGGCTAAAATTCCTTTGATCACCATTCCTAATAGGACCCCCTGACCACCTACCTGGAAGATAATCATATTTCTTATTTTGGTGGATATCTTTTCATACTTATTTCTAGTTTTACATACACACACATACAAACACATGTGCACCCCCCCACACACACACAATTACTCTGTAAACACTTCCTAAAGTTTAAACATTTGTGTGTGTGACATAATCTGGTAAGTCTCTTATAATATACACCCTGGAAATAGAAGCGTCCTTATGCAAAACAGACCTGAATCAAGAATGTCATTGCTATATAATTTGTAGTGGTCATTATAGCAAAAATTTGGAAATTATCTAAATGCCTATGATTAAGGGAATGGTCAAAATATTCAATTTCTTATAGAACTTTTAATCAAGGGAGCAGTATGGTCATACATTTTTTTTTTAAAAGATGAATTTGGAATATATGTTGAAGATGGATCATATAACAGAAAGACTGTAATTAGGGAAACAAGTTAGAAAATCATTGCAGTGATATATGTGAGAGATGATAAGGGCCCAGTCCAGGTCCTGTCATAGCAATGCTAAAAAAGTGTATGTTGGCCTAGTGAATTTCAAAATTTTTCTGCCTATGATATGCATGTCAATAAAAATAGAAATTACTATATAATTGCAAGGTGCTGGACAGATTACAAATCAATTTCAAATATGTTATATAAATTCAATGTCTTAGATATGCTATGGGTCTGGATTGGAATGGCATGTAATTGATAAATTGTTAATTTTTATATATCTATATCTATATATTCATACAGATATAATATCTGTATAGATACAGATATTATCTTGAAATTTAACATGTGATTTCTGGACCAAGACAGGTTATTATCATTTCAGCAATAACCTCGTCAGCTTCCCATATGACAAATATTCACAGTTTGACAAATGTGATAGGGGATTTAGTACTTGAGGGAAGGATATGTTCTTATGATAGTTCAAATGATAAAGTGAAATATGATTAATTAGAAATTTTACTGGAAGATTTAGACCAAATAAAGACATCCAGTTATCTAGTTTGGAAAGAAAGGATAATTCTTTATTTACAGATGACATGATCTTGTTGTTAGAAAATCCCAAAGGAATGAATACACACTCATACACACACTCCTACTAAAACTAATGAATGAGTAAAGTGAGGTTACAGAAGAAATTACCTTCATGGATTGGAAAACTCATTATAATCAAGATGGCAATTCTCAAATTTATTGACAGATTCAACACATTCTCTATGAAAATTCCAGCAGAATTTTTGTAGAAATTATCAGACTCACCTTAAAATGTATACGGTAATCCAAGTGACTTACAGTAACCAAAATTATTTTGAAAAATAAGAACAAAGCTGGAGGATGTACATCACCTAATTTCAAAACTTACTATAAAGCTGCAGTAAAAAGATATAGAATTGCTACAGTGATGGGCACATAGATAAGTGGAACAGAATTGAAAATTCTAAAACAATTCCATACATTTATTTTTGACAATAGCGCCAAGATAATCTGACGGAGAAAGGATTAGTTTTTTCTTTTCTAAAATTAATGTTGAGACAATTGGATAGCCACATACAAAGAAGAATACTTAGACCTGCACCTCACACGATACATAAAAAGTAACTCAAAATAGAACATACAACTAAATATAAGATCCAAAAGTATAAAAATTACAGAAGAAAACATTGGAAAAATATTTGTGGCCATGGGTAGCAAAGAATCCTTGATACAACACAAAAGTCCAATCCAGAAAAAAACCGATAAATTGTACTACCTCAAAATTAAAACTTCTGTACTTCAAGACTACCAAGAAAATGAAATGACAAGAAACAGCTTGGGAGCAAATATTTGCAGATTATATATTTGATAAAGACTTATGTTAACAATGTATATAAAACTCTTACAACTTGATAATAAGAAAGATAAACACCTCAATTAAAGATGTGGGACCAGAGGGCAGACAGCAAAAGCAAGAAGAACTACAATCCTGCAGCCTGTGGAACAAAAACCACATTCACAAAAAGATAGACAAAATGAAAAGGCAGAGGGCGTTGTACCAGATGAAGGAACAAAATAAAATCCCAGAAAAATAACTAAATGAAGTGGAGATAGGCAACCTTCCAGAAAAAGAATTTAGAATAATGATAGTGAAGATGATACAGGACCTCAGAAAAAGAATGGAGGCAAAGATCGAGAAGATGCAATAAATGCTTAACAAAGACCTCGAAGAATTAAAGAACAAACAACTAGAAGAATTAAAGAACAAAAAAACAGAGATGAACAATACAATAACTGAAATGAAAAATACACTAGAAGGAAACAATAGCAGAATAACTGAGGCAGAAGAACGGATAAGTGACCTGGAAGACAGAATCCTGGAATTCACTGCCGTGGAACAGAACAAAGAGAAAATAATGACAAGAAATGAAGACAGCCTAAGAGACCTCTGGGACAACATTAAACGCAACAACACTCGCATTATAGGGGTCCCAGAAGGAGTAGAGAAAGAGAAAGGACCCGAGAAAATATTTGAAGAGACTATAGTCGAAAACTTCCCTAACATGCGAAAGGAAATAGACACCCAAGTCCAGGAAGCACAGAGAGTCCCAGGCAGGATAAACCCAAGGAGAAACATGCCAAGGCACATAGTAATCAAACTGACAAAAATTAAAGACAAAGAAAAATTATTGAAAACAACAAGGGAAAAACGACAAATAACATACAAGGGAACTCCCATGAGGTTAACAGCTGATTTCTCAGCAGAAACTCTACAAGCCAGAAGGGAGTGGCATGACATATTTAAAGTGATGAAAGGGAAGAACCTACAACCAAGATTACTCTAGCCGGCAAGGATCTCATTCAGATTCGATGGAGAAATCAAAAGCTTTACAGATAAGCAAAAGCTAAAAAAATTCAGCACCAGCAAACCAGCTCTACAACAAATGCTAAAGGAACTTCTCTAAGTGGGAAACACAAGAGAAAAAAAGGACTTACAAAAACAAAAACAAAACAATTAAGAAAATGGTAATTGGAACATACATATCGATAATTACCTTAAATGTGAATGGATTAAATGCTCCAACCAAAAGACACAGGTTTGCTGAATGGATACAAAAACAAGACCCATATATAAGCTGTCTACAAGAGACCAACTTCAGACCTAGGGACACATACAGACTGAAAATGAGGGAATGGAAAAAGATATTCCATGCAAATTGGAAATCAAAAGAAAGCTGGAGTAGCAATACTCATATCAATTAAAATAGACTTTAAAATAAAGAATGTTACAAGAGACAAGGAAGGACACTACATAATGATCAAGGGATCAATCCAGGAAGAAGATATAACAATTATAAATATACATGCATCCAACATAGGAGCACTTCAATACATAAGGCAACTGCTAACAGCTACAAAAGACGGAATCGACAGTAATACAATAATAGTGGGGGAGTTTAACACTTCACTTACACCAATGGACAGATCATCCAAAGAGAAAATTAATAAGGAAACACAAGCTTTAAATGACACAATAGACCAGATACATTTAACTGATATTTATAGGACATTCCATCCAAAAACAGCACATTACACTTTCTTCTCAAGTCCACATGGAATGTTCTCCAGGATAGATCACACCTTGGGTCACAAATCAAGCCTCAGTAAATTTAAGAAAATTGAAATCATATTAAGCATCTTTTCTGACCACAATGCTATGAGATTAGAAATCAATTACAGGGGAAAAAAAAGTAAAAAACACAAACACATGGAGGCTAAACAAAACGTTATTAAATAACTAAGAGATCACTGAAGAAATGAAAGAGGAAATCAGAAAATACCTAGAGACAAAGTACAACAAAAACATGACAATCCAAAACGTATGGGATGCAGTAAAAGCAGTTCTAAAAGGGAAGTTTATAGCAATACAAGCCTACCTCAAGAAACAAGAAAAATCTCAAATAAACAATTTAACCTTACACCTAAAGGAACTAGAGAAAGAAGAACAAACAAAAACCCAAAGTTAGTAGAAGGAAAGAAATCATAAAGGTCAGAGCAGAAATAAATGAAATAGAAACAAAGAAAATAATAGCAAAGATCAATAAAACTAAAAGCTGGTTCTTTGAGAGGATAAACAAAATTGATAAACCATTAGACAGACTCATCAAGAAAAAAAAGAGAGAGGACTCAAATCAATAAAATTAGAAATGAAAAAGGGGAAGTTACAACACACACAACAGAAATACAAAGCATCCTAAGAGACTACTACAAGCAACTCTATGCCAATAAAATTCTTAGAAATTTCTAAGAAAGGTATAACCTTTCTTAGAAAGGTATAACCTTCCAAGACTGAACCAGGAAGAAATAGAAAATAAACAGACCAATCACAAGTAATGATATTGAAACTGTGATTAAAAATCTTCCAACAAACAAAAGTCCAGGATCAGATGGTTTCACAGGTGAATTCTATCAAACATTTACAGAAGAGTTAACACCCACCTTTCTCAAAGTCTTCCAAAAAATTGCAGAGGAAGGAACACTCCCAAACTCATTATATGAGGCCAGCATCACCTTGATACCAAAACCAGACAAAGACACTACAAAAAAAAGAAAATTACAGACCAATATCACTGATGAATATAGATGCAAAAATCCTCAACAAAATACTAGCAAACAGAATCCAACAACATATTAAAAGGATCAAACACCATGATCAAGTGGGATTTATCCCAGGGATGCAAGGATTCTTCAATATACGAAAGTCAATCAGTGTGATACACCGTAATAACAAACTGAAGAAGAAAAACCATATGATCATCTCAATAGATGCAGAAAAACTTTTGACAAAATTCAACACCCATTTATGATAAAAACTCTCCAGAAAGTGGGCATAGAGGGAACCTACCTCAACATAATAAAGGCCATATATGACAAACCCACAGCAAGCATCATTCTCAATGGTGAAAAACTGAAATCATTTCCTCTAAGATCAGGAACAAGACAAGGATGTCCACTCTCGCCACTATTATTCAACATAGTTTTGGAAGTCCTAGCCATGGCAATCAGAGAAGAAAAAGAAATAAAAGGAATACAAATTGGAAAAGAAGAAGTAAAACTGTTCCTGTTTGCAGATGACATGACACTATACGTAGAGAATCCTAAAGATGTCACCAGAAAACTACCAGAAGTAATCAATGAATTTGGTGAAGTTGCAGGATACAAAATTAATGCACAGAAATCGCAGGCATTCACATACACTAACAACGAAAGATCAGAAGGAGAAATTAAGGAAAGAATCCTATTTACCACTGCAACAAAAAGACTAAAATACCTAGGAATAAACCTACCTAGGGAGACAAAAGACCAGTATTCAGAAAACTATAAGACATTGATGAAAGAAATGAAAGATGATACCAACAGATGGAGAGATATACCATGTTCTTGGATTGGAAGAATCAATATTGTGAAAATGACTATACTACCTAAAGCAATCTACAGATTCAATGCAATTCCTATCAAATTATCAATGGCATTTTTTACAGAAGTAGAACAAGAAATCTTAAAATTTGTATGGAGACACAAAAGACCCCAAATAGCCAAAGCAGTCTTGAGGGAGAAAAACGGAGCTGGAGGAATCAGACTCCTTGAATTCAGACTATATTACAAAGCTACAGTAATCTAGACAGTATGGTATTGGCACAAAAACCGAAATATAGATCAGTGGAACAGGATAGAAAGCCCAGAGATAAACCCATGCACCTATGGTCAACTAATCTATGACAAAGGAGGCAAGGATATACAATGGAGAAAAGACAGTCTCTTTAATAAGTGGTGCTGGGAAAGCTGGACAGCTACATGTAAAAGAATGAAATTAGAACACTCCCTAACACCATACACAAAAATAAACTCAAAATGGATTAGAGACCTAAATGTAAGACTGGACACTATAAAACTCTTAGAGGAAAAGATAGGAAGAACACGCTATGACATAAACACAGCAAGATCTTTTTTGATCCACCTCCTAGTGTAATAGAAATAAAAATAAAAATTAACAAATGGGGCCTAATGAAACTTAAAAGCTTTTGCAAAGCAAAGGTAACAAATAAGACAAAAAGACAACCCTCAGAATGGAGAAAATATTTGCAAACGAATCAATGGACAAAGGATTAATCTTCAAAATATATAAACAGCTCATGCAGCTCAATATTAAAAAAAAAAAAACAACCCAATCAAAAAATGGGCAGCAGACCGAAATTGACATTTCTGCAAGGAAGACATACAGATGGCCAAGAAGCACATAAAAAGCTGCTCAACATCACTAACTATTAGAGAATGCAAATCAAAACTACAATGAGTTATTACCTCATGGCAGTTAGAATGGGCATCATCAGAAAATCTACAAACAACAAATGCTAGAGAGGGTGTGTAGAAAAGGGCACCCTCTTGTACTGTTGATGGGAATGTAAACTGATACAGCCACTATGGAGAACAGTATGGAGGTTCCTTAAAAAACTAAAAATAGAATTACCATATGACCCAGCAATACCACTACTGGGCATATATCCAGACAAAACCATAGTTCAAAAAGACACATGCACCCCAATGTTCATTGCAGCACTATTTATAATAGCCAGGTCATGGAAGCAACCTAAATGCCCATCGACAGACAAATGGATAAAGAAGAGTGGTACATATATACAGTGGAATATTACTCAGCCATAAAAAGGAACGAAACTGGGTCATTTTTAGAGACGTGGATGGATCTAGAGACTGTCATACAGAGTGAAGTCAGAAAGAGAAAAACAAATATCATATATTAACGCATATATGTGGAACCTAGAAAAATGGTACAGATGAACCAGTTTGCAGGGCAGAAATAGAGACGCAGATGTAGAGACCAAACGTAGGACACCAAGGTGGGAAAGTGGCAGGAGGTAGTGGTGGTGTGGTGAATTGAGAGATTCGGATTGACATATATACACTAATATGTATAAAATGGATAACTAATAAGAACTTGCTGTATAAAAAAATAAATAAAATATAAAATTCAAAAAAGAAAGATTTGGCAAAATATCTCTGCAGAGATATCAGTAAGTAAGATATTTAAATGGCCAATATTCAATGCTCAATATCAGTCATTAGGAAAATGAAAATTAAAACCATAATGAGATTCCACTTCATACCCAGTAGAATGGCTATAATCAAAAAGATAGACAATAACAAGTGTTGATAGCGATGAGGAGAAATGGAAGCATTCATATATTGCTGGTGGGAATGTACAATGATACTGAACTTTAGAAAAGAGTTTGTCAGTTTCTCAAACAGTTAAACGTGAATTTAGCATATGGTTTGGTAACTCCACTCTCTGTGATCTTTCCAAGATGATGAAAGCATGTTGTCACAAAGATGTGTAAATGAATGTTCATAGCAGCTTTAATCATAATAGCTAAAAACTGGAAACAATCCAAATGTCCATCAACTGGTTAAGAGATAAAAAACATATGTGGTATATCCATACAATGGAATACTACTCAGCAGTAGAAAGGACTGTATACTGAAATATGCCACAACGTGGATGAATCTCAAAGAATATGCCAAATGAGAGTGGTGCGACTCCTGAGTAAATGACAAAAAAATTCTGAGATTGTCACCTATAAACACCTACTAAGCCTAAGAATATCTGATATTAACTCAGAAAGTATCAGTAAGAACTTTTCTGCTCCATTTTCATATTTCATTTCTTGTATTAGCAATCATCATTCAAAAAAGTATGTTTCGCCAGAATTTTATTTATGCAGAGTTACACTGTATGTTGTATTTAAAAAACTAGTAGTTTTTTTAAAAGAATTGGTTTATATTTTACACAGTTTTCTCTAACTTTTCATTCAAGAACACATCAAATAGTTCCTTCCAATCAGAATATATAATTACTTGATCTTTTCTATTATGCATTTGCTTACTTTGCTGTTTTCAATTAAAAAACTATTTTATAAAAATAATATAGGCAAATGCTATAAATGTTTTTAATACAGAAGATCTGCCCTCCTCACCTTCCTTCCTCCAACTGTCATTATTCAGAATGGATTTTTACTTTGTATAGCTGATATAATTCTGAATATTCCACTTGTACCTTTATTCATTGATCTTTCCAATTGTAGATAAGAGTTACCTTCCTTACTCATCATCTTTCTTCTGTCTCCACATTCAATTTCCCATTTTCTGTTACATTGTTTTCTGACTCACGACTATATAAGTAGTCATATTCCAATCCCTTCTTCCACCTCTCCTACTGTTTTGTGACTCCTGACTTTGGCAGCTGTACCACTACTTTTATGTTATTAAGATGCATTATGTTGATATTCTTATTGGTAATTCTGGTTATGCTTTCATTCTTTGGCCATTGCTTGATTCTAAAAATTGGAAATCTTTAAGCAGAATTTGAGACTATGCAATTTAATTTGTTTTTATTTTTTGCTGTGGAATCAAATAATGTTTTACAATTGCATTTCCTTCTCTGCTTTACCTGGGTATTAAAATCAAGATATCTGTGCTTCCCAGTGGAGGCTGTCCATATCATCAAAGTAATATGGATTCATTTGATCATCAGCTGCTCAAATTGTGTCCCAAAATTATTTGCTTCATATTTGAAAACTGTAATTCGTGTAAAGGATTTTTTATTTGGACTTTGTCATATTTTTTTCTCTTTTTCCTTATCTGTAAAAGAATAGTGAATTTTCACATTATTTTTAACTAGTTAGGCTTTCAATAATAGCAATCAATCAATGCTTCTCCCCAGGGATTTTCTTCTAGAATTCCTTGGACTACTATTCCAAAATGAACCACTTGTTTTCTAGGCTTCTTTTCCCACTGTCATCTGAGATGTTCTCTGGACTTAGAATCTCTGTTTCCTGAGCGCTGTGGCTTCCTCATTCTTAGACTTCTCCATTTATTGCAGGTTTTTCTCAAGTACCTTTCATAGAAAATTGTATGGGAGTAAAAATAGCTCAGTAATTGAATAGTTTAAAGTGTATTTATTTGGTTTCACTGATTAAAAATACTTTTGAATATGTAATTCTAGGTTTGAAAAATGTCCCCTCAGATATTTGAGACACTTGTCCAACATCTTTTAGAGTTTCATAATGCTAATTAGAAAGGTCCATGCCCTCTGTTCACAGTATCTTTGTAGGTGAGCTCTTTTATTACTCCTTCCATGTTTTTATGATTTTACCCCATTCTTAAAGCATAGAAGCTTTAACACAAGCATGTTACAGAGGGAGGACTTTTTTTAAGTTTACCATGTTTACAATCCAGCAGAATTTTCCAGTATGAAAACCCATATACTTCTTAAGCTCAGTTAAACTTCTTTCTTAGAATTTTTTGACTGTTTTCTTTATTCCCTCAGCCCATAAAATATCCACCTAATATTTCTCAGCTTCAATTTTTAGAAATTCTATTAGAAAAATATTGGATTCTCAAGACTGATCTAGTATTCCTCATATAATTTTTGCTACTATTCTCTCTTAACTCCAAATCCAACTCACTACTCTACTCTCAGCTGATGACCTTGCTTACTATTGAATACTTTACTAAATACAGTGAAGAAACCAGAAAAATAAAAATCCTTCCATAAATTGCCACCTCCAGTTCTACCCATTTACTATCACATATCATTGGCATCTCTCCTATTACAATGATTAACTTTCTGTACTACTAGTCAAGGTCATGACCTTGTGCATTATACCCTCCCCCACATTCTCTTCCTCAAGCACTGTTGTAGATTTCATTGATTCCTGCCCTGAACACCCCCTCCAAGGCTGAAGCTCTATTTCCTCATTTGCTGGTAGTCTTGATGGCTGACTTCCTTCATCTGTGTCTCTCTCCAGAGTTTGCCCGCTTCTGAAGAGAGGTGTTTTACCCAAGGCCGTGCCCCCTTTCCAGGGCAGTAAGCTTTCAGTAAGGTCAATACAGGGTATAAAGTCTGGCTCCCTCACTCCAATTTACCACAAATTTAGAGGTCCCTATTGGATTGGTCTTGCCCAATCCTGCATCTTTTGCTCTCTCGTAGACAGGACTGGCTATATAATTTGCAGGGCCCAGTGCAAAGTGAAATTGTGGAGCCCTTTGTTCAAAAATTATTAACAATTTCAAATGATGACAGTAGAGTGTCAAACCAAGAGTGGGGCCCTTATAAGTATGGGGCTCTGTACAATTACACACAGGTCACACGCACAGGAAGTCCACCTTACACACAGGCCTTAATCCTGAGAACACTCTCCAGTAAACTCCCCAGTTAAAAAAAAAAAAAATGGATAAAAGTACATATTTCAGTATCCGTTTCTCTGATAAACCAGTCTGCAACAAGGACATATCTCCAGTATTTCTCTTTATTATCTCCTGCATATCAAAATTTTCCTTCCCTGCATTATTCTCATGAGCAAATAAATAAGCTTGCTTTTATTTCATCCTAAAAACAAACAAATGAAACTCATCAAAGCAGTTACTACAAGTATATCTATAATTCTTCTATTTCTCATAATTACTTCAATTAGGTTTGTTCTCCCACCATTAACCAAATGGCTCCTCGCAAGGTCACCAGTGATGTAATAGGTCATCCAATGTCAATCCTCATTCTCCATTTTCTTTGACTCTAGCAGTAACATATGACACAATTGATATTGACTTCATTTTCCTTGTTTTGGGGACCGCATTCAAGGACTTTTCTCCCAACTTTCTGGGCACTTGTTTTTAGACTCCTTTCACAGTTCTTTATAATGTTCTCTACCTCTAAAGGTTTGAGTGCTCAGGGCTCAGTTTTGCACTTTTTATATTTGTATCATTCCCTTGGTGAACATCCAATTCCATGATGAAGTAACTTTCACAATAAAAAAACTCTCTAATTTAAATCTCCAGCAGGACCTTTCTTGAATTTTTGTTACTGCTATTTATTAATCTATAGATTCTGCTGTTTTTCCTAATTAGGTGATCATAACATCTACAATAATGACAATTTTTTTCTTTTCTTTCAAAATTTGCAGCCATTATTTTTTTTTCTCAGAATATTGATCAAAAACCACAAATGATATGTTGAATGGTTGTGGTGATAGCTGATATTCTTTTCTTGTTCCTGATTTTAAAGGGAATGTATCAAAACTTTCTCCATTAAGTATAAAGAATTATCTTCTACTTAGTATAGGATAGCAATAACTTAAAGAAAGACCAAAAATGAAACAAAATAAAGTAAGTTATTAGGATAATATGTATCAGATATCATAAATAAAGTTAAAATGTAAGAGACCAGCTAGACATGGTCACAGTGGGTTGTGAAGAACTGGCTGTATACCTGATAGAACATATAACTAATGGAACTTGCTGATAAAACAACTGCATGCTGTGAAAGAAAGAGGGAAGACAAAGATAACTTGAAAGTGTTTTGCCTTAGCAACTGAAGGATGGAACTGTCATTTACTAATATGAGGACTGTAGGTTGACCATATGTGATGGGAAGTATTAGGAGGATGGTATTAGACTTGGTATGTTTGAGATGCTAGGTATTTAGCTTTGTGGAAACGATGAGTAAGAAGCTGGATACGTGAGTCTGGCATCTGTCCCATCTGTTCCTTGGACTGGTCTGAAGCAGCTGTGGAGTGAGGGGTTAGAGGTAGAATCTGATAGAAGTGTTTTTCATGAGAGAATTCAACCTTATAAAAGAGGGGAAAAGAAGGAAAACTAACATTATTGGAAGGAAAAACAAAGCCATAGGAAAGAATATGTGGTAATGGCACAAGAAAAGATAAATAACTGAATTGAACAAAATAGCGTGTTTAGGGACAGACAGGGTAACAAGCATATGAAGAGATACACACACTCATTAGTAATGAATGACATGCAAATTATCATTTTATACCTGTTAAACTGGTAATAATTAGAAATGTAGACAATGCTGGGTGTTGACAGGAGTATAGCAGAGATATAAAACTTTTATACATTGATGCTGAGCACGCAAACTGCTACAGCCATTTTGCAGAGCAATTTGATTCAAGTCAGTCAAATTAAGTATATACATCTTTGTTTTTTTCCAGGGAGAGTCTCAAACATTCCTGAGCAAGGATGTGGGGAATTGTAGGCAAGCTGAGCATCGATCAGGAGGATGGCGTAGGGGAGGAACACTGCCATGTCATCCTCTTGAACTTGCGTGTCTCCACATAGGCAGTGTTCACAAGCTAAACCACAGACTGATCCAGGCCTTAGCAGAATGCCTTTTGGTCTTTCCCAGAACAGAGGGAGATAAGCAGTGTTGTAAGCAGTTACCACAGGCCCTATGTGTGCCAGAGAGGTACCCTACTTTGCAGAAGGTTCAGTTTCTTACGCATCTCTCTGGTTCTAGTGAGGCATACGGTATGCACCTTGCCACTGCCCTGAAGTGTATCTGCAGGCTATAAAATCACTTATCATCTAGGATTTGATCCTCCATGATCAAGTGACCCACTGCTTGTGTCATCTATCATCTCGCCTCTCCACTTCAGTGACATCTGTGGGCCACAAGTAACTGATTCTGTTCATGCTGCTGTATTTGGGCTTATCATACCCTCTTCTTACTGGATAAATCTGTGGCTGACTTGCAGGCCTTCCAAATGGCTGCAGTTTTCACTTAGAGAATGTTTGGTTCTTTGACAGGTGGTGGACAGGTTAAAAATGGTGGACGCACAAAAAATGTAACACAAAGAGATTAGAAGTAATATGTTAGGATATACACAGGATAACATGGATGGATCTTAAAATGTAGAGTCTCAGGTAAAAATAAGGAAAAAACAGAATGAAATCAAAGTAGAATAGCATTTTCTTGAATTACTAAACATACACAAAAATGGGAGTAAAAAAAATAAGGATATGCAGTAGTATTTAAATAAAATAAGAGAGGAGCTAAACATGGATTCTGCTGATAGTGTGCTAGCTTTGGAATTTAATTAACGCTACACTCTGCATCTGAAATTTGCAAAGCCAAAACAAAGCACGAACAATGACAACAACAAAAATTGAGCAACTGCTGTTTCTAAGGCCAGGGCCTAGAGCATGAATCAAATCTCTTACTAGACAGAAAGTCTATTATGGTGCTTTCTTTAGGGAAAATAAAATCAACTTCTAGTGTTATACTCAGTAGCCAAGACTTTATGTCCCATTTATCCACAACCCAAAGCATTCAAACTTCCCAGAAATTAGGTATTTTGGTTTACAGGTCAAGCTACCCTCTAGGTAAATAAACATTTTATTTCAATAAAAGGGTCTCAGTGACCAATTATTCTTTAGAGGGAAAGTTTCTTCTCTGTTTAAAACCTTGAAATACAATACATAAGCTATTCCCATCTTCCTTCACTGCTGGGTTATTTACCTAAAAGCCTTAATAATAGAGCCTACATGGAGGGATTCTAATGTGATTAACCCTTCTAAAGAAAGCTATTCTTGGTTAAGTCCACGCTGCATTTCTGTCTTGGAGTATGCTGTAGATTAGTTTGCACCTAACTACGACAGGAAATTCTAAAAAATACTATTTAATCCATGTAAGCAGAACCCACTGGTAGTACAACCAGCTACACATTCAAGGATCAGGAAAGATTTACTTTATTCCTCTATGGGAAGACTGACCTAAAAAGACTTTAAGCAACTTAAGCAATGAAAGTGCTCTGTTTCAGTGCAAAAGGTAAAAGACTAGGTTTAAGTTCTGAGGCTGGCATTTGCAAGTTGTTTGGATTGGTTTTAATTTGAGCAAGTAGTTTTAAACTCTCAGAATTTTAGTTTCCTAAGCTTTAAGAAAAAGATAATAATATATAAATCACAGGACTGTTTTAAATCACAATTAAGAAAATATATGATAAAGATTTTGTCATAAGTTGGAATAATTTTTACATAGATTGATTATATGTATATATAATATATAAAGATACCTATTATGTGTGTGTGTATGCGTAGTACAGAAATGAATTGAAAATAAGTACTTTGAAAGAGAGCAGCACATTTTTTAATAAAACCAAATTATGATGTAGGTTAAATAAGGACAAATGTGTAAAACACTGGGCCAATAGCATTTTGCCTCAAGAGAGTTTGAAAATATGTATGGACAAATAGGCAGGAATTGATTTTTCTATTGTGTTAAATTTTCGGTAAGTCTCTTGAATTTAATTTTGTATATCATCTTTCATAAGATCTCAAAGGACAAAGGATAAAATGGCATGGTTCTTTTCAGCATAAATAAGCAAGCCTATTTTTAAAAAGAGTGTCCGATCATTGAATTGTCCTATAAAATGTAAATGATATTTAAGCTGGTCACTTTGTCAATACAACTCTCCTGGATGAAAAGCATGCACTCATTGAATGTATCTCTAATGGAAGCACAGAAGTCCTCATCCCATGCCCAGCTGCTAAGAGTATAATTCTGTCTTATTATTTTCTTTTTTTCCATTTAACCTATTTTTCCTCTATGTAGATTCATAGAAAACAAAAGTAAAATCCTGCCCACCTGTCACTTAAACAGATCAGTGAAAGAGTCCAATATATATACCATATAAAACCCAACCTTTCGTAGGGCAGGTGTGTGTGTGTGTGTGTGTGTGTGTGTGTCTCTACTTTGGCTAATTTTGAATCACACCTTTTCCTTTCCAGATGTCACATGAACCACTTGAGAAACTCCTGTCCCATTCCCAAGGTCAGAAATGACAAAAATGTGTGAGGGCAGAAGCTTCTGCAAAGAAAAACAATTTGATAGGTGAGGGAATAAGATTCCCAATGAGGAAGAGCAAGTTCCTTAGCAAAAGCAATAGGGGGGGTCACAGGGAGAGATAGTTTAAAAGCAGATTAAATAAGAGACGAAGACCCCCACCACTTATGCAACATTGACGAGGAATCACAATTCAGACAACTCAAAATTAAAGTATATTCATTTGACAAGTATTTGAATTATGACTTTTTTATATTTAGATTTTGCCTTTCTCTTTATTCCCATGCTGTGCTACCACAGCTATTAGTACATTAAAATCTTTAATAAATTCATGAATTACTTAAAGTGTCACTATGAAATAGTCAAGTTTAGATGTGTTATTCTTCAGAGGGATAAGAGGAGTGGAATGATATCTGCTTATATATCTGCTTGTCTCCTAGACTGTTTTTTGTTGCCTATGGAGGGAGAGAGATTCTGATGGAACCGTGTTCATGAGGCACTTCCAGTGACTCTGGACCAAAACGCATCTCCTGGTGACAACACATGCCATGGCTGTGAGGAGGAACTCTCTTCACCACTCCATAGAGCCCTGTTCTCATGCTCTGAACATTCAAGTCTGTGGATCTCCAGATATGGTATGGTTATCCAAGATACCAGCATTCTTATAAGGGATTGTGGTAGAAGTAAAGCTTCTCTAAGGAGCTTTGCTACCTGCAAATGTGCAGAAGAGGAAACTGGTATAGGCAGCAGTCTGGATTGGGAGAAAATGTGAGCATCTCTTTGAGAACTCCAGGATTAATTTGAGGTGAATGGACTAAACTTCAAATGTGTGATGAGCTTGGCAGACATTGGGTTGGAGATACATTAGCTGTGTTTCCAATTACTTAGCTGAAAAAGAGCAACTTATTCGTAATTTTTGTGCTTATAAGTGTTGTGTTGGTACACATATATTACAATAAACTCAATTTTGTTCTTTCTTCAAAAGATTATTTTTCTAGTATTAGTAGAACACAGTATGATAAAAGACCAAAACAATTTATAACACAATGAAAGTTATAAACTTGCAAATTCTAGTCCCATTTACTATTATACCAAGATTTTAGGTTTTTTTTTTTTCCTGTGTCTTAATAATACATAAAGGATGCTTGAGTATATGGAAAATTCCTTTATCTGTGAGTACTTGCTTCTATAGCAAACCTCTCCGATGCCATGCTGCTCCACGCATGTCCAGCTAACCATCCTAAAACCTGCAGACCACACCACACTCCATAGCCATGGTATTGCTCACAAACTCTTCTCCAGTTTTGATTGGAAGGCTCCTAATTGGAGTCCCCTCACATATTTCATCTCCCCACTACATGCCATTAGTCACTTCATTTGATTGCCAGAATGTTGCCTTCAGTTCCACTCACCATATTATTCATTCAGATCTCAGCCGTTTGTCTGACAGTCCTTTGCATTTTTATATTCTCTTTTAAAGTCACGTTAAATGTAATTTACTAATAGTTCATCTTAGCCTTTTACATGATAGTATACTGCAAGAATTTAGGGTTAAAATTATCATGCCATTCTGGAGGTAACTATATGCTTCTCTCACCAAAGAGAATCCTTAAGTGAAGAGTGGATAGGATACTGTAGTTTCAGTCTAGGTTGGACTGTATTTTACCTTCCTATTTCTGGTTCTAGACGCTAGGATAGCACTGTCTATATCTGTATCTTAAGATTGTGCAAATGAGAGGGGTTACTTCCTGGTATCAGTATTTCACTTATCACTCTGCACTGTCAATGTAGACTTAGAGAAATCTGTGCTCCAATAAGGAAGAAAGGATATAAGATATTACTGAAAAAATGTGAAGGCTCTTCCTTCATTTCTATGTACTCAAGTTTCACTGAATTGATTCTTACCTCTTAAGTTATCCCTGAGGTGACATCATACTTTCTTCCAATCTCTTAAATCCCTTTCTTCAAATTTTTGTTTTGTCCAGCTTCATCCCTAGTTATGAATATTGCCTGTCCTTTGTGCTATCCAAGAGCTTATTCCCTATCAATCTTCTAATGATCTCATTGGACTTAAAGAGGTGTCTCTTCCGGGTAATATACTTCATCTGAATTAGAGGAGTAGAATGATACCAAAACTGCAGACGAAATATTTTTAGGCAGGCAATCTCACAATGTACTGTCCATATGAAAGTGCCTGTACATAGAAACATTGTGTGTGGAGAATGATGGGGAGTGATGACAGAGTAAAGTGGAAGTTGTGGAAAGTAAGGAAGTGTGAATGCAGGGAGAGAGCCCTATTTCTGTGATTTGATCAGTAAAGATGACTTAACAAGAGTAGTTGGAACTTATATGTATATAGATGGAGAGGGAGAAGGAAGGGCTAGACAGACATTAACTTTTTCTTTGGTGTTCTCCTTCTTCAGTTATACTTTATTCAGATTTTTTGAAAAATTTGAATAACTGCATATTACATCCTAAAAAAATGAATGCTATAGAAAAATAATGTAGTTAGTACAGTTCCTGGGTGTTTAGATATTCAACAGACATGATTCTGTTTGTTCCCAAACTCACTCTAAAATTTTTCTATTCAGAAAATTCTTGAATATTTAATATTACATGATAAATTATTCCTCAATAGTGAGATTGCTCACATTATGTGTATATTGCCTTTTATTCTTATTATTGTGTTGGATTGGATTCAAGTGTTCAGTTATAAAGATTAAGCTGAAATGTTAATTTTTAATTTAAAAGCCTACAAGCCAAATATTTACATTGGTATGGCTTCTTGGTTTTCTTTTTACAAGATCTGATACATTTAGATTACTGATTTTTAAGGCATCGGTCAACATGCATCTATCTTGATAAGCTCTATTATGAAGTTTTAACTATTTTCCAGACAGGATAGTCTTAGACATTATATGTTATAATATTATCTATTCACTTATAGATTTTTATTTGGATGCAAATATTAATTTTAAAACATGAACACAAAAATACATAGTTTTATTCACATGATCTTAGGATATCAACATTATAATACAAAAAATATTAAGTAAATCAAAAGGGACAAATCTGAAAATGTGGAAATTAATATTTTACTATTGAATTTACCAAAGTATAATATATAAATAACCATTAAATTGTAAATAATAAATCATTATGTTATAAATACTACAGATAAGTATCTTATTGTTTTCCATTTTCTCATGGGCTTAATGTATTTAATTTACTTTTAATTTCTGTAAATTTATGTTTTAACATCTATAAAATGGCCACAAGGTCCTCCCCAGTAAACCCTGGATCACCCAAAACCATCTGGAGCCTTTAGACAGTCCAAAACCATATGGTCTAACGGTCTCAGTAAATGTGAATTTTGTAGGGGTGCCACTTTCAAACACAGCTAGCCAATCCTAAACCTACTCACTCTGCCTTAGCCTTCCTTCCTGTGGAAACCACAATAAAAGTACTTTGCTTACAGTTCCATTCTTTCTACCTTGTGACCGACCACTGTGCTTCCCTGAGTGGTTCTGTGTGGCATGCTGTGCTCTCCCCAGGGAACTGTGAGTATAATAAAACTATAAAACTCTTTCCAGTTTCCCTCTCTTGATCTGTATCTAGCCTCACCATATTTCACTCAAGGGAATATGGTTCAAACATTTAACTACAGGATCTTACTATTATTTGGAAAGGTGTGTGTTTAAATAGTCACATATAGAATAAAATTAAATAATGATATAGAGAATTACAATATTTTCTGAAAGGATAGTGAAAATTGCTTGCCCTTTCTTTGGAGTAAATTAGGAGAATCTGGTAAATACAAGTGGAGTTCAAAGTGATTTTTTCTGCTGGCAATGATCTTGTGTGTACTACTTCCTGTGGAACATACAAGGCGTAATAAATGGAAGGAAAGTAATTTGCTTATAATAATTTATGAGATTCACTTCTCCACACTTTGAACAATGAGAATGAATTGTACTTGCGAAATTCCAGAAAGGAACAGGTTAAAAGGGAAGGGTGCACTGCAATAAGTCACAGGGCATTTCAGGTACCAGTGCCATTAATTTAATCAAAATGACTTTATATGCTTCCTCTGTCTCCACTTGTAATGTATAACTGTGCTGATCCTCATATTATAATACATTTGCTGATATTAAGAAATTATTGAAAACAAAAAATAATTAAAATGATAAAGCTATAACTCAGCTTAGAAAAACGGTGAAAGCCAACTGTATTAAATTGGATAATAGCAGTACACAATGGACTGTCCAGAATACTTTTTTTTTTAAACATCTTTATTGAAGTATAATTGCCTTACAATGGTGTGTTAGCTTCTGCTTTATAACAAAGTGAATCAGTTATACACATACAATATGTTCCCATATCTCTTCCCTCTTGCATCTCCCTCCCTCCCACCCTCCCCATCCCACCCCTCTAGGTGGTCACAAAGCACCGAGCTGATCTCCCTGTGCTATGTGGCTGCTTCCCACCAGCTATCTATTTTACATTTGGTAGTGTATATATGTCCATGACACTCTCTTACCCTGTCACATCTCACCCCACGCCCTCCCCATATCCTCAAGTCCATTCTCTAGTAGGTCTGTGTCTTTATTCCCGTCTTGCCACTAGGTTCTTCATGGCCTTTTTTTTTTTTTTTTCCTTAGATTCCGTATATATGTGTTAGCATACTGTATTTGTTTTTCTCTTTCTGACTTACTTCACTCTGTATGACAGACTCTAACTCCATCCACCTCATTACAAATACCTCCATTTCATTTCTTTTTATGGCTGAGTAATATTCCATTGTATATATGTGCCACATCTTCTTTATCCATTCATCTGTCGATGGACATTTAGGTTGCTTCCATGTCCTGGCTATTGTAAATAGAGCTGCAATGAACATTTTGGTACATGACTCTTTTTGAACTATGGTTTTCTCAGGGTATATGCCCAGTAGTGGGATTGCTGGGTCGTATGGTAGTTCTATTTGTAGTTTTTTCAGGAACCTCCATACTGTTCTCCATAGTGGCTGTATCAATTTACATTCCCACCAACAGTGCAAGAGTGTTCCCTTTCCTCCACACCCTCTCCAGCATTTATTGTTTCTAGACTTTTTGATGATGGCCATTCTGATCGGTGTGAGATGATATCTCATTGTACTTTTGGTTTGCATTTCTCTAATGATTAATGATGTTGAGCATTCTTTCATGTGTCTGTTGGCAATCTGTATATCTTCTTTGGAGAAATGTCTATTTAGGTCTTCTGCCCATTTTTGGATTGGGTTGTTTGTTTTTTTGTTATTGAGCTGCATGAGCTGCTTCTAAATCTTGGAGATTAATCCTTTGTCAGTTGCTTCATTTGCAAATATTTTCTCCCATTCTGAGGGTTGTCTTTTGATCTTGTTTATGGTTTCCTTTGCTGTGCAAAAGCTTTTAAGTTTCATTAGGTCCCATTTGTTTATTTGTGTTCTTATTTCCATTTCTCTGGGAGCTGGGTCAAAAAGAATATTGCTGTGATGTATGTCATAGAGTGTTCTGCCTATGTTTTCCTCTAAGAGTTTGATAGTGTCTGGCCTTACATTTAGGTCTTTAAACCATTTTGAGTTTATTTTTGTGCATGGTGTCAGGGAGTGTTCTAATTTCATACTTTTACATGTATCTGTCCAATTTTCCCAGCACCACTTATTGAAGAGGCTGTCTTTTCTCCACTGTATATTCTTGCCTCCTTTATCAAAGATAAGGTGACCATATGTGTGTGGGTTTATCTCTGGGCTTTCTATCCTGTTCCATTGATCTATATTTCTGTTTTTGTGCCAGTACCAAACTGTCTTGATTACTGTAGCTTTGTAATATTGTCTGAAGTCAGGGAGCCTGATTCCCCCAGCTCCATTTTTCGTTCTCAAGATTGCTTTGGCTATTCGGGGTCTTTTGTGTTTCCATACAAATTGTGAAATTTTTTGTTCTAGTTCTGTGAAAAATGCCAGTGGTAGTTTGATAGGGATTGCATTGAATCTGTAGATTGCTTTGGGTAGTAGAGTCATTTTCACAATGTTGATTCTTCCAATCCAGGAACATGGTATATCTCTCCATCTATTTGTATCATCTTTAATTTCTTTCATCAGTGTCTTATAGTTTTCTGCATACAGGTCTTTTGTCTCCTTAGGTAGGTTTATTCCTAGATACTTTATTCTTTTTGTTGCAATGGTAAACGGGAGTGTTTTCTTAATTTCACTTTCAGATTTTTCGTCATTAGTGTATAGAAATGCAAGAGATTTTTGTGCATTAATTTTGTATCCTGCTACTTTACCAAATTCATTGATTAGCTCTAGGAGTTTTCTGGTAGCATCTTTAGGATTCTCTATGTATAGTATCATGTCATCTGCAAATAGTGACAGCTTTACTTCTTCTTTTCCGATTTGGATTCCTTTTATTTCTTTGTCTTCTCTGATTGCTGTGGCTAACACTTCCAAAACTATGTTGAATAATAGTGGTGAGAGTGGGCAACCTTGTCTTGTTCCTGATCTTAGTGGAAATGGTTTCAGTTTTTCACCATTGAGGACAATGTTGGCTGTGGGTTTGTCATATATGGCCTTTATTATGTTGAGGAAAGTTCCCTCTATGCCTACTTTCTGCAGGGCTTTTATCATAAATGGGTGTTGAATTTTGTCGAAAGCTTTCTCTGCATCTATTGAGATGATCATATGGTTTTTCTCCTTCAGTTTGTTAATATGGTGTATCACATTGATTGATTTGCGTATATTGAAGAATCCTTGCATTCCTGGGATAAACCCCACTTGATCATGGTGTATGATCCTTTTAATGTGCTGTTGGATTCTGTTTGCTAGTATTTTGTTGAGGATTTTTGCATCTATGTTGATCAGTGATATTGGCCTGTAGTTTTCTTTCTTTGTGACATCTTTGTCTGGTTTTGGTATCAGGGTGATGGTGGCCTCATAGAAGGAGTTTGGGAGTGTTCCTCCCTCTGCAATATTTTGGAAGAGTTTGAGAAGGATAGGTGTTAGCTCTTCTCTAAATGTTTGATAGAATTCACCTGTGAAGCCATCTGGTCCTGGGCTTTTGTTTGTTGGAAGGTTTTTAATCACAGTTTCAATTTCAGTGCTTGTGATTGGTCTGTTCATATTTTCTATTTCTTCCTGGTTCAGTCTTGGCAGTTTGTGCATTTCTAAGAATCTGTCCGTTTCTTCCAGGTTGTCCATTTTATTGGCATAGAGTTGCTTGTAGTAATCTCTCATGATCGTTTGTATTTCTGCAGTGTCAGTGGTTACTTCTCCTTTTTCACTTCTATTGATTTGAGTCTTCTCCCTTTTTCTCTTGATGAGTCTGGCTAATGGTTTATCAATTTTGTTTATCTTCTCAAAGAACCAGCTTTTAGTTTCATTGATTTTTGCTATTGTTTCCTTCATTTCTTTTTCATTTATTTCTGACCTGATCTTTATAATTTCTTTCCTTCTGCTGGCTTAGGGGTTTTTTTGTTTTTCTTTCTCTAATTGCTTTAGGTGCAAGGTTAGGTTGTTCATTCGAGATGTTTCCTGTTTCTTGAGGTAGGCTTGTATTGCTATAAACTTCCCTCTTAGCACTGCTTTTGCTGTGTCCCATAGGTTTTGGGTCGTCGTATCTCCATTGTCATTTGTTTCTAGGTATTTTTTGATTTCCCCTTTGATTTCTTCAGTGATCACTTCGTTATTAAGCAGTGTATTGTGTAGCCTCCATGTGTTTGTATTTTTTACAGATCTTTTCCTGTAATTGATATCTAGTCTCATAGCGTTGAGGTCAGAAAAGATACTTGATACGATTTCAATTTTCTTTAATTTACCAAGGCTTGATTTGTGACCCAAGATATGATCTATCCTGGAGAATGTTCCATGAGCACTTGAGAAAAATGTGTATTCTGTTCTTTTTGGGTGGAATGTCCTATAAATATCAATTAAGTCCATCTTGCTTAATGTATCATTTAAAGCTTGTGTTTCCTTATTTATTTTCATTATGGATGATCTGTCCATTGGTGAAAGTGGGGTGTTAAAGTCCCCTACTATGATTGTGTTGCTGTCAATTTCCCCTTTTATGGCTGTTAGTATTTGCCTTATGTATTGAGGTGCTCCTATGTTGGGTGCATAAATATTTACAATTGTTATACCTTCCTCTTGGATCGATCCCTTGATCATTATATAGTGTCCTTCTTTGTCTCTTGTAATAGTCTTTATTCTAAAGTCTATTTTGTCTGATATGAGAATTGCTACTCCAGCTTTCTTTTGATTTCCATTTGCATGGAATATCTTTTTCCATCCCCTCACTTTCAGTCTATATGTGTCTCTAGGTCTGAAGTGGGTCTCTTGTAGACAGCATATATATGGGTCTTGTTTTTGTATCCATTCAGCCAGCCTGTGTCTTTTGGTGGGAGCATTTAATCCATTTACATTCAAGGTAATTATGGATATGTATGTTCCTATTCCCATTTTCTTAAATGTTTTCGGTTTGTTATTGTAGGTGTTTTCCTTCTCTTGTGTTTCTTGCCTAGAGAAGTTCCCTTAGCATTTGTTGTAAAGCTGGTTTGGTGGTGCTGAACTCTCTCAGCTTTTGCTTGTCTGTAAAGGTTTTAATTTCTCCATCACATCTGAATGAGATCCTTGCTGGGTAGAGTAATCTTGGTTGTAGGTTTTTCTCCTTCATCACTTTAAGTATATCCTGCCACTCCCTTCTGGCTTGCAGAGTTTCTGCTGAAAGATCAGATGTTAACCTTATGGGGATTCCCTTGTGTGTTATTTGCTGTTTTTCCCTTGCTGCCTTTAATATGTTTTCCTTATATTTAATTTTTGACAGTTTGATTAATATGTGTCTTGGCGTGTTTCTCCTTGGGTTTATCCTGTATGGGACTCTCTGTGCTTCCAGGACTTGATTAACTATTTCCTTTCCCATATTAGGGAAGTTTTCAACTATAATCTCTTCAAATATTTTCTCAGTCCCTTTCTTTTTCTCTTCTTCTTCTGGGACCCCTATAATTCGAATGTTGGTGCGTTTAATGTTGTCCCAGAGGTCTCTGAGACTGTCCTCAGTTCTTTTCATTCTTTTTTCTTTATCCTGCTCTGCAGTAGTTATTTCCACCATTTTATCTTCCAGGTCACTTATCCTTTCTTCTGCCTCAGTTATTCTGCTATTGATCCCATCTAGAGTATTTTTAATTTTATTTATTGTGTTTTTCATCATTGCTTGGTTCCTCTTTAGTTCTTCTACGTCCTTGTTAAATGTTTCTTGCATTTTGTCTATTCTATTTCCAAGATTTGGGATCATCCTTACTATCATTATTCTGAATTCTTTTTCAGGTAGACTACCTATTTCCTCTTCATTTGTTAAATCTGGCGTGTTTTGACCCTGCTCCTTCATCTGCTGTGTGTTTTTCTGTCGTCTCATTTTGCTTATCTTACTGTGTTTGGGGTCTCCTTTTCACAGGCTGCAGGTTCGTAGTTCCCGTTGTTTTTGGTATCTGTCCCCAGTGGCTAAGGTTGGTTCAGTGGGTTGTGAAGGCTTCCTGGTGGAGGGAACTAGTGCCTGAGTTCTGGTGGATGAGTCTGGATCTTGTCTTTCTGGTGGGCACGTCCACGTCTGGTGGTGTATTTTGGGGTGTCTGTGGCCTTATTATGATTTTAGGCAGCCTCTCTGCTAATGGATGGGGCTGTGTTCCTGTCTTGCTAGTTGTTTGGCATAGGGTGTCCAGCACTGTAGCTTGCTGGTCGTTGAGTGAAGCTGGGTCTTGATGTTGAGATGGAGATCTCTGAGAGATTTTCGCCGTTTGGTATTACGTGGAGCTGGGAGGTCTCTTGTGGACCAGTGTCCTGAAATTGGCTCTCCCACCTCAGAGGCACGGCCCTGATGCCTGGCTGGAGCACCAAGAGCCTTTCGTCCACACGGCTCAGAGTAAAAGGGAGAAAAAATAGAAAGAAAGAAAGAAAGAAAGAGGCTATAATATAGTGAAGTAAAATAAAGCTATTATAAAGCAGAGCTATACAGACAAAATCTCACCCAGAAGCATATACATATACACTCACAAAAAAAAGGAAAAGGGGAAAAATTAATATATCCTGCTCCGAAAGTCCACCTCCTGAATTTGGGATGATTCGTTGCCTATTCAGGTATTCAACAGATGCAGGCACATCAAGTTGTTTGTGGAGTTTTAATCCGCTGCTTCTGAGGCTGCTGGGAGAGATTTCCCCTTCTCTTCTCTGTTCGCACAGCTCCTGGGGATCAGCTTTGGATTTGGACCCACCTCTGCGTGTAGGTCACCTGAGGGCGTCTGTTCCCCGCCCAGACAGGACGGGGTTAAATGAGCAGCTGCTTCGGGGGCTCTGGCTCACCCAGGCCGCGGGGAGGGAGGGGTACAGAGGCCGGCGTGACGTTGCAGCAGCCTGAGGTGCGCCGTGTGTTCTCCCGGGGAACTTGTCCCCGATCACGGGAGCCTGGCGGTGGCGGGCTGCACAGGCTCCCAGGAGGGGCGGTGTGGAGAGTGACCTGTGATCACACACAGGCTTTTTGGAGGTGGCAGCAGCAGCCCCAGCATCTCACGCCCGTCTCTGGGGCCCGCGCTGATCGCTGCGGCTCGCGCCCGTCTGTGGAGCTTGTTTAGGCGGCGCTCTGAATCCCCTCTCCCTGCGCGCCGTGAAACAAAGAGGCAAGAAAAAGTCTCTTGCCTCTTCGGCAGCTGCAGACTTTTTCCCGGACTCCCTACCAGCCAGCTGTGGTGCGCTAACCCCTTCAGGCTGTGTTCACACCGCCAGCCCCAGTCCTCTCCCTGCGATCCGACGGAAGGAAGCTGAGCCTCAGCTCCCAGCCTCGCCCGCCCCGGCGGGTGAGCAGACAAGCCTCTCGGGCTGGTGAGCGCTGCTCGGCGCCGAGCCTCTGTGCCGGAGTCTCTCCGTTTTTCCCTCTGCGCCCCTGTTGCTGTGGGATCCGCGCTGTTAGCCGCGGCTCGCGCCCGTCTCTGGAGTTCGTTTAGGCGGCGCTCTGAATCCCCTCTCCTCGCGCACCAGGAAACAAAAAGGGAAGAAAAAGTCTCTTGCCTCTTCGGCAGCTGCAGACTTTTTCCTGGACTCCCTCCCGGCTAGCTGTGGTGCACTAACCCCTTCAGGCTGTGTTTACGCCGCCAACACCAGTCCTCTCCCTGCGATCCAACCGAAGCCCAAACCTCAGTTCCCAGCCCCGCCCGCCCCGGCGGGGGAGCAGACAAGCCTCTCGGGCTGGTGAGTGCTGCTCGTTGCCGAGCCTCTGTGCAGGAATCTCTCCGCTTTGCCCTCCGCAAACCTGTGGCTGCGCTCTCTTCCGTGGCTCCGAAGCTTCCCCCCTCTGCCACCCGCAGTCTCTGCCCGCGAAGGGGCTTCCTAGTGCGTGGAAATCTTTCCTCCTTCACAGCTCCCTCCCACTGGTGCAGGTGCCGTCCCTATTCTTTTGTCTCTGTTATTTGTTTTTTCTTTTGCCCTACCCAAGTACGGGGGGAGTTTCTTGCCTGTTTAGAGGTCGGACGTTTTCTGTCAGCGCTCAGTGGGTGTTCTGTAGGAGCAGTTCCATGTGTAGATGTATTTCTACTGTATCTGTGGGAAGGAGATCTCCGTGTCTTACTCTTCCGCCATCTTCTCTCCTCCTCCAGAATACTTTTTAAGGATCGAAATGGGAGTAGCTGGAATGAATATCTTGCAATTTCTAATTAATTGACAACTTTGCATAAGAGTTTTAAAATAATTCAGTGCAAACACTACACAAGCTTCTTCTTGCATCTTAAATTGTTGAGACGCTAGGCAACAGCTAAGGATTAAGGGCTATACTATTCTAAAGAACTACCTGTCTTTTTTTTTTTTTTAAATGTATAGTAGTGTCCTCTTATCTGCGATTTCGACTTCTGTGGTTTGTTACCTGAGATCAGAAAATAATAAATGGAAAATTACAGAAATAAACAATTCATAAGTTTTAAAGGGCACACCTTTCTGAGTAGTGTGATGCAATCTCACATTATCCTACTCCGTCATGACTTGATGATCCAGGATCACCTGAAACAGATGATTCTCTTTCTGACATATTGTTAGAAGAAGGTTAAAATTAGCCTAATGCTACATCACAATACCTGTTTTATTCACTTCATTTTATCTCATTACATAGGCATTCTATCACATCACATTATCATAAGAAAAAGAGTAAGTACAGTACAATAAGATATTTTGAGGGAGAAACCACATTCACATAACTTTTATTACAGTATATTGTTATTAATGTTCAACTTTATTATTAGTTACTGTTGTTAATATCTTTACTGTTCCTAATTTATAAATTAAACTTAATCATAAATAGGTATATACAGGAAAAAACATAGCATATATACGGTCCGGTAGTATCCATGGTTTCAGGCATCCACTGGGGCAGGCTTGGAACGTATCCCCTGATGATAAAGAGGGACTATGGTACTGTGTTTTTGGTATAATATCTAAGAAATTTTTGCCTAACCCAAAGCCACAAAAATTTTGTTCTGTATTTTTCAAGAAGCGTTATGGTATTACATTTAGGCTTATGATCCTCTTCGAGTTAATTTTTAATATTATGCAAGATATAGATAAAGTTTATTTACTTATTTTTAACATGGAATTCTAATTGTATGAAAACAATTTGTTGAAAAACAACCTTCTCTGCATTGAACTGTCAGAAATTAATTGCCCTTATATGTGTGGGTGTATTTTGGAATCTTTATTCTGTTCCATTGATTTATATGTCTATCTTTGTTACCAATATTATGCTGTCTTGACTACTATGGATTTATAGTGTGAGTCTTTCAACTTCATTCTTCATTTTCAAATTTTTTGACTGGTCTAGTTCTTTTGTTTTTTCACATAAATTGTAGAATTAATCTGTTCATGTCTGCCAAAATCTTGCTGTGATTTTGATTTGAGTTGCATTCACTTTACATACCATGTTTGGGAGAATTTACATCTTAAGTATTGAGTCTTCCAGCCCATAAACATGACATAATTTTCCATTTCTTCATGTCTTCTTTGGTTTCTTTCATCAGTGTTTTTCAGTTTTCAGCATACAGTTCTTGCACATATTTTATTGATGTATACCTAATATTTCATGTTTCCCGATGCTATCGCAAAACATTTTGACTTTTCAAGTTTAACTTCCAATTACCCATTACTGATATATAGGAATACAATAGATTTTTGTATATTTATGTTGTATCCTACATCTTTACTAAACTTACTTATTAGTTCTATTAACTTTTTTTTGGAGGTTCTTAGAGATTCTATATGTAGCCATATGTTGTTAATTTCTCTTTCTTGCAATACTGCCCCAGCTTAATCTCTTCACATGCATTAGCTGATAACCACTCTGATGAAATGGATCCTCTGAAAATCTCCAGAGTCTTCTCTCTGTGCAAGTTCCTCCTCTCTGATTCTCTGCCTTTGTGGATTGTAGTTATAACCCTCAACTCAGGGATACCCCTGGCTCTGCCTATGCCACCCTTCTTTCTAGCCATCAAATTACGGGCAATCATAGGGCTTTCATGTTTCCCATTTCTCAGAGATCACTGCTCTGTACTGCCTGTTATCAAATGTCTAAGAACCATTATTTATTTTTTCAACTTTTTGATTTTTTTAAGGGTGGATGATAAATATGATACTCGTTCCTATATCTTGGGTGGAAGCAGAATTTCCCACCTCAATGTTGAATATGACCAAATAAACTGAAAATGATAATAAAAATAATGCACCTTCATATTTGCTACATGCCAGAAACATCAATGAATCTCTGCTACGTAGAGTAAATTTAATACTATATTGAAGGAAAAAGATAAAGCCTAACTCAAACCTCTCCTAACTCAAAGTAGAATGGTGTTGCAGAAATTGAAAGAGAAAACTGGAAGGACCTGGTTTTAAATTGGGTTCTCTCAAAAGCAGCTCCTGACACGTACACCTCAGAGCTAGTAATTTATTTGAAAGTAAATCCCATAGAGTTGAGGGAAGGAGTGGCATGAGTGAGACACAGAAGGAAGAAAACCCAAAATGAAACCTTACAGAATAACTATCAAAATCATCCTGCAAGGGATTGGAACTTGAGGCATTTATGAATCAACTCCTTCTCCCCATCTGTTGAGAACTGCTTCCCAGGAGTGTTAACTTTGTGTTTTGAAGGGCTTAGTGCCCTCTCTTTAACTTTAGAGAGAAATCTGAGGTGTGAAAGTGGAGAGACAATGTGGAGGGCACTTGAGCTGGAGTGTGGGTCAAAGTGTTTAAAGCTCTTTACCACAGTTGTACTGAAATTCTAGTGAATTGAGGGGTCATGACATAGGACATAAAAGGTGTTTGCTACAAATCTAAATATCACCCACTATTGCAGAAAATCCAGGTAGACAAAAGGTCAAATAGGAAATAGGCCATTTGAAACTGCTTTTGTCACTGTAGATTAATTTCAGTCACCTGACATAGTACTGGGAGACCAAAGGGCAGAGGTGGGCAAAACAATAGAAAAGCAGGTTCATTGGACTTTACTAGATGTTCTTCAATGACATGGAGAGTCAGAGCAACAAGGAGACCAGACACAACCACACTTTCTTCCTGGAACAGAACTGAGGTCAAACACAAAGCAAGAAATGAAATGCTTCCCTGGTGCACAGCAGTTCATCAAACAAAGAGAGTCAGAGCAATACTGAATAATCTGTAACTGAACAAAAACCAAGTTCCCTTTCAACTTATATTTTGCATCAATAAATGACAAAAGGCAGTGGTGCTAGGAACAGAAGATTTCAAGAAATAAAGTTTTCATCCAATAATTCCATATGACAGCTACTTTTCATGTGCTAGAGTATATACACGTAGTGAATTTGTATTAAAAACACGCCGACTAATGAGCAATGCAGGATATATGGCTATTTTAATTTAATTATAAAACATAAATTTCAACATGGAAATTTAAAAGGTGTAATATAAAGCAATAATATTATGGGTCTCAACTTATAGATTATATTAAGAAAATGAAAATTAAGGAAAAATAATAAGCAATAAAATTGTGAATTCAAGGTAGTTGACAGATGAATGACAAAAGTAAATATGCAAGTACAAAAACTTAGGGATTGGAAATTAAAGAGATAATAAAATATATATCACACAACTCCTACATTAAAAACAATGTAGGAATGTGAAAAGGAACATACACAAGTAGAAGCAAATAAGTGAAATATTACATGAACATAGAGGGACCTTTTTATTATTATGTTAATTAAGTCTCAGCATGAAAAATTGGCAGTCATAACTCTGAACCAAAGAATTTAGAATTAAAGCATGTAAATAATTGTCAGAAAAAAGGAGAAAATGAAAGAAACAAAACATATAACCATAGTCTTTAGCATGCCAGTTTAAGACTGCCACGTGTCAAGTAGTTAAAATTAATTGTATAATCATAAATAAAATTAATACCTATGATCAAATAATATTGATAGTAATAGGCAACTATTTTTAAGTATTTTCCATGTGCCAAATGAAGTTCTGAGGCTGAAAGATCTATCAATAGTTACAGATTATATTCTTCTTTTATATTATTACTTATTTTTTTAATCAAATAGGGGGTTTATATCTTCCTTTTGGCAAGATCAACTTTCTTGGGAAGCATCCATGAGCTTAAACATATTATTAAATAGCAAAAAGACTATACAAACCTAAAGACATTTATTTGAATCATGGAAAACAGTGAAGATAAACGTTATAATAAAAAGAGTCAGTATTTTCATCTTAAGAGTCTTTTTCATGTTAAACAGAGGGAAAACTCCCTTTTAAAAAGACATAATATTTTGATGTTTATGGGTGGGAGACATTTTGCTTGTATTTAGTACGCATTTAGTCCTCTCAGCAACAAAATGAGATAAGTATAACATCACTCCCATGTTACTGATAAAGAAACTGAGGCACAAAGAGATTAATTAACCTGCCAATTTCATATAGCTAGCAAGTAGCAGCAGTAGACATAAAATCTTCGTCCCTGACCCGTGGTGTGCACTCATAACAAATCCACTGGAATTAATACTTCTCATGTAGAATAATATAATGCAATTTAAGAAAAATGTCAAAATAAATATATGCTAGTGTCAAGTCCATAAATTAGCCAATCCAAGTACAGGTAATTAATTTGTCTACCATATTTTTAGAGGAAGTTATTGATTTTGGCTTCTAATTTTGATAGGTATGGTTGATTTTTAAGGTGATTTTTCATCATTATCCATAACAAAACACATTGAGATATTTCTACTTTCCAAATAATGTCTGTGCTTAGCAGCAATTAATTTTTTAATGTAATTAACAATGAGATGTCTTAAGTCTCACCTTTTCTGAGTGTGGCTGATTCTCTGGTTTCCCAAGTGTTTACTCTTCTTTAGGAATGAAGGTGTACTCAAATCATTAACCACCTGTAACCACACTAACTTATTACTAATATATTACTTATTGCATATCAATAAGTAGTGGGTCTGAATTAACACTTCTCCACTTCTCTTTATTAAATAATTCACTTACTATAAATTAATTCTATGTAAGAGTTCTTGAAGATTCTAAAGTCAAGAAGCAAATTTTAAAAAATTCAATAGAAGATGAGAGCTTAAATCCAAAAATACTTTCCAAAATGGTATCAATTCTGTCTTTGCCGAAGTTTTTAATCCAGATGAGGCAGGCAATTTTGATGTGTTTAAAGCAACATGTGCTGTTGAAAACTATCAAAACTGGGGTGTTCCCTTCCTCTAGTGATTTAAAGATCCTTGTGTTAAAGATCTGGTGATCATATAGGCAACAGTTTTCTTTTATGGTTATTCTAAGATTGTCCAACTCAACAAGGAGGAATGGTGTCAAGGGTATAATTTTTGCTTAATTGTGAGTTTTTGAAAGATGACTTTATCAAACTTTAGATGTTATATCATGAAAATTATGCCACTTTTATGATGTCTTCTCCAAAAAGACTTTCACTTTTCCCTTTGGAATAATCTAAACAAAGCTTCCTTGATTTTCTAGAGCTAAGTCAACTCTACTTCTCATTCACTTGTACGCCATTCACAGTAAGTCTCTTTGCTTGTGAATTTAGACTCTCAGCTACTTTCCTTTATGGTCCAACTCTACCCTTTCTAGTCCCGATCCTGGTGTTGACTTAGTCTTGAATATCAGAAAACTATAATCCAATGCCAATGACTGGCTATGGACTGGTTGTTGTCTACCTCAAATTGCAAATGTTACATCTTGGGAAGAGCTCAGGCTGCTAGTCTCAGCAGACAGCTGCTGTTTCAACTAAAACTATTCTGTCAAAAAAGTTAATAGTTGAATACATTTAGGTTGAGGTGATTTCGTGAAATGTGATTCCTTTCCCCCCAGCAGAAAATGGTTGAAGAACTAAAGGCTAAAATTTCTGTTATTTTAAAATTTATTTCAGTCTTATGCATCAGCATGGAACGAGAAAAAGCATTTTGTCACATTTAGAACTTTAGAAAGATTTCTCTCTGCATAAAAATTTGACTTCATTTTTAATGTTGAGTACTGGCAGTTTTCAAGACCAGCACTCTCCTAGCCCCTTCTGCACCACAGTGGGCAAGCTGATAAGAAAGCCTGCACACTTCTTCCTTTGGCACGAGCAGGAAGCCATGGCCCTATGAGAAGAAATTCTCACTCTGACCCCACCCAAGAATAAAACCCAATTCCATCACATCTTCTTGCTTTCTCAAGTCATTTTTAGACCTATTTGCCTTCTCCAGAAAGCCTTACTAGACCTACTGTAGACCTATTTGTCTTCTCCAGAAAGCCTTATTAGATAATAAGACTTTTCCTACCTTCATCACACATGTTTGGTGTTATCTGTCTCAACATTTGAGCCAAATTTTCAGTGGGGTTCCCTTCCATCTCTCCATCCCACAACCTTTCCATTTAGAAAAAAAGCATTTTGGCAAACAGTCTGCCATCTCACTCTATTTGTCTCAAGGCTATCCCCCACTATATGTTTGCTTATAGAACATAAATTGGCTTTTACTGAATCTAATTCATTTCACTATATAATATAATCTCCCTAAGCTGTTTCTCTTTATCTTATCAAGGCATATCCTATGAAATTACTGGTCATATTTTAATAGTTTTAAAACTTTTTATTTGCATGTAGATCCATAACCAGAATTGAGGGACTTACAGAGGACTTAAGAGAATTCATTTTCTATAATTCAATGCCAATAGGTCCCTATGTTCCTCATCACAACCAACTCATTGAACTATCTTCAAATCCTACTTCTTAATGACTCAGTCTGGCTTTTGCCCACACTGCTCCCTGAGCTTACTCTTACCTACTCCACTGGGCTGTGGAAAGTTCCTCACATGTGCATGCAGTTCCTTTTCTGTTCATTACTACTCTTCCTCTCCCAGCCTACCCCCTTTGCCCTGCTGACTCCTGATTACCCTATGTCTCGGCTTTCTATGACCTTGTCCCCAAAGCTGGCACCAGAAATGTTTCCTATTGCTTCCACAACATCCTTTACTTCACCTGCTGAAGAACTTACCCCATTCTATTGCTATAACCTGTTTACTTTTCTGAATCCCACCAGAGAGGAACCCTACTATGAGGCTTGGACTTAGGTACAATTTCTTCAGTGATAAGGTCTTCAGAACTAGAACAGTTCTGGTCAATAAATATATGTTGAATTACTGAAGCATCAAACTTAATAAAACATTAGTCATCAAATTAATTGTTTTAACAAATGAATCTGGAAGGAGAGAACATGATGAATTAAAGTGATGTTTGAAACTTTAACCATTTACCTCTCCTTCCTCAACAGAAGTAGAAGTAGAGTTTTCTCCCTAAGTGGGAGGGAAAAAAATCCTTGAAATTGGTGGCCTGTCAGAGAGAAGCTAGGGATTGGCTTTAAGGATTGGGCTGTCTCTAGCATAAGCCCTTCTTCTTTCAGCATAGGGTTAAGTAACAGCCTGCTTGCCAGTTTCTTATCCATACCCTAAAAGTAAGTATATCAATTGTGTCCCTATCTTAATATAATATAAATACATTGCTAATTCTTTCATTCATGGGAAAGCTGACAAACACAGGAAATCCATTACAGCAATATTAATCAATTGACTTAGTTCTTCATTCCTAAAAATGAACTGTCATCAAGAGATCACCAGATATTCAAAGAACAGGAGCAAAAATAAATAAATAAATAAATAAACAAACAGAAAAGAAGGGATGTTTCAGAAAGAAAAAAATATTTTAATGGTTTCAGGAAAATAAAATATCAGTGATGGAAGGGAAAAAGTATAAGTTTCAGGAGTATATATTTCTGTTGGTACCAATTTAATACATAGGAAAGACTCAATAAATATTAATCATTAAGAATAAACAAGTCATCAGTATAAACAGGAGGAAGAGAAAGAACTATATATGAGTAGGGGAGACTACCTATAGCCAGAGACCCTTTGAAAATCCTGCATCTTATGAAAAAGATATTGGCTATCTTCCATATGAGAGTCTTTCTGTCATCTGCAAGATATAGAGCCTATAAACTTGGCATTAGTTTTCCCAAAATATGTTTCTACAGAATGTGAGCTACTCCATTCGCCTAAAATCATTTATATTGCTTGTAAAAAAGGAATTGACAAAAGCCGAGATATTCTCCCACAAACTGTGTATATGTCTCTAAGAAATGAATTGTGCTTGTTGTTTCTTAATATTTCTACTGGAAAGAGAAAAAAGCCTGTGTCATTAACCCAAATGGGGGAGGTTGGGGAGTTATACTTACTTCCTTTGGAAAAAAAATCACCTTAAGTTAATGATTCAGAGAGTGAATAATTTTAGGCTTTATATACATTATGAGGAGGAGAAAACTTTGCACTCTAGAATGATCTTACAGATATTTCCCTTGACAATGTTAAACTTTGAGTTTTGGTCCTAGAAAAGGGAAGGAGTTAAGAAATCCCCCCACTCATTTGTGTTCTAGGAAATAACTAACCACAGAGGACCACACTGTTCCCCCAAAGCTGCTCAATCTAATACCCACTTCCATCGTTCCACATGACTATCCTAAGACTTCTTGATGACTCCCTTGTTTGCTTGCCTCTATAAAGCCTTAGGACTCCTTTTTCTTAGAGATGTTCCTCATTAACGAACATTCTCTTTATTGCGGCGGACTGTGTAAAAGCATCTCTTTAATTACCCTGTGCATTCTATGTCTGACATCAGACCAAACTAATTTCCTGTAATATTAAGGTCAATGATTAGATGACTTCCTCCATTCCTATGATCAGGCCTTGTGTGAAATAAGCCAACAAAAGACAGGTTCTGACTTCTGATGTAATTAACTGATAACATGGGTGAGTACTCAAGAAAGTAATACAAAAGGATTAAGTCCCAGTTGAAAGACAGAATCCTTGTTTTTTCAGGTAATGCTCTGAAACAGAACTCAGCAATGCACACCCTCTCCCATGAGTACAAGTCAACAACCTACTAATCCATTTGTGTGGGACCCAAAGCACTCAATTTAGGTTCCTGAAGGGGTTATTAACACCACTTTAATTGCTGGTAACATACATCATAAGGAAAAAAACAAAACAAAACAAAACCCAAATCACCATATCCTTTTACTTTAGGATTAAGGGTGGGAGAATAGAGGGTTAATAATTTCCTTTCTTGTTTAAACATGTATTTTTTCCACATGCTTAAACATATAAGTAACCTTTCTTTATTTGAGTATCCAGGATGGAGACTTGTTAATTCAGTTGGACCTTGTAAGAGGCTAGATAAGATTTTGACAAGTATGCTTTAAATTTATGCAGCTTACTAAAAATTATAATAAAACATATTGTAAACAAATAGTTGAAAAACAATTATATCAAAATATTATTTTTTAACAGTATTTTAATTGTATCTGGCAGCCTTATATGTGCATATAATAATCTGATGGTCATTTAGCAGGAAGATTGTAGGCCTAAAGTAAACAGAAAAAGAGTTCTTCAAGTAAAAAAATATATAATAAATAGCAAAAAGAAAACATAGAAGAAAAAGAGAATCTGAAAATTGTAAACCATTCTAATAGTAGAGATTATCTGATGTAATTGAATAAACTATACTTCTGAAAAGGCCGAAAAGCATGAAAATCAATGCAAATAAAATTATTTCAAGCTAAAAATTATTAGATGTCAAGAGCAATTCAAAATGATAAACCCAGCCTGTATATTCCTAAGTAACTTGAATGTTGATTATCTGAAGCATTGTCTCTTTCTATTTCTTCAAAGCAGATAGAATAATTAAACCATTTAGAACTTTTGCTCTCTGTTGTGCTTGATTTGCAAATTTGGAAATCTTGAAAAAGGAAAGATAGATAAAGACACATACATTTGCAAATATACACACTTGCTAAGTATATCTATTGACATAACTGGTAATATTCCACTTTGGAACATTTAAACAGCATACTTCAGCTACAATTAGAGAACAATCTGCATTGATAGAAACAGCATCAGTAGGAATCTTGGACATGGATTGACTTGCTAATGAAGCAGTCAATCTCCAACTGCCTGGATAGATAAAGCAGATATGAGTCTCTAGGATTTCTATGACTATGAAGCTATACTCAAAGAAGTAAGTACTGTATATATGTGCCTTGTAGAAGCAGCCTCATTAAATGTCAGTCACACGTGTTTATACGATTACTCAAATAGGACCCGTCAGCATCTGGGAAGAAAAGATTTCTTATAGTATTGATGAAACAGAGACCGTTACTTAAGAATCATTTATCTTAAGACAGATTTTGACTCCCGATGGATAATGTGCCTCTTCTCTAGGTAACTGCCCCAAACCAACTTATCACTCTTCTCTATAAGCACATCAATGTTGTGTTTCAAGGAGCACTGTTTAGGGAGTCTCCCTATGGCTAATGAAAGCAAGCTAGACCTCCCTGGGCATAAAGTTGAGTTAGGTGATGTACAACTCTCCAGAAGAATGCAAGGAAGGTAAGCAGTTATCTAAGTAAAAACTGGACTGGACAAAGTTAAACAGGCAAGAAGGACCATTCAAGACTATTGCAACAGGGGAAGGAGTCTGAAATGAACTCCTTGAAACAATGGGCTGGAGAGTTTTTAATAGCTGAGGTGGTGGTGATGGGCTCATAGGGCACCTTCATTTGTTAGCTGGCTCTAATCAAAGAAAAAGTGAACTTTCTCCTATCTTCATGACAGGAGGTAGTTTGACATTATGGAGCAATGCACCTACTGAAGATAGGCTCCTACTCTCCCAAAGAGACTGGAGATAGGAATTTATCTCCTTCAAGGTTTACATTTAAAAGAGACAGTTCTCAGGTCTTTGAGAAAGACATTTCTGGGTCTTAAAGTTGGCAAGAAACTTTAAGATTTATAAACATTTTTCAAAGGGGCTACAGAAAGAATTTGCAATTACAAGTTTTCTAAAGTAAATGCTCTAAGAAAAGGGATTTAAAGGGTAGGAAGAAACTGTCTAAGGTTAAGTCAAGCTGAGAGGAACGTGAAGGCCATCTTGGCCATAACACTTCTGAATTCATTTTCATAGTCGCTTTAACCCATGTCATTTCTCCACAAAATGATGTCTTTTTTCAGCCCTTACATTATTACCATATGAATCAGAAGTGACTCCTTTTGCCTATGTACAAAATCTTCCCGTTCCTCTTAGAACTTCTTCCTATACTTTTATGATAATTTCCTATCATGTCAGTGCTATGGTCTGAATGTCTGTGTCTCCCCAAAATTCATATGTTGAAATCCTAATCCCCAGAAGTGATGGTATTCTCCCCAGAAACTAGACTAAATTCCAGTCAAATCAGCAGTCCACTCTCTGTTCTCTATTACTTCCATCCAGTTAGAACACTGCTTTCTGTTTGAGGTCACATCTCTTTAAGCTGTGGTTTGGAAAGTACCCCCACTTAGAGTATTGGAATGGATATGGAGTTTGCCGTATTTGTTTTTATATAAAACATCACATCTCTGAAGCGTTCAATACCATAAACATTACTTCATATATATTTTCCTGTTCTATAATCATTTATGTTAGGAGACTAAGTCAAATACATATAAGTCATAACTGAAACTAAGTACGTTATATTTTATTTAATCTTTATACTGCATCCCCTTTTTAGAGCAGGTTAAGAAAAATTAAGAAAGAAGTTATGTAAGAGGGTTAGTGACTGAGCCAACTTTTGTCCAATTCTAAAACTTGCGAAGCCTAGCTTTTAGTGAAGTTAGTATTAGTTTACTTCTTTTTTTAAACTGTAGTTATGATTTAGGAACAGTTTCTCAATTAAAAAAAAGATTCCTCTTAGAATGAATGAGGTAATATATTAGGATTCAGCATAAAAGGGGCTTCTTAAAGTACAGTGTGTTATTATGGTAATTATTTTCATAACCCTGCAAAAATATTTCTCTGAATCAAGAACTAAATAAAGATGCCCCATAAATATAGGCTTGTGTTGTGTTTACTTGCTTATGTGTCTGGTCTTGCTGTGGGATTATCCCTTAATTACAAGTTTAGCCTTGGCAGCCAAGATGAATATGAAATCATGTTAAAACTCCAATCTGCCATTTTCCTTGTTCTTCTGCCAGAGTAGTTCTAATTAAGAAATAAATTTAAAATGGCTTCTTGCAGATACCTTGTTGGAATAATTGCTGTAAATGCAAAATTTACAAAATAAGTGATGCCAAGCAGCTGAAAGAAAATTAAGTAATTCATGTTATGAGACTTCAGAATTAGAAATGAGATGGCTTTTTTTAAGCATTCACTATGCTCTGGTCAAAACAGCAGAGATGGCAATGGGAATTTGACTAATACCAGTATTTTGAATGATGATCAAAGGGTACATATACTATGAACCCGTTTTTCAACATACACATAAGTTGATGGTAATTTTTATGACTTACAGTGCAAATATATCTGATATCTGCACTTCACAGTTTTCCAGTGAATGTCTGTACTTTCCATTAGCAAATCTCCCAGAAGAATTAGATACTTCTTAGCATGACATGGAAGATGCTGATGCTATCTCTAATAGTCATTAAATGGTTCACTTGATTAGTTGAAATTTAATTTGTGCATACTAAGGCTGAAAGCATGAAAATAGTACTAATTTAATGTTATACATACTTTATTATTAAATAATAAAATGATTTTACACAGAACCTTATGATCAAAATATTACCTCTACACTGACTTTGTATGGATGTTACTTCAAAGTGATCATATTTTAAAGTGTGATACATATGTTTCTGAACTGAGAATTTTCTTCTATTTAGTAAAGCCCTTGTGAATTCTAGCTGGAAGATGGCTCAAAAACTGATCAAATGCCGATGAATCATGAAGATACTCTGCCTTACTGCAGAGAGAGCAGACAGTCCAATTGCAGGAAGACTTAAAAAGACTGAAATGTGTATGTGTGTGTCTTTAAATTTACCTATATAATTGTATAAGCATGCATTAAAATTTTTTTATTGAAGTACAGTTGATTTACAATATTGTGTTAGTTTCAGGTGTACAGCAAAGTGATTCAGTTTTACATATATATATGTATGTATGTTTTTTTCTGATTATTTTCCATTATAGGTTATTACAAGATATTGAATATAGTTCCCTAGGCATGCATTTTTGACATAGTTTCTGGTCTGATAACACTATAAACAATTTGTATAAATTCTTCACAAATAAGAATATTTAGAACCAGTGATTTTCACAGTACTCTCAAGACTCCACTGAACATTCTAATGGTAGTCTTTAATAGTAGAACAGGATATGTTACACTAGGAGCAAAAAGCTGAAGTGAACATAAGAGAACTGAGATACTTCCAACCACCAACTAAGTAGATAAGGAGGGACTACGTACAGGTTGTTGTACCATTAATAAAAACTTTTCTTTCTAAATAGTCAATGTCTTTCAAGAATAAAATTTATGTTTACTAAAATATTATGTAAATATAAATTTGCTTTTCTAAGGATATATATAACATTTTGAATTGGTTTTAAGAATAATACTCAAATGATCTGAGCCAAATTCCCAAAGATACTGCATATTTCCTGTGTGTTTATGACATTTAAAGTGAAACAGTACAAATTCACAGTCATTTCTCATGATAAAAATGGTACAATTGGCTCGAACTGCATGAAACTGTACCACATATTTTTTCAGACCAAGCTAAATATTATTTACTCAAATTTAAATTTTCCACTAAAATTTTATATGTCTGCTAAATAAGTAGAAGGTCTCCCTCCCACCCTATCTCACCCCTCTAGGTGGTCGCAAAGCACCGAACTGAACTCCCTGTGCCATGCAGCTGCTTCCCACTAGCTATCCATTTTATATTTGGTAGTGTCTATATGTCAATGCTACACTCTTACTTCGTCCCAGCTTACCCTTCTCCCTCCCCGTGTCCTCAAGTCCATTTTCTACACCTGTATCTTTATTCTTGTCCTACCCCTAGGTTCATCAGAACCATTTTTTCTTTTTTTTAAGATTCCATATATATGTGTTAGCATACAGTGTTTCTTTTTCTCTTTCTGACTTACTTTGCTCTGTATGACAGACTCTACGTCCATCCACCTAACTAAAAATAACTCAGTTTCGTTTTTCTTTATGTCTGAGTAATATTCCATTGCATATATGTGCCACGTCTTCTTAATCCATTCCTCTGTCGATGGACATTTAGGTTGCTTCCATGTCCTGGCTATTGTAAATAGTGTTGCAATGAACATTGTGGTACATGATTATTTTTGAATTATGGTTTTCTCAGGGTATATGCTCAGTAGTGGGATTGCTGGGTCATATGGTACTTCTATTTGTAGTTTTTTGAGGAACCTCCATACTGTTCTCCATAGTGGCCATATCAATTTACATTCCCACAAACAGTGCAAGAGCATTCCCTTTTCTCCACACCCTCTCCAGCATTTATTGTTTGTAGATTTTTTGATAATGGACATTCTGACCAGTGTGAGGTGATACCTCATTGTAGTCTTGATTTGCATTTCTCTAATGATTAGTGATGTTGAGCATCCTTTCATGCGTTTGTTGGCAATCTGTGTATCTTCTTTGGAGAAATGTCTATTTAGGTCTTCTGCCCATTTTTGGATTGGGTTGTTTGCTTTTTTAATATTGAGCTGCATGAGCCGCTTGTATATTTTGGAGATTAGTCCTTTGTCAGTTGCTTCATTTGCAAATATTTTCTCCCATTCGGAGGATTGTCTTTTCGTCTTGTTCATGGCTTCCTTTGTTGTGCAAAAGCTTTCAAGTTTCATTAGGTCCCATTTGTTTATTTTGGTTTTTATTTCCATTACTCTAGGAGGTGGGTCAAAAAGGATCTTGCTGTGATTTGTGTCATAGAGTGTTCCATATGTTCCATATGTTTTCCTCTAAGGGTTTTATGGTGTCTGGCCTTACATTTAAGTCTTTAACCCATTTTGAGTTTATTTTTGTGTATGGTGTTAGGGAGTGTTCTAATTTCATTCTTTTACATGTAGCTGTCCAGTTTACCCAGCACCACTTATTGAAGAGGCTGTCTTTTCTCCATTGTATATTCTTGCCTCCTTTATCAAAGATAAGTTGACCACATGTGTGTGGGTTTTCCTCTGGGCTTTCTATCCTATTCCATTGATCTATATTTCTTTTTTGCCAGTACCATATTGTCTTGATTATTGTAGCTTTGTAGTATAGTCTGAAGTCTGGGAGCCTGATTCCTCCAGCTCCATTTTTCTTTCTCAAGATTTTTTTGGCTATTCGGGGTCTTTTGTATTTCCATACAAATTGTAAAATTTTTTGTTCTAGTTCTGTGAAAAATGTCATTGGTATTCTGAGAGGGATTGCACTGAATCTGTAGATTGCTCTGGGAAGTAGAATCATTTTCACAATTTTGATTCTTCGAACCCAAGAACATGGTATATCTCCCCATCTGTTTGTATCACCTTTAATTTCTTTCATCAGTGTCTTATAGTTTTCTGCATACAGGTCTTTTGTCTCCTTAGGTAGGTTTATTCCTAGGTATTTTATTCTTTTTGTTGCAATGGTAAATGGGAGTGTTTTCTTAATTTCACTTTCAGATTTTTCATCATTAGTGTATAGGAATGCAAGAGATTTCTGTGCATTAATTTTGTATCCTGCTACTTTACCAAATTCACTGATTAGCTCTAATAGTTTACTGGTGACATCTTTAGGATTATCTATGTATAGTATCATGTCATCTGCAAACAGTGACAGTTTTACTTCTTCTTTTCCAATTTGTATTCCTTTTATTTTTCTTCTCTGATTGCTGTGGCAGGACTTCCAAAACTATGTTGAATAACAGTGGTGAGAGTGGACATCCTTGTCTTGTTCCTGATCTTAGAGGAACTGCTTTCAGTTTTTCACCATTGAGAATGATGTTTGCTACGGGCTTGTCATATATGGCCTTTATTATGTTGAGGTAGGTTCCCTCTATGCCCACTTTCTGGAGAGTTTTTATCATAAATAGGTGTTGAATTTTGTTGAAAGCTTTTTCTGCATCTATTGAGATGATCATATGTTTTTTATTCTTCAGTTTGTTAATATGGTGTATCACATTGATTGATCTGCATATATTGAAAAATGCTTGCATCCCTGGGATAAATCCCACTTGATCATGGTGTATGATCATTATAATGTATTGTTCGATTCTGTTTGCTAGTATTTTGTTGAGGATACTTGCATCTATATTCATCAGTGATATTAGTCTGTAATTTTCTTTTTTTGTAGTATCTTTGTCTGGTTTTGGTATCAGGGTGATGGTGGCCTCATAGAAGGAGTTTGGGAGTGTTCCTTCCTCTGCAATTTTTTGGAAGAGTTTGAGAAGGATGGGTGTTAGCTCTTCTCTAAATGTTTGATAGAATTCACCTGTGAAGCCACCTGGTCCTGGACTTTTGTTTGTTGGAAGATTTTAAATCACAGTTTCAATATCATTACTTGTGATTGGCCTGTTCATATTTTCTGTTTCTTCCTGGTTCAGTCTTGGAAGGTTATACCTTTCTAAGAATTTGTCCATTTCTTCCAGGTTGTGCATTTTATAGGCATAGAGTTGCTTGTAGTAGTCTCTTAGGATGCTTTGTGTTTCTGTGGTGTGTGTTGTAACTTCCCCTTTTTCATTTCTAATTTTATTGATTTGAGTCCTCCCCCTCTTTTTTTGATGAGTCTGGGTAATGGTTTATCAATTTTGTTTATCTTCTCAAAGAACCAGCTTTTAGTTTTATTGATCTTTGCTATTGCTTTTTTGTTTCTATTTCATTTATTTCTGCTCTGTTCTTTATGATTTCTTTCCTTCTGCTAACTTTGGGTTTTATTTGTTCTTCTTTCTCTAGTTCCTTTAGGTGTAAGGTTAGATTGTTTATTTTTTCTTGTTTCTTGAAATAGGCTTGTATAGCTATAAACTTCCCTCTTAGAACTGCTTTTGTTGCATCCCATAGATCGTCGTGTTTTCACTGTCATTTGTCTCTAGGTATTTTTTTATTTCCTCTTTGATTTCTTCAGTGATCTCTTGGTTATTTAGTAACGTATTGTTTAGCCTCCATGTGTTTGTGTTTTATACGTTTTTTTTCCCTGTAATTCATTTCTAATCTCATAGCGTTGTGGTCAGAAAAGATGCTTGATATGATTTCAATTTTCTTAAATTCACTGAGGTTTGATTTGTGACCCAAGATGTGATCTATCCTGGAGAATGTTCCATGCACACTTGAGAAGAAAGTGTAATCTGCTGTTTTTGGATGTAATGTCCTATAAATATCAATTAAATCTATCTGGTCTATTGTGTTATTTAAAGCTTCTGTTTCCTTATTTATTTTCATTGTGGATGATCTGTCCATTGGTGTAAGTGAGGTGTTAAAATCCCCCACTGTTATTGTGTTACTGTTGATTTCCTCTTTTATAGCTGTTAGCAGTTGCCTTATGTATTGAGGTGTTCCTAGGTTGTGTGCATATATATTTATAATTGTTATATCTTCTTCTTGGATTGACTCCTTGATCATTATGTAGTGTCCTTCCTTGTCTCTTGTAACATTCTTTATTTTAAAGTCTATTTTATCTGATATGAGTATTGCTATGCCAGCTTTCTTTTGATTTCCATCTGCATGGAATATCTTTTTCCATCCCCTCACTTTCTGTCTGTAGTTGGCCCTAGGTCTGAAGTGGGTCTCTTGTAGACAGCATATAGATGGGTCTTGTTTTTGTATCCATTCAGCGAGCCTCTTTCTTTTGGTTGGAGCATTTAATCCATTCACGTTTAAGGTAATTATCAATATGTATGTTCCTATGACCATTGTTTTAATTGTTTTGGGTTTGTTTTTGTAGGTCCTTTTCTTTTCTTGTGTTTCCCACTTAGAGAAGTTCCTTTAGCAGTTGTTGTAGAGCTGGTTTGGTGGTGCTGAATTCTCTTAGCTTTTGCTTGTCTCTAAAGCTTTTGATTTCTCCACTGAATCTGAATGAGATCCTTGCCAGGTAGAGTAATCTTGGTTGTAGGTTTTTCCCTTTCATCACTTTAAGTATATCATGCCACTCCCTTCTGGCTTGTAGAGTTTCTGCTGAGAAATCAGCTGTTAACCTTATGGGAGTTCCCTTGTATGTTGTCATTTCTCCCTTGCTGCTTTCAATAATTTTTCTTTGTCTTTAATTTTTGCCAATTTGAATACTATGTGTCTCGGCGTGTTTCTCCTTGGGTTTATCCTGTATGGGACTCGCTGCGCTTCCTGGACTTGGTGGCTATTTCCTTTCCCATGTTAGGGAAGTTTTCGACTATAATCTCTTCAAATATTTTCTCTGCTCCTTTCTCTCTCTCTTTTTCTTTATTCTGTTCCGCAGCAGTGAATTCCACCATTCCGTCTTCCAGGTCACTTATCCGTTCTTCTGCCTCAGTTATTCTGCTATTGATTCCTTCTAGTGTAGTTTTCATTTTAGTTATTGTATTGTTCATCTTTGTTTGTTCTTTAATCCTTCTAGGTCTTTGTTAAACACTTCTTGCATCTACTTGATCTTTGCCTCCATTCTTTTTCCGAAGTCCTGGATCATCTTCACTATCATTATTCTGAATTCTTTTTCTGGAAGGTTGCCTATCTCCACTTCATTTAGTTGTTTTTCTGGGGTTTTGTCTTGTTCCTTCATCTGGTACATAGCCCTCTGCCTTTTCATCTTGTCTTTCTGTGAATGTGGTTTTTGTTCCACAGGCTGCAGGATTGTAGTTCTTCTTGCTTCTGCTGTCTGCCCTCTGGTGGATGAGGCTATCTAAGAGGCTTGTGTAAGTTTCCTGATGGGAGGGACTGGTGGTGGGTAGAGCTGACTGTTGCTCTGGTGGGCAGAGCTCAGTAAAACTTTAATCTTCTTGACTGCTGATGGGTGGGGCTGAATTCCCTCCCTGTTCGTTGTTTGGCCTGAGGCAACCCAACACTGAAGCCTACCTGGGCTCTTTAGTGGGGTGAATGACAGGCTCTGGGAGGGCTCACGCCAAGGAATACTTCCCAGAACTTCTGCTGCCAGTGTCCTTGTCCCCACAGTGAGCCACAGCACCCCCCCACCTCTGCAGAAGACCCTCCAACACTAGCAGGTAGGTCTGGTTCAGTCTCCCCTGGGTCCTGATGCACACACTACTTTGTATGTGCCCTCCAAGAGTGGAGTCTCTGTTTCCCCCAGTCCTGTTGAAGTCCTGCAATCAAATCCCACTAGGCTTCAAAGTCTGATTCTCTAGGAATTCATCCTCCCGTTGCCGGACCCCCAGGTTGGGAAGCCTGACGTGGGGCTCAGAACCTTCACAGCAGTGGGTGGACTTCTGTGGTATAAGTATTCTCCAGTCTGTGAGTCACCCACCCAGCAGTTATGGGATTTGATTTTACTGTGATTGCGCCCCTCCTACCGTCTCATTGTGGCTTCTCCTGTGTCTTTGCATGTAGGGTATCTTTTTTGGTGAGTTCCAGTGTCTTTCTGTCAATGATTTTCCAGCAGGTAGTTGTGATTCTGGTGTTCTCACAAGAGGGAGTGAGAGCATGTCCTTCTACTCCGCCATCTTGGTTCCTCCTATCCCTGGATTTTTATAGACTTCAAATGCAGAGATATTTACCTCCATTTTTGAGGGGGAACATCTAAGGATATTGCACTAAATTATCTTGTAATTGTATGTAAGCTATGAAAATGATATGTAGAGTAAAAATACATTTACTGTATTTTCCTGAAGGTGAATATAATTTTAAAAGCTTGAGAAAAAGTTTAAAGGATTCATTGACTATTTTAATATTTCTTAAGTGAGTTGCCTTGTTCTAGAGAAATAATAAAACAGTGTATAGTCACCAAGCTTTCTAAAAAATATTTATAGTGGTATTTCTTAATATTATTTCCTACACTGTGTATTTTTTCCTACTGTTGCTATAACAAATTACCATAAACTTAAAGACTTAATATAAGACAAATTTATTATCTTACAGTTCTGGGTGTCAGGAGTCCAATATGGGTCTCACTGGGCTAAAATCAAAATGTCAACAGACCTGCATTCTTTCTGGACAACCCGTTTCCTTGACTTTTCCAGGTTTTAGAGGCCACCTACATTTCTTGCCTGTAAGCCCCCTTCCCCTATTTTCAAAACCAACTAGGTCATATCTCTATGACCCTTCAACTGTCAATTTCTCTCTCTGACCATAGCAAGGAAAGGTTCTCTGGTTTTTAAGAATTCAAGTAAATTAGATTGGATTATATAAAAGAACTTTTAATTTTGAATTTTTAAAAATTCATTTGTTTAATGAGAAAAATGGAGACATCATGGCTTTTTTAAAGAATATTTGGTAAAAAAAGAAAAATGAGATGTTCTAGATTCATATCCCATATCTTCAAACCCATGAGATAAATTCATGAGCTATTAAAAACCATTTTTTTCCAGATAAAGTTTTTTTTCCAGTATTTTCCTTTGTTAAAAACAAAAACTCAAACCACTGTTGACGTTGTTCATCTATTAAAGTGATTGTAAGCAAGCTCATATATGTCTATCTATATTTTATAGGTAGTGTCTCAATAAACGTTTTTTTTAGTAATTCACCAGATAGTTTTATTGCTAACCATGTTAAATTCAGGAAAACTTTTAAAATCCTTTTCCTCATTTTGAAGTCTTGCCCATATAATTATCAGCATAACAAAGGCAGGAATGATAGTATTTTGCCTTCATGAAAGCTTACTAATTATTCCTACTTAAGGACAATCAGACTATAGAGGTGCCTGGTTAATTGACCATCAGTTCACCTGATCCACAGAATTCATACAAGAATATTCTTGTTAGGGACTTCCCTGGTGGTGCAGTGGTTAAGACTCCGTGATCCCAATGCAGGGGGCCTGGGTTCAATCCCTGGTCAGGGAACTAGATCCCACATGCATGCTGCAACGAAGAGTTCGCATGCTGCAACTAAGGAGCCCACATGCCGCAACTAAGGAGCCTTCAAGCTGCAACTGAGGAGTCTGCCTGCTACAACTAAGGAGCCCACCTGCTGCAACTAAGAACCAGCTCAACCAAATAAATAAATAAATATATTTTTAAATTGCTGATTTAATAAAAAAAGAATATTCTTGCTATTGGTTGTTCTAGCTCCCAGCTGATGAGAAAAATGGATTCAAATGATCCACTGAAACATGTCTTCTTTTCCAGCAGTTTTATTATACACAGTTGATTTACACCAAATCCACAGGTAGCATTTAGCATGAATTGTTACTTCCTCGCAGAAAAATTGGGGCTTCTAGGAAAGAATAAATCCCCCTCCTCCCAAAAGAAGAACCCAGACTTACCTTCTAAGAATAACTGGCATACCATATATCTTTCTATGGTGACAAGACCTGTCTCACACTGACAGTACAAATTCTGGACCCTTTTCTGTGTCATCGTTATCCCTTACCTACTCTAGAAGGTTTTATTTTCCCCAAAATGGCCACTCAGATATTATTCATTCCACATGTTCTTTTTACACTGTAACTTGGAAACTCCTGTTATTAAGATGTTTTCCTCACCTTGAATTTTGCGGTGGGAGTTGAGACTATGGAAGAAGATATACTGTGTGATTTGTGAGGTTATGTCAGAAAAGGTGATAGAGTTTCTTAGTGCTTCATTTGGAACACAGTCACTATGCCATGAGGAAGCTCAGGCTACCTCATGGAGAGACCGTTGTACATAAAAAAGGAAAGCCAGTGCAACCTGACCAATTTGGTGAGTCAGCCATCCTGGAAATAGATCATTAAGCCCCAGTGAGAATCTTAATCATGCTATGTGGAGCAGGAATGAACTGTCAACGCCAGACTCAATCCAAATTACAAATTCATGAGCATAATAAGTGACTGTCATTGTTTCATGCCAATAAGTTTTGCGGTGATTTGTTACACAGCAGTAGATGACAAGGACACATACTATGTTAAAGATATTTCTATTTTTCATTTGTGTCTGTAAGGATTTTTTGTAATGTGACAACCAAACTTTTTTTCAAATTTTTTGTATCACTTACCCTTTGACATAACCTTTCTGTTTAAAAAAGAAATTTAAATAGTATTTGTCTTGATTTAACATGAAAACATATATCTCCTTTTCTACCATCAGATTCTTATAATAGGTCTGGACAATTACCACTCCTCCAACTTCCATTTCTTAACAATTTGTAAATATTTAAATACTAGTTTTAGTTTTTCTGGTTTTCTTCATAGTTTATTAAAATATGTTTTTTAAAGTACATTTTCTACATGAACTTAAAAATAATTTTATTAACAGTATTAAAGAGCTAGGGGGAAAAAAAGAGCACTGAAGAAAAAAAAATCATTCTTTCTTCCACTAAATACTTATTGATGGTTTACTATGATCTCAATTACTGATAAAAAAGTAGTGATTAAAATGCGAAAATTCCATGCTCTCTTGCAGCTTATATTGTAGGGAGTTTTATATAAAATAAGTGAATAACAAATCAACATAGTATGTCACATTCTGATAAGTTATATGGAGAATTACAAAGTAGGGCAAGAGGGATAAGAATACAAGTGAGGCAAAAGTAATTTTAAATACATGTTCCAAACTGTGTGCCATGGGTCCATAGAAATTCTTTCTATTTCACAAGAGTGTTCCTTAAGGAAATCAAGAGGGAAATGAACAAGCAATAACTCCAGATTTTGTCCTCTGCATCTCCAACCAAGTCTTCACTTAAGGCCTGACATTAAGAATTTTGTAATAGTTAAATTGCACAATGGTGTCCAATGTTTAAAAAGTTAAAGAAATTGATAAACCACTGAATTTAAAATTTTCCTTTATTATGGATGGGATCAGTGAAACACAGAAAGATTAAATCTCTTGCCTATGCTCACGTATTTAATCCATGTAAGTCATGCTTGCACCAGATCTCTTGACGAATTTGGCATGCTATTCACACAAATACATTATTTCATTTCACCTACAATTCTCAGGTGTTTTTCTTTTCTTTTCATAAGTGATTCCATTAATCTCCAGTGATTGTGTATTCTTAGGGTTTTCTAGATTGACTTACTACTTTTGAAGCTTATTAGTTCAAAGAAGCAATATGTTTGATTGATTTTTTTTCCTATTATATTTACTTGATGATTCATTGAATTCTCTATACTGATTTTTGTTTCTGTGTAAGTTAGTAAAATTTACAGTGTCCAAATTCATAACATGACCTGGTATTTTCTGTAATTTACATATAACAGGGACAACAGAAAAAATCTGCCCTGTATAAATTTAAAATATATGATCATTTCACTAAAAGGATCTTCATAGATTATCTCATTCACATCATCATTTTTGAGGTATGGAAAGCAAAATTCTGAGTTGTAAAGGTATGCAGATAAGTTTGAATAGTTATTCATAGTACTGAGTTACTCCAATTTTCAATTTAATTTTCAACTATTTTGCTTTTTTTTGTTTCACAATTGTATTTCATTTGCTCTAATCTTGATTTTCAATCATATCAGTATCAATGCAGTACAAATTAAGTTTACCAAAGCAAGTTTAGGGAATGTTGTATGTAATTTCTCTCCATTCAAGTGTCACAGTATATATTACATTAATAGTTCTCAAAAGTGCAACAGTAAAGAATTCCACTTCACAAGCATTTATCCCATTGTCTATGGACTTAATGTGAATAAATGGTTGCTTTAACTAGCCTTGCTGATGAAGGTATAGTCCAAAGCAGCCTCTCTAGATACTGTTGGTCTTACGAAAACTTTGGAAATTCTCTCTGAACGTTCCCCAGCTGTTGATCTCATACTGATGTACTTCTGATTGATGAACTTCTTTGCCTCACACTGCATTGCTGGCAAGCTTAGAATGTCCAGTGTTTCCACTCTGGGTTCTGAAGGTATGAGAATGTCCTATTTTCCACACAACACAAACACTAGTTAAACAAAAGGATGGTCCTTGTCCCTCTCTGCCTGTCCATCTCTTCAAGTTGTCTTCCTCCAATATTTTCTGTATTAATGGCCAGGTAAGCAAGCCTCCCTCTTTACATCTGCCCTACAGTTTTGAATGATTCTCTTAGGGCTTCTGCCCTGGATTAAGGAAGAAAGCTTACCACACCCTTTCTCCATTACTAGGAAAGATGAGGGAAAAAGTTGGGTTCTATTAAAAAAACACGCTCTCTTCTTCAAAACAGGCTTAGCTCCTCTCACAGTGGTGACGTGGAGATGTTTTGTTATTCAGGTTCTGTTAAAATGGCACCTCTCGGCAAGTAGAAGGAGTTGGTTGCCCTCAGTATACAGTGAGTTCTAGAAAAATAAGGGGATTTTATAATTCTAATGGCCTTTCCACACTCACAGATCACCTCACCTCATATATCTCAGTTATTTTTTCCCTTTACTGAATGTACAACAGTAGCTATTTCCAATGCCCTTTGCTCCCTTGGATTTTGCAGATTAGTAAAATGATTAATCTACATTTGCGAGCAGATTAATTACCAAGAGAGTATGAAATTGTGAGACACAGGTTAAATCTAATGAATTTTAAGTACATTAGAAGCAATGTATGATTGCTAACTCTCAAACCTACCTAACGTTTACATGAGTCCCAAGCCAACTACATGTATTGTTTTTCCATAATAAAAGAACTGATCTAAAGTTACTTCTATCTAAAATATAGGCAACTTATAAAGGAAGAGTCAAATATAATATAAAGCCAGTTTTTCAATACTCATTCCAATCAATAATTCAAAACAAATGAACAAACATAACAAAACAGAAACGCAGTTATAGATACAGAGAACAAATAGGTTGTTGCCAGAAGGGAGGGGGTGGGGGAAGAAAGAAAGAGATGAGGGAGATAAAGAGGCACAAACTTCCAGTGGTAAAATAAGAGAGTCATGGGTATGAAATATACACTGTGGGGAATATAGTCAATAATTATGTGATATCTTTGTATTGTGACATACCTTAACTAGACTAATCATAGTGATAGTTTTGAAATGCATGAAAATATTGAATCACAAGGTTGCGTAACAGGAGCTAACATAGTGTTATAGGTCAATTATACTTCAAAAACAAAGTCATAGGAAAAGAAATCAGATTTGTGATTCCAGAGGTCGGGGGTTGAGGGATGAGGAATTGGATGAAGGCAGTTACAAGGTACAAATTTCCACTTATAAGATAAGTAAGCACTAAGAATGGAATGTACAACATGATAAATATAATTAAATTGTTGAGTGTTATAATAAATGGAAGTTGTTAAGACAGTAGATCCTAAAGTTCTCATCACGAGGAAAAATATCTTTTTCTATTTCTTTAATTCTGTATCTATATGAGATGATGAAAGTTCACTAAACTTATGATAATCACTTCATGATACATGTAATCCAATCATTATGCTGTATACCTTAAACTTATACAGTTTAAGTTGCTGTATCTCAATTATATCTCAGTAAAACTGGAATAAAAAATAATTTAAAATATCAATGTAAAATGTAAATGTGACCCAGGTTGAATTTATTCTGTCATGCAAGATGTCATTTTTTTATTCATTCAGAATATTTGATACTTGTTTCAAGTATTCTTAGATATACATATGGCAGAAGATTTCCTTCAAAGAAAAAAGCAGATATGTTTCATTTTTGTTCATCCCACAAATTGTTGTGTTATGTTCCAAATTTATTCCACATTTTGAAATACAAAGAAAAAAACGTTTTAACCATAATATTTGGAAATACTTTAGGTTTTGGAAAATTGATATTAGTATATTTTTCTGAACTCATTTTGCTGCTTGACTTTCACATACAAAATTTGGCTTATGGATTTGCATTTAACAACTTTGACCAGTTATATCATGAAAAGGACACTAAGTGTTATGACCTCATGAGAGAAGTAGGCAAACTAAGTCTTTCAGGTCAAATCTGGCCCTCAGCTGTTTTTGTAAATCTTAGTGAAACACAGCCAGGCCTATTCGTTTTCTTATTATTTATGACTGCTTTCATCCTATAATAGCCGAGTTGAGTGGTTGTGACAGACACTGTATAGTTTGCAAAACCTAAAATATTTACCACGTGTTCCTCTATAGGAAAATTTTACTGACCTTTGCTCTGTGAGAATATTGTAATTATCCCCATTTTACACAAGACATAACTGAATCTCAGAGAATTAAACATGTGTTCTAGAACACAAAACTGGTAAATTGAAAACTGTTTACTGTCCAAGTGAGTTTAACTTCAAAAGACACATAGAGATTAGTTACCAAGGAAAGGAGGTAGGCATTCTGAGCAAAGAAAACATGGTATTTGATGGAATTGAAGAGCACTGAGATTGGTGAAGCACCATTTTGTTTTGGTTGGGGGATGAGATGTCCTGTAAATGGGAGAGAGAGGCTCACTATATGAGACTGGAACAGAAGTCAGGAACATGCTACGAATAAAGGGCTCTGTGACTAAGCTACTGTGCTTGATCTAGATGCTTTAAAAAAATGAGCAACATGATCGGGTTTGTTTTTTAGGGGTATCACGCTAATAACATAATGGGAGATGAAATGGAGTCAGACAACTCTAGAAGCAGTGTGGTTATTGAAGGGATATCAGCAAAAAGTGATTAGGGCATTATGCAATAGTTGTGGTAAGAAAGATCAAGGGACACTGTGCATGAATGAACTGTAGTGAAAATGTGGAGCACAGAATGACTATAGGCATCAGGCTTAAATGACAAGTTGATGGCTGTGCCTCATGCTATGATAGATATTGCAATTTAAAGAGAGCAAAGAGGAGTTCCAGTTTGGGGTTTGGGAGAGAGGATTAATTCTTTTTTGGAAAGCTGGCTTTAATTGTCCGTTAGTGTTTAGATGAAGTTACTTTGTACTTACTTGGTAGGAGGTTGGCTATGCAGATTTGTAGTTTTGATGAAAGCTTTAACTGCACATATAGATTGCGGCTATCCACTGATGTGATATTTAAAGCAGGATTGGTGCAGAGTCAGGTCACTTTGGTAAGGAATACTAGGTGGCTTCCATTCTGATAAATCAGGTGCAGGTTCTGAGTGTCAAGCTTTTATTTGCTGTGTGTGTGATTCAATTGTGCTAATGTCTTAATATCTTATTTGTTGTTGATGTTTTTTGAAACAAGAGTTAAAGGAGTCTTAACTACTTTGCTCCATGTTTTTGTAAATATTTAAGAGTATTTTAAGCAGTTTCAGCTACTCCATTAAGGGGTTGTGGAGAGATCACACAGAATGATAAGGGCAGGGTGGTGAGAGGGGCATTACTACCATTAAAGGGCAAGTAGAAATAAAAAAGTCTGTGACAATCATCAAGGAAAAGAAGCTAGAAACTATGAGGAAAATCACTATATATACATAAAGCATATTGCTGGAGAGCTCTGAAATTTTATAAAGGTAAAGCCAAAATTGCACAGGCATTATATTGCAAAAATGTTATAATTTATCTCATTCCTCAGATGTTTGTATCTGGTGTGATGCTGGTTCAAGTTTAGGTGTGGCCACAGAAGGTGTAAAGGGAAAATCTGATTCATTTCCCATAAACACAGCCCCTTCCTTCTAACACAGTGTCTATCACCCATGCTTGCACAATGTACACACACACATACACACACATATACACACATGCACAGAGCAACAGCAAGGAGATAAAACTATGTAAGAGGTGGATTGGTACAGCATGAACTGACCATTCATACCTGCTCTTAAGAGGCTGACTGCTATTTTATAACTTTCTTCTTCCCCTTCCCCTCTCCTAACCCCTTCCTCTTCCTCCTTGTCCTCCTTCTTCCCCTCTTTCTTCTCCTCTTTTTCTTTTCTTCTTCCTCTTCCTCCTTATCTTCTCTTTCTCTTCCCTTTCCTCTTTTTTATCTTTTCTTTATCATTGGAACAGATGAAGGAATGAAGTCTAAGTAATTACAAGCCAAAGCTTGGATATTTGAATATTACAACCCAAAGCTCAAAAGACAAGAACTGACTATAAAGAGACTCAGTATTCTCTAAATTGAGTACTAAGAAGCTCTGCTGTGTTTTTGAAATAATAAATTTCCTCCAACTCCCCCCCCCACCCCCTCAGAGACTCTGAAGCTCTTAGTGCCCCAATTCAGGCCAGGTTTTCATGTATAACACTAAACTAAAGCAACTTCTGGAACCAGAAGGGTCGCTTCTCTCTTATCAAACCAACCTTATGCATATGCTAAAGCCTGATTATTGCACACATAGCATCATAGACCTTGAAGACATATAACTATTATATTGGATCATTCATAACTATAAATATATGATAAATTCTTCTGCTTATTTATTATCATATTGATTTTACTAAATAATACACAATTTTTATTTTAATAAATATTGAGTATAAATAAAAATAATTCTCAAGTTTCCCTTGTGATCTCTTAGTCCCTCCATTTTAAAAGAAACTATTTTGCCCTAAGCACCTTGTTTCAAAATTTCCATAGGTCAACATTTTAAAACAATAGAAAAAATTAATACTGTAGCTCATCAGTTCCTTCATGGTAAAATTCTGCTTACTATGTTGCCATACCAGCAACTACAAAATTTTGATTAATGATAAAAAACATATTTCCTTTTTTTGATTTTGTATTAATATATTTGCTAGCTTTCAATTTTCCATTTCTCAGGACAATGCCTCAAACATTAATACATTATTCAGCTTTATATCTTCAAGTATAAAGTTTTGTTACCACCATTTTCCTAAACATATAGTTAACTCTCAAATATTCACTCAAATATAAAGAGTAGTGAGGTGTGCAATGCAATGTTTTAAATAATATTAAACACCTGACTAGGAAAGCTTTTCCATTTGTTTTTAATTTATGTATATTTTTCTGTTTCTGCATGTTCACTCCAAACAAATAACAAGTAATCCACATTGAAGAACTAATAGAAAATTTATTATACTCTATCCAGTTTTCTGTTGCTCTCCTTTACTTAGTTCCTATCTAAATGCAATTTTACATAGGAAATCAGCTATTTTCTCTCAGTCTAGTGCAAAGTTCTCTATTTTAAGAATGTTCTCTAGAGCTAGTTATAAAAGAGCTGTTAAGTTCAGGAAATAAACTGAGCAAATCAAAAAGTCAAGATGTTTTAAAAGCATTTAGTGAGTAACATAGATATTAAGAAATTCAGTGTTTCAGTAGAATTGCTTTGTCATACTTAAAAACAGACCATGTATCCCTAAATGTATAAAATCCACATGGAAAGTTAACTCCACATTTCCAGACTATTCCAATCGGCAAACTGCAGGAAATGTGTTACATAGCTTCAAAAGCAAGGTGCACGCTGAGTTAAAAGTTAGTGAGATTCAATTCTAGAATATAAAAGATACAGAGCCAAAAAACAATAAAATATATTATACATTTTACTGTTATGTTTCCTAAGACAGTTTGCACCAACTATGACTCCACTTGCTGTATCTATAAAAGTCTGCCAGCAGGGCTCTCCCTCGCATTATAATTTGGAAACAAAGAATTTAATTAATTTAAATAAATTTTCTTGGAAGAAATGTCAACCTTGAAATCCCTAACAAACCTAAATACATTGAATTCTCAAAGCAAATGACTAATGCTTACAACCTTACACTTGCTTGTGCCATTTCTTTATGATCAAATCCTTATTAATCCACTAGTGTTATAGATGTTATTTAATATCGAAAGCTATCACTGTTGTTAGTTTAAAAAGAATAAAACATGCAAAAATGTACACTACAAAAGTTTATAGCATTGATTAAGTGAGCACTGAAGAGAATGCTCATATTTACTTTTAGCTATTGATCTTTTGGGCAAATTCTTATTTTTCGTTATAAAATTGAAAACTTTGCCATAAATAGTTTGTGTTTTACCTTTTTTTTAAATAAATAAAGTAATGGGATCAATGGTTCTCTTATGACAAAATGATTACTCATGGGTATAGATCCCTGTGTAATACATGATAATAAGAATATATACAGGCATACCTCATTTCTTACGCTTTGCTTTATTGCCCTTCCCAGCTATGTCATTTTTTACAAAGTGAAGTTTTGTGGCAATCGTGCATTGAGAAAGTCTATTGGCACCATTTTTCCAACAGTGTTTGCTCACTTCGTGTCTGTGTGTCGCATTTTGGTCATTCTCACAATATTTCAGATTTTTTCATTACTATTATATTTGTTATGGTGATTTGTGATCAGTGATCTTTGATGTTACTATTGTAATTGTTTTGGGGTGCCATGAGACTCACCCATATAAGATGGTGAACTTAATCTATAAATGTGTGTGTTCTGACTGCTCTAACAACCAGCTATTACCCCATCTCTCTCCCTTTCCTCTGGCCTCCTTATTTCCTGAGACATGAAGATATTGAAATTAGGCCAATTAATAACCCTACAATGGCCTCTAAGTGTTCAAGTGAAAGGAAGAGTTGCACATTTCTCGCTTAAATCAGAAGCTAGAAAAGATAAAGCTTTGTGAGAAAGGCAGGTTGTGAATGCAAAGGAAAAGTTCTTGAAGGCAATTCAAAGTGCTACTTCAGTGAACACACAAATGATAAGAAAGCAAAGCAGCCTAATTGCTGATATGGAGAAAGTTTTACTGGTCTGAGTAGAAGATCAAACCAGCCACAACATTCCCTTAAGACAAAGCCTCATCCAGAGCAAATTTCTACCTCTCTTCAATTCTGTGAAGGCTGAGACAGGTGAGGAAGCTGCAGAAGAAAAGTCTGAAGCTAGCAGAGGTTGGTTAATGAGGTTTAAGGAGGAAAGTCATCTCCATAACATAAAAATGCAAGGTGAAGCAGCAAGTGCTGATGTAGAAGCTGCAGCAAGTTATCCTGAAGATCAAGCTAAGATAATTAATGAAGGGGACTACACTAAACAAAAGATTTTCAACGTAGACAAAACAGCCTTCTCTTGGAAGAAGATGTCATCTAGGACTTTCAGAGTTACAAAGGAGAATTCAATGCCTGGCTTTGAAGTTTCAAAGGACAGGCTGAATTTCTTGTTAGGGGCTAATGCAGCTGGTGACTTTAAGTTGAAACCAATGTTCATTTACCATTCTAAAAATCTGAGAGCCCTTAAGAATTATGCTCAATCTACTCTGCCTGTGCTCTATAAAAGGAACAACAAAGCCTGGATGACAGCATGTCTGCTTACAACATGGTTTACTGAATATTTTGAGCCCACTGTTGAGACCTACTGCTCAAAAAAAGAAAAATAAAAAGGGCTTCCCTGGTGGTGCAGTGATTAAGAATCTGCTTGCCAATGCAGGGGACACAGGTTCGATCCCTGGTCTGGGAAGATCCCACGTGCTGCGGAGCAGCTAAGCCCGTGTGCCAAAACTACTGAGCCTGCGCTCTAGAGCCCGCGAGCCACAACTACTGAGACTGAGTGCTACAACCACTGAAGCGCCTAGAGCCCATGCTCTGCAACACGAGAAGCCACCGCAATTAGAAGCCCACGCACCGCAAAAAAGAGTAGCCTCTGCTCGCGGCAACTAGAGAAAGCCCGCATGCAGCAACGAAGACCCAATGCAGCCAAAAATAAATAAATAAATAAATTTTAAAAAAGAAAAAAAAAGGGTCCCTTTCAAAATATTACTCACTGCTAATGTACTTGGTCACCCAAGAGCTCTGATGGAGATGTACAGTGAGATTAACATTGTTTTCATGCCTGCTTACACAACTTCCCTTCTGTAGCCCATGGATCAAGGAGTGATTTTGATTTCCAAGTTTTATTGTTTAAGAAATATATTTTATAAGGCTAGATCTGCAATAGACCGGATTATTCTGATGGATCAGGATAAAATAAATTAAAAACCTTCTAAAACAGATTCACCTTTTTAGATGCCATTAAGAACATTCATGATTCATGGGAAGACGTCAAAATGTCAACAGTAACAGGAGTTTGGAAGAAGTGATTCCAGCCCTCAGGGATGACTTTGAGGTGTTCAGGCCTTCCGTGGAGTGGAGGAAGTAACTGCAGATGTTGTAGAAATAGCAAGAGAATTAAAATTAAAAGTGGAGCCTGAAGATGTGACTGAATTGCTGCCACCTCACGATAAAACTTTCACAGATGAGGAGTTGCTTCTTATGGATGAGCAAAGAAAATGGTTTCTTGAGATGAAATCTACTCTTGGTTAAGATGCTGTCAAGAGTGTTGAAATGAGAACAACGGATATAGAATAGTACATACATTTAGTTGATAAAACAGTGGCAGGGTTTGAAAGTATTGACTCCAATTTTTTGTGTTTTTTTGGGGCTGCATTGTGTCTTCGTTGCTGCACACGGGCTTTCTCTAGTCGTGGTGAGCCAGAGCTACTCTTCGTTGCGGTGCACAGGCTTCTCATTGGGGTGGCTTCTCTTGTCGCAGAGCATGGGCTCTACGTGTGCAGGCTTCAGTAGTTGTGGCACGTGGGCTCAGTAGTTGTCGCACGTGGGCTCAGTAGTTGTGGCTCGTGGGCTCTAGAGCGCAGGCTCAGTAGTTGTGGCACACGGGCTTAGTTGCTCCGCGGCATGTGGGATCTTCCCGGACCAGGGCTCGAACCCATGTCCCCTGCATTGGCAGGCGGATTCTTAACCACTGTGCCACCAGGGAAGTCCCTTGACTCCAATTTTAAAAGAAGTCCTACGGTGGGTACAATGCCATCAAACAGCATTGCATGCTACAGAGAAGTCGTTTGTGAAAGAAAGAGTCAATGGATGAGGCACACTTCCTTGTCTTACTTTAAGAAATTGCCACAGTCACCACAACCTTCAACAAACACCACCCTGACCAGTCAACAGTCATCACATCAAGCTAAGACCCACCACCAGCCAAAAGGTCGTGACTCACTGAAGGCTCAGATGGTGGTTAGCATTTTTTAGCAATAAAGTATTTTTAATTAAGGTACATATATTGTTTTTTAGACATAATGCTATTGCACACTTAATAGAATACAGCATAGTATAAACATTACTTTTAATTTCACTGGGAAACCAAACATTTTTTGTGACTTGCTTTAATGCAAAATTTGCTTTTATTGAGGTGGTCTGGAACCAAACTCGCAATATCTCCAAGGTATGCCTGAATTATAAAGTCTGCCATTAAACTCTAAATAATCTTGTTATTTGACTATAATCTCCTTAGAGTCATTCTAACTGCACAAAGTTTTGTAGCCTTACATGGGTTTTTATTACTTCCTATAGTTGCAGAGTTTCTCCTTGTTAAAATTTATTATTATTATTTTTTATATTTCACCTTTTGAGCCCAATCACTTGGTTAACTTTTTAGATATTGTAACTCCATTATTTCCTAGAATGAAAAATATTTATTTGGTGTTAGAATAATACAGAGTCATTTCTGTATTTTTACCTACGTAGTCAATTATAAATTATAAATTTGTCTCAATAGTCCTGGTTGAATACACTATTAAGGCTAGATGTTGTCACGAACAAACTGATAGATTATTTACCTAAAATTCAAATGGGTGCTTGAGGTCCTAAGGGACAGGAACATATCATGATAAAGGAGCCTAAGAGGTTATCGACCTATGACCAGACATTTATATGGTATCAATATATTCTGGTTAATGAAAGATGCTATCAGCACCAGTGGATGTATGAAGGAAAGTCGTAGATTTTTCAGGGCAGATTAATAATGTTATGCAGGATATATATGATTAGAAATGACCCTATTGCCAGGATTTTTATGTAGTAGACATTTTAACTGTAGTCCACATGGGCAATATATGGTGGCAAATCAATGTGTCTTTGTTTCCATCTGTGTTGTCTCCAGACTGTTTATCAACTCTGCCACCAAGAGCCTGATCACATTTAGGAAAATGAGGCTGTAGTAAAAAAATGTCCTCTTTTATGTGGGTAATATGTTTCTGCACTACAGATACACTGTGGTGCTAAGAATCAGCTTGACTGTAAAAAAAATAACTCACTCTCAAATATGCTGAAATTAAGACAATTACAGTTATATACATCCTTTTAATCAAAATAGGCAAATACAATAAATTTAAGCAAATGTATACTCAAATGATATAATATAAATGGGCAATAAATGATAAATTTAAATAAACATTTATAATAATAATGTATGGACCTTCCTTGAAGATTAAATTTTTAAACTTTGAGCAAAATGAATAATTTGAAGTTGTAACTTGCTTAGAATGTTTAGGATAGGTAATCACAGATCAGTCATGTATTTGGATGGAATTTGCAGTGCTCCTCTCTATTGCATAAAGTGGACTCAGGTACCAGAGAATAGGATGAAAGGCAATGATCCAATGTCCTTTACAGTAGATCTCACAGTCACCTCCCCTCCCCCCATTGTAATCATTTTACTCTCCGCATCTTAACAATAATGTATGACTCAGTAAGGATTACCCAACCATTGAATTTTTCTGCTTAAGAATTTCATCATAATTGGGCTAATGACTATGCTAAGATAAATGAACAGATTATAAAAGTGGCAGCAGTTCAAACAAGAGGCCCATATCAGCTTCAAGAGTTAGAGACTGTCCCATAGTACACAAATTTCAGTATGTAAGGAAATCTTAATAGTCAAGTAGGAAGATTATTCATTATCTTTTCAGACACTCCTGCCTGTTCCCTAGAAAAGTCTACCTTAGGCTGAGAAAACATCTAAATTTTTACTTTTTAAAATTATATATGTCTTTACTGTTCATACATTGCCTCTGGCCACATGTTGCTATCTAAATTATTCAATGAATCAAAATGAAATTAAATTAAAAATTCAGTTCCTTTGTCATACTAGGCTACTTTCAAGAGTACAATAGCTACATGCAGCCAGTGCTACCATATTGAACAATGCTGGTATGGAAGAATTATTATTTTATATGAAGTCTTTTCATACTGTTTTTTTTCTTCCAGTTTAGTTAAGAAATAATTGACATAAAGCACTGTATAAGTTTAAGGTATACAGCATAATAATTTGAGTTATATACATCATGAATGATTACTACAAAAAGTTTACTGAGCATCCATCATCTCGTATACATACAAAATAAAAGAAAAAGAAAAAAAATATTTTCCTTGTGATGAGAACTCAGGATTTCCTCTCTTAACAACTTTCATATATATATATATTATATATACCATACAGCAGTGTTAGTTATATTAATCATGTTGTACATTACATCCCTAGTACTTACTTATCTTATAGCTGGAAGTCTGTACCTTTTTGACCACCTTCATCCAATTCCCCCTCTCCCTGCTCCTGCCTTCTTATACTGTTTTTATAGTTCCCCTTCAGCTTTTCTTTTTCAGCTTAAGCCTCGTGATTGGTTTTTTTTTTTTTTTTTTTTTGGCTATTTCTTTTCCCCTCAACTATCAGCAGCTCATTTATAAATATATTTCTCATAAACCACTGACAACTTGAATGCCTCATAGGGAGTTCAAATGAACACCTCTACAACCCTGGAATGCTTCTAGTCTTTGTTATCTCAGTCAGTGGAAACATCATTCATACAGTTGCTCCAGCTATAATCTTCAGTAACATTCTTTATTGCTCACTTTCCCTCTATTGAGAAGTCCTATCATTTCTATTCTTAAATATCAGAGGTCTATCCTTCCTATTGCCTGCATAAGCCACCATCAGGTCTGAATGAATATGACAGCTTCTTTTTTGATCTCCCTGCTTGTACTCTCGTCCTCTAAACCATTTTTCTTTGCATATTAGCTCTGGTAAATATTAAAGATAAAAGAGTCATAACCTGCATGATCCTTGTGCCCTGTATAATCCATTGTTTATGACCTTTGAAGCGTATTACATAATGCCTTTAATAAAACCTATGAAATCTTCTACTTGCAGTAAGCATACCATAGTGGTTAAGAAAGAAGGCTCGGGACTTCTCTGGTGGCGCAGTGATTGGGAATCTGCCTGCTGGTGCAGAGGACACAGGTTTGAGCTCTGGTCCGGGAGGATCCCACATGCCACGGAGCAACTAAGCCGGTGCGCCAAAACTGCTGAGCCCGTGCACCACAACTGCTGAGGCCCGCGTGCCTAGAGCCTGTGCTCTGCGACAGGGGAAGCCACTGCAATGAGAAGCCCGTGCACCGCAATGAAGAGTAGCCCCCACTCGCTGCAACTAGAGAAAGCCTGCAGGCAGCAACAAAGACCCAAAGCACCCCAAAATAAATAAATAAATAATTTTTAAAAAAGAAAGAAGGCTCTCTGTAAGTAAGTCTGCTAGTTTAGGATCCTGACTCACAGGCTTACTCACGATGCGGTTTTAAACAATTTACTTAAACTGTGTTTTATTTCCTCATTGTTAAATACAGATAGGAATAGTTCCTTTCTCAAAAGACTGTTGTGAGGGATAAACAAATTAATTCACATGCAGCACTTAGAATGGTTCTTGGCACACAGTAATTGCTCAGTAAATGTTTAATATTATTCTTTCTAGACTGAAAAAGACAGCATAAACTGGACTCTACCTTCTCTGCTTCCTCTTACTTTCTTGCTCATTCACTGCATTCCAGACTCAATGCATACTCTCTGTTTAATTTTTCTAAGCTGCCGCATTTTTTCCTAGTTCTGGATTTTCACTCAGAGCCTGAAATGCTCTTCCCTGTGTTTTCCATGCTGGCAAGGCTGTTTCTCAGACTTGTTTGGCTGACTGTCACCTTCTAAATAACTGTCCCCCAAACCTCTGGGTTTCTATCTGTCAGGCCCTATAATTTTACTTCAATTGATTGCTTCCTAATCATTATTAGTATGTTTAATTATTTGTCTATCTTCTTGTTAATTGTCTGTTTTCTCTTGTTCACATCTAGTCTTGGATGCCTCTTATATAAGAGATAACAATAAACATGCATTGAACTGCTCAATGCAAGCATAAATTAATGACTACTTATGAACCCAACACTTTAAGTATACCATGACCAGGACACAAGAGAGTGGTACTGAAAACATTTCAGTCATTCTTCATATTATTTTTGTATAGTAACACTTAAAATAACAGTTCTTGAGTATTTACTCATAGTGAGTTTATTCTGAGTCAAAATCTCTTTTTCACACACATGTAGCCAACTTTTGGATTTGAGGTTTGATATCTTTTTTATAAGGAAATATTGCTATTGATCATCTCATGAGAGTCAAACTATTGATGTAATGCATAAACTTGGTAATTGCATTCAGAATACAAAATTTGATATCCCTCCTAGGTCTTTGTGTAGTACATTAATTGCCAAGTGAATGCCAATGCTTTGTTTCAACAGATAGGCAAGAAGTAACCTGTTAGCATCACAAATCTGAGAATCTGGTAATAAACAGATAGAATTAGTGTATAAGTCCTCATTCTCCCACCTTGAATTGATGATACCTGGGTTCATAAGGCAGTGTCAACCTCATGTATCTACCCACTTGCAGGCAAAACCTAGAATGAGTAGATTCTAGAAAGTCAATCACTGGTTTGCAGAACAGGTCTAAATGAGGCTGCTCATTACATAGAAACAAGAAAATGAGTTCCATCTCTCTAGGCTCAACTAGGTCCAAGAGGTGATATGATGAAAATTAATGAATTATCGATCCTTTGCCATCTCAACCCCAACTATCAGTATAAATACCCATGTGAATTGTCAGATGTGTGACTTCTCTTGTGTGGAGTTTAGAGTAAGTGTTCACATTCACCTTGGTCTTTTCAGGAAACAAAGCAGAATGGCATTGGATATGTGAGGAGGGGTAGTTAAGGCTTCTCTTCTTGCGTTATTTGAAGTCATTCTTAAATATCTTCCCTAATTCAGAAAAATGCTCCTTCTCTCACGACAGTTTACCCTACCATTTTTTCTCTGAAACAATTCTTTCAGATACTCATATGAGAATAAATTAGGTCTTTATCTGAGATCATTTTTTAAAAGCAAGGATTTATGTAAAGGTTGCAAACAGCTAAAGATAACTAACTCTTAGCAAAATTAAAAACCCTTTAGTAGAACAGTGAAAATGTTACTAAATAGAGAAAGAGAGAGATGTGGAAGGAGATTGATGGCTATGAATTCACACTGCAGGTGTTTAACCTGGTTGGTGGAGAGGAAACCACACCAAGGTGAGGAACTGAGTGACTCAGATATACCAAACTACCTTCAATTGAACTACTCCACTAAAGAAAATGAACATTGGCTTTGGTTGTTGCTTCTTTATAAAAAATAAAAATAATAATCAGCCATGAAACCTCCATTTCATTTTTAAATTGAAGTATAGTTGACTTACAATATTATATTAGTTTTGGGTCTATAACATAGTGATTCCATACTTTTAAGGAATACCTCCACTTAATTTTGAATGAAGTAAACTTAGGACATTTTTGTTCAAATGCTGATTATCTTCATTGCACCAAAAAAAAAATAAACCACACACACACACATACATGAATTTGTTACTGAAATTATCTGTACTTGCTTTTTTTAACTGTGAAAGAGGTAATTACTAAATAACTCTTTATTATGTATTATAAAACTTGAAAAAAGTAAAATAGATAAAACTTTAATAGGAAAAGCAACATACCAGAAATGACAAGTTAAATAATTTTCATTCTAAATCATATATAAACATTTAACATGGAGTCATGAAAGTGATCTTTATTATTTTGGATACCAAGGCTTAATAGTGACCTTTAAATTTATGTTATGTGCCATGGCTATCAAATTAAGCTGTACATTAGAATTCACACTGTTGTAAAGGTTATACATAAGACTTTGTAAAACCTTGATTGTAGTAGTTCTTGTTATTTAATATTTAAGAAAACATTTAAGTATCAAACTAAGTAAAATCATTGAACAGAAAATATCTAAGATTGAGAAAATTAATCTCAGATAAGTATCATCATGACATACAGATTACAAATACCTATTACAAAAATATTAGAGAATGCGTCTTAAATGTTTACATATTATATTCAATTCATTTTCTCTGGATAAAATCAATATTGTTATCTTGCACAGTATCATTTTGTAATTCAAGGGGAGTGTTTCCTATTATTCAGATAAACTGAACTATTAAATTTATTTTTAAGGAAATATTTACTGAGAAGTTTGAAAATAGTTGTGCTATAAACACTGTGATAGATATGAATATGAATAAAACATGTCCCCAACTTCAATGAAATGAGTCTAGTACAAAAGTACAGAAACAGAACGAACACCATCTTATTATATTCCATGTTCTCATTTAATGCTAAATGTATATTTATTGTAATTCTAATCATAGCTGAGAAAAGTTATCCTCAGAGCAAGTAAGTGATTTATTCAAAATCCCATTTGAAGTGAAAATATGGAAACAGAAGTTGAACCCATATGTGCCTGGCTCTAAGGCATATGTTCTCAGTAATGCATCACATAACTATCCAGGAAGGCAAGGTCCATGTATCTACCAGGTAAAAGCATTAAGACATATAAACAGATATTTAGAGTACAAGATAAGCACAAGGAAAAACCTATTTGTCTTCAGAGAGAACAGAGAAAACTTGGCACCATGATGATTGAAAAAGGTTTACGAGTTGCTGATTGGCAGAATGAACAATGAAGGATAGTTGGAATTTTAATAGGTAGAACTGAAAAGAAAGACATTTTGGGGGAGTGGGGGGAAGTTCACTGGGAAGGAAACATTCCTTCCTTAAAAATACTCTAGACATTCTTTGTGAGGAATGTTTTAATAACAAATTTTTTGTGAGATAGTGATTTTATGCTTAGGTGAAAGTCATTTGTCCTCTCTACGGTGGTACTGCTTGAGTAATAAATAAATGATGCAAATATCAATGGCTGAATCTCATACAACATTTATTTCATATAATTGCTGATCAGACAGAAAACTAACACCTGCCTGCTAGATTTACCTTTTGATATGTCATATTCCTCTATTTTTTAAGTTTTGGAAGAAAAATGGTTTAACTAATTCTGTACAGAAATACCTATTGTAGTGTAGGTTTCTGCACTATTAATAGAAGTGGATAATCTAGTTTTCAGGTTTAGAATTTAATATCTTGAATAGTGGAGAAATATGATTAAGTGTATAATAGGGTGTTTGTTCATTAGAGGTAAAGGAGTAGGCTTATATTAAATAACTTTTCCAGATCTCAAATTCAATACCAACTTTAGAACTTGCTTTTCTCATTTGATAAACTGCCATGGTCATTCTTTCAAGTTAATTGTAGACGTGTAGATTTCTGTATTGAATGAATGACAATTAACTTATTCATTCTTGAACTGATGTGGACATTAATATTTATGTCTGTTTAACAATTCCAAAACAGTGATGTAATAAATAGCCTTATGACCATGTCCTTAAATATTGGTGTGGGGTTGTGTAGTAATAGGATAAATCTCCAAAAGAAAAACTGTCACTCAAAACCTGCTTTATGTCTTAGGTTATAAAAGATCTTGCTAGATTTCTCTTGAAATTAACAATCACTCTTAGCTCTTGATATCAGTATGTATGTCGCTCTCTGAATCTTTACAAATATTGGATATTATCACTCTGCAAATAATGTTTGTATTCTTATGAACGAAAGGTAAACTATATAATTTTTGCTTGTTATAATATGCCAATCATAACTTCTAGAGAAATAAGACATCTTTCCTCTTTCATGAGGTGGGGTGCACACTTGTTTTCCTCTGTAAATTGTTTATACATATGTATTAAACATTGTTTATTGTGTTGTTTATATTTTTTGTATTAATGTGTAAAAACACTGATTTTTTATTAACCCTTTATGATGTATATAATGGGTTGTGATTATTGTTTAATTTTCTCTTTTGAATTTAATTATGATTTAGTTTGGCTCATAGAAACGTTTAATTTTCATATGGTCTATACATGCATCTTTTCCTTCTGGGCTTCTATAGTTTTACTCTTGCCTGTGGAGGTGAGTTCATCCCAACACTACTGAATATCCTTCTAATTTTTCAGTGATTAATATTTCATGTTTAAAGCTTTATCCACCAGGTATGAATTTATGTATACAGCAAAGTAGGGATTTACTTGGGTTTTCCTCCAGATGAGGGACAGTTTTGCCTGGACCACCTATTAAATCGACCATTTTTTTTTCATTGAATTAATTATTCCTTTTTTGTTTTATTCATGCTATGTGTTTAGTTTCTATAATCACATGGACTTATCCTGTATGTTTTGTTCTGCTGTCTCTTCAAGTTCACTACCAACTGCTTTAACTAGAAAGGCATTTAAAAATTTTTAAATTCTTGTGAGTCAAGTACACCTTTACTATTATTCTTCCAATATTTTCCAAGATATTCAGACATTTTCCATTCCATAGTAACTTGAAAGCAATTTTATCCAGTTTTCAAAATATTCCATTCTGTTACTGATTGGAATTACATTTAAAGTTTATATTAATTATCGAAAGGTTGACATGTAAATGTTCTCATCTGGCAGCCTGACATCTCTCCACACTTTCAGGTCCCATTTTTTGTCTATAATTAAGACCACAGACTTTTGTTCACATTGGACTCATATTTAATTCTTTAACATGCTTTTAGTTACTATTGTGAAGAAGATAAATTTCTATTCATAATTGGCATATAGTAAAGCTAGTATTTGTTGGTAGCATAGGGAAAGTTACTATGTGATACAACCATCTCAGATTCTCTTTATATTTGTGGTTTTTTAAATTGTTTATTGTAGGTTTTAGATATTCAGAATTATTTTCTTCATATAATGGTATTTCTTCTTTTCAATATATATATTGGCTATGCTTTTAAAAATCTTATTATACTAACCATGAGAAAATCAAAAAGAAATAATTCTGAATAATAATGATTAAGGTACACCTCTGACTCTCCTCTTATTTTAATGGAGAAATGGCTCAGAAGTTTTGTCCAATGTTTGTTATTTACTGCTGTGTAAGCCTAATGATAATTAAGTGGTTTCTTTCTATTTCCACTTGGCTTAGACATTATATTACATTTCACTCCTAAATTTTATCAAATATTTTGTATTGATAACATTGTTCATGTAATGAATTATGTTACTAGGATCTTAACTTTGGTCTTAATGTTGGGGAAAGGGGGGAATAAGTTTTCACGGAGCCTTATTTTGAATCTCTACTGGATTCAATTCTTAATGTTTTATATATAACATTTGTATGTGAATTTATATTAATTTTATTTGAAATTTTTTATTTTACTAAATTTTTATATTAATTAATGTTAGGTTCAGAAAATAACTGCAAATGCTTATATTTTTCCATTATCCAGACTACTGTAAATGAACAGAAATTATCTGCTATCCAAAGGAAGCATTTACTTTATCAATAGAGTTTGGAAACTTTTTAAATGGCTAATCTATTATTATCCTTTTTCTTTCATGATTATTTCTCAGTTCGTGTACTTATAAAATGTTAGAAAACACGAACTGAGAAATAATCATGAAAGAAAAAGGATAATGTAATAGGTTTATAAATAAACCTGATGTGAGTGCTCAATAATATAAGCTAATATGACATAAACCGAAAATCATGAGAGAATATTTTTACCAACAAATTTAAACTCCTAGGTAAAATAGACAATTTTCTAGGAAAATATAAATTTTTAAAATTAATTCAAGATAAACTGGCTACCTGTTATAAAACAATAAAAATAAACTTAAAAAAACAAAGATATAAGTTAGGAATGATATCTGTAAAACCACCAAATTTCATAGTAGGTTGTTCCAAAATTCAAGAAATAGAAAATTTTTATTTTATATAAAGACTTTCTGAGTCTAATATTACCTTGATATTGGAATATTCTTTATATATACCTATCTTTGAAAAAGTCATAGAATTCTATAGTACATTATTTTAAAATGTCTCTGTTTTTGAAATAATCATGCTCCCATCTTGGACTTCAAAGTATTTAATTAGACTTGACAACAATGATAATAGGATTAATTTGATGCTTAGAATAAAAGTGTATTCATAATAAAGTATACTCATAATAGTAAAATTATGTTTATTCCAAATTCTATTTTATATTTCTTAATCTCCAATCAATTTTTTAGTAAGAACAAATATCTAAAAACAGAAGAAGCACTTTTCTTTGACAAACAGGGTTCTGGGTCCTCAAATACAAGTAATTTGAAGGACTAAACCCACTTTTACTAACCTTCTGGAGTGTATTTCACTGTGTAACTTTTAATGTCTGTATATCATATTTGTGACTTTTCTCTCCCTTATTAGACCATCAGTTTCTTGGAAAGATAAATCATGTTAGACGCTACCTTGATTTTATGAGAAATGCAAATATAAAATGTTCTGCTAAATAAACAATGTAGTTTTAAAAGTATGAGATCAGATTATTAGAACAAGTTTCTCAGTGTAATGACTTCCATGTTTGTAATCACCTTCAAGTAATTCAAGCTCGTTAAACTTCAGAAGTCCCAACTTCAAAATTTTCTTCTGATTCAAATAGGCTTCCCTTTTCATTCAATTATAATACCTCTGGAATGACTTTTTCATTGCTGCCTTTGAATGTTATCTTTGTTTTTGTGAGCAATTTTGTTTGCCTTATTTCACAGCTTATAATCAATTGTCAACATTTTTCAGTGAGATATTTATCTTTAAACGTCCATTAGTACATTTCATCCAATTTAAAATAGATGATTCGCTATTCACCTTTCTTTCCAAACCCTCTCTCAATTATCAGTAAGGAAAAAGAAGTAAACCCCAAATTTGAAATGGAGTAATAAACAGAGAGAGATAAATGATGATAGATAGATAGATAACAGACAGATAATGAATTCTGAATTTTGAAATCACACAAAGTATTACCATGTTGTTTAGGAGAAGTACAAATTTCTTTTTCAAAAACAGTTGATTTTTCTTGAAAATATTCCTCTTTAATGTGCAAACAAATTTTCAGGAGATCTTGTTTAAATGCTTTGACTTTTTTTTCAAAGTAAGTGAAACACATGATCATATGCTCATATGGTTAAAATTCAAAGCCATGATAACCAACATGTGGTTCCTGAAACAGCATCATCACTATCTTCTGGGAACTTATGAAAATACAGAATTTCCTTCACTTACATAGAAAGAGTAAACATCATTTAAAGCCTTAAGTAAATGTCATTGAAATCATTATTAATCTGTGCAAAAGTGCTCTGTTTTCTCTTTTCCATCTTATGCATTCTTAATTGTATCCATGTAATTTATACATGTTTCACTTTGTTCCATAATTACTACAAATAGTTCTAACTTGCTTCTTCTTGGCTCTCAATCATTTGTGTCATATTCAACTTCCATAATCACATCAACTCTTGCCCAACAAACTTTCAGTGATTCTCTATTGTTTACTGAATTAAGCTGTGAAGACAAAAGAAACCTCACTTAAAATGGAGTAGGGAAGCCCTGAAGGGGAAGCTCTCAGCAGGTACAACTCCTTGCACCCTACATCACCAGCAGGGAGAAAGAAGGTTAAGAATTATTTGGGCAAGGGAAGACTTTTTCACCTAGGAATTCTATCTCCTGCTTTTAAGAAAAAAAAGAAAGATCCCTCCCTACCCCAGTGACAACACCCTAACCACTACTTGAAGACAATGAGAAATGGCAACAACCTCAAACTCTTGTTCTGCTCCAATAAAATTTGTTTAAAACAACCCTCTCCAATTTCCTCCTAATAACTTATAAAGGCTGATCTTCTCTTTGTTTCTTTGGACTTGCCTGTGGTTTGCCATAGTTTTCTTGTCCTGGGTTACAATTCCTCTGCCATTCCCGAATAAACTTAATTTTGCATTTTTATAATTTGTCAATTATTTTACTTAAGGTTGACAAAACCAAGCTTCTTTGTTTTCTATTTAAGGTTTGCCATAATACACTCCTCAGCTTTTCGTTTTAACATTGTCGGTTATTATTTCTTCATATAAATTCTATATTCCTTGTAATCTGACTGGTCTTTGTCCCTCAAACATGTATTATAATTTCCTAGCTTATGGCCTAATTGTTCAAAATATTTTAAGAACACAAAAATGGCTTTAAAGTTGTATTTGGGTTCATCTCCTATTCCAGAAAAACATTATATCTCAAAGCACTGAGGTATCTTTCAAATAAAAGTGATTTCCATATATTATAAGGAACTGTGAAAAATCAGAAAAATATAGAAAGATAATAATAGGTAGGGAAGAATTTCATTTTTTAACTAGAGTCAAACACCTACATGCAAACTATAGCCAACTTACATTGTATATAAAGAAAGAATGTAGCAAGGGAATTGACATATGAGTATACATCAGAGTTAAATATTAATTCATATGAGTTTCTAAATAGTAAACACCCATAGCAAATGCAAAAGACAAGAAAACAGGGGGAGGAAAATGGGTTTTAAACCTTTTGGAATTATTTCTTTCATGACATATTCTGTTCTCACATGTACTAATTCAGTTTAACATTGTTTTTCTTTGTAAGTGTGAGTACGTTTTTCCACTTCTTTAAGAGATGGGATGAGCCTGTCTAGTAAAATATACTTCATTCCCATCCTTCCAACATTCATGCATTGCACATTGGCCCCTTATCTCCTTCCGTATGCCAGATTCGGATTTTCATACCTCAGCTAGTGAAAGAACATTTTGATCTATTATATGTTGTTGCCTGCTGGCTGTAACAATTCAGTTTCGTCAAAATCACCAACTTAGTATATCAGTATATGTGTATTTTTGAATGACAGATATTCTCATATAACTTTATACAATGAGTGGAAAATGAAGACATATAAAATTATAATATCAGCTTGAAAAGCATGGTTTTTTATCTTTGATAAAAGTAGAACAAAAATGAAATTCATTAGGCATGTCTAAAATCGTTAGCCTCAAATGGACAGTTTTTGAACTTAAACTAGTCAACTATACATTCAGCTGTGAAGAAAAATAATGAAATTAAAGAAGTTACATGAAGTTCTATAAATATAGCAATCAAAATAATTTCTGAGGCAGCTGGTGTAATGAGCTTATTGTTTATTTCTATATTGTGAACTCTCTAGAAATCGAATCACACTTAGGATATCACTTTAATATCTTGATTTACTCAGTTTTTCTGGAAATTAAAATTAAACAAAATGGGGAGCTATGAAAGTCTTGCTTTTGTGGTAGAATCATTTTCTGTCAGGAGCTCATTTGGCAATTTTGGCATCGGTCCCTTTCTTCACAAGAAGACTGACAAGACTTTTATGCATTCATCAGAGTTCTCTGTTGTGGGTTTACTCTTATGCCCAAATAGAAACTTCTAGGGCCATTTTAGTCTGTCCTCTGCTCTAAATCAGAAGTAGCCATAGCCCTTTGTGTCTGCAGCACTCAAACCTTTGGAGAGCTATTCCTAATCTTTACTGAAGTATAAGAATAGAAGCGACAAAGAGTATTATTTTCTAACAATTCCAGCAACAACATATATTGCAGAGTCTGAGGGTCTGCATTTAAAGATTTATTATCTTTGTTTTCATGATGTATTTAACACAGAAGAAATAAATTTAAAGATCATATAATTAAGAATATATGTGATACATGCATAAAATGGAAAAGATTAATAAAAATACATGTTATTTAAGGGACTAAATATTTGCAATAGCATTTTACCCAGAATTAAACTAACTGACAACTTTCTCCAGATTCTAGATACTCTATTTTTTTTCCTACCATCTAGCAATGGCAACGCAATCTCTTGTGCACTTTTTGGAGCTCTTGAAATTTCTAAAAGCTTAAATTAGCTTTAAGAATTTGTGGAAAAAAAATAATAACATGGAAATATGATAGATCATTTGGAAAATGTATTATTCCAGACCTTAAAGGAAATTTCTGGGAGGATTCTAATTACTGATTATTGACATTACTTATACACTTATACAAGTGTTCATCTCCTCAGTATATACTTCCACAGTGCACGAGGTTACTTTAATAAAAATTTGCTTTTAAATATTTTAAGACTTGAAGAAATTGATTCCTTTTAACAATCTAAGCATGGTTTTGATATTTGGGGTAGCCTAAAAGCTATTTCATTAATAAATATTTCTGCATACAATATAGCATTTTTCTTACATTTATTTTTGATCTTTGAATTTAGGGAAATCTAATTTACTTGTCTTTTACTGTGTGCTTTCTAATTGACTAAACATAAATATAACCAAACTTTCATTCATGTTATGCTTTATACTTTCAAAAGTCTTTATATAACCTACTCAGTCACCTGAACATTCTGTTAATATGTAGTCAAAGGCATTTTAATATTGCTGAGCCCCCATAACTGTATATTTGCAAATGCTGGCAGTTCCTTATGACCTTTGTGAAAATTATAAAAATGATTATAAATGCCTGAACAGCTAGACAAAACAAACAGCACCGGGTAGTACAGGAGTGTGATGTATAAGCCACAGAACATCTGTGCTATGAATGTTTAAATCCATATGAAATCTGCCTTCGTGCAGCAAGGACCCAGTAAGACTAAACACATAATGGTGGTTTTGTGGAACATGTTAGTCCTAATGCGAGGAAATTCTATCTTAATATAGTAGGAATCATGACAGATCCACAAAATCCTGATTGGTGTATAATGGCATTCAGGTATATTATGACTTGTTTAGGTTTCTGTGTGGAGATAATTGTGTTTAAACCAAACAAAAACCATCAGTATATTTTTAAGTTGATCTCAAGTAGCTTATTTTTACCTCATATTAAAGAATCTTAAATACATGTATATAACTTTAATGATATCTGAAGTACTCACCATATTAGCTTTTTTCCCCCGTTTCTTATAAATCACCTCTTTGTATGCTTTAGCATGTTCGTAAATTAAGAAGTTAACTCATAGTAAGTAGGGAGTTTTTCAATGCTTCGCCCCCACTTTTTTTTAACTTAGTATTTCTTTAATATTAAATTGTTACATGTTAAAAACATGATACTGGATCTGCAAGTTAGGAGATAGTTTCACATATAAAAAACATTCTTAATGAGAAGGAAGGAGTTTGCTGCTCACATTTAACTGTTCTGTGTAAAATTGCATTAGATCTTCCAAAGGTGCCTGACTCTTTCTTAAAGCAGGAGTATGTGAATTAACAGCTAAGAATCATCTTTTGTAAGAACTTTTAGATATAGATATTCTTAAACATTATTCATATAAGCATTAAAGAAAAGCTCATATAAATAATAGCCACAGCCAGCAATGAACATTGCTAGAGAAAAACACAGAAAGTTCTGTCTTCTAATTTCATGAAAGCAAGTTAAAAATAACATTAATTCAATAAAATATGCCAAGTCCATGCTAAGCCTATTACATCATTTATGTTTATAATAAATTTTTAAGAAGCACTTATTATCTAATTTTTCTCATCATAAAACTGAGTCTTAAAAAGGTAAGTAATTCGCTGGAGGTGGCACAGCTAGAAGTGGTGAGGCTGTGGTGGGAACCCAAGCCGTCTCACTGTAATGCTCTAAACCACGTGTTCTGCTGAACGTTAGGCAGCTGATAATGCCTATTCTCAGGACTGCATTTACCTTTTTCTTTCAACACATTTTCATGCATAGAAAATGCTGTTCCATTGTTCTCTGATTTTGAATTGAAACATAAAACGGGAGAAATTTTTCACACTATTTCCAATTGTACTTCTCACATAGAGACTGACAGAAGGAAGTCATTTTATCACATTATGATCAGTCACACTTGCAAATGCCATTTGAAGTGTCAAAGTGAAAAAGTCTGCTCTTTCTGCTGTTTTCCTGGATGACTTATCTGTCATTTAATTTTAAAAAGCAAATATATTGACCTATACTGGCATTACTGTTTATATATAAGCATAACAGAAAATATGGATCAACATCTTTCTTCCTCACATGATTTAAGTCATACTATCCTCAATTAAAATTTCAAAACCTACCATATATACTGCAATGAACTTGTATAATTTAGATACTTTAATTGATTTTAAGTGTAGTTTTCTCTTTTATTTGCATGAGTGAAACAAAAGAAAAATCTAGGGCTTGGAGAGTAGGAAATGGATTAAAAAAATAAATAGCTGTATCTCCATTTAATTTCCTGGTAAAGATATTTTGGCAATTTTTCCCTACAGAACAGAATTTAAAATGTGTACACTCAAAATATTATGATTATTTCAACACACTGAGATTCGTGATAGAAGGGAAAGGTTTTTAAATTACTACAAGTTCATGATCCTCAGCAACCCCATTAAATTCCTGTGAAAGTTTTAGGAGGAGAGAATAGACAATTGGACCATATGCCAAATTCACTATTCTAACTGTACCTGTGTATACATATGCATGTGCATGTGTTTTTGCTTTTTGAGAACATAGCAGCTCTGCTGAACTATATTCCTCTTTTTCATTCTAAGGGAGGCTTAAATTCATTTGGATTCCATAATGGTTACCATGATATTCTTATAGTTGCCTTGTTCTTCATTTCTTACAGTAAAAGGGGCAAATAGTGATTACTACAGGACTAGATCATTGTGTTGGTTAGTGAAACTACTTATAAAGTATTTTAGTTATTCCTACCAAGGTACTCTTACTTTAACTCACAATATTTATTGGTTCAATGTAATTCAATTTAACAAATCTACAGAGTGCTTCCTGTGTGCAAAAGAGGCTTGATTGTAGCCTGATTTTCTTCCACACAAATAATCAACTCTAAGAAATATATCTAATTTTCACCTTGATATTTTGTAAATTATTATTTAAATGTAACAGATTATTCCATTTTTTTTGGAATATAAGACATGTCTTGTACTGGATTACAATTCTATGTTATTTTCTAGAATTAACGTTCATTTTTTTCAGCTTCTAAACTGTACTAAACTGGTTCTCTTGACACATTTTTAAAATGTTTGCCTAGAGAAGAAAACACAAATTTGACATTGTACTAAATTGATTTTTCCAACTTTAAGGACCCTCATTCCTGTTTCAGATCATTTTTACTTCCTAATTGTGGATGACTTTAGGCTTGGGTCAAACCAACACTTTTGTCTGATTGGAGAAGTATCCTAGAAAAGCCTCACCATCTAATTCATTCTACACCCCCACCATATACATACATTCCTAAACATTTCTCGCTCAGACCCAAACATACATCTTCATTTCCTATCATGTTCTTTGGATTTAGACACTCAAGACAACCATTTCCATGGAAATTATGAGTGCCAAGTCATTGAGATTATTCCATGCAGATGTGAGCAGGGACCTAAGGTAATTTGTCAGAAACTCGCTCATGCTTAGTGGAGAAAGTTTTCCCTGATAACTGTCTATATAGCCAGGCCTACTTGGGGAAGTCCGTCATACCTCTGCAGAAGTGTGAGTATTCAGGGGAAGAGGGAGTTACTGAAAAGATTAATGGGGACATAACAGAAAGAGTGAAGACATCTATATTGGGTAGAGGAATGGAGCCACTGGGAAAGAATACGAAGATACTATATCCAACCCTGGCTCCCAATAGCTGTCACTTTGGGTAATCGACAAAAGCCTCGGAGAATATTGCACAGGGCGTTTATATATATAAACCTTAAGTCCCTCCCAATTCTTAACATTTTATTTTCTAAATATATCTCTGCTTCTGTTCCATCTTAAGAAATAATAGCAAGGAAGGCAGAGAAGGGAGAAAATTATCCATCATTGATCCTGATTATACTATAACTACCAGCATGGAATTTTAATAGTAAGGATGAAAGAAATCACAGCAGATGTTGTGGCATAAATAAAGGAGAGAGAAAAAAGGAAAAGTTCCTTAAACACTCAAACATAAACTCATTGCTGTATCTCAAGGCACCACCCATAGCATCTTCTTTCTAAATGTCATCATAGGGAGACTCTCATAGGTTTCTACTTTTCTACACAGTTGGGGATTGTAGAGAAAATATTTATTTGGGCAAAGTTAATTTGACACATGTGATACCACCTGCTGTCTGTACTGTTTATTTTTTGCTCATTCTGAAATGGCTGTGATGTTGTCACAGGCTGTGATGTTGTGATGTGTCTTCAAGTACAGAAGGAAATAAACCACCCATACCCCCAACCACTATTCTTCTTCATTTGTCCTTCCCTTTGAAAACCACAGGGCCATAAAAATATGATTTGCAGAACTGGAATGAAAGATCAGAATGTGATTTATTATAATGGTAACAACATCCCTGCAAAGTGAGCACTGCCTGGCTGTCATTCTCTGCTGTGTAGAGCCCAGGGCCCAACAATCTGTACTCGGTCCTACAGAAGATGATTCATCTAATCGTTCATTACTGCCTCTTCCACTCCTGAAACTCACAAGTATATCATAATCAGTGTTGATTAATTTTATATGTCAATTTAACTGGTCTAAGGGATGCCCATGTAGCTGGTAAAACATTATTTCTGGGTATGTCTGTGAGGGTGTTTCTGGAAGAGATCAGCATTTGAATCAGTAGACTGAATAAAGAGATTCCCCTCACCAATGTGGATTCCCCTCATCATCCAATCCACTGGGCACAAAATGGAACAAAAAGGCAAAGGAAGGGTAAAATTTCTCTCTTTTTTGAGTTGGCATACCCTCCCATATTGGAGTTCCTGATTCTTTCTTTGGCCCTCAGGCTCCAGGACGTACACCAGTGACCCTCCGCTTTTCAGGCTTTTAGACTAGGACTGAATTATATTGTACCTTACTGTTTCCTAGTTCTCAGCTTTCAGACAGCATATCCTGGGATTTCTTAGGGTCCATAACCACAGAAGCCAATTCCTAAATTAAATTTCCTGTTATATATTTCTATATATAGCCTATTGGTTCTATTTTTCTGCAGAACCTTGCTTAATGCAATCAGGTTATTAAGAAAGTCACCTTGAAAAATCACATAACCAGCATTCTGATAACAGGATGTTGAAAACGGATGATCTGTTCTCTGAAAGAGCACAGACATGAACTTTACTGTACTTATATTAAAACATCTATGTTCTGTTCTCAGAGCACACTCAGAAACTCTCCAAACCCTGCTTTCTAGGAAGCTCTGGACTGACATTTGTTATTGTGGAAGTAATATACTTTCTTTTATTTGTCTTAATCCCATGGTTTACAAGTTTGAAGAGATCACACCTGGGAAGAGAAAAGAGGGTGCTTGGTGAACAACCCAGGCACTCTTTCTGCTTGTCTGTCTAGCTGCTAAGAAGAGGAGAAAAGTTCTCCTCCAAACAGTGCAGGGAGGAAAGTCCTGAGGCCTTCAGGTGCCTGGAACCCCTTTAAACAGCCAGCACACGAACCTGCATCATCTGTCACCTGTTGGCAAGGCCAGAGCCCAGCACCACTGAGACCCCAGCTCTGCCCCTGTGAACACAGCTTCCACTACCTGTGCTTATCTCTCTGGGAGATTCCCAGCCTGTCCCCCAAGCCCATGCATTGGTATTTATTTTTGTCCTTTGCTTGATGACTTTTAATTATAGTACTATTGAATTTGGGGGAGTCTATACTTTACTTGTTTATAATTTTTTTCCCCTCCTGGTGGAAGCCATAAAAATGTACCACTCAAACCCCATTAGGGATAGGATGTGGCTAACTGACAGTACCAGCTGTCACCCTTGGGGATCAAGCACCATATTTCTGCTCAGGTCCCACTACCTGAGATTACTCCCAGCCAATGCCTGGGCAGGGTCCCTGTGGGAGTGCTGGCCCATTCCTGTAGCGCTAACAGGAAGTGCTCTAACAGGTAGCCCTGGCTGCGAACTCCTCACCATCATGGCAGAAACTGTGCTGAGACACTGTAACTGCAAGATCCTCTTCCCCTGCCCTGTCCTGTCACAGGCCAGCCCTGTATTATAGTCTGCAGGCTCTCTCTGCCAAGGCCTGCTTCCTCTGTTCTCTCCTTCACAGCCAGTTCCCCTAGTAAGTTGCTTGCATTTCTAATCCTGTCTTGGCATCTGTTTCTTGGAGAATCCCAACTGATGGATTCCCTAATCCTGAAAAGCAGTTGATATGAGTCGTCAAAAAGAGAAGAAAATCAACACATACAGAATCAGGTTTAAAAAAAGAAAATGTGAGAGACAGATATGAAAGACCAAGGAGATATATAGATACTGACCAAGGAGACTCTGGCTAATAAACAACTACAAACCAGTGAAATATTTTAAATGGAAACCATAAACATATTTTTAAAGTATAACTTTCCAATTTCACTCTGAATTTTCTGGCGTTTGGGGAAAATGATAAATATAATAAATTATACAAATTTCATATCTGGTTTAAAAGTTTGGCCTCAGCTACAGCCATTTGCCAGTGCCACCCCCTCCTTCCTTTGAGAAACTGTTCCTCCACTTCCTTCTCCCTCCACAGAGCCATGTTTGATTAGCAGCTACTTTTTCTTTCATGACCCTACTCTCCAGGCTGCAATAACAGGCTGATATATAGACACATGCTCACCACTCTGGACACAGTGAGTGGTTCTGCTACACATATGACCCAAGACTTGCCAACCAGTGATCTTGCCTAAGATTGTTTAACTATGACTGGAAGGAAGGAGTCCTCTTTGTTCTTTTTCTGGGGCTCTGTAGTTGTGAATGAAAACGCTAACAGTCAGAGAGAATGATTAACCAAAATAATAAGATCGGTAACTTGAAAACAACAGAGGTGAGAGATTGAGTGCAGATGGTACTAGAATCATTGATTCAGTAATTCCTAAGGCTATCTTCAGCCCTGTTCTTGCTGTGGTTTGGCTATGCTATTCAATTAATTCAACATTTTGCTTAAGGCATCCTGAGTTGATGCTCAGTTGCTTATAAATCAAAAGACTTATCTAGTGTAGTTGTCATTCTAATTCCTTGATATTACTTTTTTCATAGTGTCTCTCTGACATTAAGTGCATTATATCATAGTAAGCACTGTAGACATTTGACAGAATATGACTCTTGTACTTCAGTGGAATATAAAATTAGTTTATTTCATTGGTTTTAAACATTTTGTCTTGTATTTTATGTATTATTTAAGTGCTTAATAAACTTCATTTTTAGAATAGTTTTAGCTTTACAAAAATGTTGCAAGAATTTACAAAGAATTCTTGTACATGCCACACCTCATTTCTCCTATTGTTAACATCGCTATGATATATTTGTCATAATTAATGAAATGATGTTGGTACACTGTTACTACCTAAAGTGAATACTGTATTCATATTTCCTCACTTTTTTCCGTTGATGTCTGTATGTGACCCAGAACCACATCTAGATTTCACCACATTACTTTTAGTAATCATAACTCTTTAGGTTGATTTCTCTTTGTTGTGACAGTTTCTCAAATCTTCCTTGTTTTTTGATGACCTTGGCAGTTTTCAGGAATACTGATCAGGTATTTTCTAGAATACCCTCAATTGGGATTGATCTGATGCTTTTCTCATACTAAGACTATGATTATGGGGTTTGGGGAAGAAGACCACAGAGGAGAAGTGCCATCCTCCTGGCATCATATAAAGGGTATATGCTACTGACATGCATTACAACTGTTGATGTTAACCATGACCACCTCGCTAAGGGAGTCTTTGTCAGGTTTCTCTGCTATAAAGTTACTCCCCCCTCTTTACAAACAGCACCCCTTAGAATGAAGTCACTATGCCCAGACCATACTTAAGGGCTTAAGAGTAATATCCCACCTTCATGGAGTATAGTTTTTCTGCACTAGAAATTTTCCTATGCTGCCTCATTTATTTAGTGAATAATTTATTTATATCAGTATAGACTCACAAATACTAATTGTATACACTGGATTATAATTCAGTACTATGTTATTTATTTTGTTTCTCAAAACTGTTCCAACATTGGTCATTGGGAGCTGCTTCAGGTTGGCACATGTGTCACTTTTACATGCCCCCATCATTTCGTTTTTTCTGAGCACTTCCTTATTTCTTGGCACTGCAAGATACTCCAGGATCATCTTGTATGTTCCCTGCCCCTGGTCTAAAATCAGCCACTTTTTCCTATTATTTGAAAATGGTATTAGAAACCAAGACCTGTGTGCTGGGGTAGACTAATTTTAATCATTTTAAAGCAAAGCTCAAAAAGTTAGTATAAACAGTTAATATAAATATAATTATAGATAGGTAGCTAAACATATTAACAGATGTACACACATATATATGTTTAATAAATCAGAGGTTACTGAGACAAAATGTAATTGTTGATATCTTATAAATGGGAACATTCATAATAACATATAACTCTTTTTTTAATATTAATTTATTAAATATTAATTAATTTATTTATTTTGGCTGTGTTGGGTCTTCGTTTCTGTGCGAGGGCTTTCTCCAGCTGCGGCAAGCGGGGGCCACTCTTCATCGCGGTGCACGGGCCTCTCACCATCGCGGCCTCTCTTGTTGCGGAGCACAGGCTCCAGACGCGCAGGCTCAGTAACTGTGGCCCACGGGCCCAGTCGCTCCGCGGCATGCGGGATCCTCCCAGACCAGGGCTCGAACCCGCGTCCCCTGCACCGGCAGGCAGACTCTCAACCACTGAGCCACCGGGGGAGCCCAGGAAGAGGATTCTTGATGTGCAGACTTCTCCCAGCCTTACCACAAACTGGCCTTAAATCTTACTTGCCCTTTTCTTTTTAGTGTGCTTCAGAGCTCTGAACTACATGAATCTCCTAAATAGGTATCCAGAGTTGGTTGGTTCTTATAGGTCTTTATCTTCTCTTACCATTCTTTCAGGCATTGTGGGTAAAGAATTCAGGGAGCCTCTCCTTGAGTTTCTGGCCATATAGGAACAGGAAGGCAACAAGCCAAATATGTTGTCCAGTGGAAGAAGAAATTTACTCTACCCCATTTCACTACAGATATTTAAAGGATTATGGCCAATGAGGATTTAAAGATGGAGAAATGTCTTTGCTTCCATGATATGAGTTCTCATAAATTTTATCCCTCATCTGCTGAATTTGCTTAAGAAGGAGAGGCAAATATTACAGTAATTTTTAGAATTGTTTATCGGCGTCCTTGAAAGAGGACCCCATTTACTCTGTAGTCTAACTTTTACACTTTTAATGTTTGGTCTTCAAACATATATTCAGGGGCACTTTTATTGCAAATGAGGGAGAGTCTACATCTGACTGAGGGCCTTTTATTTGTTTTCACTTTACTCAGCATCAGTGTTCTTGAAACATGTTTGCCAGTGAGCATGATAGTGGATTATCTATCAATTTCATTGGTATCTTCCTACTCAAACTTTTTCATGTTACTTTAATCAAACTAATTCATCATCTAACTTTCCTTTGATGTTCCCAGAGATCTGTATCTCTATATATGAGCATTACATCTTTTCTGACTGATTTTTCCCCATGTTCAGTATAAGTATTACAACCTCTATTGGGTTTGATCTAGCTAAATTCTGTATCTTAAATTGAATTTTCAGTTATTTCTAGGAGAATTGAGATTTCACACTGATCAGCACTGCTGAGAGTGAAATCAAAGTAAAGAAAATTCCTAAAGAATTATTATGATACGATATATTCATAGACTTTATTGAATACTGAAAGTGTTACATTAAATTTTACTGTGATTTATAGAACTACTTGCACCTTTAATGAAGTGTAGCCACAAATCAGGATTTATCAGTTTTATGTGGCAGTTAAATCTATATGTGGGGGGTGGTAGTGTGTTAATGGTGTCTTAAATCAATAGTCGCAACATCCTGCCTAAAAGAGCAGGAAAAATGTTAGGGAAACCGTCTAGATTTCAGGTAGTAAGGGCAGGTTATATTTGGGAAGCAGAGTACAATATAACAGAGGACCCAACATGAAAATATGCAACATCAAGGAATCTGATGCAAGATAGTGGTGTCCTATCTGGCAAGTAAAACATAAGATATATTATTATAAGTGCAGAAAAACTGTTATTTGTCATTCATTTTGTCTTCCTACAGATAACTACAAGTTAGTATTTGGGAATGAACTTCAATTTCTGGAGAATGAATAGGAGAAAGCAAGATAGGAGACAAGTTCTGGGAAAAGACTGGGGAACTGGACAGGTTACTAGAATCAGAATGCAGAATCAGGACACCACTGTGGACCAGGGCATGTGGGAGAGATTTACTCATTGTTACTTAGGTGAAAGTGCTTCGTCAACACAACGCATGTATTAAATTAATTAGGGAATCAGCAGTTTGAATTGGCCTTTCTCACACTGTTTCAGAGATTTGACAAGGGCACTATTGGGTCCAACTACAGAACACTGTAGGACACTGTTACTGTCAGGATGTGGCATTGTTAGTGAACTGAACGGAGAATTTTGCTCAAGAACAATCCCTGTTCATAGCGTGAATGTTCAGTAGTTATTGTAAATTGGATTACCCAACTTCTCTCCATTCTGAAAATGATGAAAATGGGTCCTTTGACTTCTAAAGCCTTGATGAGGAGTAGTCTATAACCTATTGGAAAGGAATTGAGAACTGTTCTATTATTAAAAAAATAATAAAAATATTTCTAACTAGCAAAGGCCAAAACACTAGGGGAAGAGCATAGAGGTGGTTTATTACCTAAAAACAGGATATATAACTTGAGCGAAATTTTGTGGAAGTGCTTGAAGGTAATGCAAATGATTATCTGGCTTAGAAAAGACATTCTTAATAATAGTGGGTATTTCTACATGAAAAACAATCCATTCTCAGATGCTTTTGAGTCATTTCATGTATTCTATAGGCAACTTGTACTTTCTAGACTTTATAAGAATCAGTCATTCCTACTTAATGTTTTTCTGCATAATTTGATTTGGTTGAAAAAGATAAATTCATAGAAGTAAAAAGTGTTACAGTGAAAATGTCCCTGAAAAAATAGTCTTCCCATGCCTTTATACTGTCGTACACCACTGAGCCTTCAAAAAAAATTATAACAGAAGAGGGAAAAATGTTTAAGTGATATGCTGAAGGAATTGTGAATTCATATGTAGAAGAGTTAGGTCTGAAATTCACACACCTTGATTTTCTGTGCAGTGCCTAGTGTTCTCATTGATATGGTCTTTGATTTCCTACCTTTTGTTAGTAATATTAGAATAATGAAATGTTTTACAAATTTCTGGAGTATCTAAAATAGCAATGATGTTTCTTTTAAAGTTATATTTCAATAATTCCTGAAAGTAATATTTGAAATGACATCAATAGAGACATAAATGATATGGTCCTCTTTAATTCCTTTATCATATTAGAAATACTAAAATACTGCCACTCTAAAACAGTGCCACTTTAAGTTAAATGTTATTTTTTCTTGTATTTAAAAGTATATGAAATATTTTTCCATAAACTGAGCACAAATTAGTGAACACTCCCCAAGATGGCCCTCACTTCTGCCATTAATAGCAAGTTTGGGGGTTCCTAATATCACCCTCATGTTTGGTAATTTTTTAGAAGGGCTCACAGAACTCATTGAAAGCTATTATGTTCATGGTTACAATTTACTACAGTGAAAATACACAGATCAAAATCAGTCAAGGGAAGAGATACATGAGGAGGATTCCAAAAGTGCAACATTCAGTTTTGCTCTTTCCATGGAGTTGTGGACAACATTAACTCCTCTTAGCAATGATGCATGGCCATATGCACAGAGCACTGCAACCAGGGAAGTCCTCTCAAGCCTTGGTGTCCTAAGTCTTTATTGGGTTCTCTCAGGTAGACACGGTGGACAGCCCACAAGACTGACCCTGGCCCCCAGCCCCTCTGGAGTTACTGAGCTGATACTTTGTCCCTCAAATCCTCCCACCATAAATCACATTGTTAGATTAGCTAGCATGGCCCAAGGATCCTGGCAAACAAAGACACTTTTATTAGGCAGGGCATTCCAAGGCCATAGAGTTTACTTCTCAGGAACCAAGGGCAAAGGTCAGACTTCTCTTTGGGCAAGGTTAAATTATTTACTACACACTGAAAAATGTGGGGTGTTTTTTGTTTTTTTCTCTTACATGAAAAATCACTTATAAGCTTTTTTAAAATTAAGGGAAAATAGATACCTGAAAATGCTAGAATGGACACATTATCAGGGATAAACGTATCGGTTATCAAAATGAATTTTGTAGCTTTAATTAGCTGACTGGTCACAGGTATTTTTCTGGTCTCTTGTATTGTTATAACAGAAAATTAAGGATCCTCAAACAAAGAAAGGGGTGAACAGCATCAAAGCCTAACGCAAAATTGAAAAACAAAAACCTAGAATTAAGCTCCTGAAGAATTACAGTGGATGCAGGCAACTGACAGAAAAATAAAATAATAAACTAAATACTTAGGATGTTTATGACATTAACCACCCCCCACCTCATTGTTTTACACACTTCTTGGAAACTCTTCTCAATTCCATACATTATTTTACAAAGTTAACTCTCCTTCAAGTTAAAAATAAAATTGCTACAAGGAAGCCCTGTCTGATCCTTAAATATAATTCAGGTAGTTTTATTACAACACATACACACATACAAACACACTGTCCTGGAATATATATTAATGAACATACATATATACGCATACGTGTGTGTGTACACACACATACATACACAGAGATATGTATATATGTCTGTGTTTATACATGCATATACATATACACACAGAAAGATAGTAGTGTACATACATACATATACACATGTATACATGCATACATGCACACTAGAGAGATGTATATATGTGTATATATGTGCCTGTCATCTCTCACTAACACTGTGCTTTAGCTTTTTAGTCCTTATTGCAAACTGCAGTTGAATATTACTGATGTAATTGTTTCTTCAGGTAAAATCCTCAGGGGCAGAACTATAGTAATCTTGATCATTTTCTACCTGGCAAGTAGCACAGTGGCTGGTCAATGATGAGCTTTGAATTAATATTTGTTAAAGGTAATATTTGTTGAAAGAATAAATACATATTATATATTACAGTGGTAAAAGGTAATGGTAAATCACTTAAGAACCTAGAAAGCTGATACCTAGATTTACAGTATGTAAACTGTAAGTCAAATATCAGAGAGGACAATTGTGAACTCTTTCAAGAAGATCAGTCATCAGACAAGAGAAAATTCAGATAAAATGTCATTGGATGTAGGCATTTTGAGCTTATAAGCAATCTCTAAAACTGCAGCAATTGTAGTTAGAAAGATATTGTTCTGGAAGTATAATCACTAAAGCCAACATGTAATAAATAAGTTACTGTCAGCACCAAAGTCAGCCTTCAATATTGGCTTTGTGGTCCTGGAGCTGGGATCTTGGATACCTCTTATTAGGGTTTGCGAACAATGAGTGCTTGAAGGAGGTTCTGTGGCTGGAAGAGAAAGAAAGGATTTGTCCTGCCTGGATTCTAATCAGGGATTCTTCTCGGCTTCTAGTTCACATGAGCATCACCCCAATACAGCCGGTTCACTCCTGCAGCAACTATTTCTTTTTGTAGCAGCAGCTGAATCCAGTTACCAGTTTTCCCAGAATATGCCATACCAGCTTTGTAGCTGGTATGCAACAAACAACTAAGCAGAGCCCCCTCCCACAGGGCCCTCCTCCAAGCTCAGGTCCATCAACACCAGCGGAACAGCTCCTCCAACCTCAGAGGTCTTAACTTTCATCTCTGCAGACAAACTCTTCAAGTTTTTAAGTTTTAATAACTCCAACATCTTTCCTTGGTTCCCCTAGCCCTAGGGGTGATAGTTACTTTCTACAGCTGCTACCTCCACACTACATTGGAGTTTTCTGTCTACCTTTTTAGCTTTATACCTAGGTAAAAATTTCGACATCAAATTCTCTCAGTTACAATAACTGGGTAACTTCTGTTCTTCGATGGAACTCTGATACAGGGGGAGTATGTATTGAGGAAATAAGTAGAGACTCAATATAGTTTGATAGAAGTGACTTGACAGTAAGGAGAAGAGAGACAGGCTTGACTTAAAATAACTGATGTAAGGCATAGGGAAGATCTGAGGATGTTTGGGGACAGAAAGGAAATGCTAGTGGAATGAGAAAGCTTGAGAACTGATGAGGGGGAATGAATGAGGCTGAAGGCCCCAGAGGCAATAGAAGTCATTTAGTTTAATGTATGAAAAAGATGTCATTAGTCTGAAAACAAAGGAAAGTGACATATTCCTTACAAGCAGGATAAAAAAAAAAAAAAGGGTAAAAAGCAGTTTAATGTTATAGGAAAGTTTTCAAGGGAGAAAGAAAAACACAGGGATAAAAGAGAGAGGGAGAGATTGAGAAATTCAATTCTCATTAAACAAGGTGGTGAACATCTGCCAAAATTAATAAAACAAAGGAATCTGAAAGAGAAGTAAACATTTGGATAGCCGGGTGTGGTCATCAATAGCCAAAATTATAATAGTTTAAATTATATTAGCCAGGACACTTTCAGATTCAAGTAAAAGAGACCCAATTTGATCAAAAACAATGATAAAACAATAAACTTATTGGTTGAATGTTAGAGTAGCTTTTAAGTTAAAGGGAAAGTCTTGGGAACTTATGATCTAGGGAAACTCACAGGCCGACAAGGGTTAGAACAGCAACACAGACACCATTATTCTTCTTATTTTCTATGTCATTTATTTATGCTTCTCTCTGACTCCTGGCTCCATTTACTCTTTCTCTGTGATAAGTTTTGTTCATCCAGCAGGAAACATGGCCACAGGAAGCTCCAAGGTCATATGTCTCTTTTCCAGATAGAAAAGAGACAACTATTTCAATGTAAGAAACCCAAGTAAAAGATGGCAGGTAGCCAGCCTGACTGAGGTATATGACCTTCAGCAATCACTCTGCCTTGGGATGAGGTTGAGTGATAGCTCAGTTTGGGTCAATGGCCCATGATGTGGAAATGTAGGAAAATTGCAATTCCCACTCAAAACATCCATTGGTGGTGTACTAGTTTCTAATGGTTGTGAAACAAATGACCACAAACTTGGTCCTTAAAACAACACAAATTCATTATCTCATATTCTTTGTAGCTCAGAAGTTCAGGTACTGTCTAGCTAGGTTATCTGCACAGGATCTTAGCACTGACAGCAAAGTGCCAGCTAAGGCTCAATGCTCCACTGGAGCTCAGGGTCTTCCCCTAATCTCTGTTTGTGCTTGTTTGTCTTCAAGAATCCAGTTCCTTGCAGGTGTAGGAATGAAGTTCCTGTTTTCTTGCTGGCTGTCAGCTGTGGGCCACTCTCCACTTCCAGAGGCCACCATTAGGTCCTAGACATGTGGCCTCTCCCATAGGCAGTTTACAATATGGTTGTTTGATTGTTTCTAGGCTAGCAGGAGAATAACTCAACAATGCTTTACCTTCTTTTCAAGAGCTCACAGGAGTAACTTAGGCATATTTAGGAGAGTCTTTCATTTGATTAACTTAAAGTCAACTGTGTAGGGATCTTGATTAAATCTAAAAAACCCTTTTCCATATTCTATTGATTAATCATGAGAGTAATATTCCATCATTTTCTGTGGTGCCACCCACATTGAACAGGAGGATATACAGAACACATACATCAGGGGGTGGGAACCTTGGGGGCCATCTTCGAATTCTGCCTACTAGAGTCCAACTCCTGGCCTCCAATGATTCATGTCACTCCCACAAGCAAATTCATTCACCCCCATTTCATATTCATTCACCCCCACTCCCAACACTCCCAAGAGTCTCATCCTATTATAACAGAAGCTGAAAGTCTAAACTCTCATCATCTAAATCATCTAAATCAGGTGTGGATGAGGCAGCTGCATGTAATTCATTAAGTACAGCTGCTAGGCGCAAGCCCTCTCCATCTGTGGGCATGTGAAACTAAAGAGACAGATTATATGTTCTCAACGATCCTAATGTACAATAGCAGGACAGGCACAGATTAACAGTTACACACATTCTGGTTCCAAAAAGTGGGAAAAGGAAAGTAAGAAGGACTATTGGTATGAGTCAGTTGTGAAATCCAGCCAGGAAAACCCAACAGTGTCATCATTAGGTTCAAAGGCATGGGAGTAATTATCCACAGCCTTTGCTGTAGGTCTCTGAGGTCCTGACTCCACTTTTCCTTCCTTTTTCATGGAAGGCAGCATGTGTTTGAGGCTTAGTTCTACTTGTGTTCTTCTCCTTAGAAATTTGGGGGTCCAACAGCTTATTTTTTAAAACTGAGATATAACTGACATATAACATTGCATTAGTTTAAGGTGTACAACTTATTGATTTGATACCTTACATATTGCAATATGATTACCACCATAGTGTTAGCTAACACCTCTATCACATCACATTATTGGTGTTTTGTGGTGAGAAAAATTAAGATCTAATATCTTAACAACTTTGAAGTTTATAATATGGTTTTGTTGAATACAATCACTATACTGTGCATTCGATCTCCAGAACTTATCTACTAGTTGCAAGTTTGTACCCTTAAACAATATAACTCAATAACAAAAAACAAACAAACAATCCAATTTAAAATAAATGGGCAGAGGAACTGAATAGTCGTTTTTCCACAGAAGACATCTACGTGGCCAACAGATGCATGGAAAGATGCTCAACAGCATTAATCACCAAGGAAATGAAAATCAAAACCACAATAAGACATTACCTCACACCTGTCAGAATGGCTATCATCAAGAAGGCAAGAAATCACAAGTGCTGGAAAGGATGTGGAGAAAACGGGAACCCTTATGCACTGCTGGTAGAAATGCAAATTGGTGCAGACATTGGAAAACAGTATGCAAAAATTAAAAATAAAACTACCATATGGTCAAACTTCTGGGTATATATGCAAAGGGAATGCAAACAAGATATTGAAAAGATATCTGAATATACTGCAGCATTATTCACCAGAGGCAAGATATGGAAACAACCCAAGTGTCCATCAAAAAATAAAGACAATGTGGTATATACAGATACAATGGAATATTATTCAGCCAAAAGCTTACTTTAATTTCATCTTTATTCTGTGCTTTCAGTCTAAGCTGGTATTTCTGCTAGAAAAATTTTTCTCAAAAGCTTTCTGGATCTTGCATGAATTTCACCAGGTTTTGCTCCATTAGTCAAAGGCATACTTATAAGACTTTTTGAGATAATCTCTTCTCTATCTTTGCTTTTTAGTGGATGGTTGAGGTACAACACCCTTAAGCTTCCTAGAGAACCTCTAGTTTGATTGAGAGGATTTGTAAAGCACATCCTTAATCTCTTGAAAAGTCCCTTTATGTTATTGAATACTTCGAGTTTTGGTCTTTCTGAGATTTTAGCAAAAGGTTATATAGTGACACATCAGCTTTTTCCCTATGCCAAATTTCTAGTAGCCATTTCTGAATTTTAGAATCTTCTGCCATTCAAAGAAATTAAAAGTTTCAAAATCATACATCCCTGTCTCCTTTTTAACAGCTCTTGCTTCAATTTATATCTCCCCTCATGCATTTTATTCTAAGTAGCAAGAAGAAACCAAATAGCACTACTGACACTTTGGTTAGAAATTTCTTTTTTTAAAACCAAAAAATATAATTTATTTTTTAATACTTAATATATTTATTTTCTGATCTTGATGGAAATTTATCTTTTTTTTCAGTTTTATTGAGATATAATTGATATACAGCACTAAGTTTAAGGTATACAGCATACTGATTAGACTTACATGTATTGTGAAATGATTACAACAGTAAGTTTAATTAACATCAATCATCTCATATAGATACAAAAAAAAGAAAAAAAAAATTTTCCTTACCATGAGAACTCTTAGGATTTACTCTCTTAACAACTTCCAAATATCCCTTACAGCTGCCTTAACTACAGTCATCATGTTTTACATTACATCCCTAGTAGAATCTCTTTACCTACCTTAGTTCATCACTTCAAAATTCTTCTTTCAACATGAGTGCAGTTTTGCTAAGTTTTCTGCCACTACATGATAAGTATACCTCTTCTTCCAAATTCCAATAACATGTTTTTGACTTCAATTTGAGCCTTCTCAGGCAGCATCCTTAGAGCACCAATTTCTACTAGTAGTCTGTTCAAGCAATTTAGGCTTTCTCTCTTACGCTCATCAAAATTATTCTACTCCCCACCTATTGTCTGATTCCAAAGCTGCTCCCAAATTTTAAGTGTTTGTATTAGCAGCACCCCACTTCCAAAATACCCACATTTGTATTAGTTTTATTTTAATGTTGTAACAAATTACCACAAATTGATCAGCTTAAATGAACACAAAATTATTCTCCCAGTATCTGTAGATCAGAAGTTCCAAGAATAACATAATTGGGTTGTCTTTTTAGGACCTCATGAAACAGAAATCAAAGTGCCAGCTGGGGTACTTTTCTCATCTGGAACTTTGGGTCCTCATCAAATCTCATTCAGATGAATGGCAGAATTCAGTTCCTTGTGGCATTAGCACTGAGATCCCTATCTTGCTAGTTTTTGACTCCTAGAGGATTCTAGAGGCTTCCTTCAGGTCTTAGCCTTGGGGCCTCCTCCATAGGTAGTTTACAACATACATGGTTATTTGCTTTCTTTCAGGCCTACAGGAGATCTTTTGTCATCTTCATTTAAAGATCTCACCTGGGTAGGTCAGTGCTACCCTCAAAGTCAATGGCTTAGTGACCTAATTATGTAAGTGATATCCCATTATACTCACTGCTCTCACCCACACTGAAGGGGAGGGAATTATTAGAATGGGAATATTGGGGGCCTTCTTAGAACTCTTCCTACCCAGATGGAGACAGTAGCAATTATTCACACCCTCCCTTCCAAGGGCATTACTGCTTCCTTAAGTGGGGATTTTACTGTAAAGTCAATATTATTGATATCTATTAAATGTCTGTTCTTTACCCCAGTCATTTTCAAATAAACAAATGGCCCTATCCAGCTTATTGGTCCAGACCAAAAAAAGTCACTCTCAATACCTCTATTTTTCTCACATCCACTATGTCATATGTTAACAGGCCCTGTCTTCAACTCCTAATCCAAACAGCAGCAGCATCCCTCATGGCACCTGCAGTAGCAGGAAGGTCTACTGCTTCCACTCCGGACTCCTTACAATCTACTCTTCATACTGTAGCCAGTATTATCTTCTGGAAATATTCCCATGTATGTTAAAACATAATCGGATCATGTAAATAAAATAAATTAAATTTTTTAAGTAAACATTTTCAATTACTATCAATTGAACTTAGAATAAAGTCCAAACTATGTATCATGTTCCACAAGTCACTATATGATCTAATCCCTGTCTACATAACCTCCAATGTCATCTCTTATTACTCTCCCCACCCAACTCATTCACCCATTTCCAGTCACATTTTTCATTTCTGCATTAGGATATTTTTTCTTTCAGTTTTATTGAGATATAATTTACACACAGCACTGTGTAAGTTTAAGGTGACAACATAATGATCTGACTTATATACATCGTGAAATGATGACCACAATAGGCTTAGTGAACATCCATCATCTCATATAGATACAACACTAAAGAAATAGAAAAAAAGAATTGTTTTTCCTTGTGATGAAAACTCTTAAGATTTACTCACTTAACAGCTTTCATCTGTGACATACAGCAATATTAATTATCTTTATCAAGTTTTATATTACATCCCTAGTACCTAGACTGGAAGTCTGTACCTTTTGACTATCTTCATCTAATCCTCCCCCACCCCCTGCCTATGGTAGTCATAAAACTGATCTCTTTTTCTATGAGTTTTTGCTTTTTTTGTTTTTAAGTATAATTGACCTACAACACTATGCTAGCTCCTGGCACACACCATAGTGCTTTAGTATTCTACACACTTCAAAATGATCACCATGATAAGTCTAATTGTCATTTGTCACCAAATATATTACATCATTATTAACTATATTCCCTACACCATACATTTCATGCCTGTGACTATTTTTTTTTTGGTAACAAAGTTTGTAAGTCTTAATCTCCTTCACCTGTTTCTCTCTTCTCCCCTGCCCCCTCCCTGTGGCAACCATCTGATTGTTTTCTCTATGACTTTGTTTCTGTTTAGTTATGTTTATTCATTTGTTTTGTTTCTTAGATTCTACAGATAAGTGAAATTATACAGTATTTGTTTTTCTCTGACTTACTTCACTTAGCTTAATACCCTCTAGGTCCATCCATGTTGTCACAAATGGCAAGATTTCATTTTTTAAGGCTAAGTGATATTCATATATATATCACATCTTATTTATCCATTCATCTATTGATGGGCACTTTGGTTGTTTCCATATGTTGGCTGTTGTAAATAATGCTGCAATTATACAGGGGTGCATATTTTTCTTTTCATATAAAAACTCACCACCTTGATATTGGCATGACTTTTAAAAAAAATCATTCTAGTGTGTTCTCTGACCATTCTACCTAAATTGCAAACTCTCATTTACACTCTTTCTGATACAAGTAACTAGAATTTATTTTGTCTTGTCTCTTTCTGAAAAAAATAACTCTTCTCTATATGTCCCTAACTTCTACTCTCACTTTTCAATGTTACCTCTATTCCCACAGAGGGCTTGGTTCATCCCTGCACCTGGTGTCTCACCCTATCTCAAGGAGCCAATGTTTGCTTCAGCTCTGGCTCTCAAGATTTCAGTCCACACTGAGACTCTGCCCCTAGCATGAGCTGAACTATTCAGTCCTCTTTGAGGGGAAGCGGGTAATGATGGAAGCGGTGCAATGGTAATGCTAAGATAAACTTCAGGAAAAATTAGATAATGAAATGTTAATGCAACTTTTTGTCTAATATGCAAACTAAGCCTCAGATATGTTATATGAAAGTGGTTTGTCTCTGTTACTTCTATGATTTTTGTGACCCAGAATTAGTTTTATTTTAGCTTGTCACTCATTGTTAAACTTCATTTAATTTGGGGGATTATGTTGCATATATTTAAATGCACATATTTTATTTACATTGCTAAAATTACTTTTAGCAATCTGAGGCAGTTTCAAAATTTATGTAAGTAAATGTTTAGCCTTAAACACAGTAAAAATGCTTACAAACTTTTTAAGGTAAATGTATTCAAAGGGATTAAGAAAAGTAATTTACACTTATTTAAATACACATTGCAATATAAGTTTTTATTTAAATGGAGAAGCACTCTAATAAAATACTTGATCAATATTCCATAAACCATTATGTTACTTACAGATTCTTGTGATGAATTTCTGTAAATGCAGTAGGAATTTGTGGGTATGTGTGGAAGTATGTGTACATAAAAGTATAAATGTAGATCACAGAGGTTTAAAACACAATCTGATTTCAAGTCTTGTTTTTGAATACAAGTCACAGAGTGTACCAGCTGTGTAGCTCTTAAAAAGTTACTTTTCCTTTTTGGACTTCAGTTTTCCCATCTGTTAGATAGAAATAATAACGTCTAAAACATAGAATTTTGTGGAGATTAGACTTATGTGATGTCCTTTACTAGCACTGTTCACATAGTAAATTCATAGTAAGCATATAATTAGGCATATAATTATAACAGAGTAATGGTTTGGAAACAGTTTTCTATTGATGCCACAACAAATTATCACACATTTAGCATCTTAAAACAACACACGTTTATTATCTTGTAGTTCTCTATGTCAGAAGCCTAACGGGTTTCTCTAGGTATGTTGGGAAGATAGAGTTACTTCCTAGAGGCTCTAGGGGAGAATCTATTTCCTTACTTATTTGAGTTGTTGACAAAATTCAGTTCACTGAGGCTGTAGGATGGAGGTCCCCATTTCCCTCTCAGCTGAGTGTTGTTCTCTGCTTCTAGAAGCTGCCTATATTTCTTGGTTCATGGCCCTTTCCTCTATCTTCAATCTCTTCCACCTCTTCTTCTGCCGCATCTCTTTGACCCACTCTTCTGCCTTCCTCTAACACTTGTAAAAGCCCACATGATTACGTTGGGTCCGCCCAGATAATCCAGAATATTTTGCATGTTTTAAGGTCTTTAACCTTGATTCCATTTGTAAGGTCTTTTTTTTTTACATTTATATTAACACATTCTCAGGTTCTAGGGATTAGAATGTAGAGATCTTTAGGTGGGCATTATTCTGCCTGTCATAGTCAACATTCTTTAAGAATGCTGCAAAGGTTTTTTATTCAGAATCTGACTTAAAATATCAGTTTAAAATATTTTCCAACTTTCCATATCTCTAATAACTAACTTTGTACTCACTGTTATAGAATCATGTACACACAAGCATCAGTGGAGATTGACTACATTAATACTAAGCAATGAACAATATATAATTTAGTATCAGAATTAAAACACATATTAGAAGATTCATACACAAACACACACACATATATTCACATCCATCCATCCATGCTAAAAATTAATATACAGATCTAAGTACAAGATGATTTTTAACTCTTTCAGCCTCATCTGGGAATCAACATTTCTCTTCTTGAGGGATGTGAGCAAGGGTAATTTCACAATTCTATTTGCATCTGATATTTATTGTTCTCTTTTGTTTCTTGGTTCTAAATTTTGACATGTTTGTCTCAAATCAGTCTTCATCAGTAATCATTTTCTTTTTACAGCAAATGTTTTACCAAGCTTTCTCAATGTATTTGCCTATAGTTTTAAGAAATTCAGGTGCTGAGTATAGGTTCTTCATCATCTGATTTTCTAGAGCTCTGATTATATCCCCCCTTTTTTCCCCTATTATCTGTTGCACAATATCATCTTATCTGGAAACTTAAAGGGGGATATTTCTTTCTCTCAGTTTTGATAAAACTGTGCCTGTCACAACTGCCTTTGACCTCAAAGGAAAAATTTCATCTTTGCCACTCCAATGCCAAGAGGGGAGTTATAAAGATTGACCTAGTTTTAGGGGAAAGAAAACAACATCTAGGCTAAGTCATACCTGGAAAGTATTTCACAAAGTGCAGAAAACATTTATTCTATCTATGTATAACTGTTTTGTCCCAGAATTTAACACTCCTGCTGACTGCAGCCATCTGGGTGTTGCAGTTTCACTGTCCTATGTACACTTCTGTATTCTGCTGTCCTTCATGGTTCTAGATTTTTACAAATGTAATCCTGGCCTAGAGAAGCATGCCCTATCTAGCAGCTTTCAATAGCTAATGATTATAGGGAGAAATAAATAACATGAGCTAAATGCTTTTTTAAATGACTATTCACTATTTATACACTCTATTTTATTGCTATGGAGTGGATAAATTCAACTAAAACATTAATTTAGTACTTACTCATCTCAGCTTCTTATGGGCCTGTGATTTAACTCAGAACTTATTATTTTCTTCATTTCTTTTATAAATTCCAAAATTGATATAAGCATTTAAAAATTAAAGAACAGTGTTGAAAAACTTCTCCTAATCCCTAATCCTATTTCTGGAAATCATGATATTTGATAACTTCTGTTATTTATTCTTCTGGTAATCACCTTTTTAATTGTAAGTAATATGTTTACAATTATTTCCTATCTATCAACATCAAGCCTATCTTTTTACACTCTACTACAAGAGATGAGATAGGTAGCTGACCTGCATAATCTTCTCCTCCCACTTGCTCATTACTTCCAATCTTTGTTAGATTTATTTTTATTTTGTTTTTCCTTTTTATCACTCTTATAAATCTGAATACTGGGTTACAATGTAATTTGAACCATCAAATTTACATAGTACATTTTTACTTCTCTTTATATGAAATGCTAAAACTAGCACTGCTGTATCTCTCCAACCTCTCCGCCCCTCTTCCTCTCAGCTCCTGAATGACATCATTTCTTTCACAATGTCAGTATTTATAACATTTACATTTCGTTACATGGCTATAATTCTTTCATACTCTGTCTTTGATTCTGAAAAACAAAAGGTCATAAACACTTTTTATTACAATATAGTGATGTAAATATTACCTGCTGAATAACAATATTATTGGACTTATAGAGGACACAAAATCAGCTTTCTCTAAAACTTACTCGTTCTAAGGAGGTTAGTTTAATCACTTTTTTAATATTGTATTAACTGCATAAAGTCAGGTAACCTTTTAATTTCCTTCACATCTAGACCACAAGTTATATTGCCAAATTTTTTCCATAACATTTTTCATTTCTATTGTTGACTGAAGCATGTAAGGCTTTCTTCACCGCATCTCTGAGATCATCAAGTCGCTTTGTTCTACTAATTATTAAATAGTGAATTTTAGATTGACTGCACTCTAAATCTGTTGTAAAATGTCATCCAAAGATTTGTTTTTAAGACACTGCTGGATGAGATACATAGTATCTTCAGTGTAAAAAAAAAAACAAAAAACCACTCTTCATAGATTTGTTTGGTTGTGTTTATTTATTTTTCAATTTTGTTTGTTAATTTGTTGTCTTTTTCCTCCCTGGAGAATTAGGCTTGAGATCACAAAGGACCAGAAGATGGGTGGGATGGTGTCTGTCATTACAACACTGAATGAGAAACACTATTTTATATTCTAGAATTGGTCCTCAACAAAAACCCCAGCTGCCCAAGGAGAGCTACTGGGGAGAAGTGTACCAGGGTACTGAACAGACTGTTTTTAGAAGAGAGCTCCCTATCTAATTTACAGATTGGCATAGAAACTGAGCCCCTTAGTGGTGGTGAAATCTCTTTATATTTACCTTTCTGTATAGAAAATGGCAAATGTTTCAAATGCCAAAATCTTGCGAGCTAATAGTTGAAATTTTGAGAATTGCTCCAGTAATTTTCTGATTATAGCTCAGAAAGCTCTCAGATTCTAGCAACAGTTATTATTAGTCTAAATTTTTTATGTATTTCAAGAGATACATCTTTTCCAAGTTGTCATGGATATATTATGATAATTTAGGAGAAACATGTTAAGGGTTGCTAACCCCACACCATTTCCCCATTTTTTAAATGTTTCCATTTTTAAAAGTATTTTTGATTTATATAAAAATATTGGGTATATCTTCAAATTTTGAAGGGGTGTTATTCTTCTCTGGTGTGAGGTGAATAACTGTAAATGAGGTCTTTTATCATGAAGACTGCAAGGTCAGTCATGGCTCATCCCTCTAATGATAATGTCCAGTAGCAAAATACTGTCTACAAAGGAGAATTTCATGCTTTTATATTTCCACTTAAATTAAAAGTAGAACTGTACCTAAGGCTAGAATCTATTATCTAAATATAATTACCAAAGGAAAGAAATGGCAGGTATTAAAAATAACTTGTGTGCAAAATGATGTTTGAAGTTTATGGCAAAGTTTATAGCAGTGATGCTCCTTGATTTGGGGACTTTATATATACTGCCTATTGCATTTAACATTTTTTAATGCATTCTAATATGTAGAAAATGTTTTTAAAGTGTTATACTTTTTACTAATTTGCATATGAGCATTTATTCCCTGCAGTGCTAGATTGTATAAACAGTTCCCAAAACATACTCAGATTTATTGGACAGAATCTGGGTTCTGCAGTAAATATGTGAAAAACTATGCTTCCTATTAGCCCATATTATATTCAGCAAAATAAAACAGAAATTAACAGCAGTGCTTTTGTAATAAATGACTTGCTTTTGTAATAAATGACTGTTTTCATTAATATAAATTGAGAAGACATTTATAAAACTGCCTATCAGAGTATCTGTAAGAGAGTTGGTGCTTAATAACTGCCTTACCTTATGCTACTATAATGAAAAGAAGAAACACTTTCAATCAGAACAATAAAATTTTGCACCAGGAAAAGAACTCTGTTTCATCCAATCAGAGTTTTTAGCCTCAGGCAAAGTAAACATAGCAATAAATCTTTATTTAGTTCATCTATCTGCAAAAACAGTATTATGTACTTAAAAGTTCTTAGAAGGAAATCTGTAATGATTTAACAGAATGCAGCACGTTTTCTGGGCTGAATCCATAAGTAATAAGTAATAAACTGCAGGAATTTATAGAGTTTGAAATTACACACCAAAGTTTTCTTGAGTTAAGAGTAAGTTGAATAGAACAGTGGTAACCTATCATTTATATTTTACTATTTACAACCTAAATATTCTATGCTACATTTGGTAGTTACACATTATCCTTCTACTGAAATTCTTCACTCCACTAAATTATAATAGTTCTCCAAAACAAACTGAAGTGTGATAATGAGTTTGTTATTTGTACCTTACAGTTCAACAGCTGTGGAATAAAAATAAGAAGGATTTCTTGTTTGTTTAAAGTAGATTTTTAGAATATATAAAAATACTTTTGTGAAATTTAAGAAGGCCATTTATTTGAATTGCATGGATAGAAATACAATTTAAACGTAAATTTTCTTAAGGTAAATGATCAGTATTTTTTCAAGCATGTAATGAGATTGCACTTCTGTCCTCATTTTATGATTAATACATAAGTTGGTTTTAAATATTTGAACTAAATATACAAATTGCTTGTTTATAACTAAACAGTTCAGTGGCTGTTTTTAAGTCAAGGATATTTTTCAAGTAACACATCTAAATGTTTCAGAGAATTCAAATTCTGGATGTGGAAGAAGCCTCATTTGAATTCAAAGAAAAAGGATTTTCAGTTTATAAGGGAGATTATTCTTTTCCATTCTATTTCTGACAAAACAGGAGCAATAACTTTTTTGAAGCAAAATGAGTGCTTTAAACTAAGAAGTTTTAACTACAGAAATGATTAATCAATTAACATTTGGATATGCTAAAAAGTACTCAATAATTTAAAATGACAGTGTGCCACTCTGGCATATTGATTATTTTGAATTAAAGTTATTTAAGAAACAGCTGGTACAAGAAGGACACTCTGACCTTCCTTTGTCCCCCCGAAAGCAGGAAATAAATCTCCCTTGTGAAAGATACCCTCCCTGTACCAGGAGGGTAGAAGGCATCCTTATCACCAGGGACAGGGAATTTAGGGCTGAGAAGGCTGTATAAATAAACATGTTACTTCTTCACTAATTTACTATCCCAAGCCCAAACTTTTGTCTTGTCAATTGTTCACAAATTTAGTGTTTCTTTGTCTAAAAGGTATACAAGCCACCTGCTTTGGTTACTTCTTTGAGTCTCATATATTTGGGGGTCCCGTACATATGAAATTAAATTTGTTTTTCTCTTGTTAATCTGTTTTATGTCAATTTAATTGTTAGACCAATCAAAGAACCTTGCTGAGAAGAAAGGAAAAGTTTTTCTCCCCTACAAATATCACAATGTATATACTACTTATAAATTTGTGGTTTGGAAATGATAATAATATTATATTTTATACAACTTTCCTTTTAAAAAGGTGTTATATTCTACCAATTTTAAAGGCAAAGAGCTACAAATGGTCCTGTTGTTCTATCTGTTCCTATTAGTGATAATATTTTTGGAAATGGAAAATAGCATGGGGTGTGGCATTTCACTGTGTGTAATAAAGTGTGCATTTTTAGATTTATATCTCCTCCATTTTTTCATATTCAAAATATCTGAAAACCTGGTTTTTAAAGTTCCCTTCTTAAAATATCAGAAAGAGAAATGCTTCTAGACTTTATGGATAGGGTCAGAACAGCCCAGAATCACCCTTCATTTTTGAAAACTGTTTAAAGGAATCAGCAACTCTAGTATTTTTAACTTGTCTCAGACTCAGAATCATAAGAAGTTATTATGAGGAAAACAGGAAGGACATTTTAGATAGGAAGCTCTCTTTTGATTTTCTTACCACCAGTAGCAACTTCACTATTAAAGGTTTCTCCATCTTTATGACTATAAGTCTTAAATTTACTTTTGCTCCTTATTCAGTATAGTTCTATGCACTCCATGCACCTTTCCTCCCGCATCCTCCTACCCGGACCTGGACATCACTGCCTAGGGAAGTAGATATCTGGTCCATACAGAAATGGTATCAGATTTTATTACAGTGTGAAAAATCTCGTCACAATCATGGTTACAGAGGTCAGCTCTGAACAGCTATATCATTAACTTCTCCATCTGGCTTTCTGCAATATTTGGGTTGCTATCATTCCTCAGTTGCAAGTAGATCCAATGCTTGATAAAATATTCATCTTTCCAGAGTTACCTCAATTTATATTTTAATGAAATACTTCGAAGTAAAAAGTAGAAGTTTCTCAAATGACAGTTTCTAGTAACCCAAGACTGTAGCTACACTCCATGTACTGGAAAACTAGAAATCACCTGAGCTTAACTGTATCAATCTTTTGTCTCCCTCTCAACTCATTCTTTTTTCTCTTACAATTCTTCTTGTGATAATCTATTTCCATTTACAGAAGCTTGGTTTTCACCTATATCAAGTGCTTTTTAATATTTCTGACACATAATATATCTCCATGCATTATGAATTTATATTTAAAACACATACAACTGTATGAATAAACCATATAACAAACACAAAATACTTATTTTTGTAATACAAAGGATACATAGAATGTAAACAATTGGAAAGATACGCTGTATACTACTGTCGAAAATTCCAAAAATTTCTACCCTTGATAGCATCCTTCACCAACATGACATCATAAGAATATTCTGGGCTTGCTGAATAAAGGTGCCCTCTATGTAGAGCTGGATGAACTCCAGGTAGTTTATATGCTGTTGTTGGCAGAGTATATAGATTTATACATCATCCCTTATTTTGACAGTGTGCTAATATGGAGTTGAGCCAACATACAGACCTTGCACTGTACATGTGGCTCTGCCCCTTGAGGGGCTGGGACACCCGACACCACTGTGCTTGTACGTCAGAAAATAAAAATATGCAAGAAAGAAGACTGTAAAAGTTGTAAGCTTTATTCAGGAATATTTCACAGCAGACTAGAAATCCTATAATATTTGAGTATCCTATTTGAGTGGTTTGAGGTCAAGTCTGACTTTAGTGAAATTCCTGGTGAGAAGGAACTCTCAAATAACTTAGCTTTTCCTTCATCATACTCTCCATCTCTTGGTCACCATACCTTGACTGCCAACCCTACTTCAGCAATATGCAGATTGCTGTTGAATACTGTTTTCCACAAGCAATTCACCGTAAAAAAGTTGTTAATAAGAACAATGTACATTCATTTTTTAAAGATAAGAAATAAAAAATAGAAGGAGCTTCTTGTATGTCTTCATAGGATTGTAGATCATTATCATTGGCCTAGGATATGACTTTCAGTTTTCTTGTATGGAATGCTGATTCCATTAATGTAGGAACCTAATCCAGAAAACTGACTTGCTGTATTGTAACTCAAAGGTGACCACTGGGCTTCCCTGGTGGCGCAGTGGTTAAGATCTGCCTGCCAATGCAGGGGACACGGGTTCGAGCCCTGGTCTGGGAAGATCCCACATGCCGCGGGGCAACTAAGCCCTTGCGCCACAACTGCTGAGCCTGTGCTCTAGACCCTGTGAGCCACAACTACTGAAGCCCGCGGTCTTAGAGTCTGGGCTCCGCAACAAGAGAAACCACCGTAATGAGAAGCCCACGCACTGCAACAAAGACCCAACACAGCCAAAAATAAATAAATTAAAAAAAAGGTGACCACTGAATGAAACTTAGTACCAATTTATTGATTTACATTGAAAAATAAATGAATCAATATATATGTTTGAAAAATAGCAAATACAGGGTGGAGCATTATTTTCCTAGACTATGATGTGAAGAGTGTACTCTCTCAGGATATAAGAAAGAAGCTCTGCTTCTTATCAAATAAGGCTAATATAAAATTCTTGGTGAATATAAAGTCATGTTAAAGAGAACTGGACAATCCTAATAAATACTAATAAGCTTACCATCCATATATTCATTTACTATACAAAATTAACTAAGCACCTAAAAGGTGGAAGGCACACTACCTAATGCTAAGAATATACTGGTAAGAAAAAGACTTTTTATGAATCCTAAATGAATAATGGCAGATCATAAAATTCTCTATCCTTTTTATTGCTAATGATTATGGCACATCCTAAACATCTTAAGATTATCAATCTTAAATTATAAACATATAACACATTGCATATTTTTAACTTTTTATTTTTAAAAATTGTTTTAAAATTTATTTTTATTTTATTTATTTATTTATTTTTGGCCACATTGGGTCTTCGTTGCTGTGCGCGGGCTTTCTCTAGTTGCGGCGAGCGGGGGCTACTCTTTGTTGTGGTGCGCGGGCTTCTCACTGCGGTGGCTTCTCTTGTTGCAGAGCACGGGCTCTAGGCACACGGGCTTCAGTAGTTGCGGCTCGCAGGCTCCAGAATGCAGGTTCAGTAGTTGTGGTGCATGGGCCTAGTTGCTCCGCGGCATGTGGGATCTTCCTGGACCAGGGCTCGAACCCGTGTCGCCTGCATAGGCAGGCAGATTCCTAACCACTGCACCACCAGGGAAGTCCCTTAACTTTTTAATTTGAAATAATTATAGATTCACAGGAAGTTGTAAAGATAGTAAAGAGATAGTGTACCATTAACTCAATTTTTCCCGGTTGGTGACATCTTACATAAATACAGTTGACAAACATTCTCTCATTGATCAAACTCTAGCCAGGCTCCTCTGAGCCTTCTTCTCTACTAGGCCTCAATCTTGGCCTATAAAGACTTGAACAAACACTAGATTCTAACAGGGAAAGGCCTCATCACTAGCTTGACCATAGTCTCTCATAAAATGCCTGCCTGAGAAAACTCAAGGTTGCCAAAAGAAATTACTGTTTCTTCCAGTCAACAGCTGAAGGTAGGGCCCCTGTCTCCCAGTCTCTGTGGGAAGATAGGAGCCAAACTTTGATAAGGATCAGTTAGCAAACCCAAGTGTGTTTCACAGGGACTAACCCCCATTTCCAGACTTTTGTAATTTTTCACTTTCCTAACTCTACTGAGCCCCTGTTCATCTCCCTCCATAATCCTTCATTTTCCCTTTAAAATACCCAGTCATTTATGAAAAGAACAAAAGTTCAGTTCATGCTGGACTCTTTTCCCTATTGCAATAGTGCATACTAATTAAAATCTGTCCTCACCATCTTAACTAGTATCCAGATTTGTCTATCTTTGACATAGTCAAAACCAGAAAACTGACAATGGTACAACCCACAGACCTTATTCAGATTTCACCAGTTTTACCTGCACTTGTGTGTGTATGTTGGAGTGTGTGTGCGTGTGTGCATGTATGCACTTGTAGTTTGATGTAATTTATACCACACTCAAGATACAGAACTGTTCTATCACCACAAGATCCCTCTTGCTACCTTTTCATAGTTTATACCTTTCATTCACATCTCCTTCCAGCCTATCCTTATAATTTTGCCATTTAAAGAATGTCACATAAACGCAATCACACAATACATATTCTTTTTGAGTAAGGCTTTTTTTCTTTCAGCATAATTCCTTTGAGATTACTCTAAATTGTTCTGGGTACAAATAGTTAGTTCCTGATTATTGTCAAATAGTGTTTCATGATATGGATGCACCACAGTTTGTTTAAACATTAATCCAGTGAAGGACATTTTGGTTGTTTTCAGTTTGTGGCTATTACAAATAAAGTGTCACATGCAGGTTTTTGTATCAACATAAGTTTTCTCTGGGATAAAAGGCTAGTACTGAGATTGCTGAGTCATATGTTAAGGGCATTTTTAGTTTCCGTTGTTGTTTTTTAAAAAACTGCCAAAATATTTTCCAGAGTGGTTGTGCCGTTTTACATTCTCACCACCAATGTATGAGAAATCGTTTCTCTCTATCCTTACCACCATTTGGTGACATATTGCATTTTACTGTGGAGTAATTAGCCTTATCTTGGTGAGACAGGTCATATTAACAGCACATTATATTATTGGAGTAGATATTTATATAAATGATAAATTTAAGGTACTCAAATTTGCAAATATAGTGTATTTAAGTAAAAAATGTTATTTTTCAAATTGTAATGTGTTGCTGCATATGCTTTTGACATAATTGACAGAACACAGACAAAATCTGCAGAACTGCATTAGAAGGAATAAAACTGCTGTTATTTGGAAAGTTTATAATAAAATGTCTTAGTATCAATAATGGAAGAATACTAAGCTAAGAGCTAATACTAAAGTAAGTTATAAATTTGGTTGGATAGGGAAGCATTTGACAATTATTCACCTTTGACAGTTTAAGAATTCCTTAGCTAATAGTCAAAGTGCATTAAGTAGTCCACAATGTCGTTTCTACCGACGACACTTTTCTCTTTCACTTTGACTTTTGGAAGTTTTCAAGTCCTACTGCTGCTTAAACACTTAACTCATTTCAACATTTTGTGTGTTCAGTTACTGTGAAATGCTAAAGGCAACTAAAAATATATTGGCCTATATTTTTTCATTAATTTTTATGTGACAAAATGGGTATGTGTACATATATTGTTGAATATTACATATGATAGCATACGTATGTGTATATCTATACCTATATGTATAATGCACATACATTCATATGTGTATGTGTATGTGCACATTTCTTCCTCAATAAAAATAGTCAAGATATATTGGGCACTTTTTATGTACTAGGCATTGTTATACAACTTAATAGGCATACTATCCCATTAATTACCAAACCATCATACAATATATTTTAAAGTGAAAACTCAGACTTGCTACGTTTGAACCTAGAGGCTACATTATTATCCACTACATGATAGTCTATTAACTTCAACAGGGGGAGAGAGAGAGAGAGACAGGGAGAAAGAAAACAGATCTGAATAAATTAGACACTAAGTTCAAAGGCGTATTAAATTGAACCATTTAAAAAGCCTTGCAGCTTTGATAGATTGGTTGACATCCCCTCCACCTCCAAACTCACACACACTTTGATTTTCTGAACAGAATCTAAAAGACTTTTATAGTGCTTCTTGAAACCATTTACACTTGTGGTTCCTCTATATTATTTATCATTATAGATTCTGGTTATTTATAAAAACTCGATGATAAAAATCTACTGCCCCAAATTCCTGCTTTGAAACTTCCTGAATTTCTATTCATAAATCCAGACTAGGACATTACATAATTCTTTATTTTTCAGTGAAACTATATATAGCTTCAGCTTTTCCTTATTTGACTCTCCTGACTCTATTGATTACAAATTATATATTTACATTTATTCATCTGTGTGAAAGACAAGAGGAATAGTGTTTCTTTTATAACGGCATCTAAGTCAATCATTATTTCCAGTTACTCCACTTATTACTATTTACACAAATTAATGTTGGCATATTATATGTGGAAAACAGTGTGTCACTTAATTTATCTAGAAGGTCATATTTTTATTCCCTAAATTGCGATTATTGGTTTTAATTTTAAAAAGAGAGAAGTCAAGAAATCGGATTGTTTACACCAAATGTCATTCATTAATTGGTTTCTTCAATACTGTGGGAAGTCAATGTAACTAATGCAGTAGCCTTAATTTTAAGGCTAAAGAAGAACAGACCAAGAAACATATCGACTCTAGTTAATAATCCTGTATCGTACACTTGAAATTTGCTAAGCAAGTTGATCTTCAGGGTTCTTACCTCACACACACACACACACACACACACACACACACAAATATAACTCTGTGACGTGATGGACATGTTATGTTAATTAGCCTGATTATGGTAACACTTTCACAATGTATACCTGTACCAAAGCGTCACATTGTACACCTTAAATACGTGCAATTTTTATTTTACAAGTAGACCTCAATAAAGCTGGGGAAACACTCTGCCATACGCTGTGACTCTAAAGGGACTTCTCAGGTTCCTGCTGTTCACCCCCTTGTGGAATTCCATGACCGCCCTCAAATCTGAGCCTTAGGACCCGGTTTCCTTTCCCACCGGAGGTTTTCCCGCCAGAACCCTGCGGGCAGTTACTTGCCTTGAATTGGAAAACGGTTTGCGTTTACACCTGTAAGTTTATTCACCCTTTTACTGTCTGCCAAGTTTTGGAACGCAGTTCTCAACTCTTTAAGAAATGAAAACGGATTTTGGTTTCCTACCTTCGTGTGAGAACCTTCGGCCCAGGTGCTGGCGGCCATGGGAGCGGCCGGAAGTCCCGGCCAGGAGCGCGGGTCTCGGCCTGCGGCGCGTTGGGAGCGGGAGGCGGGCGGGCGCTGAGCCCTGTGAGGAGCCGGGTATCCTCGGCTCACACCGTGTCCCTGCCTGCGGCTCGGTCTGTCGGTGGGGGACACTCCCCAGCAGTCCCGGTCTGTCATCTCAGGAGTGTCTCGGCTCCACCTCCGAGCCGAACTAAAAGCTTTCCCCGGGGCCGGCCGAGGCTGTGGTGACCAAAGCTGTGATGGCCGAGGCTGAAGGGTCACCAGCAGGCGACGCCCGAGAAGATCGGCACCCACGGGCCCTCGCGGACCTGCTGCTCCTCAAGGTTCAGGCCCAGGAAGTGGACGGAGCGCTTCCGGGGAAGGAAGCTTCCAGGCGCGCGGGGTGTGGCGTCTTTTCCGAGAGCCCAGCCTCTAAGCGGGCAGCGTTCTCCGTGAGGCGCCAGGCCGGAAACACCGGAGGGAGCGCTTGGTGGCTGCTTGGCTTGCTTATTAACCGTGGGCTGTAGCAAAGCGACGGACGCTGCTCAGTGCTAATACGTCACCTCAGACTCCATCTTGCTAGCAGACTGCTGTAGAAAATCTTGGGGGGCTTAAAGAAGCGGTGGCCGTGTGGGGAAAGACCGTGTGGCCAGGAACTGTGGGCTGCCTTCAGAAAGGCTGGTGGCCTCCAGGAGCTGAGGGCTCACTATGGGCAGAAGGTGCCTCCAGTCAGTAGCCGGCAAGAAGCTGGGGCCTGGGCTTCCCTGGTGGCGCAGTGGTTAAGAATCTGCCTGCCAATGCAGGCGACACGGGTTCGAGCCCTGGTCCGGGAAGTTCCCACGTGCCGCGGAGCAACTAAGCCCGCGCACCACAACTACTGAGCCTGCGCTTTAGAGCCCGTGAGCCACAGCTATTGAAGCCCATACGCCTAGAGCCCGTGCTCTGCAACAAGAGGAGCCACCACAGTCAGAAGCCTGTGCACCACAACAAAGAGTAGCCCCCGCTCACCGCAACTAGAGAAAGCCCGCGCACAGCAACGAAGACCCAACGCAGCCAAAAATAAATTAAATAATTTGAAAAAAAAGAAGCTGGGGCCAGCCATCTCCACGAGTCTGGGAGTGGACTCTTCTAACCATGGAGCCACGGTTGGGAGGTTACCTCGATTGCAGCTTTGTGAGACCCTAAGCGGAAGACACAGGTAAGCCTTGCCTGGTCGGCTGACCCGCGGAAATTGTAAGATAATAAATGTCTGCTGTTTGCAGTTGCTAAGTTTTTGGTAATTTGTTACACCAGAATAGAAAACTAATATAAAACTGATTTCAGGCGGAAAATGGAAAGGTAACTTTCTAAAATACTGTGTAGCTCATATCCTTAATGACAGGTTTCAGTGAAGGAAAAGAGGTTTAAAGGAAGTAATCGACACCTTAGTTGCTATCAAATTACTCTCACATAAGAGAATCATGGAAAATCAACCTGGAAGAGATGACATATCTTCAGCCCAACCAGGAAAGTAAACCAGAAGCAGATTTTAATAGCTAATTGACAAACCATTTCTTGCCTTCATAAGGAGTTAGTTTCAGAAGCAAGAGAAATTTCTAAATTTCTCTCAGTAAGGGAAATTGAAAGAGCTGTTGGGTAACTCGTTAGGAATTTTAATAGGAGTTACTAGTTCAAATGCCCCATTGTGGCCATGAAATAACATAAATAAGTGAGGTGTGGCAAGGATAAATGCTTATGCAATCATTATGTCAAGAAGGGATTCTGTTAACTGGGGTGTGTGTCCTACTAGGTAGCTATTGTTCAGCCCTTGGCCAGCAGTTGCTGTGTGGGATTGTCTGCTTTTAGCTGGGTTTTCCATCCTTTTAGGAGATTTCAGAAGCATGTGTTTGTAAATACCAAATAAAATATATAGTTTAAAAATATACTTAAAACTATGTAGCTGGAGACCAGTTGTTTGTGGCTCCTGATTTACCACGTTTCCTTTACAGAATAGTGATGCGACAGCAGAGAATAGCCAAAGGGAAGTGAGTCACAAGGACAATTTTCAATTAGAAAAGGAATGAATCATTTTCCTTGTGTTGAGAATAGAAGTTCATGATACAAGTTTGGAGAATGTACCATACCACGATGATGTAATCACCAAACATGGAGGGATGATGTTGGATCAGTGATTTTACAGAACTCAGAAAAGTACAGGCTATCTTGTTTTTGAAATTTATATACCAATTGAAATTTTACAATATGTACTTTTTCTTCTGGCTTCTTTCAGGCAGTAGTGTGTGTGTGTGTGTGTGTGTGTGTGTGTGTGTGTGTGTGTGTGTAATTCAACCACATTACTGCAGTTTGGGGCTATAAAAAATTTTGCTTTTGTAAACATACATATATATCATTTTGTCCACATTTTTGCATGTGTGATTGATATATGCCAGGGAGTAGAACTGCTGGTTCTAGAAGGTACAAATTATTTAATTTATAAAGCTACTGTTAAATAGTTTTCCATAATGGTTGTACAAATATACAACCCACCAGCTTCAGCATAAATAGTACCACTATCTTTGTAATTTATTATTTGTTAGTCTTTGTAATTTTGCTGATTTCTGTTGATGTGGTCTATTATTGGGATTTAAATTGAATTTTCCTGATGACTAATGAGTTTGAGCACCTTTTTCATGTCTCAAGGGCATTTACATATTCTTTTGGTCAAATGCCAATATCACATTACCATAATTGCTGATGCTGCAGCTTCTTGGATTTCTTTGGTTGTTTGGATTTCCGTATGAATTTTGGAATCCAAAACAAAATAGTGAGATTTTGTTTGAAGATACATTACACCTATAGAGTAATTTTGGGAGAACTGACATTTATAAACATTGAGCACTCCAATCCATGAACATGGACAGTAAAAACATAAAGGTTTCATTCATTTTCACTATTTTCTAGTTATTTTGAGTTGAATGTTTGAACAGTGTTCATTAGGTTTATTTTTAGGTATTGAAGTTTCTTGATGCTATGATAGATGGTTTCATTTATTAATTTCATTTTTAATTATTTGCTAATGGTATATTGAACTACATTTGAACTTTGTATATTGATATTTAATTCAGCACACTTCAGAAATTCAGTTATTGATTCTAATAGTTTGGGGTTTGAAATTTTTATGTGTACAATCTTGAGTTTGAAAAACTGACGTTTTAATTTTTTCCTCTTTAATCTTTGTGTTTTCCATTTCTTATTGTTGCATTATTGCATTGTTTAGGAGTTAGAGTTTTGAACAGAAGTTGTGAGAATGGACATTCATGTTTCCTTCTCAATCTTAGTGAAAATTCTTAGGGAAAAAATATTTCACCATTGAATACATTGAATGCTGACAATTTTTGATAGGTACCAATGGTAAGCAGTTCTAAAGTTGCTCCAAGACTTCTGGCCCCTGATAAACATAAACGTCTTACAAAACAAAAACAAAAACAACAACTAACTTAGTTTTAGTCTACTTTGCTAGCAGCTTTGTTTTTAGATACTTGACTATAGAGAGACCCCATATCTCATAAAGCTTATTAATCCCCTTTGGACCATTGAGCACTTTTTTCTTTTTTTTTTCAGTTAATTTAAACTAATAAAAAGGAAAAAACAAAAACAGGTCACCCATTTCTTCCACCTCCTTTGCTTCTGGTACCCACCAATCTTTTCTCTGTATCCATGAGTATGGTTTATTTATTTATTTATTTATTTATTTATTTATTTATTTATTTATTTTTAAGATTCCACATATGAGAGAGATGATGCATAATTTGTCTTATTTCATTTAGCGTGATGCCTTTGTTGCAAATGGCAGATTTTATCATTAACGGGTGTTAAATTTTATCATATTAGTTTTTTGTATTTATTGAAGTGATTGTTTTTTTTCCCCATTTTTCTGTTTCTGTGGTGAATTAAATGATATTTAGTCTTGCATTCTCTTGGTATACATGGCATTTGGTCATGATGCATATATTATTCTTTTTATATATAGATAGATTCAATTTGATGATATATTGGTTAAGATTTTTGACTGTGATTAGGAGAGAGGTTGCCTCTGATTGTTGTTCTTTTGATATCCTAGTAAGATTTTGGAATTGAGAATTTGCTAACCTCATAAAACCAAGTGAGAAGGAAATGCATATGTGTGTGTCTTTGTGTACATGTACAAAAACTGTGATTTTATATATACATAAAATTTGGCAGAGAAAACATCTGGGATTTGATAACTTGTAAATATTTTAATCACATATTTGTATTTTAGTTGATATGGGACTATTCAGTTTTTCTATTATTTATCCTGTTTGGAATGTTTTCTAATTTTTATCTCCCGGCCTAAAATCTGTGACAGCCAAAACTGGTGATCAGCTTCTTAGCTCATGATTAGATATTTTGTGCTGGACTTTCCAGCTTCCACTTAAATTTGGCAGGTGCTTTGAAAGAATTTCTTTGCCACATTCTCTCTTGAGCTCTAAATGAAAAAAAAAAAAAAAAAATTCTACCTTATGTTAAAAGGGTGTATTGTTTACAGAGAGTTTTTCAGTAGCAAATTTAGTTGTAATGTGTCTATATTTCTACCCTGAAGTTACCTTGGCTTACACTAATTTTGGCTGATGTTAAATTGAGGGAGGAAAGACTAATTTGATATACCCCTACGCCCTGCCACTTTGGTTTTGTTTTTTAATCCTGGGAGAAGAGTGACTACCTGGCCATGTCCCACATGGATAACTTTGCTGCATAAGCATTCCCAAACTTCCTTACTCAAAAGTTGTTTATTTGTAAGAGCTTTGCTCTCATAGTCAAGGAAACCATAAATTCCAGCCGTGTGGAGTGACAACGGAAGATCAAATAAATGATGAATAAATCCTAGTAGATTCCATCGTGGATACCTGCCAAGGAATGAGGGTTAGATGTTCACTTTTTTTCAGTGCCTTAGCACTATGGAAGATCCCAGGATTATATGGGACCCATAAAAGAGAGAGCATAGGCTAAATAGACTGATGAACTCTCAAATTGACTGAGATTAATTTTTTGCCAACTGACAATGTAAAGATTAAATTGAATTACAGAAAAGATTTTAAGTTATATTTTTGAATGCGGGAGTTTGAAGGAGAGATTTGTATCCACTCTACACACACACACACACACACACACACACACACACTTGATTTTTCTTATGAATGTTGAATATAGTATTCATATCTTTTTTTAAATGTATCATGTTTCCATTTGCATTTTGGTACATATATATCTACTTTATTCATTTGAAATGCTTCAAAGTATTTTATAGCATAGGTAGAGTATAATTTATCTAACCATCTCCCTAGGGATGGGTACTAGGAGCATTTCCTGTTTTTGTTATCAAAAACAATATTGTGAGATCCTTAGTAACTATTCCTTTTACTTCTGTGGGAAAAGTGAATAACTGGCCAAAGAGAATATGCATTTATCACTGTAAGATAGCCTAGTAGATTCAATAAACAACTCATGATTGCTTTCCAAAATTTCTTGAAGACATTCATTTTTACTTATTTTTCTGTAATCAAAAATAAGCTATGTGAAATCTAAACCATGTTATATATGGGTATAATTGTTTTAGATTTCAGTCTGCCTAAATAAAATAAGGGGGAACATTTATATTTTCAGGTACTGTGCTCTTTTTTAATAGTTTGTTTTTGGTCTTTTTTTTATTCTAGAGTTTTAAAATCAAGGTTACCTATAAGCCCATCAGTAAATGGAGTTCCCTAATGACAGATTTTTATTCATAATAATCTTTTTCCCAGGTCATTATACTAATTACATATCCTTTTATTTTTCATTTAGATCTTTAGCAGCCTAAATAATACTTCCTAAGGAGATTGATTGACTATGAACAACTTGAACAATAAGTTCTCAGCACAAACACTTAATTTGACTTTAGTGAAAATTTATAGTGTAAAAGGAATACTTATAAATGTCAGCTATCTAATGTTTCAAATGCTTCCTTCTGAATCAGTGTGCACATCAAGACTATGACTAACTCAAATTTAACTGAATATTTGTAAGATGATGATGTATTTTATACAAGAATAATTTTCACTTGTTTATCAACTTGACAAGTAAATATTAGACCTAAAATGAGCATTGGTTTATGGTGAAGTGGCTAGTAAAAGTGCCTGCAGTTAGAGTGGTAAAATATTTTCACATTTCTTTCAGAATTTTTATGAAATGTTTATATTAAATATGTAGCAATTTTCATTAGGATATTTTCATGCAGTGTTATAAATGTTTTGTTTTGGAATATTTTGCTAAAACTTCCATCTCCCTTTATACACCTCTTTTTTCTGTGTTATTTTTAATATAATTAAACAGTATGAAAATGCCATTCTTGAGATCCAGTTGTAATATGAATGGAGATAACATTTGAAAAGATAATATAATACATGATTTATTTATTTTGTTCTTTCAAAGCTGTTTAAGGATCACTTACAATAACTACAGTTACTATGGCAGAGCAAGAATAATTTTGTTAGGATGAAACAGAGGCCGTGTCTCCTTTGCTCCCAGCAAATACAATTCACCAAGTTTTATAAGAAATAAACCTGCTGTCATGCAACAAATTGTGAGAATAAGAATGTATAGTAATGATTAATATTAAGTACTATATAGGAAGTAAAAAACAAATTCTGACTCCTATGCCAGCCAGAATTTTATGTGTTGGTGACAGATCATTTCTGTATCAGTAAACAAGTGGAATGCTCCTTATTGTGCAATAGTGTCACATTCTCTTAGCTTATATAGTTGCTATGTAAAATTTTGAGAATGAGTATCAAATATTTGAAACTGGGATTGGAGGCTGAATGAGGAGAAAACATGAGGACTGTTTGGGACTGACCCTATAGAGCTCTTGGTTAAGGCACCTGAGCAGAAGTCCAGCTAAGGCTGCAAGACTAAAGCATTTCTCATGTGAACAGAGTATTGTTCCTGTTTTCTGTAATAGCTCATTTTAGTTTCAGATTGAAAGGAAAACAGAGAGAAAAAAATCTTTGATATTTTCTGAAGGGAAGAAGTGTGTAAAATATGTAAGTTGGACAATGAAGTAAAAAAGAGAATTGAAAAGTAAACCTAAGGACAGGAAGTGCCAACACCCAAATTTATAAACGTTGGGAGCACAACTTTTTGTTTCATAATTCATTATCACCGGAAAAGTACAGGCAGTACAGGCAGTAAACCAGAATATGCAAATAGAAGCCTCATGATGAACTCATTTCTGTGGAGATGGCTACTATAAAATATTTAGCTCATAGATGGAAAATTCTGTAAAAATTAGCAATTCAAGCCTGAAGACCTGGAGAGAACAAAAACCTGAAGCTATTCTTTTATTCTTTTTTCTTTTTTCTTTCTTCAATTTGACCTCATTATTCCTTCATCTTTTCAAAAATTATTTGCTATTTTTCAGACTTAGAATAGTAAGTATGTACAGATGGAAACATGAGGCCTTCAGAATGTTTAAGGCCTCAAGACTCATGAAATAGATGTGTAAAAATTAAACTTTTTTAAAGTAATGGGAATTCGATGTTTGACCTATTTTCTAAACTTTTTTAATAGGGAAGAGAAGTTAGCCAAGTGAACAAGGTTAAGACCCTGAACAGAAAAATGCTTTAATATTTTATTCCCAATTCCTATGCAGCACCAAGATATGTGATGGGCCATATGACCCACATGATTAAGGGGATGATTTTATGCAGATTATTGTATAGGAAGATGATCATTAATGAGGAAGGTCTCAAAGGAAAGGAAGAGGGTTTGGGGTTTTGTAGAGGCAGGTAAACAAAGAAGTCATATTTGAATTTACAGGAGTTGTGAGCACGAATGGACAGTAAGTCATACTGTGAAGGGCGGTTCTTCTGAGATTAGCCCCTTCTTCAACGCGAAAGTATGTGTGTTGGATGGGGGTGGGAGTTCTTAAGCATCACTCATCTCTGGGAACATAGAGCCCAGGTTAAATTCCACATTCATTTTATATGAACTCTGTTCAACTGCAAAAGTACTTTTAACTGCATTGTCTGTTGTTTTGTTCAATATCCACTGAATAAGGTCCCAAGTGATAAATTCCTTTTAAAAGTCATTTCTAAGAAATAATACTAATTATCCTGAGGGATTGATTTTTTTCCTTTTATTATATAATTAAAATTATATGAAACCAATATAGTTTTGTCTGTAGCTAATCTGAGAGCTAAATTGAATACTCAATTACAGTGACTATATATATATATATGTCCAATAGTATGTATTGTTCTCCATTATTTCCATAGTATTATTCATAAGTACTCTATATTAGCAGTTTTATTGTTTGAATGTATTTTTTACCATCACCCAAATCTTTTTGGAAGGAAGCAACATAGAAGCAGCATAAAGAATTTTGAATTGGGTCTGTAGGGGGGCCACGATAGCAGAACAAGAATTATATAGCTATTGGCGACAATGGCTATATAGGAATTATCAGAGTGAAGAGGTGTTTGGCCAAGGAATATAAGATATTAGGGAATAAACGAATAATTCCAAAAACCATATTATCTCAATGATACACAAAATCAGTGTTTATATCAAAACTCCTCAGAAATATTTGTGAAGTCTCCTTTTGCACTATTGTCATAGTCTGGGCTCTCATCACTTGACTAAGAGATTGGGAATGTCAAAAGTAAGAACTTGAAAATGACTCAGAGACAACTTATTTGGGTAATTGGAATTCCTTCTACTAATCCTCTTATTACATTTCTTTACATTTTTATACTTCACCTTTTCATATCATAGCAACAAGTAAATATTCATTGAGAAGAGAAAAGTAATTGATGACTCGATTACCTGCTCTATACCAAGTAACATTTATATACGTTATCTCTTTAGGTTATGATATCTGTGAGATCACACTGTTCATAGCAGTGCTACTAAAATTGTGGCCTGACATTATTTGGAAACTGGTTGAAAATATATATTCTGAGACCCTATCCCAGATCAAAAAAGTCAGTCTCTGGAATCTGTAGCTTAACAACCTATCCGGGTGATTCTTATAAAACTAAAATTTGAAAAACTCTGATTTATGCCATTGTACTGAAAAGAAAAGGGTCAGAAATATTAAGCAATCAGCCCGATGTCATACAGCTAGTGAGTTGTAGAATGGGAGTGGGTACTGAAATGAGCAAACTCCCTGTTTTCATCAGATGCTCCTGTATCTTTAATTCACTAATTCATAAATCATTTCTGTAACCAGCCTGCCTGCTCAGGCTCTCTTATTTCACCTTTTCTTTGACCTCATCAGCCCCATCAAAATATTGATCTCCCTACTTCCTCCTTATTGAACAGAACTTCTAATTTTACTTCCTTCTCTTTGAAGTTTAGATCCATGGTGAATCATTTCAACTGCTTTCTTTCTAATTCCCTAACCTCGCTTACTTGATTTTCCTTGTGTGATATCTCATTGGTGAAACTCCCAAGTCATGTATACCTGAATATCAGCAGCTATTGTGAGTGCATCCGGGCAGCTTGACAATGCTGGGGGTAATTAATACAGCTTGCAGCATAAGATCCATAATGATCACCAGCCACAACTAGATCTCAGCAATGCCACATGTTATTCAGTTTTTCTCTGTTGATTCTCCATTATAGTTTTCACAATGTCTGTTTTAATTTTCTGTACTTGTCTCAAATTGTGCTGACTCTGCCATGCCCTTTCTCTCTCTCGAGACATGACTTTGCCTCTGTTTCTGAGACGAAATAGAGGCAATTATATAGCAACACCTTCACATCTTAAATGCACCAACCTAAATAAATTTGTACCATACGCTGTCTCCCTCCTTTCACAGTGGAAAAGGGATGCAGTCTCTTCATCTTCTCTTAACTTTTTATTTTATACTATCATCATTTAAGTAAATATAAGGCTTTCTTATATCATAAAACCTAGCTCAGTAAATAACACTGCCCATCACTCAATTGCATAATCCAGAGTTCTAGGAGTTGTATTGGATTCCTCATTTTACATTCATTCATTTAATAAACATATATTAAACTTTATGTTCAAGATGCTGTTCTTATAAATATCTGTGTAGTGTTTCTTTTCTACTTACTCCTAATCAGTTTCCATGTATCCACCTTGTCACCATTAATTCTTTTTTCCTATCTGCCTCTAGAGTGGAAAGAAAAAGGTAAAATTCATCATTACATTCCATTTTGAATGTCATTTTATTTCCTTTGAGAAGAAGTATATATCCTTGGAAGAGCTGGAGTGTCTGGTTTTGACTGCCTTTTTAGATTTGAAACTCTCCCCCTTTCTTTCTTCCATCCAACTTGGAATCCATTCTTTAAATTCAACACGTTCTTTATTTGCCTCTAGATCCTTAAACTTTTTGTTTCTTCTGTTTGAACCCTCCCATAATTCATCTGGCTAATTGCTACCAAACCTTTTCGTCGTCATCTTTGTACTGTCTCATAAGGAGGACAAAGGCTCGTGTCCATGTGGTATACTACCAAATTAGACTTGTGGTTCATTTCAAAGGATGCATCATATGTCAAGGTATATTCAGTGTTTATAGTCTCTGTATTAAAAGATAAATTTCAAAAGAAGGTGTCATATGAATATAAAATATAGATTTGTTTAGGATTTTATGTAATGAATTATTAAGATGATGTTTTAACCAGGTTAATGGAGACTCCAAAGAACAGACACATTTATTGTTCAGGAATTTCAAAATGAGTGTGCATATGGAAGCAATGAAGGACGTTTACATGGTGCTGCATGGAAGTCAATTGAATAGACTGAATTGGAAAGAATTTTGCATATCAGCAGTAATATTTTTTTACTGCTATCACATACCTACAACTTACAGAGTTGTAAAATAGCTCCAAAGAAAGGAAAGGTTAGAATTGAATAGCCTTGAAGAGTGTATTGTGCAATGCACATGGAAGCAAAAATTTTTCTCGGCACCCAGTATATTGTCAAATCCAAAGAGATAGAGAACCTGTCTGCTTTGTCCACAAAATATTTTCCTAGAATCTATTAAAGTATCTACCTTATAATAGATATTAAATTGTTCATTAAAGATTAGATTATCTCCCCTAAATTTTCAACTATAGACCATACCTCTTTTTTGAGATTTAAGCCAAAATATCTAATTCCTCCAGTAGATAGTCCATCTGCATACACACAGGCACCTCAAACATGGCAATATCAAAACATATCATGTTTTCATGAAACTACATATTTCTTCAGTATTCCAGAGCAGTTAATGATTCTGTGGACTAGATTGAGTTAACAATTCAACAAAGTGTCTAGATTCCCAAGATTTAAATCTATATGTCATCCTGGAACTATATACCTGGCATCTCAGTCATATAGATCTAGTTAATTTATAAGTTATTTTCAGTTTATAGACTTAATATTTTTATATCATATCACCCAGCATTTATATCTTAATAACTGTGAAACTCCTATCTATACATTACACATGATTCTGTGATTTTCCACTTGTCACATCTTATAACATCAGACATCCTATTGACCTGTTAAGCTCCATCTCAGTACTCTCCTCTGTGAAGACTGTCTTCTGTCAACCCCAGCTTACAATCCATTCTTCAGTCCCTTCCACAGTAAGGAGAACTGCTTATTTCAACCTTTGTGCTACCACAATATTTAGCACTTGATACCTTCCTCTACTATGATACTTCACATGCTTCACTGGAATTATTTTGATAAAAGTCTGTCTTATTAATCTGTAATATTTGAGGAGATAGAAAACTTACACCTTTTATCTTTGAAACTCAGTTTGTTAACACTAAATAAATCAATAAAATAATGAATAATGTGCAAATAAACCAGTGCCTCTTACTTTTAAAAAAGAGAACTATCTAGATTCACCTTCTGTTGGAGAATAAAAGTCTCCTTCAGGACGATATACTAGGGGAAAGATAAAAATTCAACTAAATTTCTTGAGATTTCAAAAGCATTTTCAATCTCAAAAACCATAATGGTGAAAGAAATACATATATGGGGTTCAAGGTTGTATTTGGTGCCAAACCATGACCAACAGCTTTTTGCTTAAAATGGGTATCATAAATGTTTCAATCGCTGTGGAATAGAAGACATCAAAGGAGATTTTGTCTGGAAATGCTGCTTTCTAAACAGCATAGTCATGTAATTTGTTTTTCTTTTTCAACGAAGTAGTGTCAAATTGCAGTGTAATAGCTCAGCATGGAGACATCTCCAATGGTGAATTTCACCAGGGTTATGGAGTCAGAGCTATAAGAACTAGCAGATGACTTTGGCTCCTCCTAACTCATTTCTCTTAGAAATTGTGGAAAGAGTGCAAAGTATAAACAAATTTTACAGAAAATGAAACACTCTCTGAGGCAGAATGACAGAGTTTATTTGTATATTATAAAAAAAGAAACTAGATTTTCTAACAAGTTGCCTTTTCCTCATAGCCCTGACCACTGACCTGCACATAGCACAGTTTGATCTTGTTCTTTGTGTCTTTTTCTCCATTATCTTTACTATTACAGTCAAGTACTTACTTCATCCATGTGAGTTTTTAGTAGGAGCAGAGGTTTTGTACATTCAGAAATTTTTTAGAGTGTTTGGTCAGAGATGGAATAAGAAATCCTATTTCTAACTAGTTCAGCATTTTATGGAGTACGTAGTACAAAACATTAGTATTGTGAGATTTCAATATTTGGGGGTAAATTTTTGATAAAATGAATCAGGTTCCTTTTGTAAAGGTTTTTTTTTCTTTCAGGTTATTTAATATAATGTGCTTTCCAAGTCTCCAGGGGAGCAAAGAGCACAGCTCTCTTTTCAGTCACATTTGATGATGCAGCCCTTTCCTTAAGAAGCAATTCCAGACAAACATAGTTTATAGAATGTAATAGGAAATGATACTCTACTCATATAATCTTGTTTTGAAAACAAACATAATCAAAAATCATCTTATCTTTTAGTATTTAATAATGCTGATTTCCTCTCATTTTTTCACCTTCTGTAATTTTTATTTTTAGAAATGTATCTAACAAAAGGATAAATATGATATCCAGTACTCTATATACATAGACACACACAGATATGTTTTTCTATTGTTCATGGTTATTCTTTTTTTTTTTTTTTTTTTTTTTAAAACATCTTTATTGAAGTATAATTGCCTTACAATGGTGTGTTAGCTTCTGCTTTATAACAAAGTGAATCAGTTATACATATACAATATGTTCCCATTTCTCTTCCCTTTTGCATCTCCCTCCCTCCCACCCTCCCCATCCCACCCCTCTAGGTGGTCACAAAGCACCGAGCTGATCTCCCTGTGCTATGCGGCTGCTTCCCACTAGTTATCTATTTTACATTTGGTAGTGTATATATGTCCATGACACTCTCTTACCCTGTCACATCTCACCCCACCCCCTCCCCATATCCTCAAGTCCATTCTCTAGTAGGTCTGTGTCTTTATTCCCGTCTTGCCACTAGGTTCTTCATGGCCTTTTTTTTTTTTTTTTTTTTTTTTTCCTTAGATTCCGTATATATGTGTTAGCATACTGTATTTGTTTTTCTCTTTCTGACTTACTTCACTCTGTATGACAGACTCTAACTCCATCCACCTCATTACAAATACCTCCATTTCATTTCTTTTTATGGCTGAGTAATATTCCATTGTATATATGTGCCACATCTTCTTTATCCATTCATCTGTCGATGGACATTTAGGTTGCTTCCATGTCCTGGCTATTGTAAACAGAGCTGCAATGAACATTTTGGTACATGACTCTTTTTGACCTATGGTTTTCTCAGGGTATATGCCCAGTATTGGGATTGCTGGGTCGTATGGTAGTTCTATTTGTAGTTTTTTCAGGAACCTCCATACTGTTCTCCATAGTGGCTGTATCAATTTACATTCCCACCAACAGTGCAAGAGTGTTCCTTTTCCTCCACACCCTCTCCAGCATTTATTGTTTCTAGATTTTTTGATGATGGCCATTCTGACCGGTGTGAGATGATATCTCATTGTAGTTTTGATTTGCATTTCTCTAATGATTAATGATGTTGAGCATTCTTTCATGTGTCTGTAGGCCATCTGTATATCTTCTTTGGAGAAATGTCTATTTAGGTCTTCTGCCCATTTTTGGATTGGGTTGTTGGTTTTTTTGTTATTGAGCTGCATGAGCTGCTTGTAAATCTTGGAGATTAATCCTTTGTCAGTTGCTTCATTTGCAAATATTTTCTCCCATTCTGATGGTTGTCTTTTGGTCTTGTTTATGGTTTCCTTTGCTGTGCAAAAGCTTTTAAGTTTCATTAGGTCCCATTTGTTTATTTGTGTTCTTATTTCCATTTCTCTGGGAGCTGGGTCAAAAAGAATCTTGCTGTGATGTATGTCATAGAGTGTTCTGCCTATGTTTTCCTCTAAGAGTTTGATAGTGTCTGCCCTTACACTTAGGTCTTTAATCCATTTTGAGTTTATTTTTGTGCATGGTGTCAGGGAGTGTTCTAATTTCATACTTTTACATGTACCTGTCCAATTTTCCCAGCACCACTTATTGAAGAGGCTGTCTTTTCTCCACTGTATATTCTTGCCACCTTTATCAAAGATAAGGTGACCATATGTGTGTGGGTTTATCTCTGGGCTTTCTATCCTGTTCCATTGATCTATATTTCTGTTTTTGTGCCAGTACCAAACTGTCTTGATTACTGAAGCTTTGTAATATAGTCTGAAGTCAGGGAGCCTGATTCCCCCAGCTCCATTTTTCGTTCTCAAGATTGCTTTGGCTATTCGGGGTCTTTTGTGTTTCCATACAAATTGTGAAATTTTTTGTTCTAGTTCTGTGAAAAATGCCAGTGGTAGTTTGATAGGGATTGCATTGAATCTGTAGATTGCTTTGGGTAGTAGAGTCATTTTCACAATGTTGATTCTTCCAATCCAGGAACATGGTATATCTCTCCATCTATTTGTATCATCTTTAATTTCTTTCATCAGTGTCTTATAATTTTCTGCATACAGGTCTTTTGTCTCCTTAGGTAGGTTTATTCCTAGATATTTTATTCTTTTTGTTGCAATGGTAAATGGGAGTGTTTTCTTAATTTCACTTTCAGATTTTTCGTCATTAGTGTATAGAAATGCAAGAGATTTCTGTGCATTAATTTTGTATCCTGCTACTTTACCAAATTCATTGATTAGCTCTAGGAGTTTTCTGGTAGCATCTTTAGGATTCTCTATGTATAGTATCATGTCATCCGCAAATAGTGACAGCTTTACTTCTTCTTTTCCGATTTGGATTCCTTTTATTTCTTTGTCTTCTCTGATTGCTGTGGCTAGCACTTCCAAAACTATGTTGAATAATAGTGGTGAGAGTGGGCAACCTTGTCTTGTTCCTGATCTTAGTGGAAATGGTTTCAGTTTTTCACCATTGAGGACAATGTTGGCTGTGGGTTTGTCATATATGGCCTTTATTATGTTGAGGAAAGTTCCCTCTATGCCTACTTTCTGCAGGGCTTTTATCATAAATGGATGTTGAATTTTGTCGAAAGCTTTCTCTGCATCTATTGAGATGATCATATGGTTTTTCTCCTTCAATTTGTTAATATGGTGTATCACATTGATTGATTTGCGTATATTGAAGAATCCTTGCATTCCTGGGATAAACCCCACTTGATCATGGTGTATGATCCTTTTAATGTGCTGTTGGATTCTGTTTGCTAGTATTTTGTTGAGGATTTTTGCATCTATGTTCATCAGTGATATTGGCCTGTAGTTTTCTTTCTTTGTGACATCTTTGTCTGGTTTTGGTATCAGGGTGATGGTGGCCTCGTAGAATGAGTTTGGGAGTGTTCCTCCCTCTGCAATATTTTGGAAGAGTTTGAGAAGGATAGGTGTTAGCTCGTCTCTAAATGTTTGATAGAATTCACCTGTGAAGCCATCTGGTCCTGGGCTTTTGTTTGTTGGAAGGTTTTTAATCACAGTTTCAATTTCAGTGCTTGTGATTGGTCTATTCATATTTTCTATTTCTTCCTGGTTCAGTCTCGGCAGTTTGTGCATTTCTAAGAATCTGTCCATTTCTTCCAGGTTGTCCATTTTATTGGCATAGAGTTGCTTGTAGTAATCTCTCATGATCTTTTGTATTTCTGCAGTGTCAGTGGTTACTTCTCCTTTTTCATTTCTAATTCTATTGATTTGAGTCTTCTCCCTTTTTCTCTTGATGAGTCTGGCTAATGGTTTATCAATTTTGTTTATCTTCTCAAAGAACCAGCTTTTAGTTTCATTGATTTTTGCTATTGTTTCCTTCATTTCTTTTTCATTTATTTCTGACCTGATCTTTATAATTTCTTTCCTTCTGCTGGCTTTGGGGTTTTTTTGTTTTTCTTTCTCTAATTGCTTCAGGTGCAAGGTTAGGTTGTTTATTCGAGATGTTTCCTGTTTCTTGAGGTAGGCTTGTATTGCTATAAACTTCCCTCTTAGCACTGCTTTTGCTGCGTCCCATAGGTTTTGGGTCGTCGTATCTCCATTGTCATTTGTTTCTAGGTATTTTTTGATTTCCCCTTTGATTACTTCAGTAATCACTTCGTTATTAAGTAGTGTATTGTGTAGCCTCCATGTGTTTGTATTTTTTACAGATCTTTTCCTGTAATTGATATCTAGTCTCATAGCGTTGTGGTCGGAAAAGATACTTGATACAATTTCAATTTTCTTAAATTTACCAAGGCTTGATTTGTGACCCAAGATATGATCTATCCTGGAGAATGTTCCATGAGCACTTGAGAAAAATGTGTATTCTGTTGTTTTTGGGTAGAATGTCCTATAAATATCAATTAAGTCCATCTTGTTTAATGTATCATTTAAAGCTTGTGTTTCCTTATTTATTTTCATTTTGGATGATCTGTCCATTGGTGAAAGTGGGGTGTTAAAGTCCCCTACTATGATTGTGTTGCTGTCGATTTCCCCTTTTATGGCTGTTAGTATTTGCCTTATGTATTGAGGTGCTCCTATGTTGGGTGCATAAATATTTACAATTGTTATAGCTTCCTCTTGGATCAATCCCTTGATCATTATATAGTGTCCTTCTTTGTCTCTTGTAATAGTCTTTATTTTAAAGTCTATTTTGTCTGATATGAGAATTGCTACTCCAGCTTTCTTTTGATTTCCATTTGCATGGAATATCTTTTTCCATCCCCTCACTTTCAGTCTGTATGTGTCTCTAGGTCTGAAGTGGGTCTCTTGTAGACAGCATATATATGGGTCTTGTTTTTGTATCCATTCAGCCAGCCTGTGTCTTTTGGTGGGAGCATTTAATCCATTTACATTCAAGGTAATTATCGATATGTATGTTCCTATTCCCATTTTCTTAAATGTTTTTGGTTTGTTATTGTAGGTGTTTTCCTTCTCTTGTGTTTCTTGCCTAGAGAAGTTCCTTTAGCATTTGTTGTAAAGCTGGTTTGGTGGTGCTGAACTCTCTCAGCTTTTGCTTGTCTGTAAAGGTTTTAATTTCTCCATCGAATCTGAATGAGATCCTTGCTGGGTAGAGTAATCTTGGTTGTAGGTTTTTCTCCTTCATCACTTTAAGTATATCCTGCCACTCCCTTCTGGCTTGCAGAGTTTCTGCTGAAAGATCAGATGTTAACCTTATGGGGATTCCCTTGTGTGTTATTTGCTGTTTTTCCCTTGCTGCCTTTAATATGTTTTCCTTATATTTAATTTTTGACAGTTTGATTAATATGTGTCTTGGCGTGTTTCTCCTTGGGTTTATCCTGTATGGGACTCTCTGTGCTTCCAGGACTTGATTAACTATTTCCTTTCCCATATTAGGGAAGTTTTCAACTATAATCTCTTCAAATATTTTCTCAGTCCCTTTCTTTTTCTCTTCTTCTTCTGGGACCCCTATAATTCGAATGTTGGTGCGTTTAATGTTGTCCCAGAGGTCTCTGAGACTGTCCTCAGTTCTTTTCATTCTTTTTTCTTTATCCTGCTCTGTAGTAGTTATTTGCACCATTTTATCTTCCAGGTCACTTATCCTTTCTTCTGCCTCAGTTATTCTGCTATTGATCCCATCTAGAGTATTTTTAATTTCATTTATTGTGTTTTTCATCATTGCTTGGTTCCTCTTTAGTTCTTCTACGTCCTTGTTAAATGTTTCTTGCATTTTGTCTATTCTATTGCCAAGATTTTGGATCATCCTTACTATCATTATTCTGAATTCTTTTTCAGGTAGACTACCTATTTCCTCTTCATTTGTTAAGTCTAGTGTGCTTTGACCCTGCTCCTTCATCTGCTGTGTGTTTTTTTGTCGTCTCATTTTGCTTATCTTACTGTGTTTGGGGTCTCCTTTTCACAGACTGCAGGTTTGTAGTTCCCGTTGTTTTTGGTATTTGTCCCCAGTGGCTAAGTTTGGTTCAGTGGGTTTTGTAGGCTTCCTGGTGTAGGGAACTAGTGCCTGAGCTCTGGTGGATGAGGCTGGATCTTGTCTTTCTGGTGGGCACATCCACGTCTGGTGGTGTATTTTGGGGGTGTCTGTGGCCTTATTATGATTTTAGGCAGCCTCTCTGCTAATGGATGGGGCTGTGTTCCTGTCTTGCTAGTTGTTTGGCATAGGGTGTTCAGCACTGTAGCTTGCTGGTCATTGAGTGATGCTGGGTCTTGATGTTGAGATGGAGATCTCTGAGAGATTTTTACCGTTTGGTATTACGTGGAGCTGGGAGGTCTCTTGTGGACCAGTGTCCTGAAGTTGGCTCTCCCACCTCAGAGGCACGACCCTGATGCCTGGCTGGAGCACCAAGAGCCTTTCGTCCACACGGCTCAGAGTAAAAGGGAGAAAAAATAGAAAGAAAGAAAGAAAGAAAGAAAGAAAGAAAGAAAGAAAGAAAGAAAGAAAGAAAGAAAGAAAGAAAGAAAGAGAGGAGGGAGGGAGGGAGGGAGGGAGGGAGGGAGGGAGGGAGGAAGGAAGGAAAGAAAGAAAGAAAGAAAGAAAGAAAGAAAAAGAAAGAAAGAGGCTATAATATAGTGAAGCAAAATAAAGCTATTGTAAAGCAAAGCTATACAGACAAAATCTCACCCAGAAGCATATACATATACACTCACACAAAAAAAAAAAGGAACAGGGGAAAAATTAATATATCCTGCTCCCAAAGTCCACCTCCTGAATTTGGGATGATTCGTTGTCTATTCAGGTATTCAGCAGATGCAGGCACATCAAGTTGTTTGTGGAGTTTTAATCCGCTACTTCTGAGGCTGCTGGGAGAGATTTCCCCTTCTCTTCCCTGTTCACACAGCTCCTGGGGTTCAGCTTTGGATTTGGACCCGCCTCTGCGTGTAGGTCACCTGAGGGCGTCTATTCCCCGCCCAGACAGAACGGGGTTAAAGGAGCAGCTGCTTCGGGGGCGCTGGCTCACTCAGGCCGCGGGGAGGAAGGGGTACGGAGGAGGCGGGGCGAGCCTGCGGCGTCAGAGGCCGGCGTGACGTTGCACCAGCCTGAGGCGCGCAGTGCGTTCTCCCGGGGAATTTGTCCGGGGATCACGGGACCCTGGCAGTGGCGGGCTGCACCGGCTCCCGGGAGGGGCGGTGTGGAGAGTGACCTGTGCTCACACACAGGCTTTTTGGAGGCGGCAGCAGCAGCCCCAGCGTCTCACGCCTGTCTCTGGGGTCCGCGCTGATCGCCGCGGCTCGCGCCTTTCTCTGGAGTTCGTTTAGGCGGCGCTCTGAATCCCCTCTCCTTGCGCGCAGCGAAACAAAGAGGCAAGAAAAAGCCTCTTGCCTCTTCGGCAGCTGCAGACTTTTTCCCGGTCTCCCTCCCAGCCAGCTGTGGTGCGCTAAACCCTTCAGGCTGTGTTCACGCCGCCAACCCCAGTCCTCTCCCTGCGATCCGACCGAAGCCCGAGCCTCAGCTCCCAGCCCCCGCCCGCCCCGGCGGGGGAGCAGACAAGCCTCTCGGGCTGGTGAGCGCTGCTCGGCGCCGAGCCTCTGTGCCGGAGTCTCTCCGCTTTTTCCTCTGCGCCCCTGTTTCTGTGGGATCCGCGCTGTTAGCTGCGGCTCGCGCCCGTCTCTGAAGTTCGTTTAGGCGGCGCTCTGAATCCCCTCTCCTCGCGCACCAGGAAACAAAGAGGGAAGAAAAAGTCTCTTGCCTCTTCGGCAGCTGCAGACTTTTTCTCGGACTCCCTCCCGGCTAGCTGTGGTGCGCTAACCCCTTCAGGCTGTGTTCACGCCGCCAATTCCAGTCCTCTCCCTGCGATCCGACCGAAGCTCGAGCCTCAGCTCCCAGCCCCCGCCCGCCCCGGCGGGGGAGCAGACAAGCCTCTCGGGCTGGTGAGTGCTGGTCGGCACCGCTCCTCCGTGCGGGAGCCTCTCCGCTTTGCCCTCCGCACCCCTGTGGCTGCGCTCTCCTCCGTGGCTCCGAAGCTTCCCCCCTCTGCCACTCGCAGTCTCTGCCCGCGAAGGGGCTTCCTAGTGCGTGGAAATCTTTCCTCCTTCACAGCTCCCTCCCACTGGCGCAGGTGCCGTCCCTATTCTTTTGTCTCTGTTATTTCTTTTTTCTCTTTTGCCCTACCCAAGTACGGGGGGAGTTTCTTGCCTTTTTGGAGGTCGGACGTTTTCTGTCAGCGCTCAGTGGGTGTTCTGTAGGAGCAGTTCCACGTGTAGATGTATTTCTACTGTATCTGTGGGAAGGAAGGTGATCTCCGCGTCTTACTCTTCCGCCATCTTCTCTCCGCCATGGTTATTCTTAATCTTGGCCAGGCTTATTTTTCTATAGATTTGCCCAAAGACTTTGGAACTTGCTTTTCTTGTGGTCTGAGCAATGAATGCACAATTGGTCGGTGATCAAATACGAAGTACACTTTGGTGAACGTTAGAAAAAATGTATATTTATTTTAATATAGATAGAGGATTGAAAAAAGAAAATAAGAGGGCAGACAATTTTAATAGCTTTTAATTTATTTTTTACTCCATGCCATTGGCTGCACCTGGGACATCACTAATAGGTATCATTTATTTTCCACAAGAACTCTAGGACAAAGAAATCACCCTTACCTCCATGTCATAGATGAGGAGACTTAAAATTCTATAGTTAGGTATTTGACTATGATTTCCCAGCAAGCAATAGAGCAGGACCAGGACTGAGGCAAACTGACCCTGGAGCCCACATTCTCTGGTGATCAGTGGCTGCGTTGCCCCACATCAGCCTTCATTATGCCATGCTTATAGACAGGAATGATTGCTTTAGGACTTCAGCCATGAGCAAGGTTTTGTAGAGGTCCAAGTCGGTGGAAAACCACAGAAGAGATGAGAGAAGATGCCTGCTGCTCAGTTCATTGCCACTATTCTTGATATGAGGAAAGGAAGCTGTCCTGAGTTACCAGTTTGTTTCCATGCCCTGCTGAGGAGGAATCCTTGACATATGGAGTGCAGTTTCAGTGGAGATGAGAGTAACATAGAGTCCCTATTCTATGAGACTTGGGGTGTCCTGTTAATAACCTCATCTCTCAGGCCATTGGGACATTGCCAAAACTGTGAAAGCTTTCAATTTTTTTCATCCTTTCTACAGGGCTGCCCCAGTGCCCTCACAGAGACCTAAGGAGTACTTCTTCCACCCCTAAAGGTGAAGGGATAATGGTGTGGCAGACATCTCAACCAGTCCTAGGAGTTTGATAATGGTTTTGACAAACAAGTTCCAAGAGAAAATCAGACCAACATTCAAAATACTTTGTACACACTCTCCAACAAGGATATACCAATTGTCTAACCATTCCAAAAGAGAAGTTGGTTTGTACACAAATTGCCTCTATTTATATTTTTTTAAAGTTCAGGCTCTTTAAAAAAAGAAAAACCTATAATGGCTCATTAGTCATGAATACTAAACATTCTCAAATTTGATATCTTAAAATGTCGACTTTTGAGACCAGTATTTCCCCAATCTCCATTCTCTCTCTTTAAATTTGTTTCCTGGAAAAATTCTCAAAACAGTACTATTGCCTCCACTGCTTTTTCTTCCAGTCTCAACTTACTCTTTGTTATTTTTTTCTCCTACTAATTTGCTGAAACTACTGTCTTTGAGAGCTCAATTCACCAACGACCTACTAATTAACAAATTCAGCAGTCTCTTCTAAGTCCTTACTTGACTAGACCTCTCCATAGCAATCAAAATCACAGACCACTTGTTCCTTCTTGAAAAGCTCTTATAACTGGAAGGAGAAAATGACTGTCTCTTCCCCATAGAGAGATAGGGGAGAAGAATGGCCCTTGGCTAAGAATTTAATCAAGCATATATAAGAAGTAATTTCAAAGCCTCCACCTGGTCTTAGTGTAGCTAAGGTAGCATGCTGTAGAGATTTATGGGTCAACATTAACCAATTTATTATTCCAGGTAGATCTGAAATAGCACATTTGAAAAGGGGGTGTGGTTTGGAAAGATGAAGGAGAGGAAGCATCATGGCAATGCATAATAATGAGGCCATACTGACTCCATTATAGTTATGTGAACTTGTAAGTTATGAAGTAATTGGGAAAGTGTTTATTTTTTCCTCTACAGAGTTAGCACTGTTCTAGAGGAATATGTATGTGTATAGGCGCATATGAGAGAGAGATTTTCAACATGTAACAGTTGGAAAATTGGAGGAACAGAATGTTTGTGATGCCATTTGAATTTTGGAAAACAACCTAAGGGTACAAAGTTAAAGTGCCTAGGGCCCCTCCTGGTTTGCATGAAGGAATTCTGTGAAAAATAGATAATTCCCTAGTACTCCATTAAGGCCCACTTGTTATTCTAACCGGACTATGACTAGGATAGTGACATTTAATCTGAGAGGAGGTCAACCTTTATAGATTGACTGTGGAAGGAGAAATTTATGCTAAAACCAATGTAAAAAAGCAATGGAAGCATCAACAAAGATGCCAAATGTGTTTGATTTATGTATCTGTCTCTCCTCTCCCAATATTTGAACTCTTGGAACTTTAGCATGTTGCCTTAGTAGTTTTTTAACATCAGTCTCTCCCAGGGAGCGCTGATGTTGTCTAAATGCTAAGTGTGCCAGAAATATTTTAGAATTGAATTGTTGAACTAACCAAACATATATATACATATATATATATACATATACATATATATACACATGTATATACACACACACATATATATGGTAAATTAGTCATTCACTAAATTTTATGTTAACTGATAAATTATGTAAAATGAAATAAATGTAAAAAATTATTAGTATTAAACATAAAAACAATCATGTAGTAACATGGTATAGAAACAATGAGATAGTGTAAGTAGCTATTTTTGATGGTATTGATGGTAGAGGGAGAAAGTAGGACCTAAGCTAAAATGTCAGACACTTTACATACATCATCTTATGAAATACAAATACTCTGAAATATAGGTATTCAGATTTCAGTTTATCACCAAAGAATCCAAATTTTGGAAAAGCTGAGTAACTAGCTCAGGGAAGAAAAGCAGGTTTCAACTTTCTTGCAACTACCTATGAATTCATTCTGACTGCAGAAAATGGTGAGAAGAAATCTTTGGCTGCATCTGTATTCAATAAGAATGACTCCTCATGAATCAGCAATATCTGCTTTAATCTTAGAAGGGAGAAGAGGATGTTCGCTGCCAAATGTTGCTATCATTGCACAAAGCCAGAGCCAGAAAGGAAGAATATGAGTTTGTGGACAAGTTTATTTGTGGGTGTTGGAGGGAGGGTTGAAAAGAGGACTGGTCAGGATTTTAGCTCAGATATGTCCTACTCCCAAATATAATACTATTTCCACTATACCTTTAATTTAACTTTAAAATCTGGAAAAAAGCATTAATGTAAGTTTTTGATGAATGTACTGTTAATGCCAGACGACACTGAAAGAGGAGACTCATTAAACAATTCAAATTAAAAATCTCTTGATAAATAATATATGAAAATGTATTAACAATAGGGCAGAAATTGCTTCCTCTTCTGCTTCCTTCATTCTTGGCTTATCAAGACAGATTTCACCATTTCTATATCTAGTTGTCTTTGTGAGCCTGAAGATAAAAAATATATAAACATTTTGACGAAGTACCACTACATAATTAAGAAAATGAAATATCTATTCCAGAGTTCAGATAATATTCCCCTTTCAGGAACTGGGTCACACTTTTCAAAATTCAAGTTATATGTAAATTGCCCCAAAAGGAGAAAAAAGATATTTAGTTCCTTTAAATTTTCCATCTATAAGCAAAGGTTTTACAAAATAAAATTTGTTCACTGTTAAGTAAGGCCTAAAAATAAGCATATTAAATGAAATAGGAACTAAAAGATGAAATTCAGTACCAATGAAGGTGAGGAAAGTGAGGCGATATAAATTCCCCAAAGTAGTGTCTTTTGTTTTAAATCAACAGTGCCATTGACACACTGATTCTGTCTTCCAAAGCCTGGACATTGTTTGGCGTGGAGTGCTAGTGACTTGCCAAACTGGAAATGGTCATTCTAGACCACTTGTAGTTACCCTAATGAATTCATAAAAATGTAACTATAAAAGACCAACAAAGTCGTCTTTTTTTTCTTCATGGTAAACCTTGAAAATGTGAGCAATAAAAGAATTACGTGATTTTCTACTTGCCCACCCCACACATTTGGTTCTTAGCCACTTAAGCATCAGGAGTCAGCCACTGTGGACAGCATCACCAGGGGCGCCTTGCTTATGATTAAGTTTAACAAATAGAAAGCACTAACATGAGATTAGAAGACGAGAGTAAAGAGAGATTCTTCATTCTTCTTTGCTTTGAGTATACATTTTTCTCTGTGCAGCAGCTTCTCTCTGCAGCTGGAGCTGGGTAGCCCTTCCTCCACTAGTTCAAGGTCTCACTGAGGAGTTTTAAAGTATTTTCTGGTCTCCTCCTTTCAAGTGTACAGATAGTAATGGCTCCCTAACATTGCTAGTATCTGGATGTCTCACTGTATCTTATTTGCTTCTTTAACCCTGCCTGTAACTCTTAATCTCTTTACATTAATCGTATGAAGCAATTTTTATTTTCTTCCAGGGCTGTCACCAATCCAAATTGTATCCTTGTTTTTGATGGTGTGAGTTTTTATTTTTAAATTCTTGTTATTTTGTTTTGTTTTGTTTTGTTTTTATGGACTTGGTTTAGTATCTCTAGTCTACACTGTATCCTTGATTGTCAAGGACATTGTATTCAGTTTGTCCTTCTCATCTCTTTCATCCTCCTTCCTCCACTTTAAAAGTGGTTTTCACTAGAAATTATTTTAATTTTATGTTATATGAATCCCCCCACAGGGTTAAAATGAGTGACAATAGCTCATAAATAGATCAAAGTACCCCCTCCCAGGTAATATCCTAATATGTCTACTGAGCAGTGGTATTGTGCTGGGAAGACTCCCACAATTTAAGAAAGAAGATCAGCACCTGATCTGAGTTCTGTCTTTGATTATTTCATATTGCAAGGACCTATTAAACGCCTAAACTTTTATGTCAACGACAAACACTTGTTGATCTGAGATCTCAAAAATGATTAATCACCTTAATTTAAAGTATACTTTGAATGGATAATACATAGCAGAATAAGGACGTCCTTATTATCAGATTTTTACTGTATCCTCTATACTTGAGGATAGAGCAGGTAGTTTCTAACCACTAAAAAACATTTGTGGAAAATTCTAAAGACTCAACAAAAGAACTGTTAGAACTAATAAATGAATTCAGTAAAGTTGCAGTATACAAAATCAACATACAAAAACCTGGTGTTTTTATATACAAACAACAAACTATCCACAAAGGCAAATGAGCAAATAATCACATTCACACATAACAATAAAAAGAATAAAATACCTAGGAATAGACTTAACCAAAGAGATAAAAGACTTGTAACTGAAAATTGTAAACATTGATAAAGGAAATTAAAGAAGACACAGGTAAATGGAAGATATCCCATGTTTATGGATTGGAAGAATTAATATTATTAAAATGTCCTTAACTACCCAAAACTATCTACAGACTCTGTGCAATCCTTATGAAAATCTCAAACAATAGCATTCTTTATAGAAATAGAGAAAACAATCCTAGAGTTCACATGGAACTACAAATGACCCAAATAGCCAAAGCAATCTTGAGGAAGAAAAAAACATAGCCGCAGGCATCACACTTCCTGATTTCAAAATACATTGCAAAACCAAGTAATAAAAACAATATAGCACTAGACCAATGGAATGGAACAGAGAGCTCAGGAATAAATCCATGAATTTTCTTTAAATTGATATTCAACAAGGGTGTCAAAAGTACACATGAGGGAAAAAATAATCTATTCAGTAAATGGTGCTGGAAAAATTGGACATTCACATGCAGAAGAATTAACTTGGACCATTATCTCACGCCATATATATAGACATAACTAGTTTTATTGGACTTTGCTTTATTGTGCTTCACAGATACTGTGTTTTTTACAATTGAAGGTTTGTAGCAACCCTCCATCACGTAAGTCTGTTGGCACCATCTTCCAACAGTGTTTGCTTACTTCGTATCTCTGTGTCACATTTTGGCAATTCTTGCAATATTTCAAACTTTTTTGTTATTAATATATTTGTTATGGTGATCTGTGATCAGTGATTTTTGATGTTACTACTATGACTTACTGAGGGCTCAGATGTTTTACCAATAAAGTATTTTTAAATTAAGGTATGTACATTGTTTTTTAGACATAATGCTGTTGCACACGTAATAGACCATAGTACAGTGTAAGCATAACTTTTGTGTGCACTGGGAAAGCAAAAAATTTGTGTGGCTTTGTTTATTGTGATCATCTGGAACTGAACCTGCATTATCTCGGAGGTATGCATGTACAAATGTAAATCAGCTCAAAATGTTGATTAATGATTTTAATGTAAGACCTGAAACCATAAAACTGCTAGGAAAAAACATAGGGAAAATGCTTCTTGACATTGGTCTGGGAAATAGTTTTTTGGATGTGATCCCCAAAACATAGGTAACAAAAGTAAAAATAGACAAATGGGGCTATATTAAACTGAAAAGCTTCTGCACAGCAAGGAAAACAATCAACAGAGTGAAAAGGCAACCTATAGAATGGTAGGAAATTTGGGGTTGGCCAAAAAGTTCGTTCGGGTTTTCATCACATCTTACAGAAAAACCCGACTGAACTTTTTGGCCACCCCAATATTTGCAAGCCATACATCTGATAAGGGCTTAATGTCAAAAATATGTAAGGAACTCACACAACTCAACAGGAAAAAAAAAAAAATTCAATTAAAAACGGGCAAAGGATCTGAATATACTTTTCTTAAAAGAAGACATACAAATGAACAGCAGGTATATTAAAAGGTGCTCAACATTGCTGATCATCAGGAAATGCAAATCAAAGCAATAATGAGCTATTATGTCACACCTGTTAAGATCGTTGTTATCAAAAAGACAAGTGATAAATGTTAGTGAGGATGTGGAGAAAAGGGAACACTTGTACACTGCTGATGGGAATGTAAATTGCCATTATGGAAAACAGTACTAAAGTTCCTCAAAAAATTAAAATAGCAGTACCATATGATCAGGTAATCCCACTTCTTGGTATTCATCCAAAGGAAATGAAATCAGTATCTAAGATACTTGAACTCTATTGTTCCTTGCAGTATTATTCACAGTAGCCAGGATGTGGAAACAATCTAAATGTTTGTTGACAGATACATTTCTAAATAAAATGGTATTTCTATATCTTTACATTCTTGCCAACGCTTATTGTGTTATCATATGTACATATATGTTTATATATTTATAAATGTATATACACATAATAGAATATTATTCAGTCTTTAAAAACAAGGAAATTCTGGCATTTGTGACAACATGGATGAACCTGGAGAATATTATGCTAAGTGAAATAAGCTGAACACAGAAAGGCAAACACTGTATGATCTCACTTATATGTGGAATCTAATATAGTCAGACTCATAGAAGCAGAGACCAGAAAGGTAGTTACCAGAGTCTGGGGGGAGGGGGAAATGGGGGGATGCTGGCCGAAGGGTACAGTGATTTAGTTATGTAAGATTAATATGTTATGGAGATCAAATATATAGTATAGAGTGGGAACCCTAACAATACTGTATTGTATACTTGACATTTGCTAAGAGGGTAGATCTTAAGTGCTCTCACCACACACACACAAATAACTATGTGAAGTGATGGATATTTAATTAGGTTGCTTGTGGTGATCATTTATTTCACAATGTATACATGTATCAAAACATCAAGTTGTATACCTAAATGTATACACATTTTTTGTCAATTATCCCTCAGTAAACTAGAAAAAATGAGCATATGATTTAATTTTATTATTTTCCTTTTGTGTTAGACTTTATTTTCATTATATTTCCATGCAGTGATTTTTTTTTTTTTTTTGAGGGATTTGACTAACACAGCTTACACTACAGTGTCTATTACTTAGTCGTTACCTAAATATGTGTGAAATTGAATTAAATTTTGTACAGATTGTTTTAAGTTGAATAACATATGTTCTGTAATTCCTAGCATGAAATTCTCAGGACCAACTGTTTATTTGTAGCACTACTAAATATATTGATAGATTGATACCATATGCTCAAATTGCACTACCCTTAGATAAAACAATAAACCTTGTTAATATCTCTGGAATTACCCAGGAAATTTGGGAATAATGAAAAGCTCATTCATTTCAGATTTTTCATCAATACAATTTAATGTTTAATCAAATTTTTAATATTTATTCAAAAATTTGTATCATGCAGGCATACTAAATATGTTTTGGGAGCACTGACTTAGTTGGAAAATATTAAAGGCTAAATTGTACACATAGGGTGGACATACTGTATTTTCTAATATCTCAAAATAGTTTAAGTGAAGGAAATAAATGCATATAAATCATAATAAGCTCATATAAAATTGTGTTGTCTTATTAATACTGAAGAAATTCTCATATGCTCTCTCAAACATAATTGAAGTATATGAGCATTGGAACAAGAGCTAGCTTTTGTAGTATTGATATTTGCTCAACTATCAATGTGTAATTTTGTTCTGTCAGAGAGTATATCATCATATCATTAGACTCCATTGTTCTTGAGTCAGTAGAGTTTATTTTAGATGGAAAATAAACTTAATCACATTTTTACCTAGTTTGTTGTATTTCTTTGCTACTCTTGTTGATAAAGGTTGATAGTGAAACAGTTAAGTAAACACAAAGTTTCTAAGAAGAAGCACCGAAGTTCATATGATCTAACATAATGTGCTTCACAGAAACTAGAAATTGGATTAATACTGCTTGCTCATGCTTGAAGCACAGAAAATTGCTCAAAGGCAGATAGATGGAGAGTGAAAATCTAAAAATAAAATTCCCAGTGGAAATGAGGATTTTCACAGTTTAGACTGGGTAATTCTAGGATATGAGTCTCAGGACACAGAAGAAAACCTTACAAGCAGGACATTTAAGAATAGTATAAATTGCATACATATATGTATATATTTTATATATATATATAGTGCACACACTATGTGTGTGTGTGGGTTGGTGGGTGGAGAGAGACAGAGAGAGAGAGATAAGAGAGAGACTGAGAGAGATGCTATGGGAATCTGACAAACAACAAAATTAAAACTATTTTTCGTTTGTAGCCAAGTGTTATTATTTATCCATCATACCTATGATTTCTTTCATAGACTTCTATCAATAGACTTTCAAAATTTAACCTACTATTATCTTAATTAAAAAATGCAGTGGACCTCGGCATCATTTTTGTTGTTTTTTTCTTCAATAAAATCTAGATAGGGGATATATTCTCCTTATGGTTTATACTTATTAACTTCTGGAAAGCTCAGGTGTCTAACTGCTGCAATTTCAATATCTACAGATAAATCAGCTCAACTGTACATAATGTGATAAATTATCACAGTAATTATGAAAAAATTATGAAAAAAATTATAAAAAAATTATGAAAAAAAGGATGAATTCTGAGTTAAAATAAGTCTAAAAATATTGCATTGTGCATAGCATTGAAATAAATTCCTAAGCAGAAAATGTGTTAAAATGTGTTAAAATGTGTAATCAGGTTTAATACATATCTTTTACCATAAGGAAAAATATATAAAACTAGTGGTTTTTATTGTTAGCATAGTCATATAGTATCTAGTAATTCAGTATAAATACAAGAACTAAATATGCCTGTTTATTAAGAATGCATCTATTATGTTTTCCTCTGTTTACTTCTAGAAATTCTGCCTTCATCATAAGCAGATAATGCTTAAAGTGATAAGACTTACCTCAACTATCTCATTTTCATTAGTGAAAAAAGAGAAAATGTTTAAAAATATTATTGTCTCCTTCGTAACCAACACCAACACACATAGTACACAAACAATTTCGTAATTTCCTGATAAGTTATTTTATAATGTCTTTATTTCAATAAACCTTAAATACATGAACTACAATATTACATCCTCTGGGATACAATTCTGATTTCTGAGAGAAAAAAGTGCTTTTCAGTTTTTAAGTCTAGCAATTTAACATTAAATGTTAGCACTCTAAGTATAAAATCAAGAGACACACATTAAATTTATTTCTTTCATTAAATTTAACAAGAGGACTGGGAAATAAAGTGGAGGAAATTTTCTAGAAAATAGGACAACAGTAACAACTAATGAAAAAAATAGGAAAGATAGGAAGAAAAATGAACTAAAATTAGAACATTAGAACTCTTGGTTAGGAGTTCTTCTGACAATGGGAAAAAACAAAAGATAATGAAAGATAAAGACAGATTAAAAGGATGGACGGCATTTATCAAAGAAAAGGTGCCAAAATCAAGCAAAACAAATACAAAAAACAAAAATTAGCTGCTCAAACTCCAGTAATCATTTTCATACTCCTTGCATCAGGGAGAAATAAAGGAATGGGAGTGCAGGGTGTTCACAGCCACTTCCAGTGAACTGCATTTCTCCAAAAGTTGTTGACTACTCTTAATTGATTTTAACTGGCTCAATTGGAGTCATATGGCCAAATCTAATTGCAAGGGAGGCAATAACCATGTATTCATTTAAAAAGAAATTTCTTAATTCTAAAGGAAAACAGTGTCGTAGAAGAAAGGAATATACATATATTGTTATGTAAATTACACTCTCCATTACTGAATTCTCAGTGATATTTACAAACTCATAAAATATTAACAATGAATAATGATTTACTAAAAAATGTGATATTTGATTTGTAGATTAGCATTATGTGTTCTAGAAACCATTAGTGTTAAAGTCTCATCTCCCATAATTGTAATTATATATCATATACCTAAAGTAGAAAGAAAACAATAGCATTGTTAATAATAACAAAATGAAAACAGAATAGATAAATGAATCAAAACTGATCCATCTAAGGAGAATAATTTAGGAGTAGCTTATAAGTTTTTAAATTGTTCACAATGTGTTTTCTTAAGGCATTGTGAAAAATTTATTTAAAAATTTTAAAAACAGGTAAAATTAAAGGTTTGGTGGTTTGGAAGAGGTTGCAGAGTTGCTAGGGTGGTAATACTATAGTCAGAAGACTTGAGACATTGGATTTGATGCAGTTATTACTAGCAAAAAGGTGACTGTAGGAGTTGATAGCTAAGATGAGTTGGAGAAGAGTTATTGGATCCAAGAGGTTAAGGAACTCAGAAGGTTGGTTTTTGGATAGTTCTTTCATGTGAATGAAGATAAAAATCACCTAGATTAATGACAGAAGGAGGACTAGATAAAAAACAATAAGGGAGAGTGACCAGGAGGTAGATAACAACTGCATAGATAAATTTTGGATACTATAATATTTTGACATGAGTATCAAATGACCTATGAGTTTTGAAGGAGGAGGATAGAAAATGATTTGGAAGGGGTAATGGAGAGCAGTGTGGATCCTATACCTCTCCATTAAGACCTGAGTAATATAAGTTAGGGGAAGAAAAAAAAAAAAAAGAGTCTCTACTTAAGAGAGCTGTAGAGAGGTGTTTTCAACAGAAACTCAGTACATTAGGGAAAGAATATGAACATTTAGAAAGCTAAATAAAACTTAAAGGGAGTTGCTTATGATAGCCCAAATGTTTTAGACTTGGTGTTTACAGAGTATCACAAGCATTAGAATTGGTTGATATAAAAGGACCTAGGAAGTTGGATTTCCAGTGAGGACCTCAGTAAAAAGAGAAGTGAGGCATTTATGGAGTTTGTATCTAATGTACTAAACTGGATTAGTGTTTCAGCTACTCATTTTCTTCAGAGAAAAGTTATCAAGATACAGGTTGACTGTTAACTCCTGAGGATGAGCTCTTCTGTAGTTTGAGGTGGTTTGGGAGACTTAAGTAATGTCATTGGTGCTCAATACCTTTAATGGTCATTTACAAATAAAGCCACTGTTGGAAATATGAAAATTCAAAACCACCTGTAGAAATTGTTATGAATGAACCAGAGCTAAGATTATTGTAGAAAACCTGGTATAGAGAAAAAGATGTAAAAATAAAGAAGACAGCAGAAAAGAGAGACCCTGCAATCAAGGGAGAAAGAAATGGAAAGGGACTACCTAATAACAAGAAATGCCCCTTTTGTAAGACATCTTAAGTGAGGTTCTCTATCTTGCAATTAATTCAGGCACTCACAAGAGAAAGGGAGAGAACAGGAAACAAATGAATATAAATATCACTGAAAGGTAACACTAGTGGTGGTGCTTTTAAAATATCATCATTATTTTTTGGAGGACCACCTCTGTCTTTACTTAGCCTTTAGCTTCTTTTGCTTCCTATATACAAGATGCTTGCAAGCCTGTAATAGCTATTAACTAGCAATATGATGTCCAGGTAAAACATTGAATTTCAATGTACAGAAATAACTGCTTTTATTAGCTACCAACACAGCCTAAAACAAAGTCTTGGCAGCAGCCAAGTAAATCTCTTGAGTGGATGGAAGTATACATTTCTTTCTTTAGTTTCCTAGCAGGAACCTTATCTGTTCCTCTGGAGCCTGGCTGAGAGAAATGAGCCCATTATTATCTGATAAATCACCTTCTTAAAATTGGTAAAGGTGTCATGTAATTATTTTTACTCCTTAAACTCCTATTGATATCGAAAATTAAATTTTGAGTCTTCATTTATCTATTTCTGAACTACAACATGATAAAATTAGCATTTTCAGATTTTACAGTTCTGTTGTACAGAGTAAAAACTTGTGTTTGCTACCATGAGAACCTGTTTCTCAAAGAAGCATTTCTCATTGGGATAACATGTGGGCCAACAGTGAGTGTATTGGTACATGTTATTCAGCACCAAGTAATTCTGAATATAATTCTATATTCTATTCTAAAATCCAAGTACAGTATATGGAGTTTCTCTTTCTAAAGCCACTATGTTAATAGAGGTTTTTATTTAAAAGGAGGATACTAGGGTATTGGATATCCTAATAAAAAACTAATGTGTTTGAAAAAAGGCACTAAAAGAGTATGACTGGTAGGCTGTTTTGCTTCTCTAATTTCACCTGTAGAAAAAGTACCATAAGAATTACAGGAGTGAAGCTTACGTAGTTCTAAGTCTCTAAAGCTTCTTCCATTCCAAACTCAGGAACAACAATATTCCTATCTTTGAAATCATTATTTAGCTAGATTTGGGGAGAAAAAATATTTTTCAAGGGAAGAGTAATGTCTTATTTCCCATTCAAATATATCTATGTCAGAAGATGGCGGAGTAGAAGGACGTGCTCTCACTCCCTCTTGCGAGAGCACCAGAATCACAACTGGCTGCTGGACAATCATTGACAGGAAGACCCTGGACTTCACCAAGGAGGATACCCCACGTCCAAGGACAGAGGAGAAGCCACAGTGAGACGGTAGGAGGGGCGCAATCAGAGTAAAATCTAATCCCATAACTGCTGGGTGGGTGACTCACAGACTGGCGAACACTTATACCACTGAAGTCCACCCACTGGAGTGAAGGTTCTGAGCCCCACGTCAGGCTTCCCAACCTGGGTGTCCGGCAACGGGAGGAGGAATTCCTAGAGAATCAGACTTTGAAGCCTAGTGGGAATTGATTGCAGGACTTCGACAGGACTGGGGGAAATAGAGACCCCACTCTTGGAGGGCACACACAAAGTAGTGTGCGCATCGGGACCCAGGGGAAGGAGCAGTGACCCTGGGGGAGACTGAACCAGACCTACCTACTGGTGTTGGGGGGTCTCCTGCAGAGGCGAGGGGTGGCTCTGTTTCACTGTGGGGACAAGGACTCTGGCAGCGGAGGTTCTGGGAAGTGCTCCTTGGCGTGAGCCCTCCCAGAGTCTGCCATTAACCCCACCAAAGAGCCCAGGTAGGCTCCAGTGTTGGGTTGCCTCAGGCAAAACAACCAACAGGGAGGGAACTCAGCCCCACCCATCAACAGACAAGTGGATTAAAGTTTTACTGAGCTCTGACCGCCAAAGCAACAGTCAGCTCTACCCATCACCAGAGCCTCCCATCAAGCCTCTTAGATAGCCTCAACCACCAGAAGGCAGACAGCAGAAGCAAGAAAAACTACAATCCTGCAGCCTGTGGACCAAAAACCACAGTTACAGAAAGATAGACAAGATGAAAAGGCAGAGGGCTATGTACCAGATGAAGGAACAAGAAAAAACCCCAGAAAAACAACTAAATGAAGTGGAGATAGGCAACCTTCCAGAAAAAGAATTCAGAATAATGATAGTGAAGATGATCCAGGACCTCGGAATAAGAATGGAGGCAAAGATTGAGAAGATGCAAGAAATGATTAACAAAGACCTAGAAGAATTAAAGAACAAACAAACAGAGATGACCAATACAATAACTGAAATGAAAACTACACTAGAAGGAATCAATAGCAGAATAACTGAGGCAGAAGAACGGATAAGTGACCTGGAAGACAGAATGGTGGAATTCACTGCTGCGGAACAGACTAAAGAAAAAAGAATGAAAAGAAATGAAGACAGCCTAAGAGACCTCTGGGACAACATTAAACGCAACAACATTCGCATTATAGGGGTCCCAGAAGGAGAAGAGAGAGAGAAAGGACCAGAGAAAATATTTGAAGAGATTATAGTCGAAAACTTCCCTAACATGGGAAAGGAAATAGCCACCCAAGTCCAGGAAGCGCAGAGAATCCCATACAGGATAAACCCAAGGAGAAACACGCCAAGACACATAGTAATCAAAGTGGCAAAAATTAAAGACAAAGAAAAATTATTGAAAGCAGCAAGGGAAAAACGACAAATAACATACAAGGGAACTCCCATAAGGTTAACAGCTGATTTCTCAGCAGAAACTCTGCAAGCCAGAAGGGAGTGGCATGATATACTTAAAGTGATGAAAGGGAAGAACCTACAACCAAGATTACTCTACCCGGCAAGGATCTCATTTAGATTTGATGGAGAAATCAAAAGCTTTACAGACAAGCAAAAGCTAAGAGAATTCAGCACCACCAAACCAGCTCTACAACAAATGCTAAAGGAACTTCTCTAAGTGGGAAACACAAGAGAAGAAAAGGACCTACAAAAACAAACCCAAAACAATTAAGAAAATGGTCATAGGAACATACATATCGATAATTACCTTAAACGTGAATGGATTAAATGCCCCAACCAAAAGACATAGACTGGCTGAATCGATACAAAAACAAGACCCATATATATGCTGTCTACAAGAGACCCACTTTAGACCTAGGGACACATACAGACTGAAAGTGAGGGGATGGAAAAAGATATTCCATGCAAATGGAAATCAAAAGAAAGCTGGAGTAGCTATACTCATATCAGATAAAATAGACTTTAAAATAAAGAATGTTACAAGAGACAAGGAAGGACACTACATAATGATCAAGGGATCAATCCAAGAAGAAGATATAACAATTATAAATATATATGCACCCAACGTAGGAGCACCTCAATACATAAGGCAACTGCTAACAGCTATAAAAGAGGAAATTGACAGTAACACAATCATAGTGGGGGACTTTAACACCTCACTTACACCAATGGACAGATCATCCAAAATGAAAATAAATAAGGAAACAGAAGCTTTAAATGACACAATAGACCAGATAGATTTAATTGATATATATAGGACATTCCATCCAAAAACAGCAGATTACACGTTCTTCTCAAGTGCGCACGGAACATTCTCCAGGATAGATCACATCTTGGGTCACAAATCAAGCCTCAGTAAATTTAAGAAAATTGAAATCATATCAAGCATCTTTTCTGACCACAACGCTATGAGATTAGAAATGAATTACAGGGAAAAAAACGTAAAAAAGACAAACACATGGAGGCTAAACAATACGTTACTAAATAACCAAGAGATCACTGAAGAAATCAAAGAGGAAATAAAAAAATACCTAGAGACAAATGACAATGAAAACACGACGACCCAAAACCTATGGGATGCAGCGAAAGCAGTTCTAAGAGGGAAGTTTATAGCTATACAAGCCTACCTCAAGAAACAAGAAAAATCTCAAGTAAACAATCTAACCTTACACCTAAAGAAACTAGAGAAAGAAGAACAAACAAAACCCAAAGTTAGCAGAAGGAAAGAAATCATAAAGATCAGAGCAGAAATAAATGAAATAGAAACAAAGAAAACAATAGCAAAGATCAATAAAACTAAAAGTTGGTTCTTTGAGAAGATAAACAAATATATCTATGTCATAATCAAAAGGGTTTGGCATCTCCCTCCACAGAAGAGAAAGATTGTACAAACTTACCTGAACTACTGGAGGAGGTATATATGATAAACAATTGTAAGGTATTTTTCTTGAGTGAATAAAATAGCCAGTCAGCCATGCAGTATATATTATTATTCAGCCTTTTTAAAATATCAAATAGTTAGACTTTAAATGGCAAAACATTTGTTTCTTTTCTTAATACTAAACTCTTAAAGGAAAATAATGCAATGATAACCTGACAATTATTGAAAATTGCATATGTTAAAGAATCCAAAATTCAACATGGGCCTGATTTGGTTTCAGAAAGTTTTTTTTTAAATGAGAACTACTATAGTTTCTTAATTATAACTCAGATGGAACCTTGCCGATTAAGCGTGTTCATAATTCAATAAATCCTACTTGAATAAATAGTGCTAGGTATAAAGTCTGATGGAAACTGTGGGAAAATTATGTGTAACAGCTAGGTTTTCTTAAGAAATTCCTTTCACATAACACAATTTTGACAGAATATTACTTACTTCAATCACTTCTAAACCATCTTGAGAGAAGAAAGTCAAGGAGAGTTGCAGGGGTTTTTAACTGATGAGAACTTCGTCACCTTTCCTTTGATGTGTAACTTTCTCTTGAGAGGCTGAGGGCAACTCTGATGGAGATTGGCAACTGAAGGATCTAAGTGTTGTAACTCTGTGATCCCTTCATTGTATTTATTTGTGGGTAAATATTTTATAAAAGCCTTCAAAAATAAAAGTTCCCCAGCCATGGCTTTTAACATTCTTTCTGGTTTAACCAAGTTTCCTTTTTTCCCTTGTCTTAATAAGGAAACTAAAGTAAGTACTTTTTAAATTTCAAAATCAGTAAGCCCATAAGAATCTATTTTCATACTAGGAGAGGTTTTGAATACAAATTTAAGTAATCTTAATCCTAAATCATTTCAGACAAAGCTGCCTATTATCAGAAAACTTTATTGCAGTTTGTTCTTATTGGCATTTTATTAGAATCATTAATGTTAACAATACACTTGATTGTGTTAGTTACAATCTCCCAAGACTGAACCAGGAAGAAGTAGAAAATATGAACAGACCAATTACCAGTACTGAAACTGATCGGTTAAAAATTTTTAACAGAGATCTGCGAGCTCTTTACAAGTGAATATGACATATAACTGAAGAGGATGCTATCTCTCTTACTATTTAAAAATACAGTTAAAATCTCCATTAATAAAGGATATATCTTTTTTACAAAAGGAAATACACTGAAATAATGTATTCTGTAAGAAAGCAGATCTATCAGAAAAATCTTCAGGTTGACCAAAAAATTTTCAGTAGACCCTTGCACCTAATTTTTTTAAGACTAACATTGCTCTAAAGTCTGAGATCACAAAACAAGGATCTGGTTCACACTTAGGAATAAATAGCAACAAAGAGGAAATACTGGAAATTATATTTCAACATGAGTGCCTTTATGTGGTACTATTTAAACCCAATTATTTCAAAATATTTTGTAGTATTATTTATAATAATATATCATTGTTATGGGGAAAAACAGGTACAAAGACCAGTTAAAACATGATCAACTTAATCAAACTTTGATATAACTTGGGTGCTAGCCAAAACTAGTATGAATGAACTCCATGATATTGTGACTGCTGAAAAAAAAGTTGTTTTGACTAATCCCCAATATCTTCTAATTCATGTGTATTTTAAAAATGAGGCTTGCCTGTGTTTATATAGACATGTATAGCATGCATTTTATTTTTTAATTTTCTTGTTGAGAACGCATGGTTATTAAGCCATAAACTCACGACAATTTTAGTCTTATAATATGCAAGGTTACTTTTGTCCCTTCCATTGAAAATTGTTTAATGGTTCCATTCACTACCTCGGCCTCTCCTTCCCAGCTCCAGCACATTTAATCCTGTGTCATCAGTACCTTCTTAGCAAAAAATATATGCTTCTGTCCTAACATTTTCCACATTGTGTTGTCAGATTTTACAACACTTGTGGGCCTCAGGAAAAAAATGTGCCTGAAACGAATTTCTTGTTATAGTGGATATTTTTTTCTTTATCATTCATTACCTGAACTGAACATAACAGTTTCTGGCTCTTGTTAGATCTCAATGTGTATTTTTAAAATAATTAAATAAATGCATAAATAACGTGAATTTCTGCATACACTTTGCTATTAGAAGTAAGTTAACCTATATGTCCTTGTTTATACTTACTATTGAATGGGAATGTGCAAATTATTAATGTCCAAAACATTAAAATCAATTTCAATGTATTTAAGCAGAATAGGCAGAAAAGCAGTTAAACTGTATAAACTAATTAACTCAAAATTTTGCCTGGGGTAATAGCAGCTGAGTCAATGATTTCTGGGAAAAAAATGCTTCCAGTAGTTCTAAGCCTGATTTTGTAACTTATAAGGTGCCTGGATATATGCCATTGAAGGTGTCATGACACGAGTAATAGCAGTAATGGCAGAAGGAACCTGTCTACAAAATCAATAGGAAAGAATGAAATGTCTACACACATAATGACATGAAAGAACTTTATGGATATTATGTTAGATGGAAGAACCTAGGTACAAAAGAGTATGTAATGTGTGATTCTATTTATATGAATTTCAAGAGCAAGCAATCCTAGTCAATGTTAATAGTTATTAAAAGAGTGGTTACTTTACTTTTGGGGAAGAGGCTATAGAATGGGAAGAAACACAAGAGCATCTTTGGAGCGCTTGACCTGTGAGGGGGTTACGTAGGTGTAAGCCTAGTTAAAAAGCAGTGGCTCTACTATAAATAATAGTTCACATTATGCATTGTAATCAGTAAGCTATCACTCAATAAATTTTAAAAAGTAATCTATGTAGATGTGCATGTGTGCATGGAGGAATGGGAAAATGAGAGTATAAAAGAGAAGGGAAATGCTTTATAGCTTCTGTTGCTTTCTGTGATGCACCAGCACAACTTTAACCATCATAGGACTAAAGTCAGTGTTTCCTAGTGTGTCAGTTGACAGTCAACACTTCCTAAGAACCAGGAAGGTGAAGAGATTTTAGGGTATAGACTTGTTTTCATAAGAGACTTGTCTTAATTTGTCATTCTAACCCCTCATACACACATATAGACATGTAACTTCATGGAGAGGTTGGGCAAGATTTGCCTCACTGATGACCACCTGCTCTTCTCATTCCTAACTGTGACACTATCCAAAATGTAATCATTACTCTCAGGGTATCAAGTAATTCTGTTCTGGCCAATGACATGTAATTAGACCTCACAGAGTGAGGCTTCCAGGAAGGCCCATAAAGGGGTAAATAGTCTGTAAAATTATTTTGTCTTTTTGTCCTTTGTTCTTCTGGCATGGTTTATGTGATGCTGAAGGTGAAGCAGGCAGTGAAAACCTTCTACCTTAATTCCCCCATTGGTTATTAAGAAGGTTATCAATTGTGCCTCCTAAAACAAGCCAGTAGATTGGCCAGAGTGATTATTATTTAAATTTATAGAGACTATAAATTGAATCTGTAACAAGGGCATTTAAGATCTAGTCAGTCAGACGAACTATCTATTCACAACCAAGAGCCTGATAAACTGACTTAAACAGATGGTCATTTTCCTCCACATACCTAAAAGTGGAGAAATAGTCCTGGGCTAGTACAAGAGCCCCCAGTGATACTAGGGACTTGGGGATCTCTTAGAATTTCTTTATCATCTTTTGAGGGTAGCTTTCTACACTCTGCAAGGTGCCTAAGAAATTAACAGTAATTTCATTGAGTTTTAGCCAGTATTCACATTTCCCATGGTGTCTTTATGTGATTTTAACATATCTTTGAATCTGAATATAAAGAATGTCCATATATTGCAATAGGATGTTCTCTTCTTGATGTTCTAATCTATATTTTCTCTCTCCATTTACTTTTTCAGATCAAGTAAAATTTACATACAATGAAATGCAGATACTAAACGACAGTTCTGTGAGTTGTGATTAATATATACATCCATGTAACCAACACCGCAATCAAAATACATTTCCATCATACCAGAAACTTCCCTTGTGCCTTCTTCAAGTTAATCACTATCATCCCATAGTTCTGATTTTCCCACTGCAAATTAATTTTGTCTTATATAGAGACTCATATATATGAAACCATACATAATGGCTTATTTTGTGATTAGGTTCTCTCAACAAAATGTTTATGTGCTTCATTCATGTTTTTCCATAGAGCAATCTTTTATTGATGAGTAATATTTCACTATATGAATATATTACAATGTTGTCCACTCTAATGTTGATTGGCATTTGAGTTACTTTTGATGTTTTGCTGTAATTAATAAAACTTCTATAAACATGTGATATATACAATTACTTTTCTGGACATATACTTTTATTTCTCTTGGGTTGGGTGTGGAATTGCTTGGTCATAGGTCCATAAATTTGATTTTATATAAAAACTCTCAATGAGTATTTTTCACTTTTTATTCTCATAAGCATTTCAGTTCCTTCACATCATGGCCAAAGTCGACCTGGATTTTTGGCTCTTTATATTTGATATATAGAAGAGAATATACTGTATATATTGATTTTATATGGCATATAATATGTAATACATATACAGATATAAAGTATACCATATATTATATAATGTAAAATAGATACCATAATGTAGTATAATAAAATAAAAGTTTAATATTATATAATAAAATAGTTTAATATTTATTATTATATAGCCTTCTATAACATGACATATGATGTGCATGTATATATATACATGTATGTGTATATATATATACATGTATGTGTATATATATGTATATATATATATATTTCCCTGTTACATGTTACATTACATGTTAGGATACATGTTCTTTGTAAGAGTTATGTGTACTAGATATATTGAAATATTTGCTCCCAATATGTGACTTGATTTTTATTTTTTAAGGTGCTATTTGATGAGAAAATGAATTTTGTTGATGTCCAATTTATATATTTTTGTGTTTATGGTTAGTGATTTTTTATTCTCTCTAAGAAATAACTGACTACTAAAAGATAGCAAAGATAGTCTACCATAGTTTATTTTAGAAGATTTAAACTTTAATTTACTCTAGAAGTAAATTTTAGAAGTAGTTTTAGTAGTTTTAGAAGATTAAAAACTCTAATTTACTATTAGATCTGTAGAAATTCCAAATTAATATCTGCATACGCTATACACTAAGGATCAAGATATTGTTTGTTTTTTAGTGTTCATCCGATTATTACAGCACCAGATTTTGAAGAGTTTTCTTTCCCAATTCAATTGCCTTGGCAACTCTGTGGATCTTGAAATGACGTTCTATGTGAGGTTAACTTCTGGGCTTTCCATTCTTTTCCATTGGTTGAGGTATCTATTTTTATATCATTCACACACTTCTCTAAATATTGTACCCTTATAGAAAGTCAGAAAATCATTCTATATTTTCCTCTGTTAAGATATTTTTGGCTCTTCTAGGTCCTTTTTATTTTTATATAAATTTTATACACAGTTTAACAATTTCTTCAAAGATATGTTGTTATTCTTCTTGCTATTGCATAGAATCTATAGCTCAATTTTGAGAGAATTGACATCTTAACAGTATTACATCTGTACTGCATCTTCCTATCTGTAATATATTATATGTCATCATTTACTTGTCTTCCTTAATTTTTCTCAGTAATATTTTGAACTATTAAATATAGAGATCTTGCACATTATAAGAATCATTTTAAAATATTTTCTGTATATTTATGTTATTGTAAGTTGTATTTTTAAAATTTAATTTTCCTTTTTTTTTGTCACTAGTATATAGAAATACAACTGATTTTTCTTTATAAACCTTGTAATATATCTTGTAATCTGTCTAAATTTTCTTTTCAATTACCAATTTCGTAGACTTCATAGGCTTTCATAGGTACTTGATCATAACTTCTGTGGAAAAATGCTTTTCCTATTTCCCTTCCAGTCATTATACTTTTTATTTATTCTTCTTGCTTTCTCCTCTTAACAAGGACAACGTTGAATGGAAACATTGAGAGAAGACATCTTTGCCTTTTTTCCTATCTCAGATGGAAAATATTTCATTTTTAAGTATGAGGTTAGCTGTAAGTTTTTCACAGGTGCTTTTATTCAGGCTGAGAAATTTTAATTATTTTTGGCGGAGTGATTCTATTATGAATGGGTGTTGAATTTTTTTTCAGAAGATTTTTCTTCAAATATTCAGATAGTCATATAGTTTTTAGTTCCTTAATGTGGGCATTAGCTCAATGATTTTAAACCTTTTTATTCTTTTCTAATATAAACACTTGATTTATAAATTTACTTCTAAGTACTCCCTCAGTACATCTCACAAATTTTGCTAGTGTAATTTTCATTTTCATTTATTTGAAAATATTTTCTAGTTTTCCTTGTGTTTCTTCTTTGACAAGTAGGTTACTTAGACATGTTTTGTTTAATTTTCAAGAATCTGATGCTTTCAGAGTTATTTTTTAAATTATTGTTGTTTTTAATTTAATTTTGAACCAAAAAAAGCATTCTGTAAAGTTTTATTCTTTTGAAATTTGAGTCTTGTTTTATGGCCACAATTAGGTATATCTTTGTGACTATTCCATGTGCACTAGAAAAGAATGTATCTTCTGCAGTGGTGGGAGTATTTTTCTATATATTTAAATTAGTTCATGTTGACAATGTTGTCCAAAAGCATAAATACTTCCGATTTTTGTGTGTGTACTTGTTTTATCAATTATTGAGGAAGAAGTGTTAAAATCTCTAAATATGATGTGACCTTCTCTATTTCTCTGTTTAATTGTTACATTTTTAATATATTTTAGAACTCTATTACAACTCATTTTGTATTAAGTTTTTCTAAAGAAATCACCTCTTTAATACATGACATTATCTCTTAATCTATGATAATACATCTTGTGTTAAAGTCCATTATTTTTCTATTGATATTAATATGGCCTCTGACTTTCTTGTGCTTACATTTTGTACAGTTTATTTTTCCATTTTTTTACATTCCATCCATCTTTGCATATAGTGGGCCAAGCTGGTATTGTCTTGCTTTAAATTGGAGTGATTAGTACTTTATGTTCACCAAAACTATTTCTATTTGTTGCCTTTTCGACCATCTGCTTTTTTTGTTCTTTTGCTCCACTTCTACGTATTTTAAGTTGTTTTATTTTATTCCATGTTGCTTCTGCAATTTGCTTTTTAGAATGACTTTTTTTAGTGTTTAATCTAGGGACTAAACATAATTCTTTAATTTATCACAATCTACTGAGAGCTTATATTGTACCACTTGAGGTATTATCTAAGACATTTATTGCAGTACAATTCTCTTGCACCCCTAACCATACTTGATATTATTACTGTCACATATTTCACTTCTAAACATATAATGCACCCCACACTGCAACTTTTTCTTTAAACAGTCAGTTCAGTTGCTTTTAATGAATTGAAGAAGAGGAAAATAGTCTATATTTACTCATATCTTTATCATTTCTGACATTCTTCATTTTTCTTTTATATGTGAGTTTCCATCTGGTAAATTTTCCCCTTAAATTTGAAGACCTTAATTTAGCATTTCTAGTAGCACAGATCCATTGGCAATGAATTCACTTAGCTTTTCCCATCCTAAAATATCTTTATTTCACCCTTATTTTTAGAAGATTGTTTCACTGGGTATAGCATTCTGAATTAACTTTTTTACCCTCGTTTGCCTTCTGGCATCCAAGGTTATGAGAAGTCAGCCATTGTTCCTGTAATTGTTTTTCTTTGTGTGTAACATGTTTTTAACCTCTCCAGTTGATTTTGGAATTTTTTCATTGAGTTTGACAATGTGGTTGTGGTGAGCGTAGTTTAGATTTCCTTTGTATTTATTATGCTCTGGTTACCCTTAGTTCTTGGATCTGTAGATTGAGGATATTCACCAAGTTTTCTGGGTCATTTATACTATAGAGCTTCTCATAATCTTTTGATATTTTTGATAGCATCTAAATAGTGTAATATAGCATTCTCTCAGTTCCTTATATATTATGTAAATAGTTTAAAGTCTTGATCAAATTAAGGTATGATTTTTTTGGTAGGGGGAAGTAGGGGTCAAGAATACTTAATAGGTGATATATATTTCAAGAAGCAAATAATAATGTTCTGTTGTTTATCCTTCTGCATTGTTTTTAAATATTAATAATTATTGTATAAACTTATTTCTTCATTTGTGGTTGCAGAATGGTAATTCTATCATGCCTTATTCTTTTGTTAGCTGGACAACTTATAAAAATTGAAGTATCTCACATCAACTATGAGGTTCCATGAAGTACAATTCATATAGGGAAGGCAGAACATATGCTAGATTTTTTGTCATTTATTTATAAATTTTCAAAATAACAAGGATTTAGACACATTTTAAGTGCTTTAAAACATGGGAATTAATTTCCTTTTTTACTGAAGCCCAGTTGTCTCAGCTCTGTTTCTTCCTAAACAAATACTGCTGTCATGTGGGTATTGTTTGTCACCATTTACTCATGTTTTAGAGTTTATGGGGATGCCTTGTTCTCTAGTTTAAGAGTGCATTTTACCTGTAGGTTTTTGGTTCTACTCTACTTTTTGAAGGGACATGGGGACATGCAATAACTACCCTGTTGCTGCTTTTAAAATCTTCAGTTGAGCTTTTTGAATAAATGAATGTTGATGCTACTGTCCTTACACCAATTGCTGCATGTCTTTGAAGTTATTTTGTTATGTGGGCAAATGTGAAAAATTAGGTGATATGTGATAGAGACTTATAGGGCAGCAGTGTGCCATAACCCTCATCATGATAGGTTGAATCAGAATATGCTCTGCTATAAATAAGGACCTGCTCATGTTGTCCAAGCCTCTTTTGAGATAAATAGAGATCTTATTTGAAAGGGATTGTGGTAAATGATCTTTGGGGCCCTATGGGTATTTTGTACACTTTCAATCATAATTAATAGGGAGCCATCTTTATGAGAAATGCAACACTGATCACTTTCAAAGACAAAACAGTTTTTTTTGCTACTGTGAAATATTCTTGGGTATTTTCCAATTATAACTTTGCATAATTAATTTAATTTGCCAATTTTGTTGCCTTTTCTAGCCTCTGTTAGTATTCAATAAAAGAGCACACGAAACAGAAAGTACTAAATTACAAGAACCCTCTCCAGTAAACATAAAGTATGTTTGCCATGTGATTAACATATAATCTCCGATTAGTAGTTTTTCTGGGAGAAGACTGTATTTGTTGAAAGATGAATTTGCTTCAGTAGGTCTTTTGTTTCAAACAGACACTGACAATCAACCAAGACACATTGTTCTAAAGAAGAAATAAGCTAAACCATCCTCTTACCGAAGCAGGAGATCAACTGTTCTCATCTATTTCTACTCTTTAACCACTTAAGGCAATTCATTTTCATTTATCACAGGAGGAGATTTGGTAGTGCAATAAAGACAAACTTGAAATCGGGTTAACCCCTTTGTTCTCACTTTCTGCCAAATGACATCAACTAGCTTAGTAGAGGAAGGGTAAGCTTGGAGCATCCCTTATGACCTGGTTTCAAAGACTTCAACAGAAACTCCCAGGGAAACGTATGGTCATTTTATGCCGTTTCTTTTGTTTAAAAAAATTAATTACTGGAAACTGTTTTGCCTCTTTGCACTAGTTAAGCTCTTGTTACACCAATTCGTTGGAAACATATTTTAACTTGTATATTTTTTCACTTCAAAAGCAGTCATTTTAATTCCACATCAATTGTCTCGCCATCCACTTTTCCAAATTAATTTGATTCTTTTAAATTATGTGAACATGACCTGTTCAGAATAAGAAGATTGATTTATAAAGAATACTTTTCTCTTATTTAAAAATGGAATATTTCTATATGCAGTCTTAAATATACAATAAACTATTGGTCTTAAGTAGGTCATAGCATCTATGGTAGTGTAGATTGGAACATTCAATCCATTCCAGCTTTTTTTTTCTAGTTGGAGATATTTGTGATCTAAGAACTATAGATCCCATATTAGTTTGCATGTCCATTTTCAGATCTAAATGGAATCTTTTTTTAACTAATTAAATAGCCTGCCACAGGAGTTGGCTGTTATCTACCCTGGTTTTATTCTAAATGAGTTTGGAAAAACATGTGTGAATGTTTTGTGTTTATTTGGTGTGCAGATAAGACAACATCAATGGCAGAAGTATTTAGAGTGGCAACTTCTTTATTATAGACTTTTAATCCTTGCATTGGAGTTATGCTGTCCATTCTCCAGATTCCTAGCTGTCAATATGCAGTTGCTTTGACAGCATTAGGAACTTATTGATTTCAGTATGTCACCAAAGGTGGACTAGAGCCAGTTCTATATATTCTGAGAAATATTCTTTGAGGCTCAGCCAAGGATCTGGTCCTTCAAACCTTCCATAATTTTTATAAGCACCAAACTTATAGTAATAAATCCCTTACTGGTTAAAGTAACTAGAATCTTGTTTTGTGAACTGGATGTTGACTGATCCAGGTGCTAAAAAAGAACTAGGATTCACTTACACATAGTCACATATTTTTAACTACCCATTTGCAATTTCTTTTCACCTTCAAATATCTACTTGAGGATTATTTTAATTTCTGATGGAGAGTGTGTGATGGGACAAAATTCAATCTGCAACAAACCCCTATCCCTTTGAAAGTGGTGCTTTGCTCTTTCTGTACTATTTCTTGCTTGCAAGTGTCTATAAACAATTAAATAGGAAAGATAAGAATATAGAAAAATACATGACAAAATAAGACTATCTATCAATCATCTATTTATGTTTCAGTAAATTGGCAATGACATTTCCACTAAATGTGAAATAATTTGGTATGATTTTGTGACATAAAGGAAAGAGTTTTATGTCCACTTGTCAAAATGCCCTGGAATAACCGCCCCCCCCCACAAGAGTGGAACCACAAAGAGAGGGTCTTTATTCACCACTAGCAGGAGGGTCATTGTGAAAGCAAGATTCCCCTTGCCTTCTGGCCATAAGCAAAAGTTTTATATGACTCAGGGTAGGTGGTTGATCTAGAATAAAAGGAACAAGGAAACAAGAATGTGGTGTGTCAGAAAAAGCAGTTCTCAAAAGTAAATGGTCTAAGGGTAAGCAAGACTGGGGTAGTATGTTCTGCAGTTTCAGATTTAACAAGAAAAACTGACCGTTTAAGCAAGTTTTGGTTTTAGCAGCATGCTAGGGTCATGTTGATGGAGGAGTTGCACAAAAAATCTTAATCTTTATGCAAACCTGAAAGAAGTTGCCAGTGTGTTTTGGGTACCTTAAATAGGTGCATGCCTTTGTCAAAACTGAGGCAATGTACATTTAAGGTCTTTGCATTCAATTGTATGTAAAACTTACATCAAAAGAAAACATGTTTTAAATGATGAACTCTGATGATATGCAAGTTATTAATGGAACTCCACTGACGTCTGAAATTTAATTTGTAATACATCAAAAATAGGATGGAATGATGGGTGGATGGATAGAAAGATAGATAGATAATACAAGCAGTATGGTAAAATATTTGGGAAAAGAACAAACAAATTAAAGAAAGATAGAGGCTCCATAAGAGTTTCATGAATCCAATGAAGTTTGAGATAAAGAAACATAAAATGGGTGATTATATTTTGTTAGGAAGCAGGGAAGGCAGATGAGCAGCATTCATAGGAATGGTATATAAAAAGAGGTTGACTCTAGGATCAGTGTTGCCATTATCCTTTAAATAACCTTGGTGAAGTCAAATAAAGGATGAAATGAAGATAATAACTTATTTCATAACTTCTCACAATTGTATTGTGAAGATGAATGTTCAAATTACTAGGCAAATATAAATTTGTATTATTCAGATTAAGTACTCCATTTAATAACACTCCAGAAACACACAAATCCAAAGCTTGCCTTTAACGCACAGATTGGAAGGTCAGAAAGTGAAGTTTTCCTCTCTAATCCTTGGAGGTTTCTATCTCTTCTATATTAGGCTACCATTAATTGCCGATAAATGGTGGCAATTTGTTAGAAGCAGACAGTATTGTATCTAGTCAGTGGAGCAGAGGAAAGCATTATTAAGCAAGAACTCTGAGATCTGATGGAGACCAGTAAAAAACAGCATATACACAGTTTTGAAGTTAATATCCATTAGAAAAAGAGTAGAGCATACAATACCTGTAAAATGTCAGTGAGGTACTGTACTAGCAATGCCCATAAGATTACTGACAGGAGTAAGGACCAGTACATTCATTTCCTATTGGGTGTAACAGGTTGCCACAATCATAGCTTGGAACATGCACTTTCATTATATGACAGTATCATGGTTCAGGAGTCCAGATACAGGTTAGCTAGGACTTTTGCTCAGAGTCTCACCAGTTACATTCAAAGTATTGGCAGAGACTACCATCTCATCTGATATTCAGGGTCCACTTCTAAGTTCTGGTGAATTTTGACAGAATTCAGTTCCTTTTGGTTATAGAACTGAGGTTCCTGTTTTCTTGGTGGCTGTAGATTAGGGGTTGTTTTCAGCCCCTACAGGTTTCCCTCATGTCCTAGCCATATACCCTTCTTGCAACATGGAAACTTCTATCTTCAAGTTCAGCAGAAGAATCTCCTCTAGCCTGCTATGATGGATGGAGTGATCATCCCATCATATTTAGATGTCCTGTCCACACTCAAGCAGGGGAAATTGTACTGTGTATGCAGAAGGTGGCAGGAATCCTAGGGATCATCTTAGAAATTTGAGACAATGGGAAGCTATGTTGTCAATAAAATTAATATTGCCTTGATTGAGAAAACTTTAAAAAAGCCACATTCATTCAGCTTATCAAAGAAGATGAATAATTCTTGAATAGAATGAATGAAATAATACTAAAATATTAAGGCATTAATAATTCTTATAAAATAGGAAGTGTTTAAGTAGGAGAGATGTGGAGAATTGAGATTCCAAAGAAAAAAGATATACAAAAGCTGGCACTCCAGAGTTTTACAATCTATACAGAAACCTTAACAGAAGTAGTGAGGCCTTTAGAAAAAGAGCCTCGTGATCCAAACACATATCATTTGTCCATGAAGGATGTTATCACAAGTCCACTTGGTAACTCAGGAATAAGAGCTTAGTATGGTCCAGCCAACATTAAAATAGATATATTCATTCATTTATTCATTCACTCAATAAATGTGTCTTTATATGTGTCCAGATGCCTGGCACCATTTGCCATCCTTCTGGTGCTGTTAAAATATTAGACAGATTCTTATTCTCAGGGAGCTCCTTTTCTACTACAGAAAATATTTAAAGAGAAAAAGAATTACAAATGTGCGGGGCAAATTTTATAATGCTGTGTGTAGGAATCTCCAGCTGCATAAGAAAGAGGCACTTGACATCAATGCTCAGCTTTAGAGATGTTTTCCGAGAGATGGTGATATTTCACTGCCCTAAGTACAAGTTGAATTGAGTGGAGAAAGTATCTACAATTAGTGTTGAAGTAGAGTGAAAGATACATTCAAAGAGATGAAGTTATGACAGGCATTTAAGGGGAAAATAAAGTATGTACTTTGGCTAGAACACAGGTGGTATGACAGGCATTGGCAAAGATATGAAGAAAGAGGGAATATCCATACGTGGCTGATAAGTGGCTAAGAGAGACCTGGGTAGGAATCTTGGCTCCTTCAGTGATTTAGTAGGTGATTGGCCCAATTAGTTAAGCTCAGCTTCCTCATCTTAGAATAATGTATGTCACAGGGTAGTGTAGGCCAGAAGAGATAAGGGATATAAAGCCTCTACATAGCAGCTATCATTAACTAGGTGATTAATTAAATGCCAGGCAAAGGAAAAATTTTTGAAAAAACAAGAACAAAAATAGAGAAAAACAGCTTTTCTTATAAGATCCAATAAGGGGTTTAAATAGGCAGAGGTGGAGTAGGTGGTAGCAACATGAGATTTGCATTTTATAAATACTGCCCTGTCAAGAGACTAGACTGTTGTTTGAAGGGAGGTGAGGCTGGAGGCAATGAGATTAGTAAGGGAAGAGTAATAGGGGTTTATGCTAAGGTAGTGGCAGTAAAGCCAGAGAGCAGGGGATGGGTTTGAGAGATATCTAGAGATAGAATCTTTAAGAATTGATGATAAACTGAGAGGAAAGAACCTTGAATGATTCTTATGTGTGGTTAAATTGAGAGCAGCAGTATATACTGATAAAACAAGGTGAATTACAAAGAAAATAAAAAGATGACATATCACTTCTTATTCTCCTGATTTCACTCCAGAATGTCATAGAAGGAGATTATGCAGAATTTCACAGAGTTGGATGGTGTTGAAGAAAATGATTGGCAGAACAAAGCAGAAACTGCTGACAAGGGTACAGGAGAGTATTCAAGAGTCAAAATGGGAAGGAGACTGTGATTTTGAATTTTGTGGCTGTTAAGAGTCTTTAAACACATTCCTTTGCAAAGATTATATGCAACAGCCAGGATCTTGCAGAGGAATGGAGGCAGACTGTGCCCCATGAAGGCTGGCTAGACAGTGTACTATTAAATTTTTCAAAGATGCTTGTATCCAGTATGGCACAGGTCAGAATAGCCACCTACATAGAGAACTCAGACAATAAATGTGTCTTCAGAACACAGTGTGGCCTGGAAACTACAGGACTGAGTGAGAGTGTTCTGAAAAACTCATTTTCTCCAAACTTTCTCAAGACCCGAGAGAGAGAGAGGACTCTCTCTCAAAAGGACTGAGATTTAATTTTTTACACCATGGATATTAGAAGCTATTTGATTTAGGAAAAATAAAATGTTTTGTTATAATCTAATTTACAAGGAAAATGTAATAAGAATTATTAAATTTGGTAATTGTGAGTTGAAGTAAAAATATGAGAGGAACATGAGAGGAAGATGTTGTGAAGATGTGGAAATACATATGTGAATGTTCTGCAGGGAAGAGACATCTGGGTGGAGATAAACATTTGTGAGTCATCAGCATTTAGGTGAGAAGTAAAACATTAGGCACAAATCAATTAGATCACCCAAGGTGACAGAATGTAGATGAGACTTGAAAAAGGCCATAGACAGAAACCTCAGAAATATCTTCTTTCTATATGTGTGAAAAAGAAAAGTTACCCAAAGTTATTACCAAAAAAATCTAAAACCTTGCCACTATCCTGTAAATAACCTTGGTGAGAAAGAGGAAAACCAGAAAACGAAGATGCCTTGCATCACAACTAACAAAAATATATACTCAGAAATATCAATTTGAGGGAGAATGATTCAAGATGGCAGAGTAGAAGGAGGTGATCTCACTCCCTCTCGCGAGAGCACTGGAATCACAACTAACTGCTGAACAATCATCAACAGGAAGACACGGGAACTCACCAAAAAATATATCCCACATCCAAAGACAAAGGAGAAGCTGCAGTGAGACGGTAGGAGGGGTGCAGTCACAATAAAATCAAATCCCATAACCACTGGGTGGGTGACTCACAAACTTAAGAACAATTGTACCATAAAAGTCCACCAATTGGAGTGAAGGTTCTGAGCCCCACATCAGGCTTCACAACCTGGGGGACTGACAACGGGAGGAGGAATTCCCAGAGAATCATACTTGAAGGCTAGCGGTATTTGATTGCAGGACTTGGACAAGACTGGGGGAAACAGAGACTCCACTCTTGGAGAGCACACACAAAGTACTGTGCATATTAGGACCCAGGGCGAAGGAGCAGTGACCCCATAGAAGACTGAACCAGACCTACCTCCTAGTGTTGGAGGGTATCCTGCAGAGGCTGGGGGTGGCTTTGGCTCACCATGGGGACAAGGACACTGGCAGCAGAAGTTCTGGGAAGTACACCTTGGCATGAGCCCTCCCGGAATCTGCCATTAGCCCCACCAAAGAGCTTGTAGCCTCCAGTGCTGGGTTGCCTCAGGCCAAACAACCAACAGGGAGGGAACTCAGCCCCACCCATCAACAGACAAGCGGATTAAAGTTTTACTGAGCTCTGCCCAGGAATGCAACACCCAGCTCTACCCACCACCAATCTCTCCCATCAGGAAGCTTGCACAAGCCTCTTAGATAGCCTCATCCACCAGAGGGCAGACAGCAGAAGCAAGAAGCACTACAATCCTGCAGCCTGTGGAACGAAAACCACATTCACAGAAAGATAGACAAAATGAAAAGGCAGAGGACTATATACCAGATGAAGGAACAAGATAAAACCCCAGAAAAACAACTAAATGAAGTGGAGATAGGCAATCCAGAAAAATAATTCAGGATAATGATAGTGAAGATGATCCAGGACCTCGGGAAAAAAATGGAGGCAAAGATGGAGAAGATGCGAGAAATGTTTAACAAAGACCTAGAAGAATTAAAGAACAAACAAACAGAAATGAACAATACAATAACTGAAATGAAAAATACACTAGAAGGAATCAATAACAGAATAACTGAGGCAGAACAGATAAGTAACCTGGAAGACAAAATGGTGGAATTCACTGCTGCAGAAGAGAATAATGATAAAAGAATGAAAAGAAATGAAGGCAACCTAAGAGACCTCTGGGACAACATTAAATGACCAACATTCACATTATAGGGGTCCCAGAAGGAGAAGAGAGAGAGAAAGGACCCGAGTAAATATTTGAAGAGACTATAGTCGAAAAATTCCCTAACATGGGAAAGGAAATAGCCACCCAAGTCCAGGAAGCAGAGAGAGTCCCACACAGGATAAACCCAAGGAGAAACATGACAAGACACATAGTAATCAAATTGACAAAAATTAAAGACAAAGAAAAATTATTAAAAGCAACAAGGGAAAAATGACAAATAACATACAAGGGAACTCCCATAAGGTTAACAGCTGATTTCTCAGCAGAAACTCTACAAGCCGGAAAGGAGTGGCACAATATATATAAAATGATGAAAGGGAAGAACCTACAACCAAGATCACTCTACACGGCAAGGATCTCATTCAAATTTGATGGAGAAATCAAAAGCATTACAGACAAGCAAAAAGTAAGAGAATTCAGCACCACCAAAGCAACTCTACAACAAATGCTAAAGGAACTTCTCTGAGTGGGAAACACAAGAGAAGAAAAGGACCTACAAAAACAAACCCAAAACAATTAAGAAAATGGTAATAGGAACATACATATCGATAATTATCTTAAATGTGAATGGATTAAATGCCCCAACCAAAAGACACAGGCTTGCTGAATGGATACAAAAAGAAGACCCGTATATATGCTGTCTACAAGAGACCCACTTCAGACCTAGGGACACACACAGGCTGAAAGTGAGGGGATGGAAAAATATATTCCATGCAAATGGAAATCAAAAGAAAGCTTGAGTAGCAATACTCATATCAGATAAAAAAGACTTTAAAATAAAGAATGTTACTAGAGACAAGGAAGGACACTACATAATGAGCAAGGTATCAACCAAGAAGTAGATATAACAATTATAAATATACATATATACCCAACATAGGAGCACCTCAATACATAAGGCAAATGCTAATAGCTATAAAAAAGGAAATCAATGGTAACACAATAAGAGTGGGGGAATTTAACACCTCACACCAACGGACAGATCTTTCAGACAGAAAATTAATAAGGAAACACAAGCTTTAAATGACACAATAGACCAGAGACATTTAATTGATATTTATAAGACAGTCTATCCAAAAACAGCAGATTACACTTTCTTCTCAAGTGCACATGGAATGTTCTCAAGGGTAGATCACATCTTGGGTCACAAATCAAGCCTTGGTAAATTTAAGAAAATTGAAATCATATCAAGCATCCTTTCCGACCACAGCAATATGAGATTAGAAATAAATTACAGGGAAAAAAACGTAAAAAACACGAACACATGGAGGCTAAACAAATACGTTACTAAATAACCAATAGATCACTAAAGAAATCAAAGAGGAAATCAAAAAATACCTAGAGACAGAAGACAATGAAAACGCTATGATCCAAAACCTATGGGATACAGCAAAAGCAGTTCTAAGAGGGAAGTTTATAGCAATACAATCCTACCTCAAGAAACAAGAAAAATCTCAAATAATCTAAACTTATACCTAAAGAAACTAGAGAAGGAAGAACAAACAAAACCCAAAGGCAGTAGAAGGAAAGAAATCATAAAGATCAGAGCAGAAATAAATGAAATAGAAACAAAGAAAACAATAGCAAAGATCAACAAAACTAAAAGCTGGTTCTTTGAGAAGATAAAATTGATAAACCTTTAGCTAGACTCATCAAGAAAAAGAGGGAGAGGACTCAAATCAGTAAAATTAGAAATGAAAAAGGAGAAGTTACAACAGACACCACAGAAATACTAAGCATCCTAAGAGACTACTACATTTTATTGGCAACTCTATACCAATAAAATGGACAACCTGGAAGAAATGGCAAATTCTTAGAAAGGTATAATCTTCCAAGACAGAACCAGGAAGAAATAGAAAATATGAACAGACCAATCACAAGTAAGGAAATTGAAACTGTGATTAAAAATCTTCCAACAAACAAGTCCAGGACCAGATGGCTTCACAGGTGAATTCTATCAAACATTTAGAGAAGAGCTAACACCCATCTTTCTCAAAATCTTCCAAAAAATTTCAGAGGCAGGAACACTCCCAACCTATTCAATGAGGCCATCATCACTCTGATACTGAAACCAGACAAAGATACTACAAAAAAAAAGAAAATTACAGACCAATATCATTGATGACTATAGATGCACAAATCCTCAACAAAATACTAGCAAACAGAGTCCAACAACACATTAAAAGGATCATACACCATGATCAAGTGGGATTTATCCGAAGAATGCAAGCATTTTTCAATATATGCAGATCAATCAATGTGATACACCATATTAACAAACTGAAGAATAAAAAACATATGATCATCTCAACAGATGCAGAAAAAGCTTTTGACAAATTTCAACATCCATTTATGATAAAAACTCTCCAGAAAGTGGGCATAGAGGGAACCTACCTCAACATAATAAAGGCCACATATGACAAACCCACAGCAAACATTATTCTCAATGGTGAAAACCTGAAAGCATTTCCTCTAAGATCAGGAACAAGACAAGGATGTCCACTCTCACCACTATTATTCAACATAGTTTTGGAAGTCCTAGCCATGGCAGTCAGAGAAGAAAAAGAAATAAAAGGAATACAAATTGGAAAAGAAGAAGTAAAACTGTCACTGTTTGCAGATGACATGATACTATACATAGATAATCCTAAAGATGTCACCAATAAACTACTAGAGTTAATCAATGAATTTGGTAAAGTGGCAGGATACAAAATTAATGCACAGAAATCTCTTGCATTCCTATACACTAACAATGAAAGATCAAAAAGAGAAATTAAGGATACAATCCCATTCACCATTGCAATGAAAAGAATAAAATACCTAGGAAGAAACCTACCTAAGGATGTAAAAGACCCGTACTTAGAAAACTATAAGACACTGATGAAAGAAATCAAAGATGACAAACAGATGGAGAGATATACCGTGTTCCTAGATTGGAAAAATCAATATTGTGAAAATGACTATATTACCCAAAGCAATCTACAGATTCATTGCAATCCCTATCAAATTACCAATGGCATTTTTTACAGAACTAGAACAAAAACTCTTAAAATTTGTATGGAGACACAAAAGACCCCGAATAGCCAAAGCAATCTTGAGTGAAAAAAACGGAGCTGGAGGAATTAGACTCCCTGATTTCATACTATACTACAAAGCTACAGTAATCAAGACAATATGGTACTGAAACAGAAATATAGATCAATGGAACAGGATAGAAAGCCCAGAGATAAACCCACACACCTATGGTCAACTAATCTATGACAGAGGAGGCAAGGATACACAATGGAGAAAAGACAGCCTCTTCAATAAATGGTGCTGGTAAAAGTGAACTGTTACATGGAAAAGAATGAAATTAGAACACACCCTAACACCATACACAAAAATAAACTCAAAATGGATTCAAGACCTAAATGTAAGACCAGACAGTATAAAACTGTTAGAGGAAAACATAGGAAGGACACTCTTTGACATAAGTCACAGCAAGATCTTTTTTGATCCACCTCCTAGAGTAATAGAAATAAAAACAAAAGTAAACAAATGGGACCTAATGAAACTTAAAAGCTTTTTCACAGCAAAGGAAACTATAAACAAGATGAAAAGACAACCCTCAGAATGGGAGAAAATATTTGCAAATGAATCAAGAGACAAAGGATTAATCTCGAAAATATATAAAGAGCTCATGCAGCTCCATATTAAATAAACAAACAACCCAATCAAAAAATGGGCAGAAGACCTAAATAGACATTTCTCCAAAGAAGACATGCAGATGGCCAAGAGGCACATGAAAAGATGCTCCACCTCACTAATATTAGAGAAATGCAAATCAAAACTACAATGAGGTATCACCTCACACCGGTTAGAATGGGCATCATGAGAAAATCTACAAACAACAAATGCTGGAGAGGGTGTGGAGAAAAGGCAACCCTCTTGCACTGTTGATGGGAATGTAAATTGAAACAGCCACTATGGAGAACAGTATGGAGGTTCCTTAAAAACTAAACATAGAATTACCATATGACTCAGCAATACCACCATCGGGCATATACCCAGAAAAAACCATAATTCAAAAAGACATATGCATCCCAATGTTCACTGCAGCACTATTTACAATAGCCAGGTCATGGAAGCAATCTAAATGCCCACTGACAGATGAATGGATAAAGAAGAAGTGGTACATATATACAATGGAGCATTACTCATCCATAAAAAGGAACGAAATTGGGTCATTTGTAGAGATATGGATGGATCTAGAGACTGTCATACGGAGTGAAGTAAGCTAGAAAAAGAAAAAGAAATATTGTATATTAACGCATATATGTGCAATCTAGAAAAATGGTACAGATTAACCTGTTTGCAAGGCAGAAATAGAGAAACAGATGTAGAGAACTAAAGTATGACCAACAAGGGGGAAAGCAGGGGTAGGGGGATTGTGTTGGTGGGAAGAATTGGGAGATGAGGATTGACATATATGCACTAATATGTATAAAATAGATAACTAATAAGAACCTGCTGTATAAAAAAATACAATTAAATTTTAAAAATATATTTTAATTTGATTTAGTAATGAGACACCAATTAGACAGGTCTAAATTTTCCCCACCATTTAAACTGTTGTTATAGGTCATGTTAGCAGTAAAATATAAGTTCAGGTAACTACTCATATAATTTTCTTCCCAGTAATTTTAGAAAGTAGGGTCTCTTCTGTATCATATTTATATTTCAGGAAACAGAACCTTGGTGGAACATGATAATTTTCAAAGTATCTCACAATTAATTTGAGGCTTGGATTTGAATCTCTTTTAGTAGGGCTCAAATGAGAGAGACTACTGGATGAGGTTAAGCCTGCTGTGAAATCTGCTCTGCCAGTTGGGCCATATTATGTAAGAGGTGACAAGGAGGATGGGGATGCTAAGTGGAATCTTTTTCAGGCCCCAGTAAGAAAGTGGCATAAAGACCCTGTAATGGTTAATTTCATGTGTCATTCCCTCATAATAAGTCTCTTCCTATGTATCTGTATCTCTATCTCTGTCAGTCAGATTGGTTCTGTTACTCTGGAGAACTCTAATATAGACCTCCAAGGTTCTGTAGCAAAACCATGTCCTCCATGACAGAGAATCAATCACTCTTGAAAACAGCTACTGCTTTCTAGTAGGGTCTATAAATCAAGTGATGATTGGAGTTTTTCACCATGAGCTGGGTTTTCACAGATCCACTGAGTCATTAAGTTTGGAGATGTTTTGTCCCACATGGGCTGCTGTAACAAATTACCATAGACTGGATGGGTTAAACAAGAAACATTTATTTCTCACAGTTCTGACGCTAGAAGTCCAAAATCAGGTTACCAGAATGGTCAAGTTCTGGTGAGAGCTTTCTTTCTGGTGTACGGATAGCTGTCTTGATATTGTATCCTCACATGACGGAGAGAGAGAGAGATTAACATTATTCCTCTTCTTATGAAGAAACTAACCCCCATATGGGGGTTGCATTTTCATAATTCAATTGCTTCCCAAAGGCCCCACCTCCTATTACCATCCTATTGGAGTTAGGATATCAACATATGAACTTTGGCGGACACAAGTGTGCAGTCTGTAATGAATGGGAACTGCAATAATCTACTGTATGATAGAAAGGTACATCCAGGCCCAAACAAATTCGGACATCAAAAATAAATCATATGGACAAGAGGCCCGGGTTCTTGTAACATCAGTCTGTTGAATTGGTGCCTTTTTCTCAACTCACACTTATGGACACATAATGGCTTTCCTAGGACCAATCATCAGAAGAAGAAAAAGTTGGGCCTGGTTTACTCACCCAGGGATTTACATGACATGTTGATACTAGGGATAGACCTATTTAAGGATTTTGCCTAAAATATGGTGGAAAAGGATATAGGCAGAATTGAAGAGTGGTAATAATAGACGTTCACTTTGAATTCAAGGAGAAGGGCCGAAGATATAGGTAAATATGGAGTCTTAGACAGTAGCACATATGTTGCCTAGTACAAGTGCTTGGAAGGAAAAAGAAAAAAAAGAGAGAGAAAGAGACAAGGACATTTTGAAAAGAGTGATATGTGTTTCTAAGCTCTCAGTGTGCAGACATTTTGCTCTCCAGGAAGTAAAAAGAGGCACACAATAGCCAAGAGATTGGAGTGACTCGCTCTGTTGAATGTTAGCCATCCTCCCCCTTTAGTCACTCTAGTGCCGACGCAAAAGGCTCATGAATGAACTAGCCATGGCAGTTGGTTTGAAGGAAAACCTAGGCTAAGTCAAATAATCTTTTAAATTGCAGTGTCACCTGGGCCCTCCCAAGGAACATAGTCAGATGGTGGCTTCTCTTGTTTCACGTAAAAGTTGGTTAATATCTTCACCTCCTTAGTTTCTCAACCGTTTGTAATACTACTACATCAAAGCATTTCTATCCAGTCCACCTCATTTACTCTAGGTCATCATCATATTCAAGCTTCAAGAAATCATTCCAGCAGCATATTAGGACAGTTCCAGACATCCTTCCTAGGAAATTAAATCTCGTGTTAATGGAGAATGTTCTTATGTCAGTAAAGTTTTCCGCATCTAAGTTTACATTCTGCCACCCTAGAACCACTATCATCCGGAAGCTCTCACATACTGTTCAATGGATTTCATCCAAATATGTACTTGTAATGTCCTGGAATCCCTCTGAAGTTTAAACTGTTTCTTACTTACTAGGGACTCTCTCCACTGAGACTGAGCTGAGACCAACGTGAATTATTGTCTGGACCCAATTAGGGAAGGCAAGGAAGAATCATGAGGAGGCCAAGTGTTATTTTGTAAATCACCTGCTTCAGATGTGATTCTGAAAGTGTTTAGATAAGAAGAAACTGCTCTTCACAAAAAATAAAAGAGCTACTTTGCCAGCAGAAATTTCAAGAAAACTCAAGATTCTCAGACTCTGCTATCCAGATTTTCCCATGTAAGATTAAGGCTATCCTTACCTATCATGACACTCTCTTTGACATAGAATATCTGTCATGGCTGAACGTGCAATCTCTCATTGAGCTTTCCTATCTTCATTTGATCCTGAGGCTGATTTTCAGCACAGGCTGTCCTGAAGCTGCAAGAGTTTGGGGTTTTCTTAAATGCTGCTAGGAACTCTCCCGACTTTTAGAGTGTGCCTTGACTTGATAGTTGGTGAACCTGTCATTTCCTTAAGGCTTCCAAAGCAGTCACATAAAGCCAGGCAGCTTCACAGTTCTTATACTCATCATTGCCTTGTGATGTTCAAGGATCATAACCCAAATGGATTTTTTAAAAAAAAGAGGGGTCGGGACTTCCCCGCTGGTGCAGTGGTTAAGAATCCGCCTGCCAATGCAGGGGACACAGGTTCGATCCCTGGTCTGGGAAGATCCAGCATGCCACGGAGCAGCTGAGCCCGTGCGCCACAACTACTGAGCCTGCGCTCTAGAGCCCGCGAGCCACAACTACTGAAGCCCGTGTGCCTAGAGCCCATGCTCTGCAACAAGAGAAGCCACCACAATGAGAAGCCTGCACACTGCAACAAAGACCCAACACAGCCAATAAATAAATAAATAAATAAATTTATTAAAAAAAAAGAAGGGTCATAAATCACTGAAAAAAGAAATACAAATAAATTATCATTACAGGTACTATCATTGATAAGAACATATTAAGAATAACTTCAAAGCAACAGTTTTTTTTATTTTATTTTGCTTTTTTTACTTTATTTTGCTTTTTTTACTTTAGATTTTTAAAATATATTAAGGCATATTTTACATGTAGTAAAATGCACCCTTTTATAGTGTACAGTTCTGTGAGTTTTAACAATTGTATACAGTCATGTCACCATGACCACAATCAATATATGGAATAGTTCCATCAGTCTCTGAAATTCTTTCAAACCTCCTATCCTGAATCCCAGCCCCTCACAAACACTGTCCCTATAGTTACATGTTTTCCAGAACGTCATGTAAGTGATACCATATAGTGTGTAGCCTAGTGGATTCTTTCACTTAGCATAATGCAGTTGAGATTCACCTATGCTATTGCAAATGCCAATGTTTTATTCCCTTTTATTTCTGAATAGAATTCCATTGTATGAATACATGAAACCTTTGAGTTGCTTCTACTTGTATCACAATAAGTTTTCCAGTTAGCATGAAATGGACTAATTTTATGGAAAACACATGCTTTGTCAAAAAATAGAAAATTAAAAAGTATGAATAGTTCTAAATAGTTTTATATCTTTTTTTTAAAATTTCACAAAGTAAATTACAGGCCCAAATATGTTCACTAGTGACAGTCTAAATAGTTAAAGAAAAAATAATGCTAATCTTACACAGTTATTCCAAGGAATAGAAGAGAAGAACTATTTCCAATTCATTTTATGAGGCAGCAAAAAATAATAGCAAAATCAGACAAGCATATTAAAATATAGGGACATTAAAGGCCAATATCTTTCATGAACACAAATGTAAACACTCTTTTAAAATATCTAAAGCACATTAACAAAACAGATCCAGCAGTATCCAAAAGGAGTAATATATAATGGTTAAGTGGAATATACTATCGGGATATAAGGTTGTTTTAACATTTGAAATTCAGTAAGTATAACTTACCACATTAACACATATTAATATGTTAATACCAAACATATTGATGTTTAAATGTAATATTAAATGTATTAGCATGTTTTAATGTAATAATAAATGTATTAATGTATCTTAAATGTACTAGTCTGTTAAAACCAAAGGAAGTCCTTTGGTTCATCTCAATAGATACAGAAAGCATCACTTGAAAAATTCAACACTTATTTATCTTTTTTTTTAAGTCTAAGTAAAATAAAATAGGATAATAATCACTTCTCTGTCTTCTTCTGTTAGTTCAGAAACAAGACACATATCACCACTTCAAATTGATATTATACTGGCATTCCTACCCAGTGCAATAAGGCAATAAAAATAAATAAAATATATAAATGTCTGAAAGTAAAAATAAAACTAATATTATTTACAGGGATAGAATGATACTGGATTGGCCAAAAAGTTCGTTCGGGTTTTTCCAGAACATCCGCACAAACTTTTTGGCCAACCCAATACATGCATAAAATCCAAAGGAACCTATAAACATTTAGAATCAATGTTAATTTAGCAAGGTTGCTTGATGTGAACCTAGTATTCAAAAATCAACTGAATTTCTTATATTGGCAACAAACAGTCAGAAAATCAATGTAAAAATATAATTTCCAAATATACCGTATAGCATTGTTAATTATAGTCATCAATTGTATCTCAGTAAAACTTGAAAAAAATAAATATATTTTTAGTATCACCAAAAATTCTAACACATAAAATTTTAAACGACAGAAGCAGTATCTTGAGAGTTCCTGTGGCTTAACATACTGATATTTTATCTTTTAAAAAAAATTCATCTAGTGGTATGTAGTTATATCTCATGGTTTTAATTTTTATTTCCCTTATTTGTAATTGTATTAAGTGTATTTTATGAGTTTTTGTGCCATTTCTTTTATGTATGTGATATCTTTTCATATCATTTGCCTATTTAAAGAAAACTTACTTAAAATATAGTAAACATAATAGCAGTGTTGATAAATAAAATGTATATGAGGCACCACATAGATGTGTGGACTAAATTTGCTTATAAATTGAATAGACTGCAATCAGTGATAGAACACATAAACATACAAAACAGGGGACATTAGTATTTGGAGCCATTTTATTATGAAATTATTTGCCTATTCTGAAAGATGCCTTGGGGTTTGAGTAGGGCTTTGGCAGCCTTAGTGTCTCACGAGACAGAAGTTGGTTTCTGATGTTAAAATGCTAAGATATGGACATTTACATAACTCTAGTTATGTTTGAGAGTGTTAACTTCAAGAAGTTAGAATGTTCACAATTTCAGCTCAAAACTAGAAAATATAATGAAGATAAGGCCAATTTTAAAAAGAATAGATATACATTCATGCTAAAAATGGTCTCTAATATAAATTTGAAGATCGAATTAATGAACTAAAAGAGACTCCCTAATTTAACTTGAATAATGCAACACTGAAAGACAAAACAATGAAAAATTAAGAAGACAGGGTAAGAAATATAAAGGATATAGTGAGAAAATCTAACATAACTTGAATCACAGTCCAGAAGGAGAGATGATAGAAGTCTGGAACAGAAGTAATACTTAAAGAGAAAATAACTAAGAATTTTCAAAGCTTCATCAAAGATAGCAAGCCACAGATTTAAATTGTTAAATTCATGTAGGAAAAACAGCATTTACAAAGGATGTGATGTACAGCCATGTTTGAGTAACTTATGCAAACTTGTCTTCCTCTCAGAGCAACTATAAAACTGGAAAAAAATATGAGCAAACTTTTTTTCAGATATTGGACCATACACATGCAGATCAGTCTTGTTGAACTGAGAAGGCTGAGGTCAGATTTTGGTGCTGCTTAAGCTAGAATTTATAGGGAGAATACGGGAGAGGATAGAACTGCACAGAATTGAAGCTCCAAGGGTAAGTGGGCATTACCAGTGGTTCTTGACTGAGGAATTAGCTGCACATGTGCAAGGTGACTTTCCATAAGGCTTATGGATGAGCTGCTTCGGAAGGACTAGGAACTGAACAGAGGTGCCAGAGGTCATCCGGGACTGCGAGGAGCAGGAATTCTGTCCCAGCCTTGTTAGACTTACTGAGTACATTGGGCATTCAGTAGAGACTTCAGAAAGGCCATGCCTTAGGAGTAAGGACGTATGTCCTAGGATAAGGAAAAACGATTAAGGATATCACCAAAATAGGCAAGTCTCAACAAAAACTACAACCACTCAGAGAGGGTTAAGGAGATCCTCTAATAAATTTGGTAGTTTAATTCTTGATAAATTTAAAACATTTAATGGACAGTATATATTGTAAAAGGACCAAATGGGAAATATAGAAAAATACAGTATCAGAAATTAATAATTTATTAGTTGAACATAACAGTAGATGGGAGATGGCAGCAATAAGAGAGTCAATAAACTTAGAGAGATTGGTAGGAGTTGTCTAATTACTAGGAAAGGGAGAAAAATAATGAAAAACAAACAGCCTCAGTGACACTCAGAGAGAAAAGAGAGAGAAATATTTAAAGAAAGAATGGTCAAAACAAATTCCTCAAATTTAGTTTAAAGCATCAAACTACATTTCCGAGAAGTTTGATTAACCCTAAGCATTTTAATACAAAGAATAATATACCTAGACACATCGTAGTCAAAAGCTGAAAGTAAAATAAGAAGAATAAATCGTGAAAGCACTCGAAAGTGGCAGTGAAGAGACATATTACATGTAGGAAAACAACAAAATGAATAATGGTTGACTTCTCATTAGGAACAGTGGGGAATAGAGATTAATTGAAAAGCATGTTTAAATTGCTGAGCAATGAAACAAAAAAAAATCTATCAACTTAGTATTCCATATTTAATGAAAATGTTCTCCAAAAATGATAGTAAATATATTTTCAGATAAACCAAATCTGATAGGACTTGAGGCCAATAGACTTGCACTGAAATAAATGTGAAGATTTCTTCAAGATGAAGGGAAATAGAACCAGATGGCTACTTGAATGTACAGTAAATATAGAAGAAAACGAGAGATGGTAAATATGTGCAAGTATAAAAGACTATTCTTAATTTCCTTAAAAGACATCTGCATGTTTAAGACAAAAAAAATTAATGTAGGGTTTATAATACATGTAGAAGTAAAATGTATCAATTTATAGCCCAAAAAACACCCCAGTAACAATTAGAATTATACTTTTGTAGGGTTTTCTTTGTATTTTATGTAAGTTGTCATAACATTAATTCTAATGAGATTTTATAGGTTAAGGGTACATATTGTAAACTCTAGAGTAGTCTTTCTCAGCCAAGGGTTTGCAGGAAAATTAAGCTCTACAGAAAATTATTTGTATCACTATTTTCTACATTCTTGTATGGTTGATACATAGCTAATACTGTTAAGAGTTACATAGGAGATAAATTAATTCATTATATAGTCAGTGCCTTAGACCTTGGAACTTACTTCTCTCACAGGAACTGGTTGAGAAAAACTGAGGTAGCTAAAAAACAAAACAAAACAAATTATATTCTTACTCAACATACTCTTCATGGGTGATTTATTAATTTCTGAAACTTCAACTAGTATGCATTAATTCATATCTCCCCAGTATACAACAGCACACATTTGTGTTTAAAACTTCACACTACCATTGTCACTTACCTATTAAATATTTACCTTTGCACTCAAAACCTATATATATATAAAACATGCCACGCCATTTTATTCTCCAAATATAGTACTCCTAGGTTTCTTATCTCAGAGAATGACAAAACTCTCCATGCAGTTGCACAAGCCAGGTACTTAGTCAGTGCCCTTCCCTACTGCTCACCTCTTCCTCATCTGGGATCTCATAGTTGCAAGACCTAGACCATGTAGCAGTTGTTGAGAAGCAATGTTCTGAATAGTTTTCTGAGGTGCACACCTGTGCAATTGTAAAAATATTGTAGAATAAGAGTTAAGTTTACCTGTTTGGCCCTGAATCATTATTATACAAATGCTCTTAACAATGTGATATAATTTTAGAAGTCCAGTGTGCTATCCATTGCACTACAGAGCCAGGCTGTGATATAATTTTTGTTTAATAGTGCATGGACTACACCTAGTAGAAGGAACCCACTTAAAACACTGAGGTGCAGTCCCCCCCCCCACACTAACTATGCTAGTGATACTTACAGAAGTTGAGGTGTCTTTCCTGGGGAGATAAGAGAAACAGCTCTCTAATTGGAACCCCCAGGTGTACCATAGTTTTCTTCAATGTATTATGGTTTGTTTTTTGTTTTATTTTTAGTTTTTGTTAAGAAACCTGTTTCACAAACATGTTTGGAATTGTTTTAATGTCTTAAAACATTTAGTTCATCCAGCAAGTTACAGATGTAGCTTACACTAGATGAAAAAGATCTGATGATCACTTTATGAGAAAGAATATTTTAGGGTGGACAGAATGGAAAAGTACGCATTCCTCAGCCAAATCAATGAACTTAATGGGTATTCTAGGTAGAAGAATTTATTGCCACAATAAGGGAAATTTTACCATCAAACAGAAATACTTTAATCATATTCCTTATCCAATTATCTAAATGAGTATACTGTGAATAGAAAGTAATTAGGGATACACAAGCTCAATTTAACACACCTTGGTTTTACTCCTTGTCTTCTAATGCCATTTGATGTGAATGTGCCTAGAATCCCCCAGGTAAAAGATATTATGGGCCCTATAAAATTAATTAACCAAAAGAAAAATCTAATTGATTAGGGGATTGAAGAGACATTACTACTCATTAGATAATACAAGTCCTGGCAGTCACAGATGCATCCATTTGTCCATTTTCTATGTTAAATTAAGTAATCAAGGTTTATGTGGCTGGATTGTAAATATAAATATTTGTCCTTTTTCTAAGAACAAATTTGTCCTTGCATTAAATTATAACCCTTGATTGCTAAAGTTCAACTGGACTGGAAAGGGGAAAATGGAGATATATTGATGCCCGAGTAAAGGGGTCAAATAAACTATAGTCTTTTGACAAAACCATGTGACATGTGATAGAGGATAAATCTCTTCCTAGTGGGTCAAATTAAGGTTTGAGTGAGGTTAAGCTTCTTGCTGACAGAAAATCTACCAGTTTCTCTCACAGTCTGTGTAATGGACTTGACTAGAAATTCAGCTATGCCTGAGTTAATGAGTGGCACTGCCACTGCTGTGACTGTCATCTGACCAAATGCCTTTGGTGGAGTTTCCAAGTGGCAAGAGGCCAAACACATGAACCCAAAGACCCGGTGTTTGTGCCTGGAATAAAAGAAAATGGAGCAGCTGGTTTGGCTCTCACTCATGCTCTGATCCTCTCAGAGAAGTGCTGAAGGACAATCAAAAACAGGTGAGGGGCTACTGTCTGGTCAGAAAAGCCATGCAAGTTACATCGCAGCCTGATTTTCAAAGTGGTTGCAGCAAATTGACAAAAACCTATCATCTCAAAGGGAAATTTTGCATAACTTTCCAAACTCTGTGATTGAAGATTGACTTCACCTTCAGTTGAAACAGAATCAAAATCTACTGCCTATGCATCTTCATGCTGGTTTAACCGTACATTGGAATCTGATCAGTTGTTCTCCACCACAATCCAGTGACCACTTACAAAACAAGACTTAAAAAATCCTGAAATGGGGCTTCCCTGGTGGCGCAGTGGTTGAGAGTCTGCCTGCCAATGCAGGGGACACGGGTTCGAGCCCTGGTCTGGGAAGATCCCACATGCCGCGGAGCAACTAGGCCCGTGAGCCACAACTGCTGAGCCTGCGCGTCTGGAGCCTGTGCTCCGCAACAAGAGAGGCCGCGATGGTGAGAGGCCCACGCACCGCGATGAGGAGTGGCCCCCGCTTGCCGCAACTAGAGGAAGCCCTCGCGCAGAAACGAAGACCCAACACAGCCAAATAAATAAATAAATAATAATTAAAGGTGCTAATAATTAAAAAAAAAAAAATCCTGAAATGACAACTAAAGACCACTATTTGAAAGTCTAAAAAGGAAAAGAAAGACTGCTCCCTTAAGAAGACTAACCCAGAAATAAAAATTTTGTGTGTGTGAGTGTGTTATGACTGAACATTCAGATGTGATAAAGCCTCTGATACCCTGATAATATTTATAAATGAGAAACTTTCTAAATGAGATGAAAACAATAACAGTAAAGAGTACTGAAAACAGTACTTTGGTATGTTAAGCACTGTGTCAAATAGAGGTGGTTAAGAAAGGCATGGGGTGATGTTATCTTGCTAAATTGATTTTGAAAGATCCAAGTGCCTTGTTCCAAAATAATAACTTCTTATGTAAAATAGGACATATGTAATCTCGGTATCCTTCCCATGTAGATCCTATGACTTGTGATATTATTGATCTCACTGTTCTATACATCATCAGGATATACAGTTCTTTGTGCCAGCGTTTAAAATGAATTTCTAAATCATATGTGTTTGGCTCCTGCACTAATGAATCAAGAATTGAAAGATGTTGAAAATAATGTAATTGTGAATAGAATAGCCATGGATTATTTGTTTTCTTAGAACAGGGTCACATTTTTATTTGGTATTTAGAATTGAGTCACATTGTAAGTATTATAAACATGGATTTCTTCAAGTAGCTGATGATTTTAATCCTGATGAACAAGACATTACAACACTGGTTCTGACAGAACTCTAGAAACTAGAAAACTAGCATGTAGCTTTGTATCTGTACAATCATAAGAAAAAATAATTAAGAACATTGTACACCTGCTGAGACATGAATTTTTGTTATAAAAAATGCTCATAACAATCTGCCATAATGTGTACTAGATCACATACATCTGCTAATTGATAAAACAGATCTAGGATTTTCTGGAAAGGCTTTTGTGCTACTTGTCTTAGGTTGCATAGGGACGGTGAAATTTATTTGCTGGCAAAAAAATTTAAGCAGCTCTCTAATAGGAGCCACCATTTATTTATTCTGTGATTCTGCATCTCTTCAATATTTTGTATTATTTTCTGTGAAATGCCTAACATTTTGCAGGTATTTTTGTAAAAGGTTGGGGGAAACAATCAACAGAGGTCAGAATTTAAAGAAAGTAGTTTGGGAACATTGCAGTGAGGGAATGAAAAAGGGATCAAAGGGAGGCAGGGAAAAACACTTGTGAAATGACACAGGCCCACTAAAATACTGAGACTTACTCGTAAGAGTATAGACTGTCCTCCCCCCTTCCCCACACCTTTCAAACAACACCAGCAAAGCTCCAGTATAATAACAGTGGATTACAGATGAAAGAGCTGCATGATACAGACTCTTTCTGAGAAGGAATACTTAGGAAGTCCAAAGTCAAGAGGGGAGACACAAGGACAAACAAGGACACTAGAGGAATTTGAAGATTCTGGCATCTGTAGCTATGGAGAAATGTTAAACACAACCCAGCTTCTAGCCATATTAACATAAAATTTCATGCTGAAGGCCTGTTTACCTCAGTTCCTATTACCCAATATATCATGTCCAACTTTTAACAAAAAAATGCAAGACATGCTAAAAAGCGAGAAAAAACAATCTGAAGATCACAAGCAAGCAAAACAACCAGACTTAGTTATGACACATATTGGAATTACCAGACAGAGGGTTTTAAATAACTGTAATTATTCTGTTAAGGGATCTAATTGAAAAAACAGACAATGTGAGAAAACAGATGGATAATGTAAGCAAAGAGATGTAAATTCTAAACAAAAAAGAAATCAATAACAAAGGAAATCCTGGAAGTCAAAAACATAGTAACTAAGAAATGAAGAATACTTTTAATGAGCTCTTCAGTAGACATGACATGGCTGAGGAAAGAATCAGTGAGTCAGAGATGCATTAAGAGAAATTTTCCAAGCTGAAGAGCAGAGAGAAAATAATAATAAAGAGAAAGAGAGAAAAAAAGATGGAAGAAAGAAAGGAGAAAGGAGAGAGGAAGGAAGGAAGAAAGGGAGGGAGGGAAGGAAGGAAGAAAGGAAAGAAGGAATGGAGGGGAAGGGAGCAAATAAGACATATTTGAAGGAGTAAGAGATGAGAACTGTCTTCTCTAAAATTAAAGACAGACACAAAACCACAGATCCAGGAAGCTCAGAAAACAGCAAGCAAAATAAAAAAACAAAAGAAACGCATATAGGAGTATCATATTCAAACTTCAGAAAAGCAATGACAAAAAGAAAATCTTGAAAGAAGTGAGGGGTGGTGAATGGGGATCCTGTAGAGGAATAAGAATAAGAATTACAACAAACTCCTTGTCAGAAACTATGAGAGGAAAGAGTGGAGTCAAATGTTTAAAGTGTTGGTATAAACAAACAAAAACACTGACCTAGAATTCTATATCCAGCAAAATTATCCTTCAGAGTTTCAGGAGGAATAAAGACATTCTCAGCCAAAAGCTGGGGTAATTCATCATGAGAAGATGTGCCCAACAAGACATGTTAAAGAAGTTATTTAGGCAGAAAAAAATGATATAGGTCAGAAACTTGCATCTAAATAAATAACGAGCATCAAAGAAGGATTAAATAAAGATAACATAAATAATTATATGTTAACTTTTTCCTAATTGATCTAAAGTATAACTGTATAAATTAATAATAGTAATATATTGGGTAATGTGAAATGGCTAAGTGAAATGTCAAAAGAGACAGAAGAATTAAGAATACTCTATTTTAAGGTGTCTCCACTATATTAAATGTGAACTGCACATAGTGAATTCAATACAAATATCACAGTATAGAAAGTGGTTTAAAAAAAAAAAAGGACAGTGGAGAAACATGACAGACACTACCTCAACCAGGCAGTCAAGGTATATATCAGTAATATTGATTCAGGTTGATAATTTGTATCTTTTATATGATGTGATAAAATGGCATTTCACCTGTGTGGTTTTCTGCCCCCAAACTCATAACCCAGGTGTAATCATGAGAAAAACATCAAGCAATTCTTCTTTGAGGGATATTCTATGAACTGCTTCAGCGAGTAATACTCAGAATTGTCAAGGTCATCCAAACCAAGGAAAGTCTGAGGAAATATCATAGCCAAGAGGAACCCAAGGAGACATGATGACTAAAAGTAGTGTGATATCCTGGACATAATCCTAAATCAGAGAAAGATCATCAGGGTAAAAAAAAAAAAAAAACTAAGGAAATATGAATAAAGTATGGATATAGGTTAATAATAATGTATCAATATTGGTTTAAATAATTCTGATAAATATGCCATACTAATGTAAGATATTAACAATAGGCCAGACTGGGTTTGTGAATACATGAACTCTGTCATATCTTTTCAACTTTTCTGTAAATCTAAAAGTTTTCTAAAATAAATTGTTTATTTAAAAACTGAATGAGGACTATTTTCCTACTTCCAATGGAACAACATTAAAGCAGCCAAACTAGTGAAAATCAGGGCTCCGTAGCCTAATGGCAGGAGGAAATGGCATGTTAGAAAGATTAATATCAATAAAGTATGTCTCTTCCTTCTTTAGAGGATGTATTCTGAGCCCTCTAGAGAGCTTATCTCCTCAAATTTGAACAAGTAAGCAAAGACTTAGACTCAACAGAGATAATATAATAGTCCAATAAATTCACTCACTGAAAATAAGAGCATTCTGTAATGGGACCAATAGTAAGAGATTTGGGAAGACATGGGGAGCAGTGATTCATTTATATTTGACAGAGAGTTGCACTGTGTATCAAATGTACTACAAAAATCTGCCCCTTTCACTTTACTAAAATTTTAGTAGTAAGTACTAATTTTGATTAGTTGATGGAGTTCAAGAAAATTGGAAAAAACTATTATTTGTGCTTCATTGTTACTATTATGTATGACATAGAGCTAAATTTTGCTAATCCTGAATGATCTGAAGTTTTGGATGTGTATGAATCTAGGATTTGACAGAGCTTTGAATTTTTTTAATTAATTTTTATTGGAGTATAGTTGATTTACAATGTGTTAATTTCAGATGTACAGCAAAGTGAATCAGTTATACATATATGTATATCCACTCTTTTTTTTTATTATATTCCCATATAGGTCATTACACAATATTGAATAGAGTTTCCTGTACTATACAGTAGATTCTTTTTAGTTATCTATTTTATATGGATCTTTGAATTTGAATCTTGTGCTCTGAGGTTCATTTAAGAGTTACTTAGTTATCAGTGTTTAAAACTAGACTTTCCTTCTATGAGGAAAGGCTGACGTGGCATTCCTACCCCTCGGAGGATGATGACAAAAAAGATGACAAGAATTAACTGTCCTGAGTACCAGCCCCTGTCACATCTGACTGTGGGTTTCAAGTGGGGAAAGAAGGAGTTCTACTTGTCTTGACACCGTAGAGGGGGCTTGAGCAGATGTCCTTTGAAGAGCCAGTATAGTTTCTGTGCCCTACAGCAGCCCAAGTGCTTTAAAGCCGTTCCATGCTGTATAGTTTGCACACCCATCCCAGTGGAGGGGAAGGAGGGTCAGTGTTTTAAGGCAACCCATTCTGAACTTTGCTGAGAAAAGCAAAGGGCCTTCTATGAAGGACAAAACTTGCAGAATGGGATGTGGGAGAGCAAAAGATACTATAGATCTTCAAAGAGCATCTCCACAACCCACAGCCTTCTTCCCAATAGTGTTAACTCTGCATTTTTACAGCGTAGCATGTATGTAGTTTTTGGCTATTTCTGGTGTATTATTTGGGGTGGGAGGGATGGGGTGGGAAAGAAGGGAGATGGGTTAGGATCATTTTTGTTAAAATTTGGGGCCTGTTGGGGGGAAATGGTGAAAGAAAGGAAAGAACAACTAATGATGATTTGGTTCTGTGTCCAGAATATTTCATCCTTTCAAAAAATGTCGTTGGCAACCTAAATGAGGACTGTGAGAGACTGTTTAAAAGCTGTGAATGCCTGAAACTTAGAAACCAAGGTGTTCCCTGTCTGAGCTTAATGCTGTTCCCAAAAAGCATTGAGCTTTGGTAACTTCTTAACTTCCCAGTTGGGAAGTTACCAAAGCTGCCATTTGGAGGATGGAAACTGGTTGAGGAAAAGTCTTATTGGAGTGTATACACAGGCAGATCATTCTGTCTTAGAGGTGCTAATTCTTGAAATTGACAAGAAGACCCTTTCTTTTCCAATTTTGAAGTTATAAATATCAGCTTCTCCATCCAAGCCACTGGCTGAAGTATTTGGGGAAGGGCAGAGGGAGGTATAGGAGATGGGAGAGTAGGCAAAGACAGGGGCCGGTGCTCTTGGGGTGGAAAACTCTTGGAGCCTCTGTTTTTTGAACTTTGAAACCATTGGTGGCAGGGTTCAGTCACTGACAGCACAAGTTCACTGAGTCACTTCAAGAGTTGAATGATTTCTGAAGCCCTGGTCTCAGGAGAAGATTAAATTTTCATACTGGGGCAGTGGTTCACTTTAAAACAAAACAAATTTTTTTAATCCTAAGAATGAACTAAAACCCAAAATGCTGTCTTGGATCATGAGATCCATCAGTTCTTGACATCATTTAGACCTGCATCTAGAACTCCGTTGTAAACTCTTTTTACATGTGTTAGGTTTCTGTGAAAACTTTTGTTTAAATGTTAAACTTCATACCAACACTGTCAGTTTTTGTCTTAATAAAACTATAGATTAAAAAAAAAAAAACAAAACTAGACAACAACCCAGCAACCATACTAACACATCATTGTGCTGATTGTATAAATATCATTTAGAAAGAAAACCTTTGTTGTTACTTCTGAATTTGGGGGAGATATGCTACTTTTATCTACAAGTACTGGCAGTACCTTATAATTTAAAATTATATCTGTTGCATTGAAAGTATTGATGTCTGGATTACAAAAGTATACACCATTGGGGGAAAAGGGCTTTAAAATTTCTTCTACACATAAATCACGTTTCTATGAAAAATCATGCAAAATTTAAAAGAAGGGACAAAATACAAATTGCATCTTTTGAGAAAACTTGAAAGCTACTAAGACAGCAAGCATCAGATTGGAAGGATTCCAGAGAAAAAGGAAGTAACTTGGAGTATTTCCTACATTCTATATCATCTAAGAAATCAAGCACAAAATGGACTTAAGCAGGTACACTGAACTGAACTTGATCCAGCTTCACAGAGCTACCTAGAGAAATAAAATTAAAATTAACTAGATTATCTAAGGAGGGAGGTCTCTAGATAAGTCACAGGGTTCTAACTAGGACCTGGTGGGGGTCCTAGTTGTGCTAAATATAGATTAGTAACAATGCGTGCACACACGCGCACACACACACACACACACACACACACACCCTGAAATGAAGAATCAAGTGAGCTCTGTCCAAGACTGCATTAAAATCATCTGCCTTATTCTTGGCAGAAATAGAAAACACAATCCTAGTATTTATGAATATTATTTAGCCATGAGAAAGGAAATCATGCCATTTGTGACAACGTGGTTGGATCTTGAGAGCATTATGCTAAGTGAAGTAAGTCAGAAAGAAAAAGACAAGTATTGTATGATATTATTTGTAAGTGGAATCTAAAAAAGCCAAACTTTCAGAAACAGAGAGTAGAATGGTGGCTACCAGGGGTGGAGGGTAGGGGGAAAGGAAGATGGTAGTCAAAGAGTATAAACTTCCAGTTAGAAGATGAATAAGTTCTGGGGATCTAATGCTCAGCATTGGTGATTATAGTTAACAATACTGTATCATATACTTGAAAGTTGCTAATAGAGCAGATCTTAAAAGTTCTTACCATAAAATTTTAAAATATGGTAATTATGTGATGTGATGGAGGTGTTAGCTACAGTGGTTCTTATATTGCAATATATGTGTATCAAGTCAACGCATTGTCCACTTAAATTATACATGTAACATGTCAATTTTAGCTCAATAAATCTGTAAAAATGATCTGCCTTAATTCTAATAGTATTCCATAAAACAAAATCAGTATTCTCTTAATAAAGATAGCATCTGCTAGAATTTTAAGTATTTTTTTCATGCATAATGTCTGCTACTAAACCAAAAGTACCAGGTATTTCTGGGCACAAGTCCAAATGTCCAAAAGGTTAAATAAAAGCAACAAAGAGAAAAATAATTATAGTAATTTGAGTATTAAAGTTATCATACATGATATTTAAATAACTGTGATTTATATGTTTAAGAAATAGATGAGACGATACAGGATTTCACCAGGAATTGGAATCAGTTCAGCTATTAACTTTAAACTCAAAGGTTGTAAAACACAATAACCCAATTAATTATGCAATAGATGTACTTAACAGAAGATAAGTCACTGCAGAGGATATGTGAACTTGAAATAATAACAGTAGAAAATATCCAAATAGAGAATAAAATGGCAGGAACATATGAGACATATGGGAAACAGTGAAAAGATCTGACATATATATAATGCAATTTTAGAAGAAAAGGAGAGAATTGGGAAAACCCAGTACTTAATAGAAATAATGGTTGAGAATTTTCCAAAACTACTGAATGATATCAACCCAGAGATAGAGCATTCCTTACAAATCTTAGGTATGATAAATAAAAAGGAACTCATATCTAGGTATATCATACTAAGTGATTAAACATTTTAAAATAATGATAAAGGGAAACTCTTAATTGTAAGTTAGAAATATTACTTTAAGTATCAACACTGACATTAAGAGGTGATTTTCCAAAAGAAACATTGGAGTTCAGAAGACACTGGAATTGATATTTCAAAGGGTTAAAAAAGTATATTCCAACCTAGAAATCTAAATTTAATGAAAATATCCCTCAAAGTTAAAGTTACAAAAAGACATTCTCAAGACAAACAAAAACAAACAAATTTGTCACTTATAGAACTGCAGTAAATATTGGTAGAAAGAAAATTATTTCAAATAAATACATGGAAAAGTTGGCAAGATTTATGAGCAAAAAAGGGGGCACATACATGCATAATTCTAAAATGTTGACTGAAAATAAAAACAAAAAATCTAATAGCAGTGATAATATCTTATAGGGTTCAAAATATGTGTAAGGTTTTGGGTTCCTGTAGGATAATGCTGGTTGCCTAAATCCTAATCTCTCAAACTTTCCTCAAAAACACCATAAAGATTAAATAATAAAAGCAAAAATATTAGACTGAGAGATGATAATATTAGAAATAAATTATTATTGAAGAACAGAGTTGGGAATAAGGCAATTTGGAATGAGGAGATATACTTTGGAACTCAGAAGTAAAGGGCAAAATAGAAGCAAGTAGTGAAAATCAAGGACCCTACAAAAACAAATATGAAATATAAAATTAAAATATACCCTATCCCACTGTGCTTCAAAAGGCAGTATCATTTAAAGCCATTGTACTAACTTCATTAAAAGCAAAAGATACCCATGAACTAAGAACCATAGAATGCTATCTAACCCTAACTACCATTCTAACTTTCTGGTTCAGGAAAAGTTAAAACATTTTAAAATGAATAGAAAAAATACAGTCAAGGAGCTAGCCAAGCTACTAAAATAATGAAACAATATAAGAATTAGAAAATTTTAGCTGATAAAATTCTACTTAAAAAATTACGTGACAACTTGATTTAAATATTCTTTAAAAATAAAAGAAGTTAATGAATCATGACATTCAAGTTGTTTCCTATATATCTACACCCAGTGGAATAGAGTATTGAAGATTCATTTATGGCACCAGGTGTAAGATGTACTAAATGGAGGCAATGTATGATTTGAATCAGTGACAAATACATGCTTTTTTTTATTCTCCTACTGTCATACTGTACAAGTATGGGAAACAAAATATGGAAGTAGGAGCAACTCTGTTTCCCATTGAATAAGTGTTGATTTCTATTTATGAATCTTCGAACTCTGTACATTTGTAGACATGGTTCCCAGGGGCAGAGTACTTCTACCAGAGGATACAACAGTATGCCATTGAACCTGAAGTCAAGAGAACCATTTGTAGCTTTGAGACCCCTTATTCCATTGACCAAAGGCTAGGAAGGAGGTTACTGTATTGGTTGGGGTAATTGATCCTAATTATTCTGAGAAATTAGTTTGCTTCTATACATTTTGAATGAGGCACCTGTAAATACCATGCCTATTAGCAAAAGTTAATGAAATATGATAGGAATCAATGAAAGTGTGAGCAGGATCACTGAGGCTACAGATTGTTTAGAAATTAAAGTTTTGTTCACCCCTCAAACTCACACCACTCTCTTCCTTTGCCATATAGCTCCCTGTTATGCTCTGCAGTTTGTTGGCTTTAGATGTAGACTTGCAGGCCAAGATGGGAGAGGGGACTTGCTTCTTCTACTTTGCTCGCTATTCCTAGAAACTCCCCTCTAGCAAGGGCCCTTCACCTGCTCAGAATTCACCTTTGTGAAGCTATTCCTTCAGGCTCCACAGATATCATCACCATCTAGATGGCATCATTTCTCAGAGGCATGGATCCTACAAATTTGGAACCTCTCTTCCCAATTTTTAGTTTCAGATAACCTCAATTTGATGTTGCTGTACAGCCTTCAGGTTGGATTTAAATTTTACGATTTAAAAATTATAAATAACAATTGTATATTATGCAACACAGTTGGTAACAGAATTGGTTGTGGGTGAGAGACCCCACCTATTCTTCTGCCAAGTGTGTCATGGTGCTGCCAGACACTGGCTCCTCCATGAGATGCATCAGGGTAGGCACCCCATCCTTCCCTGGGTCCTGCACAGACTCAAACTGAGGCAAAGAACAGCAGAGTCACACGGTACTGTCCCTGTATGGACAGGGATTGGAGCACCAGGGGTCAGGAAATCGACAGCTAAGAACCAGACTCAGGCCATCAGGGAGGCAGTGGGAAATAGGTCCATGTGTGAGCTAGGGACCCACTCCCCAGGCATATGAGTCATTGTCCCATCTGAATTCACATGTAGAGCACAAATTCAAAGATAAAATTGTTAAGAATTTTAAGATGGTAACCACAGACCATTAAATTCTTTCTACATGGGATTTTGTGCAACTCTACTGGTGGCATACATGTGATGCTGACTCTGTAGAGTGACGAAGTAAATGGGAGCACTATACTATACTATTACTTAATAATGAAAGCAGATTGCCCATTTTCAAGTTCTGTGGAATATGGATGAAAGGATGAGGTCTGATTAACTTTCTAATTGTTTCTATAAATTAAATGCCAGTCTTGTAACAGGTAATTTTTTCCCCAGAAGAAACAGAATCATTTCCTCAAAATATCTGACTCAATTGCAGAATTGTTCTATAAATTGCAGTTTTCTGTTTTCTTAAAATTGTAAGGGTTTTATAAGTATATGATACCTCTACAGAAGTAACTTTGCATCATATATATTGATAAATTTATTAAATACTTAATGTGCTCTGGAATCATTTTATTGCATTTAAATTAAATAAACTTAGGTATTAAATGTGGTTTTATACAATTTTTGTTTTCTTGGTTCTGTATACTAAATAAGTACAGCATATGGGACCACTTGTCAGAGATGGCAACTTTCTTTTTTCCATGATTACAAAATTCTTGAAAAATGGACTTACTGACAGTTGGAGAAGAAAGAGGTAATAATGCACATGGTCTCTGATTCATTTTTCTTTGATTACCCTATGGGTAAAAGGAACGTAGATGAATAGCCCAATTTCTTTACACACTTGCTAATGATTATCCTCCTGTAAATAGGCAAATATATTTTTTAGATGAAGAGACCTTGTTATGAAACGCTTTGAGCAGGATGTCCTTAATTTAGAATTGTTTATGTCAAAAAAACCTAGGATTAATGGATTTATTATGTCTGGCTTTCTGTAGAATATCACATAAGCTGTACAACATCCGGGACAAAAAAAAAGAGCCGTTTCATAACCTATATACTCCCTGCTGTGTGAGGCAATAACTGGTACACCTTGTTAGATAGAGATCCCATTCATTACCCTGGGCCAAAGATCCCATGTCTGATATGTGAAGGAAGGAATGGCTCAGGCCTCTCTGTTTCACCTGTACCTCCTTATTGATTGGATCACTAAAACTATTAATAATGCTTGGTAATGGGTAAGGTCTCTGATTTGTTTGAGTCAAGTTTGACAATCCAATCCTTTGCCTTATTACAAAGGTATTTGAATTTAAACATAAATATAAAATAGGCATCTCAAAACCATATATTATAAACAACTTGCCCAATAAAATTATGAATTTCAAAACAGTGCTCTTTGAAATTATTAAGCCATTTATCTGGAAAAAGAAGGAAGAAAAATTCTTGATGTTGATTATGCAATTGTATGCACTTAAAACATTTTAGAGGCTGTCAACTTCTTGGTCCATCAACCTTAACAGCAACCCATAAAAATGTTCTTGTTTTGTATATCTTTAATTTGGAAAGCAGAGTAGCATGATGTTCTGCAGCTTCCATAGCAACTGTCACTTACATTAGGGACATAAGTTTGTTTCCGTACAGCACCTTATCTCTACTGAAGATTTTGCCATAAACCTTGATCTTTAATAAATAAATTCATGAAGCTTTTAATTGGCACAGTACATACGATTGTAATATATAATATGATAGCACCTTCGAACATTGATTTCACTTAATCTTTAACCTGACATATTGCAGGTTTTACAGTAGCTGTTCTCACATTGAGACTCCATCTGTTAATGGCAGAAAACAACATTGCTATACTCCAGGAAGCTGCCAAAAAGTGTAAATGATTTGATATGCAGCTAACTGTAGAGTTCAAGTATACTCCATGATGCTCTTTTTGCATTCCCCATTTACATAGGAATAACCTTTGAACAAAACTGATAAGAATCCCTGTAGATCAGACTTCTTAAGACATGATAGAAACAATAATAAATTATATCTATTATTGTTGATGTGCAAAAAAATTTGTAGCATCTCTCAAAGAAGTACCTCAGCATTCTGACAGAACTATTAAACCTCTTAGTTCATGTCAGTGAGCTTAGTTAATGTTACCAAATGTTTGCTTGAGCCTTACTAGTCAGTTTATCCTTTAAGTCACACTACCTTGATTGTATTAGTTACAGGGTTTCAACTAATCCTTCCAGGCATGCCAAAATGGAATGATGTATGCATTCAAAAGTATTTTATTTCTTGGAAAGTCTTCGAAAAAAGCAAAAGAAACTTGCCCACAGATTAAATAGAACAGTGCTTCTTGACAAATAGAGTCTTTTTCTAGGTCAGATTTGGCACCTACTGTGTGCCAGGAAATTTGCTGCATGCTGGATTTACAGACACTACAAAATGTTTTCTGCCCTCAGATGACACACTGATTAGTTACTGAGAAAGATGCATAGGCATGTAACTAGAAAGCAATCCATTAAGCATAGGTAAGGCAAGAGAGAGAGAAGGTAATGCAGCAGTTTAGGATAATGAAAAGACCTCAGAATTTTCAGTGAAACTAATTTAAATTAAAACAAACTTTAATATATTTTCACAAAGTTGATTATTTCTTCAATGAGTTGATTTAGGTTTAGAGATATTTTATCAACAACACATATAATGACACTATGATACATTAAATAATTTACTATTCGTAATCATACTATTTGCTTGATTATTCTAATATTTTCAGTTCTTCTCCATCTTACCTGAAGTAGTAATTTACATACAGCCAGTAACCGTAAAGTGTAGAAAAATCTCAAAATGTAACACTATATTTGATAAAAGCTAAATTTCCTGTTTAAAGATTAGTAATCCCTCAAAGAATCAAAAAGAAAACTTCTAGTCTTTACCTGTAGATAACAGTGTTCTAGAAAATGCAAAATACTTTAAGGAAGAGGAAATACTAGACATTAGAATATAGGAAAACAAGGTATGAATAAACTGTATACTGTTGGAAAAAATACTATGAGAATCAAATTAAAATTGTTGATCCAAAATTTCACTAGTATAAAAGAGTGCAAATACTTGGCTGGAATAGGTGTTTGTTTGTGTGACTTGTTGTATATATATATATATATATCTGAGAAGTAATTCTTTCCTATCTTTGTATTAAGAGGAGATGGAAATATTATAGGAAATTACATATTTATTATTTATGTATGTATCCTTCATCTTTAGCAGTGTATTTTCTTGCCCAGCATAACTGAAATATTTGCCAAAATGATAAACGTTTCCCTAATATTCATAATTATCATTTATTGTGTGCTGTTTTCATGCTGGGCACCTTTTAAATTATTTTGCATGCTTTAGCTCATTTAGTCTTCAAATCAGCTGTGATGTACATACTATTATCCTTACAGATGGTAAAATGAGGCAGAGAGCATAAGTAGTTTACCCCGTGTCAGAAGTGGTAAGCACCAGAGCTGGACCGGCAGCCACGCGGTGCATCTTCAAGCTCGAAATGCTTAACCACTACTTTCTATTTCCATGCTGTAAGAACTACTGTTTTGAGAAAATTAACTCAGACTTCTTCACATCGCCATGCATAGCAAAGTGACTACAAATAAAAAGTAAAATTTTACCATGTCACTGACTCACATAAAATTTTTTATGCTTTTCGTATAGTGATAGAAAAGTATAATGAAACACTGTGTTTAAAAGAATTTTTGAAACTAGAGGCAAAAAGCAATGGCCAAAACATTATTTTCTTGCTTAAATGTAATCATCATGTGAAGAAATTGTTAGTCTCAAACATATTCCATTTAGATTAGATCTGCAAGTAAAAAGCCAAGAAATTATCTCTCATGGTGCTGGACCATCTGATTCAATTAATTTTTCCTATTCTAGGAAAATCGGTCACAAGCCATAGGCTCACTCTATCCTTTCATCCATTACATACCTCATATAAAGTATGTATTAGTTTTCAGTTTTCCTAGTGTAAAAGAGAAGCCTAGAGTTAAATACTTAGGAAGAAACTTTAAAGAAATAAGCTTCCTGTGTAAAATAAAATGAGCAAAATAATTTATTTTTATGAAAAGATATATATGAGAACTAGTGGTATTACTAACAAGAGAAGTGATAGACTTTTATTATCAAGATTCAGAAGAATTATAATGATGAATTAGTGTCGCTCTTTACAATTAATGGAGCACTTTCTCATACACTATCTCATTTCATTTAATTCTTACAACAACCTTCAGAGAGACCAGCCAAGCATATTTCAGCAATTAACTAGGGCAGCCCTTATAAAAATTGCAACAATAGACCTCTCTTCATAAGCTAAATTCTCAAGACTAAGCAGGGTCTTGATCCCAAATAAAATTAAGAAAAGGTGGCTTTTCATGGTTAGATGCCAACTTTGCCAATATGAATCTTTTAATTTTGTAAATGTATGCTTCGTATGCACTCCACAGTCTTTATTCTTCAGTTACCATGGTGCTACAGCAACTGGTTAAACATGCTGTTACTATGGAAACAATAGTATCTTCTTTCTCTACATCTCACACACTTTGGTACATTCTTCTGATATTTTCTCCATACGTACATTTATTTTTGTATGGCAAATACGTGATTAAACATTTCAACAGAAGTCAAGAAGTTAGATCAACTTAGACAAACTTTTCACAATTATAGGACAATAGGGTATTAATAAATGAATATACACATGTATATTTGTAGTCAACTTGGTATTAATTAGTATCAGCTTACTTTTTGTATATCCTTGGAGACAGAACTTATTTGATTGAAATGCTTTATGAAAAATGATTATATTTTTTCTTGGTGCTGCCAAAACAAAATGAGCAAAAATATGTTTATTGGCAACACAAAAAGGGAAATATAGTGTAATAGCTTGTGTAATGTTTATTCTTCAAAAAGAATAAATTATTTTAGTCAATGGGTCAGCTCCAAGCATGAAGAAAGCCAGCGAAAAATATGAATACATACATTTTCCACACATAGAATTTCATTAAAGGGATTTCTTATTTTTTTAATTTAGTTTAGTTTATTTATTTTTGGCTGTGTTGGGTCTTCGTTGCTGCGTGCGGGCTTTCTCTAGTTGAGGCAAGCGGGGGCTGCTCTTTGTTGTGGTGCGCGGGCTTCTCATTGCAGTGGCTTCTCGTATTGCGGAGCATGGGCTCTAGGCACACGGGCTCAGTAATTGTGGCTTGTGAGCTCTACAGCGCAGGCTCAGTAGTTGTGGCGCACGGGCTTAGTTGCTCCACGGCATGTGGGAGCTTCCCGGACAAGGGCTCCAACCCGTGTCCCCTGCATTGGCAGGCAGATTGTTAAGCACTGCACCACCAGGGAAGCCCATTAAAGGGGTTTCTGTAAAATTTTTATACATTGCCACTATTGGCATTATGCTTTTAATTATACCAGTCTTGCATTCATACACTTCACACTCCCCTCCACACACACACACTAGAAGACATGCTCTCTCTGAAATTATAATCTTTTACTACTTCCAGAGAAATTTCTTTTTTTTTTTAATTTTTGAATTTTATTTTATTTATTTTTTTATACAGCAGGTTCTTATTATTTATCTATTTTATACATATTAGTGTATACATGTCAATCCCAATCTCCCAGTTCATCCCACCACCAGCACCCCCCCCTGCCACTTTCCCCCCTTGGTGTCCATACGTTTGTTCTTTACATCTGTGTCTCAATTTCTGCCCTGCAAACCAGTTCATCTGTACCATTTTTCTAGGTTCCACATATATGTGTTAATATACGATATTTGTTTTTCTCTTTCTGACTTACTTCACTCTGTATGACAGTCTCTAGATACATCCACCGCTCCACAAATGACCCAATTTCGTTCCTCGTTATGGCTGAGTAATATTCCATTGTATATATATATACCACATCTTCTTTATCCATTCGTCTGTCAGTGGGCATTTAGGTTGCTTCCATGTCCTGGCTATTGTAAATAGTGCTGGAATGAACATTAGGGTGCATGTGTCTTTTTGAATTATGGTTTTCTCTGGGTATATGCCCAGTGGTGGGATTGCTGGATCATATGGTAATTCTATTTTTAGTTTTTTAAGGTACCTCCACACTGTTCTCCATAGTGGATGTATCAATTTACATTCCCACCAGCAGTGCAAGAGGGTACCCTTTCTCCACACCCTCTCCAGGATTTGTTGTTTGTAGATTTTCTGAGGATGCCCATTCTAACTGGTGTGAGGTGATACCTCATTGTAGTTTTGATTTGTATCTCTCTAATAGTGATGTTGAGCAGCTTTTCATGAGCTTCTTGGCCATCTGTATGTCTTCTTTGGAGAAATGTCTATTTAGGTCTTCTGCCCGTTTTTAGGTTGGGTTGTTTGTTTTTTTAATATTGAGCTGCATGAGCTGTTCACATATTTTGGAGATTAATCCCTTGTCCGTTGTTTCATTTACAAATATTTTCTCCTGTTCTGTGGGTAGTCTTTTTGTCTTGTTTGTACTTTCCTTTGCTGTGCAAAAGCTTTCAAGCTTCATTAGGTCCCATTTGTTTATTTTTGTTTTTATTTCCATTACTCTAGGAGGTGGATGGAAAAAGATCTTGCTGTGATTTATGTCAAAGGGTGTTCTTCCTATGTTTTCCTCTAAGGGTTTTATACGGTCCGGTCTTACATTTAGGTCTTGAATCCATTTTGAGTTTATTTTTGTGTATGGTGTTAGGGAGTGTTCTAATTTCATTCTTTTAAATGTAGCTGTCCAGTTTTCCCAGCACCACTTATTAAAGAGCCTGTCTTTTCTCCATTGTATATCCTTGCCTCCTTTGTCATAGATTAGTTGACCATAGGTGTGTGGGTTTATCTCTGGGCTTTCTATCCTGTTCCATTGATCTATATTTCTGTTTTTGTGCCAGTACCATATTCTCTTGATTACTGTAGCTTTGTAGTATAGTCTGAAGTCAGGGAGTCTGATTCCTCCAGCTCCGTTTTTTTCCCTCAAGACTGCTTTGGGTATTCGGGGTCTTTTGTGTCTCCATACAAATTTTAAGATTTTTTTGTTCTAGTTCGGTAAAAAATGCCATTGTTAATTTGATAGGGATTGCATTGAATCTGTAGATTGCTTTGGGTGGTATAGTCATTTTCACAATATTGATTCTTCCAATCCAAGAACATGGTATATCTCTACATCTTTTTGTATCATCTTTAATTTCTTTCATCAGTATCTTATAGTTTTCTGCATACAAGTCTTTTGTGTCCCTAGGTAGGTTTAGTCCTAGGTGTTTTATTCTTTTTGTTGCAGTGGTAAATGGGAGTGTTTCCTTAATTTCTCTTTCAGATTTTTCACCATTAGTGTATAGGAATGGAAGAGATTTCTGTGCATTAATTTTGTATCCTGGGGCTTCCCTGGTGGCACAGTGGTTGAGAATCTGCCTGCCAATGCAGGGCACACGGGTTCGAGCCCTGGTCTGGGAAGATCCCACATGCCGCGGAGCAACTGGGCCCATGAGCCACAATAACTGAGCCTGCACGTCTGGAACCTGTGCTCCACAACAAGAGTGGCCGCGATAGTGAGAGGCCCGCGCACTGCGATGAAGAGTGGCCCCCGACTGCCACAACTAGAGAAGGCCCTCGCACAGAAATGAAGACCCAACACAGCCATAAATAAATAAATAAAATTTAAAAAAAAATTAAATGTAAAAAAAAAAATTTTGTATCCTTCAACTTTACCAAATTCATTGATTAGCTCTAGCAGTTTTCTGGTGGCATCTTTAAGGATTCTCTATGTATTGTATCGTGTCATCTGAAAACAGTGACAGTTTTACTTCTTCTTTTCCAATTTGTATTCCTTTTATTTCTTTATCTTCTCTAGGACTAGGAAGTGGCTAGGACTTCCTAAACTTGCTGAATAAGAGTGGCGAGAGTGGGCATCCTTGTCTTGTTCCTCATCTTAGAGAAAATGCTTTCAGTTTTTCACCATTGAGAATGATGTTTGCTGTGGGTTTGTCGTATATGGCCTTTATTATGTTGAGGTAGGTTTCCTCTATGCCCACTTTCTAGAGAGTTTTTATCATAAATGGTGTTGAATTTTTTCAAAAGCTTTTTCTGCATCTATTGAGATGATCATATGGTTTTTCTTCTTCAGTTTGTTAATATGGTGTATCACATTGATTGATTTGCGTATATTGAAGAATCCTTGCATCCCTGGGATAAATCCCTCTTTATCACAGTGTATGATCCTTTTAATGTGTTGTTGGACTCTGTTTGCTAGTATTGTGTTGAGGATTTTTGCATCTATATTCATCAGTCATATTGGTCTGTAATTTTCTTTTTTTGTAGTATCTTTGTCTGGTTTTGGTATCAGGGTGATGGTGGCCTCGTAGAATGAGTTTGGGAGTGTTCCTTCCTCTGCAATTGTTTGGAAGAGTTTGAGAAGGATGGGTGTTAGCTCTTCTCTAAATGTTTCATAGAATTCACCTGTGAAGCCATCTGATCCTGGACTTTAGTTTGTTGGAAGATTTTTAATCACAGTTTCAATTTCATTACTTGTGATTGGTCTGTTCATATTTTCTGTTTCTTCCTGGTTCAGGCTTGGAAGAGTATACCTTTCTAAGAATTTGTCCCTTTCTTCCAGGTTGTCCATTTTATTGGCATAGAGTTGCTTGTAGTAGTCTCTTAGGATACTTTGTATTTCTGCGGTGTCTGTTGTAACTTCTCCCTTTTCATTTCTAATTTTATTGATGAGTCCTTTCCCTCTTTTTCTTGTTGAGTCTGGCTAACGGTTTATCAATTTTGTTTATCTTCTGAAAGAACCAGCTTTTAGTTTTATTGATCTTTGCTATTGTGTTCTTTGTTTCTATTTCATTTATTTCTGCTCTGATCTTTATTATTTCTTTCCTTCTACTAAGTTTGGGTTTTGTTTGTTCTTCTTTCTCTTGTTCCCTTAGGTGTAAGTTTACATTGTTTATTTGAGATGTTTGTTGTTTCTTTAGGTAGGATTGTATAGCTATAAACTTCCCTATTGGAAGTGCTTTTGCTGCATCCCCTGGGTTTTGGATTGTTGTGTTTTCATTGTCATTTGTCTCTAGGTATTTTTTGATTTCATCTTTGATTTCTTCAGTGATCTCTTGGTTATTTAGTAACATATTGTTTACCCTCCATGTGTTTGTGTTTTTTACGTTTTTTTCCCTGCAATTGATTTCTAATCTCATAGCACTGTGGTCAGAAAAGATGCTTGATATGATTTCAATTTTCTTAAATTTACTGAGGCTTGATTTGTGACCCAAGATGTGATCTGTCCTGGAGAATGTTCCGTGCACACTTGAGAAGAAACTGTAATCTGCTGTTTTTGGATGGAATGTCCTAGAAATATCAATTAAATCTATCTGGTCTTCTGTGTCATTTAAAGCTTGTGTCTCCTTATTTGTTTTCATTTTGGATGATCTGTCCATTGGTGTAAGTGAGGTGTTAAAGTCCCCCACTATTATTGTGTTAATGTCGATTTCGTCTTTTAGAGCTGTTAGCAGTTGCCTTATGTATTGAGGTGCTCCTATGTTGGTTGCATATATAATTATAGTTGTTATATCTTCTTCTTGGATTGACCACTTGATCATTACGTAGTGTCCTTCCTTGTCTCTTGTAACATTCTTTGTTTTAAAGTCTATTTTATCTGATATGGGTATTGCTATTCCAGCTTTCTTTTGACTTCCATTTGCATGGAATATCTTTCTCCATCCACTCACTTTCAGTCTGTATGTGTCCCAAGGTCTGAAGTGGGTCTCTTGTAGACAGCATATAGATGGGTCTTGTTTTTGTATCCATTCAGCGAGCCTCTTTCTTTTGGTTGGAGCATTTAATCCATTCACGTTTAAGGTAATTATCAATATGTATGTTCCTGTTACATTTTCTTAATTGTTTTGGGTTTGTTTTCGTAGGTCCTTTTCTTCTCTGTATTTTCCACTTAGAGAAGTTCCTTTAGCCTTTGTTGTAGAGCTGGTTTGCTGGTGCTGAATTTTTTTAGCTTTTGCTTGTCTGTAAAGCTTTTGATTTCTCCATCGAATCTGAATGAGATTCTTGCCAGGTAGAGTAATCTTGGTTGTAGGTCTTCCCTTTCATCACTTCAAATATGTCATGCCACTCCCTTCTGGCTTGTAGAATTTCTGCTGAGAAATCAGCTGTTAACCTTATGGGAGTTCTCTTGTATATTATTTGTCATTTTTCCCTTGCTGCTTTCAGTAATTTTTCTTTGTCTTTAATTTTTGCCAATTTGATTACTGTGTGTCGCGGCATGGTTCGCCTTGGGTTTATGCTGTCTGGGAATCTCTGTGCTTCCTGGACTTGGGTGTCTATTTCCTTTCCTATGTTAGGGAAGTTTTCGACTATAATCTCTTTAAATAATTTCTCGTGTCGTTCTCTCTCTCCTCCTTCTGGGACCTGTATTATGCGAATGTTGTTGCATTTAATGTTGTCCCAGAGGTCTCTTAGGCTGTCTTCATTTCTTTTTATTCTTTTTTCTTTATTCTGTTCTGCAGCAGTGAATTCCATCATTCTGTCTATCAGGTCACTTATCCGTTCTTCTACCTCAGTTATTCTCCTTTTGATTCCTTCTAGTGTAGTTTCCATTTCAGTTATTATATTGTTCATCTCTGTTTGTTTGTTCTTTAATTCTTCTAGGTCTTTGTTAAACATTTCTTGCATCTTCTCAATCTTTGCCTCCATTCTTTTTCTGAAGTCCTGGATCATCTGCACTATCATTATTCTGAATTCTTTTTCTGCAGGGTTGCCTATCTCCACTTCATTTAGTTGTTTTTCTGGGGTTTTATCTTGTTCCTTCATCTGGTACATAGCCCTCTGCCTTTTCATCTTGTCTGTCTTTTTGTGAGTGTAGTTTTTGTTCCACAGGCTGCAGGATTGTAGTTCTTCTTGCTTCTGCTGTCTGCCCTCTGTTGGATGAGGCTATCTAGGAGGCTGTGCAAGTTTCCTGATGGGTGCGACTCCAGGGAAATTCCTTTAGGACTGAGGCAAAACAATATGTTTAATCAAAAACTGAATCTCAAGATCTGTAGTGAAACCCATTGTCTGATAAAATAATCCTTTTATTGATGCTTATTGAATTTGGGTGGCTGTCATCCATTTAGAAATATTTGCAAATATTGACATGTCTGTTGATGGTATTTTTTATTCTTTCATAATCCGAAGCATATTTTTAATATATAGTTTCCATTGACTAGGGAAGTATGTAATACTAAATATTTTGAAGTTTCTATTATATTTGTATTACCTAAAAGTGATTTTTAAAAACATTATATTTGAAAGAATTTTAGATTTGTAGGAAGGTTTAAACATATTTAAGGGAGATCTCATGTATCCTCCACTAAGCCTCTTCCAGTGATAGCATCTTGCATTATGAAAGTACAATATCAAAACCAGAAAATTGGCCTTAGTGTGAAACTTTTTCAGATTTCACCAGTTATATATGCACTTCGTGTGTGTGTGTGTGTCTATGTGTGTGTAGTTCTATGCAACTTGATCACATCTGTAGCTTCCTTGTTTTCAGCAACACAATCAAGATACAGAACTGTTCCATAACTGTAAGACTTTGTCCTACCACTCTTTTACAGTCACACCCACTCTGCCTCTCTACATCCCTATTCCCTGCCAACCACTAAAATGCTTTTCATGTCTATAATTACATATTATTTAATGAATGTTATATGGAGTCATGCAGTCTCTGTCCTTTTTTTTTTATTGGCTCATGTGTTTTTATTTTTTTATTTTTATTTTATTATTTTTAACATCTTTATTGGAGTATAATTACTTTACAATGGTGTGTTAGTTTCTGCTGTATAACAAAGTGAATCAGCTATACGTATACATACATCCCCATATCTCCTAGTCTGTGTCCTTTTGAGGCTGGCTTTTATTCACTCAACAAATATCCTTGAAGTTCACTTAAGTATTTGCTTATATCAATAGATTGTTCCTTTTTATTGTTGGGTCATACTCCATGGTATGAATGTACCACAGATGTTTGGCTCTTATGGATAAAGCTGCTGTGAATATTCATGTACAAGTTTTTGTCTGAAAATGAGTTTTCATCTCTCTTGAACATATGCATAAGAATAGAATGACTGAGCTGTACAGTATGTATTGTGCTAACTATAGGTTGTTTGTAGATGCCCTTTATGAGGTAGAGAAAGTGCCCCTTCTATTCCAGTTATTTACAGGTATGTATAATGAATGGATATTGATATGGTAGATTACATTTATTGCTTTTCAAATAGTAAATTAATATTGCATATCTGATATAAATCCTACTCGGTCCTGTTGTATTTTTTTTTTTATACATTGTTGGACTCAGCTGCTAAAATTTTGTTAAGGGTTTTTGCATCTAAATTCATGAGAGATATTTGTAGTTTTATTTTATCCTACTCTCTTAGTTTGATTTTGGTATCAGGTAATCTGGCCTCATGAAATTAATTGTGATAAAATTGACTTTTACGTCATTTGATTTACTTGTCTGAATCATCCAGTGAGTAGACTGTATTTCATTCAAAATTCCTGCTCCTTTTAGATTTAACTTATCCTTTCATTGTATAAGAATTGCACATTTAATACTTTACATTTTCCTAAAATTAAATATAGTATACTTAATATATTGAAAAGTATATTAACACAGACTTCATTACTAATGAATATAGCTTTTATTTTATATTCTGTACTCTGAAGCATGCATAAAGTGCTGACCATACACAATTAAGAAGTGTTTTTGCATTTGAGGGTGATCTCTATGGACTCTGTGTAGCCATATTACTTGCTAGAATGAATCTGATCTGAATTTTGAGAGGAAGTCCTCCTCATTTCCCTGCCCTATTATTTCATATGTCTACTATTATTCATATCAGAGTTATTTTTCAATAGGTATATTAAAAACTCATTGCAAGTTATACTGATTAAAAAATCAAGATGATTTTAAGTTTGCTTTTCATCAGTCTTTCAACATTTTTTTAGTTAAAATATTAACAATGACCATTTTACCTGTGTGTACACACTCACACATGCACGCACAGTCTCACATCGTGTATAATTATTTATATGTTGCTTGAATGAAATTATTAGAGGAATGCAACTTTGAAGGAGTGAAAAATGTGAGAATATATTCCAGAAATTATGCTATTTTTATCCATTGTTTATGAATTATTTTATTTTAAGATAGTACCTTGGGCAGTGATATAATAATTATTTTAGGCCCCGTTTCTCCTTTTTAAAAAATTTTTCATATTTTGATGCCTGGATAGAATTGTAAATAAAATGCTCTCTGAAAAACTATATTTAAATAAGAGTGAATATATCAGGTGAATTATGTATAGTAAATGTTTCTCATATAAATATCTTAATGAACTTCAGTGAGATGCTAAGGAGGAGTCTTCATTTTTCTCCATTTAATTTTAAGTTACTGGCAATAAATTCATACAGGTGATGTATATTTTTAAGCATTTCCCAATTCTTTTTGACCCCAACCCCTTTTATCAGGACAGTTATCACAGGATGCTATTGTTAGAACCCAGGGCAGGCCATCCCAAAATATGCCTGATGGCATATTGATTATTTGGCTTTAAAGTTACTTAACAAAGAGCCAATGCAAGAGGGACACCTTGGCCTTCGCCCCCCTCCCCTTCTCCCTGAAAGCAGAAAATAAATCTCTCATATGAAAGGTGTACTCCCAGCATTCAGAGATAGATGGATAACCTTATTGCCAGAGAGAGGGAATTTGGGGCCGAGAAGTCTGTATAAAAAAACCTTGCTACTTTAATTTACTACCCCAAGCCCAAATTTGCTTAAATTCTTTACTAATTAAGCACCCAAATCTGTTTCTTTTTCCTGTCAATTCCTCTCAAGCTTATTGTTTCTTTGGCTAAAAAGTATGAAAACTGCCTGCTTTGGCCACTTCTTAGGTCCCATTTCAATGACATCTCCATGTGCAGAAATTAAAATTTGTTTCTTTTTCTCCTGTTAATCTCTCTTGTGTTAATTTTATTATTTGTCCCACCACAGAACTCTAGAAGGGTAGAGGGGAAAATCGCCCCCTCCCCAACACTATCAGTTTATTTTCTGGGAAACGTGACTCTGGATAGTCTAGTTTTAATAACTGGTATTTGTTGGACAGTTGGGCAGGAAACACAATCTCACTAATGTGGGTTTAACTCAGTCACTTCCAGACATTTGCAGAATATAGGGAATAAATTTAGTCACTTTTTTGGTAGAGTGACATCTCCTTCTTGAGCCTGAGCATCATGTGATTAAGGGAGATTTTAAGAATGGGGTGCAGTGTTTTTAAGAACTGGGGTACAGGGATCACAGAGCATCTGTTTTTGCTAATTGACTTTACCCAAAAGAAAGTAAACGTTCTTCTATCTCCATGACAGAGGTAGTTTTATAAGTTGGAGCAAGGCGCCCACCAAAGATTGAGCAATAGGACCCTTCCTTCCTTTACATTTCAAAGAAATGGCTCCCAGGTCCTTGAGACATTCTTGGCTTATGAAATTGGCGAGAGGCTTTTAAAAGATTTCCATCTCATAGAAGCAGAAAAAGAATTCATTATTGCAAGTTTGCTAAAGAATACACTCCAAAAAAATAAACGTCAGGGCCTAGAGTCAGGAAGAAGCCTGTCTAAATTGAGTCAAGCTGAAGGAAACCTAAAGGCTGTGTTGGTCAGGTCCTCCTGAAAACCCTAAATTCCATGTGATTAAGAAAACTGTTTCTTTTGAGTCTGCTCCAGATTGTCTTTCTTCATCCATTTATTCTGCTAATCTTCTCTGTTTACCCCACAAGATTCCTAACACAAGTCAAGAGTCTGTCATGCCAGTATCTTGTTTCAGAGGACTGATTGTTTACCAAAACTTCTTTTATCTCTTCTCTGCAGTTGCTCAGACTTTACTATAAGGATAAACATTTTTCTCAGTTGTATTAGAAAAGGTTGCTTCCTCCAAAAATTACACCGTTGCCAGTTACTTATTACCTCAGAAGTGACCTTCCCCTGGCTGTGACTAGGCTGCTATAGCTCTGCTCCGTGATGAGCTAATGTGAGTACTTTGTATTCTGGCCAGCTCTGCTCTGTTGCCTGGGCTCAACAAACACTTTTCTACCCCCCTCTGCTGTGTGGGCTTTTATCCTCTTTCTTTTTTGGTTGTGAAAATTAATAAGCAGAAACCACAATTAAAATAGAGTTGGGAAGCCAGAAAGGGGAACTCTCATGCCCTACAATGATAGCAGAGCCGAACAGGAGGAAGAAAGACTTCCTCTTCCTTACTTGGCAAAAGCTCAGCTAATGAGAGGCTGTCACAACTCAGCCAATGAGAAAGCCACTATATTTTCAAGTCTCAATACCTGCAATGGACTCTCTTTACGATAGCCCTCCCAACTTCTTTTTCCCCATTTAAAATAGTTCTCCTCTCCATCTTTGTGGGGGCCTTGCACTTGGTTTGCAATGGTTGCAGACCCCAAATTGCAGTTCTTTGTTGATCCCCAGTAAACCCATTTTTGATGGAGAAATAACTGGCCATGTCTGTTTGTTCAAGGTCAACATGCTATAAAGAAAGAATTCCAGATTAAGGCCTGGAAAGAAAATTAATCACTGGTGCTGTGATCGGTCCTGAGTACCCAGTAAACCATTCCCCATGACTAAGGCAGTCGATCTTCATATTTAGATTGCAGTTGTCCACAGTGATGTGGGCTGTAGTTTCAGTAGGAAATGTCATTGAGAGAAGGGAGACAGAACTCTTAAAAAACAGTGTTACATTAATTCCAGAAATTCATTAGGACAGAGATGACACATTTTAGTCCTTTGAATGGAAAGAAATATTCAAAACTGATTATTAATTCCCTTACTCTTCATCAAAGGCTTTCTTTGGCGATTGGACCAAATTGTGTGGTTTGACCCCTATCACCATGTTTTTCTTAATTCTTTTCTTGACTTGAGTCTTTGCCCTTGTTCCTTTCCTAGCCAAATCTTCTTAATCTTTAAACCTTGCTCCATCTCATCATCTAATTGAAACCTTCCTTAACCACTCCATTACTAAGTTTTTGTTCCTTCACAAAATACTGGAATCTATTTAATGCGTATTTAATTCATTTGGATGCATTCATATAGATCTGGTATTGACTAACTATAGCCCATAGGTGACATTTGACCCAATAGCTGTTTTTGTAAATAATGTTTTATTGGAACACAGCTACACTTATTTTTTTATACTTTTAAATCATTTATTGAGATGTGATTGACTTGTAAAAGCTGTACATATTTAATATATTCAACTCAATGAGTTTGGGGATAAGTATACACCTGTGAAACCATCACCATCATCTAGGCCATAGATATATTCATCGCCTCTGAAAGTTTCCTCCTACCCCCTTCATTATTATTATGTTTTGTGTGTGTGTGTGATAAAAACCCTTAAAATAAGTTTTACCCTCTTAAGCCATACCTATTTTTGATATATTTTCTATGGCCGCTCTTGTGTTACAATAGCACAATCAAGTAAAACTACTTGATTCACAAGTATTTACAACTACTTGATAAGCAACAGAGACCACATGACCCAAAGGGCCAAAAATATTTACTATCTGTCCCTTTTTAAAAAATGTTAACCTTTAATATAGAGAACTATTCCCAGTACCCGCCCCCCTCCACCGTACACACAGATCATATGGGGAGGTGTTGGGCGAAAGTGCTTTATGATTCTCTGAATCCTTCTATAGCTCACATAGAACATAGTTCTGAACCATGACAAAATAGTGTCTCAAGGAAATACATTTTTGTACAAGTGGAAATTTATGTGAAAAATATAATTTTATTTGTTTTGATTAAAACATACAAAAACTACTGTAGCTTTTAACTTGCACTAACATGGTTTTACTTTGGTTTTATAATATAGTATAGATTTTAAAAAAACAAAATTAAATTTAAAAATAACATAATTTTGTGTTGTGAGAATTTCCTTGAGTGTAGAAAGCTAAGTTTATCCAACAATGCAGTCGATATCAGTCTTTGTCCCTTTAAATATGATAAATCCATGCAAACTTCTCCTAGAGCTTTTTCAATTTTTTCACATCCTGAGAGTCTAATTTAAATTTTGATCAGAAAAATTACCAAATTGTACAGAAACAATTATTGTAATAACTTATAAAATATTTCCCAACTTAGTAGGGAATTATTTTCTTATCATAGAAAAAGCCGTCTTGAACTTCCTTTAATTCAAAAGTTTTATTTCTCATAAGTAGCTTTGGAGAAGAGAGTGCCACACGATTGTGGGTAAAAACTTTTGTAATTGTTCAGGCTTCTGTTTGTTGAGACTGTTTTAAAATGTGTCTTCAACAGGATTTTGCTAAATTTTAGTTTCAAAGATCGTAGAATGATTTTAAAATGTATAACTTATTTCTTCCTCTACTCTCTTACTTTAATCTTTGATCTTGAATATGCTTTATACTTTTGAACCTGTTTAGTTTCCTCACATAATTTTACCTAATTGGAAAACGATTTTCATTTCTCTTAGAAAACCCAGGTCCTCAACTACTCATCAGTGTCTAACTTTGGTCTCACCTTTATGAGAAGGTGAGCCAGAATTCTGAGTCCCAGAACTGAAGAACTCTACCATATTGTCAAGGAGAATGTAAATTGCTGGTCTTAACTGACAAAAGGCATCAGGTGCCCCTTCAGAAAGCTAATGAAAGGTATTGGAAAAATATTTGATCTCACTCAACATCATGAACCACATTTCTTCTGAAACATCTGTATAACTATTATACAATCAGTGGACTGAATTTAAGCTTTTGAATTTTAATTATACTGTTATAAGTGTCCCTGCCAAATAGTTAACTGCCAAATCAAACCCAGCTATTTGTTTGCCTGTGGTCTTGAACTCTCAGTTCTAAGGTATCAGGTAGCAATCTTGCTTAAACACCCCCTGAAAATCAGTCATAGTTCCACATTTTCTACCACATTTCCCAAATCTTTCCAGACATTGGGTTCTATTCTTGAGTTGTAAGATGCTGTGTTAGTCTCAATTATTTCCTGTTCATGTGGCTGTTTGTAGTCTATACTGTTAATTCTTTCAACAAATAGTGTATTAAGTACATATTTCATTGTTGTCATTGTGCTTGATACTAGAGGTCTAGCAGTGAAAAAAGACAAAAGTCTCTCCCATCATGGACATAATATGGTGTTTGTAGTGATGAAAATATACCTAAAGGTGTGTTATTTTCATATAGCTGGGCACTGTGCAATGCAAAATTCCTTCTGACTCTCAAGGAGTTCTTGAGTTAATTACCATTGGACATTCTTGATGATAAATGCCAAACTACACTTACTACCTTTTCTTTTTTTCTTTTTGTACGTGCAACTATATTTCGCAATCACCTGCTCTGTGCGATCTCCAGATATCATCTGTATAGCAACTTATCATATGCTCATTGTGATAATAGCCTGGCCTAAAGTGATAGCTCAGACACTGAATTCTTATAGCAGATACTGTCTATGTAATTCAAATGAAGTTAAAGTGGTACTTTCCCTATAACACCTTGTCTATTGTGGTCTTCTGCTAGAATTTGAAATTTTGATTTTTCTTTAACACCCATCCAATCCTCAGGTTTAAGCTTTCAGGTAGAATATGTACTAGGTAAGTCTGTTTTTTAAAAATTTTTCTTTGTGTGCTTTCCAGTGCTTTCACTATGGCCTACACGGAAATTATACTGTGTTTATTGATTTATTTAATTTGAACAATATTCAGACATTGTTTTATAATTTTTAACATATTTTGGCTCTTTGAATTTGATAAAACTAAATTTAATATAATTTTATAACCATTTATATTAAAATCTGCCATCAAAATATGATATATGATTATAACCATTAGCTATTGATAAGATTGTTCTGTTAATTTTTAAGCCGTTATGATGATTTATATAAATAAAGTGATAATGTCAATAATGTGATATTCAGGTTAAATTGGGGAATAAAATGCTAGAGCTACTCATTTAATTAACACTTTTCATGATTTCTCTATGACAGTAACTAGTTTAAAAATAATACCAGCACTTTAAAAATATACCCAGCACTTTACTTTTTAAAATTATAGTAAGGAATGCAATACCATTTTAGCACCCAAACAAAATTTAAAATTCTATGTAGTAAGCATTAAAATGAGCCTTAGCATATTATGTTTTATTTTATTTTTATTTCAATATCTATCTTACTATAAATAAATGTATTATTGTCTCCAATAACTAACTTTTTCCCTTAATCTGTGATAGGTTGTTCTTATTTAACAATTTGATTCATTATTGGCCAAAGCTGTATAGGTTAAGCTAATGTTTTCCAAGATTTAAAAAATCCTTGAAGAAAATAAATTTAAATAAAAAAATACAAACCCTTCTATAAGAAACATGCTTTTTTATTAATAGTTAATGGCTTTGATAATTGAAAAATTGTTTGAGAAACTCTTCTCATTTGAAATCATTTTGAGGTTAAATTTTTATTTATTTTACCTTTTTTGGTTCTTCCTCTATTCTGGAGAAGTTATAAAGCACTTAATATTTCTTCAATAGAGGTCATCATCATGGAGCACCTCAGGAGGTAAGAAAAGCAATTCATACATTTTCTACACAAACAGACTGTTCAGAGACCTCCTGTAGGCATAGCCCAGTTAAAATATGTTTAATTTAATCCTCAGGTGTTTTTAGCAGGAAACAATTTCATCTCTACACGCAGCTACCAGAGCCATATCTGCAATTTTAAAATAAATTTACAAGGATAATCTTACATTGTCGTGTATGGCCTTGTGTATGTTTTAATTTCAGAATCTTACTAAGCAGAGTAAGCATTATTGCAAATATATTTTAAGACAATTGAATTCTGGATATATTAAGCAACTCCAAATAATATTAGATATTTTGTCTAAACAGGTAACTTCACAACTGTATTTTTGGGAATACTTCAGTGTAAATACTTTTCATTTACAATCACTAATATTACTATCATCACTGCTATTATTTTAAAAACTCTCTCTCTCTCTCTCTCTCTCTATATATATATATATATAACTTTTACTATCTTCCAAGCACTATTTAAGTACCTTATATGTATTATATATATGATTTGTGTTTTTTTATTCTCTCTCCTGTGAGCTTTTTAGGAATTTGTCTATATCCATAGTGTTCAGAAATTTCACAATGACATGCCATGGTGAAAGGCAGTTTTTATCCATTGTGTATGTCCCTAATAACACCCTGATACTTACATTCTTCAGTTTGGGGGCTTTTTTGAATTATTTATTTAATAATTTTCTTGTCTTTTTTTTCTGTTTTCTGTTATTTGCAGTTTGAACTTCATGGGTTGGCTCTTCTCGTCTCCTGATTGAAAAGTTTAAGAATATAATACTGTTTTTCAGAATTCTAGGATTTGAGTGAGGAAAGAGGACTAAAAGGGTTTAACCTTCACTATCTAAAATTTCATTTAATTCCCCTCTCCAGAAAATGCCCTCAGCTTTGCCTTGATTCTACCTGTTCTAAGTTCCCTAATTCACTCACCCTAAAGAATTAACTTCTAATCCTCTACTTGACTGAAATAAGATGATTACCCATTTATGAGGAATGGGAGTGGAATATGGAGGAATAACTATTCTTAAACAGAATTTCAAAAATAATTTTATTTTCTCTTTTACATTCAGCAGTCTCACTCCAATTTCTGATATTGGTATTCTGCAGTGCATCAGCTTGTATCTTGATTTCTATGCTAAATTAATATTTATCTATATTCTCTCCAGTTTTTCTCCTAAGTGATTTTTCTCCTAATTAGATCTGTGAAGATTTAATTTTTTTGCTGTCCTGGTAATATTAGCTGGACAATTTTTGGAAGGAGTATAGTTATATTCAGTTTACCATTTTAGCTGGTTATCTGCACATCTTTATTTAAATGGGTCATTCAACCAAGTGTCCTCTAAAAATGAAATTTGCATTTACAAGTTCTATTAGAATCATTAGACTCAGAGGCCAACGATAGACTTAGAGGCAAATTGTTTTCTTTTTTGTTGTACTTCATTTGTTTCCTTGTTTGGGTTTGCTTTGGTTTGCTCCCAAACTCCAATCTGGGCACAGATTTCCATTCAGATTGCAGCTAATTTTCATCTGTACTTGCAGTGTCCATGTATGTGAAGACCCTCTTCTGTTTTCACATATGAAGAACTCATTCATTATAACTTGCTTCTGGCCTCAAGAAAATTATGTTTTAATAAAGGAGAAAGACAAAAGTGATTGCAGTACAGTGTGATAAGAGTAAAACGAAAGAAACTAGATGTAGTAGTAAATTGTAGAAGAAAAGAATGGAGTTGTGAATTAGAGAAGGTTTGATGGAAAATTAAAATACATTTTGAATAGTCAAAACATGAATATTCAATAAGTTCCATGAATGGGTTTTTTATATATGAAAACAGGAGACTGTCTTTTCATGTATGGGCACTGAGGGTACAGATGAAAAATTGTATCTAAGTTGTACAAACAGTTTTATCTGTTCAGAATTAGAAATTCTAAAGACAAGAAGAGTAAGAATATCTTCTCTAATGCAATGACTAGAAATAAAAATCATAAGATTCCTTTAAAACTGATATTTTATACACTATCTTTTATAGACGTGCCCAAGGTGAATACTACTCAGTGTATTTTTCAGAAGCATTTTATTTTTGTCATGCAGTATCTTTTGAATTTCTTCAACCATACTGTAGTAGGCAGTTTTTAGTTAATTAAAACTTAAAATTAAATTAATTAAAAATGAAAATAATTAAAATACCGATTAATTTCATTAAAAATGAAAATACCAACAAGGAATGTCAGTTGTGTTAATTAGATCCAAAATCATATGCATTAAGTGTACCCCAACTATCCTGAGATTCTGAATGTTTAATCTAATCTGTGAAAATACTGATATTGTTACAGTAGTGGAGTCAGGAATTTAGGAGTCAGGAATTTTCATAATCTCAAGTTGATTAATTTGAAAATTGTTACACTCAGGAAAAACTGTACCTTAAACTAAGATATAAAATGTACAAATATTGCTGCAGTAATAAAGCAAGAGAGTTAATATTATAAAAAGTATATAATGAAAAGATAAATGAAATATATAAAGTTAGGGAGTTCTTACTATGGTAATGATATATATATCTAAATTATATATTATACATATTATAATTTTATATACCACATTTATTAAAGTGAAAAAGAAAGCAAAGACAAAAGGAAAATATAAAACACTGAAACACACAACCTATGACCTGGTATTTTAATAATCATGAACATATTGTAATATTTTCTATTAGGGAAAGCAAAGTACACAAACAGGAACAACATAATCATTTATATTTCAAACTTTCAAACTCAGCAGAAAGCTTGAGGTAAAGAAATGAAATTGGTATTTTCTTTTATAGTCATTACAGTCTCTTTCAAATGATATTAACTATTTTGTAATCATATTCTTGCCTTCTATTTCTTATATGTACTAAGTGTTATGAACTTAATGCTTGTGTCCCCCCGAAATTCATACATTACTTAATCTCAATGTGATGATATTTGGAAGTGAGCTATTTGGGTGGTGATTAGGTTTAGGTAAGTTCATGATGGTGAGACTCCCTACAATGGTATCAGTGTCCTTATAAGAAGAGAGACCAGAGCTCTCTACTCCATGTGAGAACACAGCCATAACAGAAAGCAGCCATCTGCAAGCCTCTAAGTGAGCTCTCACCAGGAACCAAATCTGCCAGTTCCCTGATCTTGAACTTCCCAGACTCCAGAACTGTGAGAAATAAATGTCTGTTGTTTAAGACACCCAGTCTCTGGTATTTTGTTATAGCAACCCAAGTTGACTAACACACTGAGGAAATGACTATTACGTAAAATAAATATCTCCCTAAAGTCCCTGTTTAGTGTATTAATTTTCAGGCACATGAAAACACAGGACATACATTTATTCATTCTTAATGTCCTATATTGTGTTGGGTCATTTTGATAAAGCATATTAGTATTAGGCAGAATTTTATTGAACTATAATGCCAGTTAGCCACATACATTGGTAGCTTACACATTGCTTGTGTTTAATCCGTATAGCAGTCTGATGATCTTATTAGTAAAAAAAAAAAAAAAGAAAGAAAAAAAAAGCATATTAATAAACTGTCTTTCTTCTCTTCCTTAAGTAATCATTTTCCTTCAAAGTAAAAATTGTGCCACTTGATTATGGCACCAATTCTTGCTTTTTCATTGTGCTTTAGTAACAATTTGCTGGAGATATAGGGCTAAGGGCATGTAACTAATAGATGAAGAAATAATATTTTTGTTGGTATTTTGCATACAAATGTACTTTCTAATCTTTTCAATAATCCATTCAATAATGACTTGTTATTAAGTATAAATTTGCTACTCCTGATCAAACAAGAACAAAATAACACATGGAATATCTCCAGTGTCTCTAACAGTGGTCCCTAAAGCAAGTTATACCTATCTGAAGGGCTCTACAAGACCCTACAAATAATTGTGTTTTATTCAGAAAAAAAAGAACACATATTGATTACATAGTATAGAAATTATATTTTTATTACCCCTCTCTAGCAGTGAAAGCAAGAGGGGGCAGGGTATTTCCTCATTATTTCTAGAAGTCTAGGTTCCTCACTTGTCCTCAGTTGATATACAAGAGAGGAGGCCTCCTTCTTAATGCTGAGCAGGGGTGGGAGTTTTGGCTTCTCACATGGTCTCCACTCTCTTCGTGGTCTGTGTCGCTTTGTTAGGAGTGGGCAGTGGCAAAAATCTTGCCTCTCCAGTAGGCCTCCTCTGACACCACCCCAGCATGGAGTGGGCACAGCATCTCTCTACTGCTTGGCGAGGGTGGAATTCTATGCTGCCCGTGAGGTCTTCTTGCCTTATATGGGTGGGAATAAAAATCCTGGGTCCCTACTCTGGCTTTTTTGAGACTAGGATGGCAGAGGTTTGGGCATGGGGAGCATGGAGTCTTGCCTCCCTCTTCACCTTTGCTGGTACGGGTATGGAGTGGGGCAACAGTTATTTCTGTGGTGTTTGGCTGGAGTAGAGTGGTTATTATCTAAATATTTTCTGTCTTTCTTGGTGCTTCTTTTCTGGTCCTTTGGATAGAGAAAGAAGGCTTTTGCTGGAGCTTTTATTATTTACAATTGTTAGAGTTAACAAATTGCCAGCTTCTTCAGCTCCAAGCTTGGGATATATGAGGCAAACAGAAAACCCAAGGAATCTATCACTGTGTCATTCCTCAGATCCTGATGTCCCTAGCTAGACTGCCTCCTTTTCTCTAACCTTCAAAGTTTTCTTATATGTGTTTTATATGTAATGTGAGCATATATATATATAATTAGTGAGATAGAGAATAGTGTTTCCAGTCTATCTTCCCTCATTTAAAATATATATATTTTTTACTTTTAATTATTATATTTTTCATTTCTATAAGTTTTATTTGCTTTATGTTCCATACAGCTATTTTTATACTGATCTTTTCATAAAATATTTTCTATTATTTTAATTTTTATTATTTTGTGTCTGTAATCATTTTAACATAACTCTTTTAGTCAGTATCAGGTAATTCTATTATCTGGAGTTTTGGGCTCTCTAATTTTTTAATCCATTCTGTGTTCTGACTTTCAGTTTTGAATGATTATGTTGTTGAGTGTTTACACTTTCTATTTTAAATTCGTCTTCTTCAAGTCTTTAACTTTGGAAAGACTTTGGGATCTTGTATGATAGTCTCTACAGTAGTTTTAGGTTTTTATCTGTCAGGTAGCCACATGGTATGACCCAATGTGATGATATTTTAGGTAAATATTTCTGTCTAAGTTTTATTGGAAAGCCCAGGGAGTATGTATGCAAGCCTCAAATGAAAGGATATTTGCTGTTTTGTTATGAATAAAATATGAAAACATTTTACACTGGGTTTCAGAACTAGAGAGACGAATCTCCCTTTTTTCTTTCTGTGCTGGTAAGTAAATTAATTTTCTTAATTCATCTATTCACTGAGGTTGCATCACTTTAATGTGGCTTTGCTATTATACTTACACACAAATATCATGTCCAATTCTCACTTTTTATGGGCTCAAATTTATGTCTAATTTCTTTGTGGACTATAAACTCAAAACACTTTGGTTACACAAATATATTCACCCCAGCAAGTCAAGTTTCTCACAATGTCAGTGCTTTTATTTGTCTCTGCTCTTGCTGTTTTATTTCCTTGCCTTATTGTGTGCTCAAATATATATTTTCAATCACCTGATATTTCAGAGATACATTTCAAATTACATATCTTTTCTGTTCTTTGAGTGGGACTGTTTCTAGATTGTCTAGTTCTAAATATTGACATAAATAGAACTCTCTCTCTTTTTCACCTAAACTATCTCTCACACTTCAAGTTCCACTGATGGGCCATATTCTCAAACTTGTTTTTATCATGATTCTTCCTGATAAGACAGGTAGCATTAATCAGTCATTCTGCTTGACTATAACCACTTTCAACCTGTTTCACTCCTTATGATAAAATATATTTTAATTTATATCAATGCTCCATTACAATGTGTACTTCTTGCCTGTTGAGGAAGTTAAGAAAACTAAACATAGAAGAAGGTAGTTACCATGGTGATAAGGATTGCTTGTGACTCCCCATTAGAGTGTAAGTTTTTGAGAACAGATGTTTTATATGGGTTAAATTTTATTTGAGTCTCTAATATGATGCTTCTCACATAATACTGGATGAATTTACTTTAGAAGGAAGTAAATGGATACAAAGAAAAATAAAATACAAAGGGAAAGGGTAGATTGAAGAAAGGAAGAAAGGAGTTTTTATTGTGTTTTTGTTTCTTTTTTTTCTGGTGACCTATTGTATTTAATGCCAGTAAATTTGTCATGGTTTCACTTACTCTTTAATTGTTTTATATTTATTATATTTCTCTAGTAAACTGAGATTTGAGAACATGGATTTTGCTTTTGTATCTCTTTTCACAACCCATATTGTCACAGCAGTGGGCCCAAAGATTGAATTTAATAAATAATTTTTATGTTCACCATCAGTATACTGCTTAATTAATTTCACATAATATTAAGCTTGATATTTTCCCACTGAAACTCTGAATCTCAACACTCTCCCCACTATATATTTTTATATTACACTATATTTTTTTATATTCAACTGATCATTATAAAGTGAATCTTTGAGACAAAATTAAACCAGATTTTAAAAAATAACTCTTCATGCAAAATTTGTCCGTATTGGTAGTTGTTTTGACAAATGACCAAAATCAGTTTTTCATCTTTTAAAATTAATTAGTTTAAATATTATGTTTAATTTTATGTATCTATTAATAAAAATGATAATGCATGTTTCTTATTTTGTTTTTTACAAATGCATGCTTCACTTAAGACCTTTATATTAAAGAATGTTCCATCTCCCATGGACTACATGAGCTGATATGTGTTGTTAGTTCAGATACTTTTATTTCATTCTCGCAATTATGAATAAAAGCCCTGACTCCAAAAGAAAAATGTCTCGTGGCATCAAGCAGATTTATTAAAAGGTTTGCCACTGTATATGTAAATCTATTTCACATATTTCCCTACTATCACCTTATTTTCAATAAAAAAGCAGGTAGTTTCGTGGATCTCACTATTTTCAGGGTACATCCTGTACAGTTATTGATTAACATATTCTGCTTTTGTGTTATTTTTCATAGCTGCTACATTTCCCATGCTTTCTTTCTCATTTTTTTCTTCTCTTCTGTATTTGAGAGAAAGTTGGAGGAGAGGGATGAGGACTCTGAAATTACTCTAACATTTGATTCAGTTTTATGCCACATTTAAATTATCTTTATGTTATGAGTTCAGTTGTGTCCTCCCAAAATTCATATGATGAAGCCCTAACCCCTAGTGCCTCAGAATGTCACTGTATTTGGAGATGGGACCTTTAAATGGGTGATTAAATTTAAAAAAGACTGTCAGTGTGGTCCCTAATACAATGATTGGTATGCTTAAAACAAGAAGAAATTTGAACACAAAAGAAACACCAGGGATGCCTTAGGAAAAAGAAAAAACCATTTGAGGACATTAGGAAAAGACAGCCATCTGCAAGCCAAGGAGAGAGACCTCAGGAGAAATCAGACCTGACAATACTTTGATCTTGGACTGCTAGCCACCAAACCTGTGAGAAAATAAATTTCTGGTGTTTAAGCCACATAGTCTGTGATAATTTGTTATGGTGGCCCTAGCAAACTAATACAATTTATTGTATCTGCTACAGTCCCACAATATATACTTTGTGAGTTGGTGACAGAGTTGGTCACGCATTATTGGTTACACATCACATATGGATCTACTTTCAGTGCATGCCAAGCTTTTTTGTTTGTTTTTATGGCTTTAACAGACATTCTGTCCTGTGTCTGGAATACTCTTTGCCTTAAGCTTGAATTGACTAACACTTATTCACTAATAATATCTGTTTAAACATCAGACCTGTCTTACCTTGACTCTCTAGTCTAAATATGGGCCTCCTCCTAAATATATTTAAGAACAAGATTTTCTTCTCCTTTGTGTAGAGCATATTAGTGTCTATTACATTCCCTTTTACCCTCACCCAGTGCTCTTAATAGGTTTTCAGTAATGTTTTCAATGGACATATGAATGAATAGTTGAGTTTTATATCATGAAATTTTATTCCCATAACAGCTAAATCTGTGCATATTAAATCTGCAAGAAGACTGGATTAGTCATAATGGATCGCAAATATTTTACTAGTCAAAAGGAAGTGCTAGAGGCAGAGGCACATAATATACCATAATTTTAGTCTAGTTTGTATTCAGAAGAAAGTTTATTGTTAACCAATTAAAATATTAGTGATCTGATTTTTAAAGTGGTGAAAAAATTAAGAACACATTTCTGAGATCATCAAGAAACATCAGACAAATAATGCCATTTGCAGCAACATGGATGGACCTAGAGATTGTCATACTGAGTGAAGTAAGTCAGACAGAGAAAGACAAATATCGTATGATATTGCTTATATGTGGAATCTAACAAAAAAAAAAGGGTACAAATAAACTTATTTACAAAACAGAAATAGAGTTACAGATGTAGAAAACAAACTTATGGTTACCAGGTAGTATGAGGGGGGAGGGATAAATTGGGAAATTAGGATTGACATATGAACACTACTATATATAAAATAGATAACTAATAAGGGCCTACCATATAGCACAGGGAACCCTACTCAATACTCTGTAATAGCATATATTGGAGAAGAATCTAAAAAAGAGCAGATTTATGTATACGTATAACTGATTCCCTTTGCTGTACACCTGAAAATAACACAACATTGTAAATCAACTATATGCCATTAAAATTTTTTTTTAAAAAAAAGGAACTTCCCTGGAGGTCCAGTGGTGAAACTCCACACTTCCACTGCAGGGGGCACAGGTTGGAACCTTGGTGGGGGAACTAACATCCCACATGCTGTGTGGTGTGGCCAAAAAATAATTAATTAATTAAAAAAATAAAAAGTAAATTAAAAATTTTATAAGAGAAGTTATTTATACAAAGACATTGATACTAACACTTTAATGAAGCTTAAATGTTTTATTTTTTTGATTTATATATCTGGTAAATTTCAGTGATGACTTTATTGTATTCCACATAAAGTTCGTGGTGATTCAAGTGAAACAGTTACTAGAATAGTCATTAAAACTTGCAGTCACCATCATGTGCCTGCAATGTGAATCTTCATTCATGTTCATTGCTGTCCTATTCTGTGTGCCTGTACCTATGAATATGCCTTGTTGAATTGTTCATATGACTGACTGATGCTGACTTAAGTCATAAACTTAATCAGAGAACTGACTGAGTGTTAATAAAAAACAGAGCTTGTGAGAAAGGCAGACCCATATTGCCAAAGAAGGATGAGAAAACCAAAATGAATGCTGACTGACGCTTTCATACCTGAACTCTTTTATGTATTTAAAAATCAATAAACAGATACTTTATACTTCCTTATCAAAAATGGATGAAAAAACATTTGACTAATTAAATTTTAATTGACTGAGGTTTTATGTTTCTCTTTTTCTCTAAGTAATGCATTTATTTTCGAAGCTGTCTGTTGTTTTCCTGCTTAGATTTCAAACTCAGTGAAATCAAGTTTTCTCTTTAACCGTGTTCTGGCAAATAACTGCTCTTTAAAATAGATCATATAATACCATTTGGTACTAATAATTAGGTTGTCATATTTCTGAGGAAAGAAATATTTTTAATCTTTGAAAGATTTTCCTAAGGAAGTTGTATGTGCTCTGAAATGCTAATTAGGTGATGTTAAATAATTCATATATCTTGCAAGTTTTATGGCATGGATGTATACCAAATGGCTACTCATATATATGCTTGCGTATTCTATGTGCTAGTGTGTTAGATATATTCATATAGTTGTAGTCATATCTTTATCTAGAGAAATAAAACACAGCTCAGACTCTTAATATTATAATTTTGCTTCAGACAAAACATCTGAGTTTTATCAAGGCAGTAAGAGTTATCAAAATACTATGTAAGTTTTACAGAACCTAGATTTGCCACAATTAGTGTGCATTATAAAATTTTTAAAAAGACAGCAAGTGATATTCCATGTACGACTCCTCTTCTCGTTTTTTCTTTCCAATCGTCACTTTCACTTTGTTTCTCTTTATGTTAATAACCTATTCTTGGCTGATCAAAGAGTTAATCCCATTTACCTTCACCAAGATCCTTAGACTTCCATCACAGTTTTTTTTCAACTATCCTGCTGATTGCCCCAAATTCTCATCCCTTTAGAAATGTATATAGATATGGACATAGAAATAAGTAAAATTACAGAGTTTAAATCAATAGTGCTTCCATCCTAATATCAATCCAGCTATCTAACCGTAGCACTATTTATTTATTTAATTAGTCAACATATTTTATTGAGCACCTCTTATGTACCCATTGTAGTCCAGGTGCTGAGAATAAAACAGAAGTAAAATAGCCAGAAATCCCTACACCTTGTGGAGTACATACTTCAAGTTTTGTCTGTGGAGCATAAACTTCCAATATCTGCTACATAAAAGGATTTTCCAAAGTTACTTTTATTCCAAAAGTTTTATTTAATTTTCTAACCCATCATGAAGTTACTCTTTAATTTCAACTTGAATTACTCTTCATTTCAATTACTTAATTTCTCTGTTGTCATGTCTCACTGTGAGAAAAAACAAAAAATAAATTACAGATCTACTGAAAGTACATTACCAATTAGTGTTCTTAAAAAACAATTTATCAAATGGATAATATTGGACTAAAACATCCAAAATAATTTAATAACATTTTCTAGTAGCATTATTCATATCATTTTTCTTTTTTACTTAAAATAATGAAGATAAGCAAAACTTCATTTTTTATAAAAGAAAGTGGTTCTTCACACCAAGTGATAATTTTTGCAATGGCTTTGAATTAGCATGCTTTTGTTGTGACTCAAGCTAGTAGTTTGAAAAATTGACTTTTTCCAGAAATCTTTGCAAGACCAAGAATAAGAATTCCAATAACTAGAGACACACAGGAAAGGCAATAATGGAAGTGTTGATAGGCTAATCCAGACTGAAAACACGGTTTTTAAATAATGATAAACAACAATTTCAAAATAAATTTAATGTTGGCCTCTTTCAATTTTCATTCAAATTTCACTAACGTAGCGTCTATGTAGAAAAATTGTCCTCATTGGATCTCTATCATACATGAAAAGGTGGATTCCAGTTGTATCAAAGACCTAATAATGAAAATCAAGGGACTTCCCTGGTGGCGCAGTGGTTAGGAATCCGCCTGCCAATGCAGGGGACATGGATTCGATCCCTGTCCGGGAAGATCCCACATGCCGTGGAGCAACTAAGCCCGTGCGCCACAACTACTGAGCCTGCACTCTAGAGCCTACGAGCCACAACTACTGAGCCTGCACGCCACAACTACTGAAGCCCGTGCACCAAGAGCCCGTGCTCCGCAACAAGAGAAGCCACTGCAACAAGAAGCCCATGCACTGCAACGAAGAGTAGCCCCCAGTCGCCACAACTAGAGAAGGCCCGCGTGCAGCAATGAAGACCCAATGCAGCCAAAAATAAATAAATAAATAAATAAGTCAAGATAATATTAAAAAAAAAAAAAAATCAAAACAGCAAGGGTGATTAGAAGTAAATATGGCAGAATGCCATATGTGCATGAAAACAGTTTCATTTAATTTTTAAATTCCAACTATTTAAAAGTAAACTAAAAATAGAGATGGAAATCTTGTAACTATTTATGTCATTTAGTGCAGAGTTGTGTTAAAATTCTTAAAATTTATGAGTTATGAATGAAGTCTGATCTCCTTTACATAAGCACAAGCTCATAGTCATGCTTTAGAAACATAAATATATTTTCCTTTAACAATACAGAGATATACACAAAGTACAAGATGAATGGGTATGTGTTTTGACATTCTTTCTCTACAATATGATTTTCAGGAAGAGTAAAACATATAGATCATGAAACCTGCTGAGAAGCTTGTGTTGTGCTGAATATATAACAGTATATTTAGTGTACTACTGCTTCGGTGTCATTAATGGCACTCTAGAATATGTAAGATTTAGAGTGTCTTCTTAAGTCCTTAACTTACTACCAGGCAGTGCCTTGGGCCACAGGGAGATAAAAATCCCCTTGGTGTGATACTGCAAATGTCACTAAGAACCCTCATATTTTAAGAAATCCATTACAGAATTCCAAATACTTAAGTTGAAAATGGTAAGAAAGGAAATCAAGGAAAGAAAATGAAATTGTTGGATGTCTTTGGCTGACCTTATATAATGTACACAATGCAACCAAATACTATAAGGGCTGGAGAAGTGATAAATGATGAAGGGAAAATGAGGTGAAACTGAGGATAACATCCATGGGTAAAATGCATACCGTTAAGACCAACCAACTGTGCTGATTAAAATTTTGATAGCGATTTGATCCTAGCATTTTAAAGACAAAGACAAAAAATCTACATGAATAGTTCCATGATTCACCATGTTCATTACTTTCCTATTGCTACTTTAACAAATTACCACAAGCTTAATGGTTTAAAATAACAAAAATCTATTGTCTTACAGTCATGGAAGTCAGAAGTCCCAAATGGGTTTTACTGCTCTGAACAAAGTATTGGCAGGGCTGCAATCCTTTTGAAGGCTCTAGGGAAAAATCCACATTCTTATCATTTCCAGCTTCTAAAGCTGCAATCGTTGCTCAGGGCCCCTTTCTTGAACATCTTCAAAGCCAGCAGTATAACATCTTCAAATCTCTGTCCCTTTGCTTCTGGGATAATCTCTCTTTCTCCTCTTTCATGGTCATATTTCCCTCTGTGTCTCTCTTACAAGGACCCACTGGGATAATGCAGGAAAATCTCCTCAACTCAAAATTTTTACTCACATCTTTATGATCCCCTCTGCTATATCAGGTAATATGTACAGGTTCTAGGAATTAGAATCTAGATATCATTGGGGGTCATTATTCAGCTTACAACAATTCCAAAACAAAATCATTTACTCAAGAGAAAAAAAGATTACATTTTTGCCATTCTACATAAGGAAGACATGATAAAAAATATAATGATCTCTGACATGGAAATCATCCAAAGAATAAAATCCAAATGATAGCATTGACCTCTTTTTTAAAGTCACTTTATGGTACAATGACTATAGAATATCAAAGAAAACTATAGTTGTTTCTTTTTTTCACTTTTATATTATCTAAAATTTAATTCATTAAAAACCTTTTGGTTCACTATTATTTTAATTAGCTTTGTGGTATTATTTATATTTAGGGAACATTAAATAGAGCTGCTTATTTTTCCCTGGAAAAAATATATAGCAAAAAATTTACTTATAGCAAAACCGTAAGGTGCTTAAACATAAAATTAACAAAGCATTAACTATAATAAAAAAGATTCAAATGTAATCTTTATTTTTAACATCTTTATTGGAGTATAATTGCTTTACAATGTTCTCTTAGTTTCTGCTCTATAACAAAGTGAATCAGCTATACGTGTAAATATATCCCCATATCCCCTCCCTCTTGCATCTCCCTCCCACCCTCCCAATCCCACCACTCTAGATGGTCACAAAGCACCGAGCTGATCTCCCCGTGCGATGCAGGTGCTTCCCACTAGCTATCTGTTTTACATTTGGTAGTGTATATATGTCCATGCCACTCTCTCACTTAGTCCCAGCTTACCCTTCCCCCTCCCCGTATCCTCAAGTCTATTCTCTACGTCTAGGTCTTTATTCCTGTCCTGCCACTAGGTTCATCAGAACCATATTTTCTTATTTTTTTTAGATTCCATATATATGTGTTAGCATATGGTATTTGTTTTTCTCTTTCTGACTTACTTGAGTCTGTATGACAGACTCTAGGTCCATCCACCTCACTACAAATAACTCAATTTCATTGCTTTTTATGGCTGAGTAATATTTCATAGTATATATGTGCCACATCTTCTTTATCCATTCATCTGCCAATGGACACTTAGGTTGCTTCCATGTCCTGGCTATTGTAAATAGTGCTGCAGTGAACATTGTAGTACATGACACTTTTTGAATTATGGTTATCTCAGGGTATATGCCCAGTAGTGGGATTACTGGGTCATATGGTAGTTCTATTTTTAGTTTTTTAAGGAACCTCCATACTGTTCTCCATGGTGGCTGTAACAACTTATATCCCCACCAACAGTGCAAGACGGTTCCCTTTTCTCCACACCTTCTCCAGCATTTATCGTTTGTAGATTTTTTGATAAAGGCCCTTCTGACTACTGTGAGGTGATACCTCATTGTAGTTTTGATTTGCATTTCTCTAATGATTAGTGATGTCAATAATCCTTTCATGTGTTTGTTGGCAATCTGTATATCTTCTTTGAAGAAATGTCTGTTTGGATCCTCTGCTCATTTTTGGATTGGGTTGTTTGTTTTTTTGATATTGAGCTGCATGTGGTGCTTGTATATTTTGAAGATTAATCCTTTCTCAGTTGCTTCATTTGCAAATATTTTCTCCCATTCTGAGGGTTGACTTTTTGTCTTCTTTATGGTTTGCTTTGTTGTGCAAAAGCTTTCAAGTTTCATTAGGTCCCATTTGTTTATTTTTGTTTTTATTTCCATTTCTCTAAGAGGTAGGTCAAAAAGGATCTTTCTATGATTTATGTCAAAAAGTGCTCTTCCTATGTTTTCCTCTAAGATTTCTATAGTGTCTGGCCTTACATTTAGGTCTTTAATCCATTTTGAGTTTATTTTTGTGTATGGTGTTAAGGAGTGTTCCAGTTTCATTATTTTACATGTAAAAAGCTGTGCAGTTTTCCCAGCACCACTTATGGAAGAGGCTGTCTTTTCTCCATTGTATATTCTTGCCTCCTTTATCAAAGATAAGGTGACCATATGTGCATGGGTTTATCTCGGGGCTTTCTATCCTGTTCCATTGATCTATATTTCTGGGTTTTTTTTTTTTTTTTTTGCCAGTACTATACTGTCTTGATTACTGTAGCTTTGTAGTATAGTCTGGAGTCAGGGAGGCTGATTCCTCCAGCTCCATTTTTCTTTCTCAAGATTGCTTTGGCTATTGGGGGTCTTTTGTGTTTCCATACAAATTGTACAATTTTTTGTTCCAGTTCTGTGAAAAATGTCATTGGTAGTTTGAGAGAGATTGCATTGAATCTGTAGATTGCTCTGGGTAGTATAGTCATTTTCACAATTTTGATTCTTCCAAACCAAGAACATGGTATATCTCTCCATCTGTTTGTATCATCTTAAATTTCTTTCATCAGTGTCTTATAGTTTTCTGAAAACAGGCCTTTTGTCTCCTTAGGTAGGTTTATTCCTAGGTATTTTATTCTATTTGTTGCAATGGTAAATGGGAGTGTTTCCTTAATTTCTCTTTCAGAATTTTTATCATTAGTGTATAGGAATGCAAGAGATTTCTGTGCATTAATTTTGTATCCTGCTACTTTACCAAATTAATTGATGAGCTCTAGTAGTTTTCTGGTAGCAGCTTCAGGATTCTCTATGTATAGTGTCATGTCATCTGCAGACAGTGACAGCTTTACTTCTCCTTTTCCGATTTGGATTCCTTTTATTCCTTTTTCTTCTCTGATTGCTGTGGCTAACACTTCCAAAACTATGTTGAATAATAGTGGTGAGAGTGGGCAACCTTGTCTTGTTCTTGATCTTAGTGGAAATGGTTTCAGGTTTTCACCATTGAGAATGATGTTGGCTGTGGGTTTGTCATATATGGCCTTTATTATGTTGAGGTAAGTTCCCTCTGTGCCTACTTTCTGGAGAGTTTTTATCATAAATGGGTGTTGAATTTTGTCAAAAGCTTTTTCTGCATCTATTGAGATTATCATATGGTTTTTATCCTTCAGTTTGTTAATATGATGTATCACATTGATTGATTTGTGTATATTGAAGAATCCTTGCATTCCTGGGAGAAACCCCACTTGATCATGGTGTATGATCCTTTTAATGTGCTGTTGGATTCTGTATGCTAGTATTTTGTTGAGGATATTTGCATCTTTGTTCATCAGTGATATTGGCCTGTAGTTTTCTTTTTTTGTAACATCTCTGTCTGGTTCTGGTATCAGCATGATGGTGGCCTCGTAGAATGAGTGTTCCTCCCTCTGATATATTTTGGAAGAGTTTGAGAAGGATAGATGTTAACTCTTCTCTAAATGTTTGATACAATTTGCCTATGAAGCCATCCGGTCCTGGGCTTTTGTTTGCTGGAAGATTTTCAATCCCAGTTTCAATTTCAGTGCATGTGTTTAGTCTGTTTATATTTTCTATTTCCTCCTGGTTCAGTCTCAGAAGATTGTGCTCTTCTAAGAATTTGTCCATTTCTTCCAGATTGTCCATTTTATTGGCATATAGTTGCTTGTAGTAATCTCTCATGATTCTTTGTATTTCTGCAGTGTCAGTTGTTATTTCTCCCTTTTCATTTCTAATTCTGTTGATTTGAGTCTTCTCCCTTTTTTTCTTGATGAGTCTGGCTAATGGTTTATCAATTTTGTTTACCTTCTCAAAGAACCAGCTTTTAGTTTTATTGATCTTTGCTATTATTTCCTTCATTTCTTTTTCATTTATTTCTGATCTGATCTTTATGATTTCTTTCCTTCTACTAACTTTGGGGGTTTTTTTGTTCTTCTTTCTCTAATTGCTTTAGGTGTAAGTTTAACTTGTTTATTTGAGATTTTTCTTGTTTCTTGAGGTAGGATTGTATTGCTGTAAACTTCCCTCTTAGAACTACTTTTGATGCATCCCATAGGTTTTGGGTCATCGTGTTTTCATTGTCATTTGTTTCTAGGTATTTTTTGATTTCCTCTTTGATTTCTTTCTGTGATTTCCTCTTTGATTTCTTCAGTGATCTCTTGGTTTTTTAGTAGTGTATTGTTTAGCCTCCATGTGTTTGTATTTTTTACAGTTTATTTCCTGTAATTGATAACTAGTCTCATAGCATTGTGGTTGGAAAAGATACTTAATACGATTTCAATTTTCTTAGATTTACCAAGGCTTGATTTGTGACCCAATATATGATCTATGCTGGAGAATGTTCCAAGAGCACTTGAGAAGAAAGTTTATTCTGCTGTTTTCGGATGGAATGTCCTCTAAATATCAATGAAGTCCATCTTGTTTAATGTGTCATGTAAAGCTTGTGTTTCCTTATTTATTTTCATTTTGGATGATCTGTCCATTGGAGAAAGTGGGGTGTTAAAGTCCCCTACTCTTATTGTGTTACTGTCGATTTCCCCTTTTATGGCTGTTAGCATTTGCCTTATGTTTTGAGGTGCTCCTATGTTGGGTGCATAAATATTTACAATTTTTATATCTTCTTGGATTGATCCCTTGATCATTGTGTAATGTCCTTCTTTGTCTCTTGTAATAGTCTTTATTTTAAAGTCCATTTTGTCTGATATGAGAATTGGTACTTCAGGTTTCTTTTGATTTCCATTTGCATGGGATATCTTTTTCCATCCCCTCACTTTCAGTCTGTATGTGTCTCTAGGTCTGAAGTGTGTCTCTTGTAGATAGCATATATACAGGACAGGTCTTGTTTTTGTATCCATTCAGCCAGTCTATGTCTTTTGGTTGGAGCATTTAATTCATTTACATTTAAGGTAATTATTGATATGTATGTTCCTATTACCATTTTCTTAATTGTTTTGGTTTTCTTTTTGTAGGTTTTTTTCCTTCTCTTGTGTTTCCTCCCTAGAGAAGCTCCTTTAGCATTTGTTGTAAAGCTGGTTTTGTGGTGCTGAATTCTCTTAGTTTTTGCTTGGCTGTAAAGGTTTTAATTTCTCTGTCAAATCTGAATGAGATCCTTGCTGGGTAGAGTAATCTTGGTTGTAGGTTTTTCTCTTTCATCAGTTTACATATGTCCTGCCACTCCCTTCTGGGTTGCAGAGTTTCTGCTGAAAGATCAACTGTTAACCTTATCTGGATTCCTCTGTATGTTCTTTGTTGCTTTTCCCATGCTGCTTTTAATATTTTTTCTTTGTATTTAATTTTTAATAGTTTGATTAATATATGTCCTGGCATGTTTCTCCTTGGATTTATCCTGTATTGGACTCTCTGTGCCTCCTGGAATTGGGTGGCTATTTCCTTTCCCATGTTCTCAATGTTTTCAACTATAGTCTCTTCAAATATTTTCTCATACCCTTTCTTTTTTTCTTCTTCTTCTGGGACCCCTATAATTCGAATGTTGGTGTGTTTAATGTTGTCCCAGAAGTTTCTGAGACTGTCCTCAATTCTTTTCATTCTTTTTTCTTTATTCTGCTCTGCAGTAGTTATTTCCACTATTTTATTTTCAAGGTCACGTATCCGTTCTTTTGCCTCAATTATTCTGCTATTGATTCCTTCTAGAGAATTTTTAATTTCATTTATTGTGTTATTCATCATTGTTTGTTTGTTCTTTACTTCTTCTAGGTCCTTGTTAAATGTTTCTTTTATTTTCTCCATTCTATTTCCAAGATTTTGCATCATCTTTACTATCATTATTCTGAATTCTTTTTCAGGTAGACTGCCTATTTCCTCTTCATTTGTTTGGTCTGGTGGGTTTTTACCTTGCTCCTTCATGTGCTGCATTTTTCTCTGCCCTCGCTTTTTACTTGACTTACTGTGTTTGGGGTGTCCTTTTTGCAGACTGCAGGTTCGTAGTTCCCGTTGTTTTTGGTGTCTGCCCCCTGTGGGTAAGGTTGGTTTAGTGGCTTGTGTAGGCTTCTTGGTGGAGGGGAATGGTACCTGTGTTCTGGTGGGTTAGGCGGGATCTTGTGTTTCTGGTGGGCAGGGCTGCATCTGGTGGTGTGTGTTGGGTGTCCATGAATTTAGTATTACTTTAGGCAGCATCTCTGGTAATGGGTGGGGTTGTGTTCCTGTCTTGCTAGTTGTTTGGCATGGGGCATTCAGCCCTGGAGCTTGCTGGCCATTGGGTGGAGCCGGGTCTTAGCTTTGAGACAGAGATCTCTGGGGGAGCTCTCGCCAATTGATATTCGGTGGGGCCAGGAGGTCTCTGGTGGTTCATTGTCCTGAGCTCAGCTCTCCCACCTCAGAGGCTCAGGCCTGACACCAGGCTGGAGCACCAAGACCCTGTCAGCCACATGGCTCAGAAGAAAAGGGAGAAAACAAGAAAGAAAGAAAAAATTTTTTAATAATAATAATAAAATAAAATTTAAAAAATAAAATAAGTAATATAAAAAGATTAAAAAATTATTAAAATTAAAAAGTATTAAAAAATAAAAAAGAAGAGAGCAACCAAACCAATCAACAAATCCACCAATGATAACAAGCGCTAAAAGTTTTACTAAGGTAAACATAAAAATCAGTAAAAAATCAGTCGCAGACAGCAAACCCCAAGTCTACAGTTGCTCGCAAAGTCCACTGCCTCAATTCTGGGTTGATTCATTACCTGTTCAGGTATTCCACAGGTTCAGGGTACCTCAAGTTGATTGTGGGGATTCTATTCACTGCTACTGAGGCTGCGTGGAGAATTTTCCATTTCTCTTCTTTGTTGGCACAGCTTCTGTGGTTCAGCTTTGGTTTTGGCCCCACTTCTTTGTGTAGGTTGCCCTCAGGCTTCTGCTCCTGCCCAGACAGTGGGGTTTAAAGCAGTGACTTATTAGGTGGCTCTGGCTCACTCATGCTGGCAGGAGGGAGGGGTATGGTAGTTATAATTGTAATGCAGGGCGAGCCTGTGGTGGCAGAGGCTGGTGTGACGTTGCAACAGCCTGAGGCACACCGTGTGTTCTCCCGGGGAAGTTGTCCCTGGATCACGGGACCCTGCCAGTGGCGTGCTGCACAGGCTCCAGGCAGGGGGGTCGGGAGGAGGGGGGGTGTGTGGATAGTGACCTCTGCTTGCACAGAGGATTCTTGGTGGCTGCAGCAGCTGTATTAGCGGTTCATGCCCGTCTCTGGTGTCAGAGCTGATAGCCGCGGCTCTCGCCCTTCTCTGGAGCTCGTTTAGGCGGTACACTGCCTTCTGTGGGCAGACAGAGAAGGGATCCCCTCTCCTCGCACACTCTGAAACAATGGTCTCTTGTCTCTTAGGCAGGTCAGGAGTTTTTCCCGGACTCCCTCCTGGCTAGCTGTGGCACCCAAGCCCCCTTCAGGCTGTGTTCATGCAGCCAACCACAGTCCTCTCCCTGGGATCTGACCTCCGAAGCTTGAGGCTCAGCTCAGCTCCCAGCCCCCACCGGCCCCGGCGGGTGAGCAGACAAACCTCCCAGGCTGGTGAGTGCTGGTCGGCACTGATCCTCTGTGTGGGAATCTCTCTGCTTTGCCCTCTGCACCCCTGTTGCTGCGCTGTCCTCCGTGGCTCCAAAACTTCCCCCCTGCTGCCCACTCCCTGTCTCTGCCAGTGAAGGGGCTTCCTAGTGTGAGGGAACTTTTCCTCCGTCACAGCTCCCTCCCCAAGGTGCAGGTCCCATCCGTATTCTTTTGTCTCTGTTTTTCCTTTTTTCTTTTGCCCTTCCCAGGTATGTGGGGATTTTCTTGCCTTTTGGGAAGTCTGAGGTCTTCTGCCAGCGTTCAGTAGGTGCTCTGTAGGAGTTGTTCCACATATAGATGTATTTTTGATGTATTTGTGGGGAGGAAGGTGTTCTCCACGTCTTACTCGTCCGCCATCTTGAAGGTCAAAAACAATAGTTTTTAAAAGTCATACTAAAGGTTTCAATCTTGATACATTATTCTCTTCTGTTTTGGCTTAATTCAAAGATAGATTTTGATGAATTCTTCCAGAAAAATTATGTGTACTCTAATAGAGAAGATATAAAGTGTTCTGTCCAAAACTATGGCCATATACTTTTAACCTTGGAATGGATGCTTAGTTAAATCTAATTTAATGATACTTACTTTTTCTGATTGTCAATATAATAGACATTCTACTGAGGTATATAAAAGTAAATAGCTATATTTATTACAACATTGTAAAAGCAGACGATCATAGAAAAAAGGACAAAAACATTTATTTAATAAGCTAAAATACAGTTAGATATTATACATTATGAATGCATTATAAATGTAAAGAGAATTTTTTCCCCATAAAAATCTGACCTGTATGCTCTGAAAAAAAAATAAGTGAGGAATATATGTCACATTGGATGTGCTTATGACAATTGCAGAATGTTTCCAAAGCCTGGAAAAATAGGAAGTAATTCGTTTATTATTTTCCATTCATTTTATGTGGGATTCTTTGACTCTATAAAAGGTATAGTCTCCTCTGCTTGATGTGTACAAATGTCTTGAAACCAATACACCCTAAGGCCAAGGCCTATTTCCCCCCAAATCTAAATAATAATGTAATATGCCCACAATTCGAGATTCTTCAGGCATCCTATGTATTTTCCACATAGATATATTACTGTAGAAGATCTTTGCATTCTCACTTCTCTGCAATGAAATTAAAACCCAGCATTTTTCTTTAAATTTATTTATTTATTTATTTATTTATTTATTTATTTATTTATTTATGACTGCATTGGGTCTTCGTTGCTGCAAGCAGACTTTCTCTAGTTGCGGCAGGCGGGGGCTGCTCTTCGTTGTGGTGCACGGGCTTCTCATTGCAGTGGCTTCTCTTGTTGCGGAGCTTGGGCCCTAGGCACACGGGCTTCAGTGGTTGTGGCACGCAGGCTCAGTAGTTGTGGCTCGCGGACTCTAGAGTGCAGACTCAGTAGTTGTGGCGCACAGGCTTAGTTGCTCTGCGGCATGTGGGATCTTCCCAGACCAGTGATCGAAACCGTGTCCCCTGCATTGACAGGAGGATTCTTAACCCCTGAGCCACCACGGAAGTCCCCAGCATTTTATTTTATTTCATTTTATTTTATTTTATTTTATTTTATGTATTTTTTTGGCTGTGTTGGGTCTTTGTTGCTATGCACAGGCTTTTCTCTAGTTGCGTTGCACAGACCTTTCATTACGGTGGCCCCTCCGTGTTGTGGAGCACGGGCTCTAGGCGCACGGGCTTCAGTAGCTGTGGCTCACAGGCGCCAGAGCACAGGCTCAGTAGCTTTGGCACATGGGCCAAGTTGCTCTGAGGCATGTGGGATCCTCCCCGACCAAGGCTTGAACCCGTGTCCCCTGCATTGGCAGGCAGAATCTCAACCACTGTGGCTCCAGGGAAGTCCCCCAACATTTTAAATGAGACAAAATTGACAAGCTTGACTCAACAAAGATTATGCAGAATACTAGTCATATTTATTTTTATACTTAAGGCTATGTTTAAGGAAGAGCTATATTTTAGATAAAGCTATATTTAAGGAAGAGGCCTCTGTCTTCCATACAAAGTTTGACAAACGAGTGTATAATTGTATGACTTCATTTATTAGGTCATCACTGTTCTAACAATTTGTTATAAAAAGTGAAAATAATAGGCAAGGATCCCTTCATTTCTGTAGCTTATATTCTACTGAGTGATTCAGAGGAATTAAACAAAATAAATATTTTTTGTTATTAAAATAACTGCCATGAAGAGAGTGGGTCAAGAAATTAGACATGAGGTGAGGAACATAACTTTTGGGTTATAACTTAAAACACTATGGAGAAGGTAGATTTCATTGAGACGGTTATTCAAGCAAAATTATTGCAAATATTTTGGAATTATGGACAGAAAGAGGCAATGCCTGGTGTCCTTGAGAAATAACAAGGAGACCAGTGTCGCTGGGCTGAGTGAAGATTGTAGAAGATTGTTTAAATTAAAATGTAAGTTTTAAGATAAGCATATATCATTTTTGATTTCACTCTTGGGCCATATTATCCTTGTACCTGCAGGCTATTCGGTTTTAAATACCATCCCTCTGCCTTTCTGCTCAGTTACTTTCAGTTTCTATGTGAAAAGAAGTTGTATCCTAAACATGTTTGTATCCCCAACAGGTAGCATAGTGCCTGATGAAAAATATACCTTCAATAAATAGGAGATGATGGATGGAATGGATGAAAATATAGAAACTTATCACCAAAAACTCGAGTCAAGGTAAATAATTTTTCAATTTGTTTTTCACCAGCGGGTTGTTTAGTTAGAATAGCCATGTTCTTTCTACATCCTAAATATAAGCAGAGTCTATTATGTTTTTTCCCATTGGAGTGAAATTTATATAAACTTGAGATTACTTAAATATGTTTAGTTTATTGAAACACTTCTGAAAGGGAAAGTACTATGGGCTGGTTGCCTAAGGGTTAGTGATTATACTTTTACATCAAAGTATTTTCTGCCATGGTTCATCAAATTAAAATCCAAGTTCAGTAACTCATAAGAAAATGCAATCCCTTTCTGAAGCTTCTTTCTTTTGAAGATTTTATAGATAAAATAACATTTTTTTCCTTTTGCCCATTGCCAAGTGCCAATTCTATAATATTTGTATTCAGTAAACTTGTTCTTTTTATAAAATATTTTATATCACATAATAAATTAGTTACTCATGTATATTCAACGTTGGAAAAAGCTTAAATGTTTATCACAACTTCTGGCTAGAGTAACTTCTACTAATAAGTGAAACAGTAAAATATTTTATCTCATAATGGCCAGAAATTTAACCTTCTCTAGTTCTTTGGCAAACTGCTCCAAAGCCAAAATTATATAAAACACACATTTTAGGCAGCATCGTATAAGAAAAAGACAAGTAAGTTAAACTCAGAAAAAGTAGTATTCCCGTGTTTGCTTTGCTAAAATTTTCTGTTTGAAACTGGGGAAATTATTTAATATGGTTATATCTCTATTTCCTTAATGAAGAATGACAGTCATGATAATCAATATATTGGGAAGTTTCGTAGACTAGGATGACAAAAGTGATTATGTAGCATGTTTTAAACTTCTAATAATGCATTTTCTGACCGTGCTTCTATAAACTAGATCAATTTGGAAGCTACTTACATGAACTTGAATATCTTAATATATATTAAGCAATTCACTTTTTCTTACATTAGTTTAGTACATTAGTATTCTTATGTTAGTTTAGAGAGTTAAGTACTCATTGGCAATCCACCCAGTTGTTAGAAAACTTTATTACTGTGCTTTCTTGTTTTGTATTTTGACAAATCCTATAGTATTTGGATATAATGTTGCCCACAATAAATGATAATGCATTAGTTAGGCATATGATAATTAAAATCACAAACATACACAACAAAACTGTAGTATGTTTGAAGGTTTAGAGTACCAAAACAAGGAATTTTCAAATATAGAACTAATTAAAATTAAAATGAAGAAGCACATCCACTCTCATGTATTACATTTATCCTCCTGATCATTTGCTGGATTAATTTATTTTTGAGTGGGGGTTGAGGGCCACTGAGTAGGACAAGTATAAGATAGGAGATGCTGGGTATTAATTTCTGACCACCAAACAGTAAATATATTGGGTTATGTTGTGTGAGAGTTCGTGTGTTAAGAGAACTATCCATGGTATTCATGTAGAATATTATTTAAATTTTTATGATAGAATATATTTTAATAGAATGGTGATTTTGCTCATTTTTTAAAATAGATAATGACCTCCTTATGTTATTTTTTCATTCTTACCTTTTATTTCCACTATTAATGATTAATCAGCGGAGTTTCACATATAATGCCATGTGCATAATATAAATACAACTCTGTAATAATGTTCCGAAAGAGCCTTTTCAGGCAACGACAAATATGAAATAGTTACTCAAAAAGCATTATCACTTTACAATATATCAAATAGATTTCTGAGTGCTGAGCAAGCAAACATACACAGATACAGAAACAAAAACAAAAACGAATGGAATTTATAAGAGTGGTAACAAAAACATTTAGCGTGCATTTATTTGCTTATCAAATGACCACTTCTGTCATTTCACTTATTTTTAATTTCATTTAATCAAAATACTTCTTCAAATTAAATGTTGGGTAAATCTCTATTTAATATATTTATCAGAAATCATTTTTTCTTTTGGTAAATTTTATAAAGTACTTTCTCTTTGCTAAGTTCTACATTGAACTCTGGAGAACAAGACGGTACATGACAAATATGGCCTTTGCTCTCCCCTAAGCTGCAGATCATAGGGAAGCACAGAAGCGTTATAAGAGGATGCTGTCAGTTCTACTGGGGCACATAACTGCTTGTAACTCAGATTTTGGAAGGTGTTAGAAAGTTTCCAAAATTAAAAACAAAAAGTCCATCTTGGAAGGGGGAGTGAGAGTTAACCAGTTAAGGTAAAGGGAAAACATCCAGGCAGTTACGGAACATATGCAAAAGCAGTGAGGCAAGATAAATACTATAGTTTGGGGAACTGGAAGTAGTTCTGCTACTGGAGTATAATATGCAAGAAATGACGGGATGAGTTTGGAGAGGAAGGAAAGGGCCAGATCCTGAAGAGTTGTTTTACACACTTCAGAGAATTTGAGTTTAAACATTCCAGGCAGTGGGATAAAGTGCTAATTGTTTGCTTTTGTACATGGAAGTGATTTTAGGTATCGGTAAAAACTTTTGGTGGAGAATTAAGGCATTCTGTGTGTGGTGAACCGAATATGCACTCTAAAGGCATTTTCAGTGCCTAAAATCTGGATATACCTTGTACCAAGATAATGGAAAATGATTGCCCTGAAGCATGATGCAAAAGCACTGAGTATGTGGAAAATACTTAGGTAGTGTGTTTTCTTTACCCATCTGTGAAAATGCTAACAAGAAAGGTGTAAATGTAAATTATGTAGGAATATTTCACATATAATGCGGGGTTTGAGTAATATATTTTATTAAGTACCAAGAAAAATAAGTCAGTAGGATTTGTTTTATACTGATTTTTAATGGTGGTTATTTACATAACTCTATATAAACATATATTTAAGCTATTTTTTCTGTATAACATATGCATGATAAATTTTTAAAGTTTGCTACTGCAATTAATTCATATATTTTCTTGGGTGAGAGAATAAAAAGTGTATATTTTATTTTGCATTAGCAACTAGATGCTAAAATGCCAGGGTTTAATAATTAGCACAGAACTTATTGCTGTACTTTGTATTCCTTCAACTGTCTTTAGATGGTCTGTTTCTGCCTCTCTTTCATTTATTTAATCCCTTGTTATATTAATCCTTTAAATTTCCTTTGATAATTATGACAGAACTTTAGGTCACACATCCTTTTTTGATCAATACATTTTGGAATTTTCCTTTTCACGTTATCTTTAGATTATTTGTCTTCCAAGTTTATTTTATACTATCTAAAACATATTTCCCGTTAATTTGCAATCACACCATGATACAAACTAAAATAACAGCAGTTTCCAAAGTACTTTGTAGTAGTTTACATATATCTACTATTTCGAGTTTTTAAAACAAGACAGATTGTTCCCTCTGCATTAATAATGAAACAGAAATTCAGGACCTTCAAGTGAATAACCTAAATAATCTGATAGAGGAACAGCTAAAAGTTCTCAGATTCCATGCTTTACCAAATGTTTACCTGTTGATTTTAATGTACGGATGAGTTGGTTGATGGTTTTTTTTTTCTCCACAGCCTTTTGCTCCCTCAAAAGGTAAATGTTTGCAACTATTAAGGAAGGTCAGAAAATACTGTGCAAGCACTAAAGGCAGTCACAATTTGAGAAATAGTAATATTGTTGAAACAGATGCGCAGCTTCATAAATTCTAGTGCTATTTCAAAAAATAATAAAAATTGTAATCAGTAGAGTTATAGCTTATTCTAAATTTACATAAATACATTGTTTCAGTGCAGATGACAAAACGCCCGACAAGTAAAGTATTAAAGTGTGTAAATTCAGTGAATGCTATGAAACTATATCATAAATAAATGGGTTTACAATGTGTAAAATTATGAAAGAAATTTTTATATTTAGGAAAATTGTTTATTTTAGTAATTTTGAAAATTTTAATATGTAAATTGTATAGCATAATGTACATATAAGATGGGATTCAAATGCAGTATTTTAAATAGAAAAATTATAATATTTTGAATTATGCTATATGAATAATTCAAATAATTATTCGAATAATATATGAATGCTCCAGCAATTTTCTAGGTAGATTCTAGTTGCCTTAACAAAAAAATAAGCTTATACTGTATAATCACACACAAAAACCATGAAGTATATATTTTTTTCATCTCATAATTTATAGCAGAGAAAATTCAGGCATTTTCTATATATATAAAACATATAGTTATAACATGCATTTTTTAGTGGTTTAAAAATGTGTACTAAGTTTTTTTATTATGCAGTATGTATTCAATATATAATATGAGTTTTCAGTTCAAATTCTGATACCTAGAATATTTACAAAATATTGGTTTTGTGTTAGAATGTGAAAGTCAGAGATTTAAATTTGCACATTTTGTTTAGAAACTATCACTTAAAATGTTAAATATGTGTCTAGTCTGCAATCACATTAAAGATAAATTTTAGCTGAAAGCAGAGACTAAACAATTGGCTCCTAGGGGGATCTTCTTAATGACTCTGCAGATCCTAAAGTCAGGAATAGTGCTATGGACTCTAAATATTATAAAAAAAGAACATTTCCATCTTTTAATTCACCTATAGCTCCCTTTTCCTCAAAACCTCAAGCAAGTTCTTTATTATGGGGCATTAAATTCATATAGTAGGATAATTTTAGGAAATCATTGGAGTAAGATCTTTTTTTGCAGTTGAAAATTATCAAGTCTTGTTCAGTTATTTTACCATCTGTCCTTCTATTTTGACCTACTCTGTTGGTCATTTGGGCTCTGTTGAAAATCTTTCAGGAAGGCATCATAGCCCTATCCAGATGGGTGTCAGCTTGAAAATCCCAACTGCAGCTGTGTTCAGACAGACCATGACACATACTGTTGACAAGTCCCCTTTTTTATAAATTTCATGGCATGTTAATGACTCTGACTAGAGCAGCTGCTCTTTGGCTAATACTTCTGTGAAAGATAATAAGTTTCACATTATTCATTATTATTCATGACTTAAAAGTATTCTTCTAATGTTCTAAATACTTTTATAAATCAGGCATCTTAATTTCTACAATGTTGGCTTCCAAAATTTTTCTTTCTAAACATGTGGATCTTATATCATTTATTTTATAACATTTGATAATTTTAAGTTAACAAAATATGCCAAAAATAATATTTTATATTTCTATGTGAAATTCATATCTGAGGATATGGAATTCATTTTTAAATACTCACTTGGTTTAAGAATATTTACTTAATATTTAAAGATTACATTATTCTGTTGTGAAAAATTGATTCCAAAGAATATATCATTAACACTTAATTGTGATGATCAATCAACAAATGTATGGTGAATGTTTCATACTTATCTAGCACTATCTTAGGTATGTAGTTAGGTTAAAAGTCTCACTTTATTTGTAATTTAGTTAGGAAGACAAGAGTAACAATAATACAAAAGAAAATAATTCTAAGGATCATATATTAAGTTCTAAATTGTATGGTACAAAGAATAAAAGTAATAATAATGAGAAAGTATGGTGATGTAACTTCTAAAAATTTCTTTCACATGTGTGTCTTTTTAAATTAATTTTTATTGGAGTATAGTTGATTTACAATGTTGTGTTAGTTTCTTCTGCACAGCAAAGTGAATCAGTTATACATATATATATCTCCACTCTTTTTTAGATTCTGTTCCCATATAGTTCATTACAGAGTATTAAGTAGAGTTTCCTGTGCTATGCAGTAGGTTCTTATTAGTTATCTATTTTATATATAGTAGTGTGCATATGTCAATCCCAATCTCTCAATTTATCCCCCCCCCACTTTCCCTTTTGGTAACCATAAGTTTGTTTTCTACATCTGTGACTCTATCTCTGTTTTGTAAATAGATTCATTTGTACCATTTTTTCAGATTCCACATATAAGTGATATCATATGATATGTGTCTTTGTCTGACTTACTTCACTCAGTATGACAATCTCTAGGTCCATCCATGTCGCTGTAAATGGCATTATTTCATTCTTTTTTATAGCTGAGTAATATGCCATTGTGTATATGTACCACATCTTTTTTTTTTTTTTTTTAAATTATTATTATTTTTTTTAATTTTTAATTTTATTTATTTATGGCTGTGTTGGGTCTTCGTTTCTATGCGAGGGCTTTCTCTAATTGCGGCAAGTGGGGGCCACTCTTCATCGCGGTGCGCAGGCCTCTCACTATCGCGGCCTCTCTTGTTGCGGAGTACAGGCTCCAGACGCGCAAGCTCAGTAATTGTGTCTCACGGGCCTATTTGCTCCGCGGCATGTGGGATCTTCCCAGACCAGGGCTCGAACCCGTGTCCCCCGCATTGGCAGGCAGACTCTCAACCACTGTGCCACCAGGGAAGCCCCCACATCTTCTTTATCCATTCCTCCATCAATGGGCATTTAGGTTGCTTCTATGTCCTGGCTATTGTAAATAGTGCCGCAATGAGCATTGGAGTACATGTATCTTTTTGAATTATCATTTTTTTTTTGGATATGTGCCCAGGAGTGGGATTGCTGAAGCTCAATATCAAAAAAACAGACAACCCAATTAAAAAAATGGGTGGAAGATCTAAACAGACATTTCTCCAGAGAAGACATACGGATGGCCAAGAGGCACATGAAAAGATGCTCAACATCACTAATTATTAGGGAAGTGCAAATCAAAACTACAATGAGGTATCACCTCACACCCATCAGAATGGCCATCATTAAAAAGTATACAAACAATAAATGCTGGAGAACGTGTGGAGAATACGGAACCCTCCTACACTGTTGGTGGAAATGTAAATTGGTACAGCCACTATGGAGAACAGTATAGAGGTTCCTTAAAAAACTAAAAATAGAGCTACCATATGATCCAGCAATCCCACTCCTGGGCATATATCCGGAGAAAACAATAACATGTGTATCTTTTTTAATCCTACCATATTTTGCTTCATTATATTATTTTTGATTTAATAGTTATCTTCCTTGATAAATGATGTATTCTTTAAGATGGGACATTTTCTTTTTCATCATAGCAAATGTCAAAAATGATCTGTAAGAACTGATTGTCCCTCATGCCTTCAACTGCTTTCATTAGAATTTCATAGGACAATGACAGAATGTAGTCATGGAAATGAGCATCAAAGACACGAAGAGGCATGAGAAGTAAGGGAGCAGTCTATCCAAGTTCTGAAAACAAAGAAGCAAACTCAGACAGATTGGTTCTGAATGTGAAAACAGGGATCAGGCATGAGCTTAGATGGGAGAGTTATTGTCACAAAAGTTGGAACATATCCAAGATAGAGTCAGAATTAGAGCAGATCAAAAACAAGATATTGCACATGAAATTAAGAAGTAAGAGTATGGAATAAATCTGTGTTGTATCTAATCCCTGCTTTACTTAACAGCATTTAGAAAGTCACCTGCCTTTCTGAACATATGTTTGCCCATCTCTAAATGAGATTATAATATTTTTTATCAAATGGTTGTGATGTAAGAATTAAATATAATATGAATGTAATGGACAAGGAACTAAAACTAAAATTATGGAAGTGAACACATGTTAGCTAGAAATAAAGAAACAAATTGCAGCAGGATGCCAGACTCTTGCATGAAAGTCATTGAGAATTTTTTTTAAAAGTCCCTGTAATCAGCAGGTCCATGGAGAATGCACTGAATAAACAGGTGATTGACATGATAGTTGATTAATATTTGTTAGGTAATAATTAAACAAATGAATAGTAGAACTGACTGCCATAAAAGTTTTCATAAGAAATAGAATAGTATCCTGCTTCGAATCACTCCAGATGATATGCAAATATTGAAAGTATTCCTGTTGGCTAGTTTTGCTATGTTTGCTTTATTTTGAATTATCCAGACATATAGACATGTCTTGGGCAGATTATTGAATGGAAGTTATGGTAGCTTAAATATCTCCTGCATCATATCTATTTCATGCACTACGTATTAAAGTTCACAAGTTATGAGTGATTTTTCCAGTCCTTAACACCCAATGCACATTGGGTCTCCACATTAAATTTTCAGAACTTGATGAAGGATGTCATCAAATTCATTGTATTTTATCGACAAATGTTCATTATTTCCAAAACTTGAAATGACCCTAGCAAGTAGAATTCCTTTTTCCAGCTGGGTAGAAGATGTATATTTATTAAGGCAAGAGAGAGATGGACTTCAAGTCTAACGTGGAAGATCTCTGTAGTACCTACACACTATCAGTGTATATTTTCTAATATTTTTCTATTAGAGAGTGTCCTGCATATTTCACATCAGGTATTCATTCATACATCCTGAATTGCAAATGTTCAAATACATTTTTCTCTTGTGGGTTACTTTTGTAGGTTCTTTGGAACTTTGTTATCTGGGAGCTAAACTTACTGTTTGTTGTTAATTCCCCTGTAGATCATATATGACTCCCTCATGTCCTGATCTGAGATCAACCCTTCCTTTTGATGCCTGTTTTCCAAAGCCAGTCCTCTTGGGTAGGGTTTTTCAAAAAATTTCTAACTTGAGTTCTTTCCAGAGGACCTAGGTAAGCCCACAGAAAACACATAACTTTGCCCCATGTTGGTCATCTCACATTAACTCTCCCATCTCTGTTGTTACAGGGAGATGAAACTGGCCTCTGATTTTCAGAATTTCCCAGGAAAGAGTCAGGCATAGTATTCTTTGATTTTTCTGTCTCCAATTTCAGAGAGTTAGAAATTTAGGTGAAAGAAGAGAACACAATGTTTTACAACCCCTCCACCCCCAGCCTCCAAGGTCTGGAGCTCTTTAAAAAGTATCCTGATCATTTTCTGACCAGTGACCTATATATATAGGCTAAATTTTGTTATTTGTATAAGAGATAGAACTGATGATCTTTGAGCAACTCTTATTAATAAGTCCTTCTATAACTTTCTTTAAAATATACTTTTCATTGACTCCTTTCCATATTTAATCTGCTTCTTATTCTTCATATCTGTCGACTTCTCTTCACTCCATACTGTTATGGGTCGAATTCTGCCCACACCAAAAGAGATGCTTAAGTACTAATGTTGTGTACCTGCAAATGTGACGTTATTTGAGGACAGTGTCTTTGTAAATGTAACTAAATTAAGATGAGGTCATTATGGTGGGCTCTAATCCAGTATTACTGGTGTTCTAATAAGAAGAGAAGAGACAAAAACACATAGACTCCCAGAGAAGAGGTCATGCAATGATAGAGGCAGAGATTGAAGTGATATGTCTATAAGCCAAGGAATGCCAAAGATTGCTGGCAACCCTGTAAGCTAAGTGAAAGGCATGGAACAGATTCTCTGCTAGAGCCTTCAGAGAGAGCATGATCCTGCCAATACCTTGATTTAAGACTTATAGCCTCCAGAACTTTGAGACACTAAATTTATGATGTTTTAAGCCACCCAGTTTGTGCTACATTGTTACAGCAGCCCTAGTAAACTAATACACACACTAAACTCCTACTGTCTCTTACCTGGGGAACCACACACATTGCTGCTGGGTTCTCTCTACCCATCTGGGTCCCTATGTACTTCACACTGTATTCTCTAGACTAGCACTGTCCAGTAGAACCTTCACCATAGTGAAAATATTCTATATTTGTGCCATCCAGTATGGTAGCCAACAGCCTCATGTAGCTATTGAACAGTTGAAAACAACTAGTGCAACTTTATTGACAAGCACAGTAGCTAATATATTGGAAACCACAGTTCTAGATAGTATAGTCATACTAAAAACTAAATTTTTAATGTCATGGCATCAAGTTTCTCTTAAAATAATTAAAGCATTTAACATAACCAATAAGACTCCCCAAGCATTTTTAGCAGGTATCCTCTTTGTCAGTAGGAATCCACCTCACTCTCTTTCTACCAGTTTTAGTATACCATACTCCATTCCACCCCAGACCTTTGTACATCCATACTCGGGGTGATTTCCTCTTTCCTGTGATAATTTGCCCCAATTCATCCTTTATATGTCAGTTTACTCTCTCTGAGATCCCCAACTAGACCATATCCACTCATAATATGCTACCATACACCACACTTTTTATTGTACTAACCAGAGTTAAATGTTTCCTTTCATGTGATTATATTTTATCTGCTTCCCCATAAATATTAAGTGTCATGAGGCTAAAAACATGTGTTCTTGGTCCACCATAAAAATCAAAACATGCCCGGCGTATGGTAAGCACTTAAACTGTTAGTTGGAAGAATGAACGAAGTTACCTTTACCTCACATGGATTTTTAATTAATAATTTGTACTACTTCATTGAATAATTTATTATCCAACCTTTAAAATCTAACAGGCATCCTTCTCAGGTTTAAAATGGAATTTAACTAACTCATCCACTACTGACTTGTCATTAAAAAAATCTATGCAAATACAGAAGAAGGCCAACACTCCCAATAGCATTGGAAGCCAATACTCATAAGCAATTAATACCAAAATCTAGATGGGATTGACACTAATTAAAAAGCAGATGGAATGGGATGGAGGTAAAGTCAACCTAGGCGTTTGCTTTTGGCATACCCAGGCTTTACTCTATGAAAGAGATACCATATTAAATAGGTAAGAAGGTACTTAATGCCTCTCCTACCATCTGGTCCCTGACTCTAAAATCCAGTCTACTTTTGTGTAGAAAATCTAGTCTCCTTCACTACTCTGTGAGGCAAAGAACTGCTTTCTTCACCACCTCAAATTCTACCATAAGATTTGATAATCAAAATATTGAAATAAAAGAAAATAACTTCACTTAATCAGTTAATGAAACACTGATTAAAACACTGTGCATTATGGGAATTTATAGCAATAAACGGCAATGTGTGTGGATTATAGGGGTATTTTTAGGGAAAGGGATTGTAGGTAACCTATGATGTAAGGAAGAAGAGTAATTCAAGAAGCAGCAGAAGTTATATATTAATATTTTCTACATATTTTACTTATGTAGAGTAAAAAAGACCCATGAAGAGGGGACAAAAACAAGACACGAATGGAAGAGAGTGGGTGAAAACTGCTATAGAATAGGCATTAGTCTAGGAAATATTCGAATCTACTGTCAAGGTGAAAGTATACTTTAAAGAATATATCAGATAACACTGAGCTGAGCTGCTCCTCCTGCATTGATTTAAATGTCCAAGTCATATACAATATGAATTTTATGATACAAAAAGTTTAGTAGAGTTTTCCTTTCCCACGTCTTTCACACAGTTGTCTATTTTTGTAATTATGGCCTTATATCATTGTCCTGTATTACATGTTCTATAATTCAAAATGAAATGTGGTTTAATTATTTAGACATATATCACCATTTCACAGAATTTGTAATGAGGTTAGAAGAAAGCTAATTAGAAACATTTAATAAATAAAAGGGAAGGCCAAATAAATCTAGGAGACCCAGAAGAAGCAGATACTTCTAAAACAGAATCATTTAGATGCAGGAAGACATTTCAGGAGACTGTCACTCTCAAATTAGTATAAAATAACTTGCCTCTGTAAAAAGACGGTAAGCTGAGAAAGCAAGACGAGGAAGTAATGAGGAATGCTTGCAAGTGAACTGAGCAATAGTAGAGGTCAATGGAAAAACTAGAACTGAGAAAATTGGTCTTTGGGTAGAAGAGAGGTAATTTTGTGGAAAAATCAAATCAATAATATGTAGGACAAACTTGAATAGCATTACCAGAATATAGAAAAGAAGTTCAAAGGGATAAACATATGAGAAAAAAATGACTTATAAGAATAGGAAAAGAGCCAATATGCAGAAAAATTTGTAATAGGAGAACTCAAAAAAAAGTAAAAATTCACAACATACTTGGTTTGAATCGTTCTCATATGTAAAATAAAAATTGTATGCAGATCACTGTGTATCAAATCACTATAATCCAAGCAACTACAATCCAAGCAACTATAATAATTAAAAGGCCAAAAATAGACACACCCTAGAAATATGACTGGATTATAACCATAACAATAACAACAACTCACGCAGGTAAAATTACGTCCATAACAATAATAACAACTCACGCAGGTAAAATTACATCCATAGAAATAAAATTTAAGTTAAGTAAGAACTGAAACTACCTACATATGAAATAATTCTGTATTATTTTATAAAAATGTTTATTGGAACTGAATACAAAATAATGAATGCACAATTGTTTTTAGCTGTTTTCTCCTTTACTTGTCCACTAAGGAGAACAGGCTCTACTCCCTTCTATTCTTTATTCCCTCACTATAATCCACTCTAGGAGAATCCTTGAAGTGCAAAATTGTTTGGGGACTTTATGAGATAGAATCAGAAGAAGTGGGGTGACTAGATAGATAACAGGTAAAATGAAAGGGGAGAGAAAAAAATTTGGTATGTAAAAGGAAAGTTATAAGAGAAATATGGTGGGTACAGAATGTTGATGGGAAAAAATAATTTTAATAAATATTATTATGGGATATACATTTCCCTCACATTTTGTGTATGATTGTGCATGTGAAACAAAGTTAGGAAATTTAGTTTATTTTATTATGTCTTGGTAGACAGAATATCTTCAGTTCTGAGACCTCCTGGGGATACAAGTTATAGACCCTGGAGTAACCACTACCAAAATACAACATGCAAATTAAAGTTCTACTTAAGAGAATTTTCAAATAATCAAAACCAGACTGGAAAGGGACAGGAGAGAAACAACAAAAAAGAAAGAGAGCAGAAAAATTGAAAACAGAGCTAAAATAGTAGGCATAAGCCCAACCATATCAATAATTACACATATATATGTATGTGTTATTACATACATATAATGATGGACTACACATTCTGATCAAAGGCAGAGATTTTCAGAGTGGCTAAATAAAACAAAGCCCACTTTTGTATGGTCTATAAGAGACACACTTTAAATATAATTTCATTTTTGAGTACTTTTATTGCAAACTCCATAAAATTATTTGGAGAGTTTTTATTTTATCCCATACTCTGATTCAGTTTAGATTACAATCTTTTTAAAAAGTTTTATTGGGGTATAATTGATTGACACTGTTGTGTTAGTTTCAAGTGTACAGCAAAGTGAATCCGTTATACATATATCCACTCTTTTTTAGCTTCTTTTCCCATATAGGCCATCACAGAGTATTGAGTAGAGTTCCCTGTGCTATACAGTAGGTCATTATTAGTTATCTATTCTACATATAGTAGTGTGTATGTGTCAGTCCCAATCTTCCAATTTATCCCTCCCCATCTTACCCCCCAGTAACCATAAGTTTATTTTTAAAATTGGCAAAACTACAACCTGTCTTTACATTATAATCATCATCACGTGTAACCCATAAGCTTACATGATAAAGCTCACAAGACAGTGTTATAATTTTAGTTTTTGTCAATTATATGTGTTATAAAAATAGAAATTGTCCAAAAAAGGAGGGGTTTTGCATTTATCCATGTATTTACCATTTCTTATGCTCCTTGTTCTTTCCTGGGGATTTAAACCATCTGATATCATTTCCCTTTCAGCTGAACAACTTCCTTTACGTTTCTTTTAGTTCAGTTCTTCTGGTAACTGACTCTGTTGGTTTTCTTTTTATCAAAAAATGTCTTTATTTTACCTTCAGTAATGAATTATATTGTCACTGAAATTAGAATTTTGGGTTGACATTATTTTTTTTCTTTCATCAGTTTAAAAATGTCTGCTCCCTTCTAGCCTCCATCATTTTTGATTCACTCATTAATTGGATTGTTGTTTCACTGTATATGTCATTTGTCTTTTCCTGCTATCATAATTTGTTCTTTCTCTCTGACTTTAAACACCCTGACTATGGTGGTCTCCTTCGGTTTTATTTGCATTTTTAAAACTTCTATATAAAAATTTTTCTCCTAAGAAATTGGGAAATTTTCAGCCATGACATCTTCAAGGTGTTTTTGTTTTTTGGTTTTTTTTCCTGTCCTATTCACTCATCTGTCATTCCCATTCCATGCACTGTTTTTTTTTTTAACATCTTTATTGGAGTATAATTGCTTTACAATGGTGTGTTAGTTCCATGCACTTTTGACCATATGATGCCATCTAACTTGTCCTTGAGGCTCCAGTTATTATTATTTGCAATATTGTTTCTTTGTGTTATTTCTCTTGGGTAATTTCTATTGTTCTATCATCAAGTTCATTTATTCTTTCTTCTGTTATGTCCTTCTGGCTAAGTCTACCCAATAAATTTTTATTTTCAGAAATTCTGTTTCTTACTTCTAGGGTTTCCATTTGGTTTCCTTTTCTTATTTATATTTTAGAGAAAATATAAAGTACTTAATTTGATTCAACGAGTGAAAAAATCTAATTTTTAACTTTCCTATTTTTTTAAAAATGAAAGACCTTAAAACACTCATTAAAATTTGGTCTCCAGAAGAGATCATGAATAGGTGCTTTTATACATTGATTTGTTTAAATATTGACAAAATAGAAAAGTTCTTAGCTACATAGTCTAGTCCACTAACAAGTTACTTATTAATTTTTTAATCTGATTTTATTTTATTTTATTTATTTTTTACTTTATATTGGAGCATAGTTGATTAACAATGTTGTGTTAGTTTCAGGTGTACAGCAAAGTGATTCAGTTATACATATACATGTATCTATTCTTTCCCCCCCACCCCCAGTAACCGTAAGTTCATTCTCTAAGTCTGTAAGTCTGTTTCTGTTTTGTAAATAAGTTCATTTGTATAATTTTTTTAGATTCTACATATAAGTGATGTCATATGATATTTGTCTTTCTCTGTGACTTACTTCACTTAGTATGATAATCTCCAGGTCCATCCATGTTGCTGCAAATGGCATTATTTCGTTCTTTTTAATGGCTGAGAAATATTCCATTGTGTGTATGTACCACATCTACTTTATCCATCATCTGTCAATGGACGTTTAGGTTTAGACCATTTGTTAATATATTATCGTCGATCTAGTTATGACTGTCACCAAATATGTAATGAGGGTGGAAAACATGCACTATTTAGTGAATCATCATCATCATCATAAGACAATTTCATATTTAATTCAAAGTTTTATAGACTTTTTATTCTTAAAGATTATTATTTCATAAACTGAAGGAATATTTTGTTAACAGTTCTCACATACACAAATACACTATTTCTGTGGGTTGAAAACATTAAAATGTTTTCTATAGCATGGCTGCCAGGAATTCTAAATAAGTGGATATGATTTATATTTCTCAAGCTTCATTGGCAATGAAGTATTTTTCCAGGCGCGTTTAATGGGTCGTGTATTTATTAAAGCTTAAATTTGGAGAAAACTAGTTTACAAATATTTCTCCTCTTGTACTGAAAATGACATAGAACATATCATTTTCTGTATGATTCACTTTCTGAAACCCTACCAATGATTTAAAAACAAATTTTTCATGATGACTACTACTTTGTTGTTCTAGTTTTGTGGATATCTCACTTCTTTGAAATGTGTGAATACTTACTTAGCTCATATTCTAAAAGCAAAACACTTGCCACTCAAAAGCTTTTAGAATCTAGGATAAAATAACCTTCCAACATACTCTATGAATAACATTTGACATTTAAAAGAGAATTTAAAAAATGCCCCTTTCAACATTTAGACATTACATTGTGAGGGCATGATGCCTGGCATTTTTGCAGCCATCGTGTGATAATAAGGGTTTGTAAGAAGCGGGGGAGCATATAGAAAGAGAGAGATAGAAGGAGAAAGAGGAAGAGAAATATAGAACAGATAAAAGCATTTTATTTTCTCATTCATAAGTAAGATCAACAGACCTGTGTATTAGCAGCATTTCTTGCACAGGTCTGTAGCAAATGCCCGATAATCTTAACATAGGACGCCTATGGTGATTTTACTTTTCTTTTTCTCCTTCTTCTTCCTCCTCCTTCCCCTCCTTCTCTTCTTTTTCTTCTTTTTCTCCTTCTCCTTCTCCTTCTTAATATTGGTCCACTTCATTGTGTATCAATATTTAGATATTTCCTTTCTACATTCATCAGCAAAAAAATTGGATTCTAAAACCCAGCTGTATCCTTATTATTATAATGGGAGCAAAACAGAAGAAGAGGGTTCCATGCTGCTTGCACTAGTAAATTTTTGCTGTACTTAACTCATACATAGTCCTATACAATGCTCATATTTTTTTTTTGTCTGCTCTCTTTAACCAGCTAAATCCTTTGCACAAGTATATTATCAGCATTATTCTTCATTCACTTAGCATATGGGTTGTTTGATTTTTGAAGATTATATTTTTTATATATTTATCTCCTTAAATGCACATTTAAAGAACACTATATATGACTTTTAGGTTTCCTAGTGTTTAGATCTTTGACTGAGGGCTTTTCATCATGTCAGCGTGATATTAACAGTACATTCCATCTTATTCTTTTTAAACTGACAAATGGTTTTTCTTTATTTTATTAACTCTAAATCCTCATGCACGGTATTGGGAAAGAAGAATGTGCAAGAATTACAATGCTACGTTCACTCAAATCATCTCTATTCTTAGATTTTTCCAGCTCAACATGATATCCTGCAGGATTTGACATCTCAGTGGAGCAAAGGACTGCATTCACCAGTAGGATAAATATCATAAGTAGGATAAATTCATCCTATATTCAGCATTAGGACACACAAAATGAAAATTTTAATCAATAAATTACACTTTACTACAGTCATTCATTTTGCAGTTTTAGATGGTTTGGATAATAATTGATGTACATAGCATTATGATAAAGCAGCAAATAACAACACTAATTGTTATGTGAGAAAGGCAGAAGAAATTTACCACTTGCATTGGGAACAGAAATCCGAATACATAATGAGCTTCAGCTCAGAGTTCATAGTTTTCTTCTTGTCAAATCCAAACTGTTCTTCCACATAGGAAATTCTAATTTCAATAGTTTTTTAAAAAAATTTCTTATAATTAGAATGTTACAAAACATATTTGAAATGATAAAATATGGAAGAATACCAAAGCACAGTGAGAATTGTATCTGTTTACTACAGAGTTTGCTTTGACCTTCTGTCAGCATAAATTAACTAACTTGCTTTCAGGAAAATTACAAAAAGATTTGATTATATTACATTCATGATATATATAGAGAGAGAGGCTATATATATACACACACACGCATATATAGAGGCTATATATATAGAGAGAGAGAGAGAGAGAAAGAGAGAGAGAGAAGCTATAATGTTCAAACTCACTTAGTTCTCCCCATTTAAGTTGTATCAGCTTTTCCTATCCTTTGACATGGTCTCCTGGAAAATCCCTTGTTTCATTCCTTAGACTAAATGTTAAGCATTATTTCTTTAGCTAAGAACCATATTTCTTCTACGAATGAAATAAAAAAGCCCTCCACTATGTTCCGAAAAACTATTTTGAGTAGGTTTTAGAATGTCAGACTAGTATACACTGGGTCTGGAGAAATGGAGAAACTGCTAACCTAGCTGTATTAAGTAGCCGATCTATGATGCTATTTTTAATTTAGAATGCTTAGATTTATGTTTTCCCAAGTCATATTATGTATAAAATTAAAAGTTTGTTCAAGCAAACTCTTTAAGGCATATGCTTTAAAAACATATTTATTTTAGATTTAAAAACATGCAAAATTTATCAATTATATTTGTATAATTTAAAAAGTTTTGAAATATATATATATAGTCGTGCAACCATCACGATAATTTTACATCACTATAATTGGACCATTTCCATCAAGTTAAAATGTCCACTCCTGCTTCTTTGCAGTCATGTCTCCCCTTCCAAGTCTGTCCTTTCACATCTGATCTTACTTCATAGACTTTGCCTTTCTCAGAATGTCATAAAAATACAATCAATCCATTTGCAGTCTTTTGTATCTAAATTATTTCACATATCTTAATGCTTTTGAGATTCATCCATGTTGTTGCATGTATCAGTAGTTCATTCTTTTGTGTTAGACATTTGTTTATTCCAGATTTTGGACATTACAGATTTAGATTATTGTTTGGATAAAACCATATTTTATTTTATTTTTTTTATTTTTTATTTTTTGGTCAATTTTTATTTATTTATTTATTTATTTATTTATGGCTGTGTTGGGTCTTCGTTTCTGTGCGAGGGCTTTCTCTAGTTGCGGCAAGTGGGGGCCACTCTTCATCGCGGTGCGCGGGCCTTTCATTATTGCGGCCTCTCTTGTTGCGGAGCACAGGCTCCAGATGCGCAGGCTCAGTAATTGTGGCTCACGGGCCTAGTTGCTCCGCGGCATGTGGGATCTTCCCAGACCAGGGCTCGAACCCGTGTGCCCTACATTGGCAGGCAGATTCTCAACCACTGCGCCACCAGGGAAGCCCCATAAAACCATATTTTAATTCAACTATGACCACCAGGCATATTTTGCTGTAGTTTTTGTTTGTTTGCTTTTCCTGATGAGGTCTTTCTGCTCATGATATGTTCCTCTACCAGTGTAATATCAGAATATTACTGCTTTTGTAAAAATATTTGGGAAGTAGTTCTACCCCATCTATTTTCTGGAAGAATTTTTGCAGAACTGGTATTATTTCTTCATTAAATGGTAGAATTCACTGTTGAAGTCATCTGGGTCTGCAGTTTTATTTACAGGAAAGATTTTAACTATAGGTTCAGTTTCTTTAACTGATACAGATATATGTATGATGTCTATTTTTTAATTGAATTTAGGTAGATTCCTTACATATTATAATACTCTTATTGTTATTTCATAAGTGTCTGGCACGGAGTATATGGACCTTTGAAGTGTTATATTTGTTTATTCTTTTTCCTGAGATACAGAGTCTGTGTAATCAGTAATCAGAATTCTTAAACATACAGGCGTATATTGTTCTAAAATAGAGCTGTTTCTTTAGGAGTAGGCACAGATGTCTCTGGAGTTTAAAGTTCAAAGTGTCTTTTCCCTTAAACCAGATCATAGGGAAAATTTCACCAGTGAAAGACATCTGGTCCTGAAATTTGTGGGAAAGTTTTAAATGAAAGATGAAATATGTTATATATATTTAGGAGAATACAGATTTTCATTTTCTACTTGTGTCAGTTTTGGAAAGATAAGTACATATGTTATTTCAAGGATTGTCCATATCATCTACATTTTCAAACTTTTTGGCATGCAGTTGTTCAAAATATCCCCTTTTTACCACTGGTTTCCTATTTTACAAACATCTCTTGGCAGGCACTGATATTCAAAATCCCCCACTCACCAGATTTGTCACTTTTGTTCCACCTATTAAACTTGTACCAGCTGCTTTTTCTCAGGTGCACTGAGAATGAAAGAGCTGCTTTACATTAGGAGGTACCCTGAGGGCAAAATCAGAATCGAAGTTTGTACTCCCCTCTCTGCTTCCTTTCTCTCTGGGATCTTGACCTTGTAAGTCCTTTTTGCTTTGAAGATTCTTATACTTCCTAACATTTTTTTTTTTTTTTCTGTTTTTTGTTGCTTCTGTTTGCCATCATCAATTCTGGTGGCTTCAAATGAGCTAGTCCACGGTAGTCTCATGTATCCTACTGTGAGGAGAAATATGGATCAATGGGCCCTGCTGCCATAATGTGAATTCTTCACTGTGGTGGTGCTTAGAACATGCTTCCCATGGTTGTTCCAACCAGTGACCAAGCACAGCGGGATGGTATCGTATGTCTGTTCCTGGGAGCTATGGGATTCCTCTGATAGGTGATTTTTGCTCAAGGACTCCCTATAAGCCTTGCCAATTTTTCTTCATACTGCATTGTGTAGGGGAGGAAAATTTTTCCTCTATGCTTTTAGGTTCTTTTGGCTGATCTCATAATCAAATTGACAGATTAACAGGAGAAAAATAAATAAATTTAACTTTGTACATTCAGAGACCCCATAGGTATAGAACCTAAGAAGTGACTAAAGCAGGCTGTTTATATGTCTTTTTAGACAAAGAATCAATTGTTTGTGAAGATTTGACAAAACAAAGGGGTTTTGCTTGGGGTAGCAAATTAATGAAGAAGTAACAAAATTTGTTTATACGGCTTTCTTGGCCTTGAATTCCCTCTTGCTGATGATAAGTATGCCATCCTCTTCCCAGCATAGGGAGGACACTTTCCCATTGGAGCTTTGTTTCCTGCTTTCAAGGAGAACAGAGGGGTGTTAGAGTTTTCTTTTTGTACCAGCTTTTTCTCAAGTAACTTTAATTCACAGTAATCAATATGGCTGAGTAATATTCCATTGTATATATGTGCCACATCTTCTTTATCCATTCATCTGTTGATGGACACTTAGGTTGCTTCCATGTCCTGGCTATTACTCAGACATAAAAAGAAATGAAATTGAGTTATTTGTAGTGAGGTGGATGGACCTAGAGACTGTCATACAGAATGAAGTAAGTCAGAAAGAGAAAAACAAATACTGTATACTAACACATATATATGGAATCTAAAAAAAAAAAATGGTTCTGATGAACCTAGAGACAGGACAAAAATGAAGACGCAGACATAGAGAATGGACTTGAGGACACGGGCGGGGGGAAGGGGAAGCTGGGACGAAGTGAGAGAGTAGCATTGACATATATATACTACCAAATGTAAAATAGATAGCTAGTGGGAAGCAGCCGCATAGCACAGGGAGATCAGCTCGGTGCTTTGTGTCCACCTAGAGGGGTGGGATAGGGAGGGTGGGAGGGAGACGCAAGAGGGAGGAGATACGGGGATATATGTATATGTATAGCTGATTCACTTTGTTATACAGCAGAAACTAACAAACCAGTGTAAAGCAATTATACTCTAATAAAGATGTTAAAAAAAAATAATCAATATGCCACCTTGGCATATTTTGGGGTGGCCTGCCCCAAGATTTATCAGTTTTGTAGTCTAAAAGCTTCCTTTCCTTTTTCCCTCTCCTTCACAAAGATCAGATCTTCATTGTAGTCTAATGGCTCTCCCAACCTCCTTAAGCCCTCTCTTCTTTTCCTTCACAGGCATTTACCCCAGTAAATCTCTTGTACCTCTTGAGTGTCTAATGCCATCTTGATAGCTGTTTCTCGTATTACCCAACTAAAACAAGTGGTACAAAGGATGTTCTAAGAAAATCAGTGGTGAAGTGGGGATTTGGGACTTGTCCACTCCCTTCCTGGTGGGTGAAAAGGATGCCATCCCTGTTCGTAGGAGAAGCCCAGATTGTTTTTGGCACAAGGTTGCAGCTCAATTGCTCTGCCAGTAGATTTTAACCAGGCTTTGATATCAGTTAAGCCAAAACTGGCTCATTTCTCACATAAACAGAATGGCAAGGTTGGAGTCTACATTTGGACCCAAGGGCTTGGACTCCCACTTAGAATATCTGACCTAGTTACTGCTGCCTCTGAATGATTAACTGGTCAGACCCTAATATGGCACTATCCCTAAAAAGAGACCAAAAGGCCACTTGGAAAATTGACCATATTGAGCCTCTCTCATCTTTGAAGAGGATGGATACCTATTCTGGGAACAGGTTTGCTTTCCCTACCTGCAAAGTCTGAGCTAATACCATTCTCTGGGACTTAAGGCATGAATCATTTATTGTTAATTTCAACATGGTGGATGCATTCCACCCCCTCAAAGACAGACTCTCTTCTTTGTGTGACTAATATTGTATATACTGGTGTCAACTAATCATAAACCATGAACAGTTTTCAAATTTAGAATGCAAATATTAGAAAATAGTGAAATTCTTGTTAGTGCTGCTTATAGAATATTTGCATAAATAGTAGGTAATATCCTACTTCTGTTTAATTATGACTGCACAGCTGTTAGTATTACATCTTAAAAATCAGTGATTTTTAAAATCTTTACCAAACACCATCCGTTCTCTGTATTTCCTATATATTTTTTAACATCTTTATTGGAGTATAATTGCTTTACACTGGTGTGTTAGTTTCTGCTTTGTAACAAAGTGAATCAGCTATATGTATACATATATCCGCATATCTCCTCCCTCTTGCTCCTGTATTTTTTTATATATTTCTTCTTTGCATTAGCCTCTTAAAGCATGTTTCCCCCAAATAGAACTCTAACAGAGGGAGTTAAGGTAAGCAAAGATAAACTAGTATCAGGAATAGGAAGCCTTGAGTACCATCAACCCTGAAGTTTGGGGTAGATAATTTAGAAACAATATTTTAATATGCAAGAAGAGTTAATATAAAATAAATCTAGTCAAAAAGGGAAACTGACCATTCAATTCATAGTTACTTTCTTCAAAGTGTCTGGTGTTTGAAATGTTGGGAATATTTTAATGAATGAAATTTGCGATGATTCATTTAAAGAACTAATGACTCATTCCAATTGATCTCTTTTCCCCATTTTTTTAAATGCACGCTGACATACAAAAGCAATAGAAGAAAAGCCAGGCAATACTTGATACAGAAACATCACACTCTTAATTTTTCCCCCCATTCAAGTGCCCTTGTTTCATTTCGAGGACGTATTTCCAGATTGGCTTTTGATACTGTCATGAGATAAATCCAATATCATTTTTTTGTTATTCCAAAATGTGTAGAAATATTTACTGGGGCAGCTCTACATTTTCCCTCATTTTAATTAGATTTATTTTCTGCTTGTAGTTTTTCCACAAAAGAAAATAAAAATCTGAAATTGCGCCACATTATTTCCAGTTTAAGTTTCATGTAGATTCACTTTATTTCTAGGCAGTTTGCATATCTAGTATTTTATTTCCAGGTACTAACAAACAGCTGTAGTATAAACAAGCACAGTTCACCTGTTAGCTCAGTATAAGAGACATTGTCCAGTTCTGAGCAGGTCCATTTTTAAAAATCAATTCTGATAAAATATCACTAAATACACTAAACATTTTTTCTTGTAAATCTCTGCTACATTATGACAAGTCATGCTTTCTAACTTTTCACATTACACAGTGCACTGAACTGTACTCCAAGTGTTTGTTGAACACTGAAACAGATCCATCAGTGTTTGTAAGCAAGTGGCAATAATCTATTTTCTGGGAACAGTGAAACAATTTGACACTTAGAATTCACATTACAATGAATTTGAAATGTTGATTTAGCATCCTAGTTTATCTTGATGGTTACCCACACATTCACTTTTCTAATTCTTGAATTATAAAAGTAAATATATCTGTTTTACTATATAATAAAAGTATTCCCCCACCTTTTCTTTAGCTAGGTACATAGATTTTCATCTCTGCAGTTATAGTTTTATATATTTTTTGTTCTGGCTTCCTTAAGTTTTGATGTGTATAATTGATGTATCTCTACCTGTGGATCAGCTTTAAGATTTTTTGTTCCTCTGAATACCTTTTACTCTCTATCTTTTTTAATACTTGTAATTGTGTCTCATATGGAGTTATCACCAAATAGCATCATCCACAAATAAATGTTATCTACTTTTCCAAATTAAGCTTTTTCCTTTTAAGGGAGAAAAACTTATTTTAAGGAGATAGTTTCATGTCTGGCCGAGTCAAAGCTTAGTATATTTAATCATGATTGTAAGTGGGTTTTTTTTTCCATTTCTTGAACACCAATTATTTACCAAAATCTTGTTATTTAAGTTTCGGTGTTAAATTTCATTATTGTTGATGTTGTCATTATTTGTTTGACTCATTGTTCATATAGTGTTCTTTACTTACTCAGTGAAATGTATATATTTTTGACTAATATAAAAATATACATTAAACTTTTTATATTGAGATAATTTTAGACTTACAGAGAGTTGTAAAAATATACAAGGAGTTTTCACATACATTTAACCCAACTCCCTTTATGTTAGTATCTTGCCTATCTGTAGATCAATTATCAAAATTAAGAAATTACCTTTGGTATAATGCCATAAACTAAACTAGAGAATTTATTCATATTTTGCCAGTTTTTTTCCATTAATAATCTTTTCTGGCCAAGCTCCAACCCAGAATCCCACATTGCATTTAGTGTCACACTTCCTTAACCTCCTCCAGTCTTGACAGCTTTCAGTCTTCTCTTGTCCTACACAACCTTGAACTTTTGAAATATACGGGCCAGTTATTATATAAAATGCCCCTCAATTTGAATTTGTCTCGTTACTTTCTTATTATTAAATTGAGGCTATGTATAATTTAAGAAAGATACCAGGGAGGTTGTGTTTCATTATTGTGTCCTATTAGGGGCTACATTATGTCTATATATGTTACTGGTGATATTAATCTCAATCATTTGTTTAAGGTGGTATCTGCCATGATATAAACTTACTGTTTTCCTTGGAACTTATTAAGTGTTTTGGAGAGAGGTTTTGAGATTATGCAAATACTCTATTTCTGCTTAAACATTCATCCCCTAAATTTATCATCCACCATTGGATCTTGCCTGCAACAGTTTTTCTTAAGTTATTCTAAAGGGGGTTTTCTGTTTTCATCTATATCTAAGAGGCAAAATTCTTCTGTAAGAAAGAGTTGCCACTTCTCCATGTATTTATTTATCCAGTTTTTATTTATGCAAGTATGGATTCACATTTTGGGCTCATTCAGTTTGACTATTATGACGTTTTATTTATTTATTTATTCATTCATTCATTCATTCAATTGCATGGATGTGCTAGTTTGTATATTCATTTCATTAGTTTTCTATGATCTTGGATTTGTGGTTTGATGTGTGTCATTAATTTTAAGAAGTTTGTAGCCGTTGTTTCTTCATAAATCTCTTCTATTCCCTTCTCTCTCTCTCTCTCTCTCTCTCTCTTTCTCTCCCCCACACTTCTGGGATTCAAATTACACATATATTAGATGGGTTGACAATGTCCCATGACTTTTGGATAGTGTCTCCTGGTACTTTTTCACTCACTTTTCTCTTTGTGTTTCTGTTTGCACAATTTCTATTGACCGATCTTCAAGTTCACTGAATCTTTTCTCAACAGTTTAGAGTATAGATGAGCACATCCAAAGCACCTCTCATGTCTCTTACTCTGGTTATTATTTCTAGCATTTCCATTTTAGTCTTTCCTGTAATTTTTATCTCTCTGGTTAAATTGCCCATTTGAATTTGCATATTGATCACCTTTTACAATAGAGCATTAACACATTTTTTTTAACATCTTTATTGGAGTATAATTGCTTTACAATGGTGTGTTAGTTTCTGCTTTATAAAAAAGTGAATCAGGTATACATATACATATATCCCCATATCTCTTCCCTCTTGTGTCTCCCTCCCTCCCACCCTCCCTCTCCCACCCCTCTAGGTGGTCACAAAGCACCGAGCTGATCTCCCTGTGCTATGCAGCTGCTTCCCACTAGCTATCTATTTTACATTTGGTAGTATATGTAAGTCCATGCCACTCTCTCACTTTGTCCCAGCTTACCCTTCCCCCTCCCCGTGTCCTCAAGTCCATTCTCTAGTAGCTCAATATCAAAAAAACAAACAACCCAGTCCAAAAATGGGCAGAAGACCTAAATAGACATTTCTCCAAAGAAGATATACAGATTGCCAACAAACACATGAAAGAATGCTCAACATCGTTAATCATTAGAGAAATGCAAATCAAAACTACAATGAGATATCATCTCACACCAGTTAGAATGGCCATCATCAAAAAATCTACAAACAATAAATGCTGGAGAGGGTGTGGAGAAAAGGGAAACCTCTTGCACTGTTGGTGGGAATGTAAATTGATATGGCCACTATGGAGAACAGTATGGAGGTTCCTTAAAAAACTAAAAATAGAACTACCATATGACCCAGCAATCCCACTACTGGACATATACCCTGAGAAAACCATAATTCAAAAAGAGTCATGTACCCCAATGTTCATTGCAGCTCTATTTACAATAGCCAGGACATGGAAGCAACCTAAGTGTCCATCAACAGATGAATGGATAAAGAAGATGTGGCACATATATACAATGGAATATTACTCAGCCATAAAAAGAAATGAAATTGAGTTATTTGTAGTGAGGTGGATGGACCTAGAGTCTGTCATACAGAGTGAAGTAAGTCAGAAAGAGAAAAACAAATACCGTATGCTAACACATATATATGGAATCTAAAAAAAAAAAAAGGTCATGGAGAACCAGGGACAAGATGGGAATAAAGACGCAGACCTACTAACGCATTATTAATAATAGTTGTTTTATATTTTTTGTTGAACAGTTCCTATATCTTTGTCATAATTAAGTATGGTTCTAATGATTCCCTTGTCTTTTCAGAGTGGGTCTTTCCTTGCCTTTTCATATGCCTTGCAATTTTCTTGAATCCAGATATCCTCTTCAGGATAGTAGTGATGACATTAAAAGCTATTATGCCCCACAATGGGCGTGGCTTTCCTTTTGATAGGACTTTATTGTGGGCTTTTGAGATCATCCAGGTAGAAATTTGACTAGGGCTGAGGGTTGTTGTTGTTGGTATGGCTACCATCACTATGCCCTAGGTGCAATATCTGTTCAAAAAATAAATAAAATGTATCTTTATATATCAAATGTTCTTAGGAAACTGAATAAAATACAATCGCTTTCTACTGACAAGAATATACTTAGTAATACACGAATTATTTTCTTTCTCCTTAAGGAAAGCCAAGCCTAAATCTCAGTAAATATGTTGCTCTAAATAAGAAAACACAGTCTTACAGCATGCATTGTCATGGTACGTGTTCAGTTTTTTAATTGAACTCCATTAAAAAGTCTTCATAAAACAGACTTGAAAAGCAAGAAGAATGATTAGAGAATAAATAAAATGGAGTATATATATATATATATATATATACATTCTATTAAATCAAATTTATGAGTAAATCTCAATTATATAATCTGTATTAATATTTTTATTTTCTTAAATTGAACATAAAGCAATTCAAATAGTATTAGTAAGGAACTTCTATCATTATATAATATCCTTGTTTAAAATGTAAAATTCTAGTAAATTATTGTCTTAGTTCATATTAAAGAATGATTTTTTTTTACAGTGTATGGGTATAATGCATATACATTTCCAGTGAAATCTCTGAAACAAAAAATAAAAGGAATAATTAAATAAAGGGATTTTACACACCATTTAACACAGGCAGAGAGTACTTCTCATATACATATATATTCACATATATATTTTAATTTTGATATTAAGTCAACTGGTGTTATAATGACTTCAGAATTAGATTGAATGTTCAGAAGGAAACCAAAAAAAGTTTGCAGGGCATGTGATGATTTAGTATATACAAAATAAATGAATTGACTCCAATTCCTTATCACCATAAAAAAAGAGTTTTTTTTTTTTTTTTAGTTTATTTATTTTATTATTTTTGGCTGTGCTGGGTCTTCGTTTCTGTGCGAGAGCTTTCTCTAGTTGTGGCGAGCGGGGGCCACTCTTCATCGCGGTGCGCAGGCCTCTCACTGTCGCGGCCTCTCTTGTTGCAGAGCACAAGCTCCAGACGCGCAGGCTCAGTAGTTGTGGCTCACGGGCCTAGTTGCTCCGCGGCATGTGGGATCTTCCCAGACCAGGGCTCGAACCCGTGTCCCCTGCATTAGCAGGCAGATTCTCAACCACTGCGCCACCAGGGAAGCCCCATAATTTTTAAGATGATTAATAAATGTAGTTTAATTTGTTAATGAAAATAAACTTTAGCATTTGATTTAAAATACTAAGATATTGAAAACTCATTAAAGAATTCTAAATTTGCACCATTTAGAGCTATACAAAGGAATAAAAATGTATTAAAATTGTTCTCTGAAATTTTTTATTAGTTGTTTATCAATAGTTTAAGATCTATTAAATCTCTAGATTAATCCATAATATTAAAAATAGTGATATAAATATTTTTACTTTAAATTTTATAAGAATATGATGCAGTCATCCCTTGATATCCATAGGGGATTGATTCCAGGAACTCCCGAAAGATACCAAAATTTGTGGATGCTCAAGTCCCTTATATAATATGGCATGGTATTTACATATAACCTACATACATTCTCCTGTATACTTTAAATGATCTCTAGATTACTTATGACACCTAATACAATGTAAATGCTATGTAAATAGTTGTTGGCCAGGACTTTCCTGGTGGCACAGTGGTTAAGAATCCTCCTGCCAATGCAGGGGACAGAGGTTCGAGCCCTGGTCCAGGAAGATCCCACATGCTGCGGAGCAACTAAGCCCGTGTGCCACAACTACTGAGCCTGCACTCTAGAGCCCGTGAGCCACAACTACTGATCCCACGTGCCACAACTACTGAAGCCCATGCACCTAGAGCATGTGCTCTGTAAGAAGAGAAGCCACCACAATGAGAAGCAGGCGCACCTCAACAAAGAGTAGCCCCCACTCGCCGCAACAAGAAAAAGCCCACACGCAGCAACGAAGACCGAACGCAGCCAAAAATAGATAAATTTATTTTAAAAAAATAGTTGTTGGCATGCAGCAAATTCAAGTTTTGCTTTTTGGAACTTCCTGGAACTGTTTTCCTTTACAACTACTAGATTAGGTGGTCATTTGAAATGAAACTAACTGGGGAAATATTATTACTCTTGTTGGATGTCTTGTTTGTTTTTATTAATACTATGGCTCTTGGGCCTTGTTTAGCCTAACATACATATCCAGGAAAGAGAAAGGTTAATTCTTAAAGGGAGACATTAGAGGAACCCTATACTACATAGAATTCCAGAGAAATTTGTAAAATGTTCCTGTTTGTACTAAAGAAGACTAAGAGGGAGGCCATTTTTGAAGGTTTTTGCTGTCTGTTTGCTTTGGTGTAGATATTAAAAGATGACTCCATAGAAAATTGGTCACTTTTGCCAATGTCCTAGTGTTGCATGTGCTTATGGGCCACAGCAACATTGGCTTACCTGTATCCACACTAGTGTACTTCTCCAAGGGTGAAGCCTGGACCTTGGCATCATATAGCATTTTCTACTGAAACTTCACACTTTCTTATCACAACTGATTCCTTATTAGCTTAGTTTCAATGCAGCAAATACTCACCCAAGGTTATAGTTTTAGCCTGGGATTCCCCCAAAACTAGAGGCTGAGATAAGGGCTTGTATACACTTCAGAGAAGAGGAATGAGGGACTTGTGAGAATGAGTGAATGAGAAAAAGTTAATATTAGTTGTGTTATTGAGCATGTTGTCAGGGTCACTGGAAAACTGGGGATCAATCAAGTGAGACCAGTTCCTACCTGAGACCATTTAAGGTAGATGGAAACTTCTTCTCAGAATTGTACACTTGAGTACCTGACAGGAAGATATATTTATCCACTGGCTTTTGTTCCCATTGATTGATGATTAGCAGTAGTATTAACACATTTTAGTTGTACATTGTAAGTAATAAAAATGATCTGTCAAAGCGGATGAATATATTTAAAGATATTACTGCAAGCCTTGTAGTAATATCACCATGGAGTGGCTGAAATGATTTTGCTAATGCAATAAGAATACCCCTAATGAAAAGTTCTTGGAAGTTATATATATAAATATATATATATATATATATATATATGTATGTGTGTGTATATATATATATGTACATATATACTTTGCTTTGAAATATATTCAAGATTATTTGCCTACCGATGCAATAAATTATCTCTTTCTCTCTCACTGTTGTTCTCAGTCTCATTCATTTCTCTGTCTCTGTTTAAAAAAACCCAGCAACTTAATTATAAAACATTGACATTTAACAAAATACTTTAGGGAATAATAAAAAAAAAAAAAAATAAGTGAGCATTGAGGACATAATGTACCAGTCAAATATGTACTAATTTATGAAACAATATCTGACAAATCAAATAGATGTCTGAGTTTACATATGATAGTAACAACACACAATATCAAATATGTCTAGAATGGAGATTACCTAAGCTCTAAAGTAAAACATATATTTCAAGGTTGAAAAGAATTGTAAATGAAAATAGACATATTTTGATGAAATGCTTTGCGAGGAATAAATTTTGGAAATGTGAAGAATGACTCTGAATAAAATGTCATACCTCGTATGTAAGCCATAATACAACAGAAAGCATGAAATGGAACATTGATAAACAGGAAATGCTTTTGTTGTCATAAGACATTTTGTTTATGAAACAAAGAGTTCCAAAGAATAATATAAAATATTTAGGCAGTATAAATCTTCTTTACAATACATTTTGTGAAGCAACCTATGAAATTTGTTTTCCCTATTATATAAGTTAGAATTTCTTTTAAGACTTTAAGAAGTACCTGTTTTTCTCTTCTTTCAATCATAGGAAAAAACTTACATGAAATTATGAAAAGGAATTAATTTCTCTCAGTGTCTAGTGTGTACCAAGTACTTTGAATGATTTTTTGATTTTCTCTTCAAAAAGCACCCCTTCTACTGTTTTCTCTCTCAGGAATGGAAAAATCACCTATTGTGTTTTTTAGATGTCACAGTCCTTCACACTTTGTTCTCCCTCATCCTAAATACCTCCAAATCCAATTCTTCACTAAAACATACTAACTTGATTTTTTTCTTGAATCAGTCACTCCTCTGTGTCCCTTTGAAGAAAATATTGGTTTACATTTCTATCATACCCTGCCTTGGGTATTGTAATAATGATCTAATTGATCTGCATACATGTATAGTGGGTGCCACAATTTTTCTTCATGATACAGTCATGGTGCCTTTTTATTTTTTATTTTTTGCTTTTATTGTTTATTTGTTGGGAGGTGGGGAGAGAAATAAGCGCATGTCACCAATACCTGCTGCTTACCATATTATTTGCTCCAAAATAAAGGCTTGTGTTATAAAGCCCTATATCTTCCAGATCACAATTACTTGTCTAGGCTTATCTGGGACAAATCCCTTCTTTGTTTACTTCAGTCTTCTCTCAAGCTTTTAACATATGAAAATTCGTCCCAGAGCATGGTGGTTTCACCTAGTACAATAACAGTGACACAAAATTATAGTTAAAGTTCATCAGCTTGGTGAATAAAATTGTATACTGTGTACTAATTATATTTCAAGCTTCCAGAAAATTTTTCTCATCTGTATTTGAAGATAATAATATTATCTAGCTTTTAAAAATGTTGTGAAAGTTCAGTAAGATAATACAAAGTAAAGTGACTAGAACAGTACTGAGCATAGAGTAAATGCTCATTAAATGTTCATTATTACGGAAGTAACTTTGTGGTGGTTAACATCACCAGCTCTGGAGACAGATTGCATGTACAAAATTCCTGTCTGACCTAAGATTTGCATGGCCATGAGTAAATTACTTACATTTCTCCTACCTCATTACTTTTTAATATAATTTAAGGATAGTAACCATTCCTATATCATAGAAGTGTTATAAGGATACAATGTGTTAATAAATTGTGAGTTATAGAGATATATCTTCCACGTTGTAAGCACTATATAAGCATTTTCTACTGTTATTTTAAATTTTTGTTATTATTAACGTGATAATGTAGTGTACGATAAAAAATTTTACCTGCTATTTCTCCAATTAATATTGTAAAAATAATTCTACCGGAAGTAAAATGAACAATGAAGGTTTTAATGAGTATCTCTTATATGAACAAATAAGGATGGTCCTGGATAGACTAACTCTTACTCATTCTGGTAGGTATGGCCAGGAAGATGTGTCTTCCTCTCCCCTCAGCTTCAGTCAAGAGTTACAGAATTTCTCAGGGAGAGGCTGGCCTTCAGCATTTTCATCCCCTGCAACTGGTATTGGGAAAACTGTATAGACACATGCAAAAGGATGAGGTTGGACCATTACCTTACACCATATATAAAAATTAACTCAAAATGAATTAAAATGGAATACTTAAAACTATAAAATTTCTAGAAGACAATATAGGGGAAAAGCTTCATTACATTGGATTTGGCTTTGATTTCTTGGGTATGACATCAAAAGCACAGGCAATAAAAGCAAAAATGGACAAATGGGAGTGCATCAAATTTTTGAAATTCTGTGCATCAAAGGAAACATTCAACAGAGTGAAAAGGCAGCCTCCTGAATGGGAGAAAATATTTGCAAGTCAAATATCTAATAGGGGACCAATATCCAGAATACATAAATAACTCCTACAACTCAACAATGAAAAAAACTAATAGCCCATTTTAAAAAGGGCAAAAGATTTGAACAGACATTTCTTCAGTGAAGATATACACATGGCTAACAAGCATATGAATACGTGCTCAACACCACTAATCATTTCAGAAATGCATATCAAAACCACAATAAAGTATCATTTCATATTCATCAGGATGGCTATTATTTAATTTAAAAAAAAAGCAGAAAATAACAAGTGTTGGCAAGGATGTGGGGAAATTGAAACCCTGTGCACTATTGATGGGAATGTAAAATGGTGCCGCTGTTATGGAAGACTGTGAAATGTCTTCAAAAAATTAAAAATAGAATTACCATATGATCCAGCAATGTCATTTCTGGTTATATAGCCAAAATAATTGAAAGCAGGAACTTGAATAGATATTTTTACACCCCTGCAGACTATTAGCGAGTCCTGTTAGTTCTACCTCTAAAATGTATCTCAGACCAGACCACTTCTCATCACGTCCACTCCTATCATCATGTGGCATCCCAACCTCCACCCCACACAGCAACATGAGGGATCGTTTTTGTTTGTTGTTTTTGTATGAAGGTGGTTATAAGTATGCATTGAAAATGTCACATCAGTGAGTAGCAATCTTTCCTTAATTCTAAATGTTTCATTCTTATTCTGATATGTATCACATAAGACTAATAAAAAAGCCTACAAAAATGATTTTTTAAATTACTAAACGTTTCTGCCTGAGCCTGGGTTAGATTCCTAGCCTCTTTACTTTCTATCTATATAACATGAGACACCTTGAAACTTGATTTCATTAAAAAATAGATTCTCCAATATGTGGTTCTTTTGAGGGTAAAAATGACATAACTTTTAACTTGTTCCAATGAAAAGTCAATCTTCCACTTGAGCAGAGATTAGATAATCACACAATTTTAGAAATTACTCAAAGCAAATAAGTACATCATGTAATAAGTCTAAAATATAAAGTTTTTAAATGGACATTTTATAGAAAACTAAAATAAATATAAAATATCTAAATGACTACCAAATTTTCATGTTAACAGATGAATTAAGAAGGATGAAAATAAATTGTTTATAAAGAAAATTTATAATTTCCAAACAGAATTTGTTTTCAAAAGTTGCAAAAAAGTCCTGTTAAAAGAATCACAAATTATAACATGAAACTTTGTTCACAGTCAATGTACCATAAATGAAATCTGAAAACACAGAATGAGACTCTAGAATTAAAGCTTCTGTTTTTTTTGCAAAGAATAACTGAGTATGGTGATAGTGAATAATTGCATGTAAAGCAAAATCCTATTTCTTTCTCAAAGGAAAAATCATATGTGCTACAAAAAATGAAGTTTTCTGCCAATATATTATAAAGAAAATGACTAGCTATACACAAATTCAATAAAGGATTAATAATGGTATTTGGTATACAAACCAGGTAATAACTTAAATTGCTTTCCATTAGAAGTGTCATTTGATATTGTGAAGCTGTGTCACTATCCACACAAATCCTAGGAGTAGATTGAAAATTGTGCTAAGTAGGGCTGACTAAACAGAAAAAAAATTCTATAAATAATTGTCATTTAAACATTTCATGTGCCAATTGTAGAATGCTCAATGGATTTATCAATAACTTAAGCCTTAAGAAAGTGTGACCCACTTACATATATTTGTTTTCAGCAGTACCAGAAAATAAATTTTTACTTTTAGCTTATTCTAACTCCTCTCAGCCATCCTTGATGGCTTAGTGACATAATGCAGAGATGATTTTCTTACTTTTTTTTCATTAAAATATTTGTATTTCTCCTTTATGTTTGATTAAGAGTATTACTGGATTTAGAACACTTGGTTGATAATATTATCTTTTGTTAATATAAATATATAATCCCACTGTATTCTGATCATAATTTTGTGTTTCTGTGGTAAAATGTGACATAAAATTTACAGATTTAATCATTTTTAAGTGTACAGTTCTGTGATAGCAAACACATTCTCTTTGTCGCACAATCTACTAACAACCATCTCTAAAACTTTTTATCTTCCCAAATTGAAACCATATACCCATTTTTTAAATATATCTTTATTGGAGTATAATTGCTTTACAATGTTGTATTTGTTTCTGCTGTACAACAAAGTGAATCATCTATATGTATACTTATATCCTCGTATTCCCTCCCTCTTGAGCCTCCCTCTCACCCTCCCTATCCCACATCTCTAGGTGGTCACAAAGCATCGAGCTGATCTCCCTGTGCTATGCAGCTGCTTCCCACTAGCTATCTATTTTACTTTTGGTAGTGTACATATGTCAATGCCACCCTCTCACTTCGTGCCAGCTTCCCCTTCCCCCACCGTGTCCTCAAGTCCATTCTCTACATCTGCATCTTTATTTCTGCACTGCCACTAGGTTCATCAGTACTTTTTTTTTTTTTTTTTGATTCCATACCATATACCCATTAAATAATAACTCCCCATCTCCCTCCACTCCAGTCCTGGGCAGTCATCATTCTGTATTCTGTCTGTGAGCTGACAATTCCAATTACCTCATATAAGTTTAGTTATACATTATATGTCCTTTTGTGACAGGCTTAATTCACTTAATTAATGTGTCAGAGTACACTCACGGTACTGTTCCAGTACTCATATAAATGCACAGTCCCTTAATAGAGTTGCTGAGAGAAGTTCTATAGACATTAAAGAGAGAAGATCCTGGGTATGACCCAACTCAGAGGTTCTCAACCAGGGGTGACTTTGCAGCCCAAGGGCTATTTGGCAATATCTGGAGACATTTGTGGATGTCACACTAAAGGGGGCAGTGCTATTGGCATCTAATTGACAGAGGCCAGGTGTGCCGATAAACACATCCTACAACCCTCCGCAGCAAAGGAATATTCATCCTGTACACATCTCTTGTATGGGTAAATTTTCTAAGGTTTGAATATTTGCACAGAAAGTTTTTGAATCACAAAAAATATAGGAAATGGTACATTTTAAAAGTCACATTGTATTTATAATGATAAAAGATTAATAAATCTAGTACCAAAAGTATTGTTAAACATCAAGGATATTCTATATTAACATCAATCCACTATTTATCCAACAAATATACTAATAATAATGACTTTCTGGTGTCACTGAGAGTTTGATTAGGTATAAGTTTAGTTTTTTAAAGTATAAAAATGCGAAGATAAAAATAATCCCCATCTATCTAAAATGTATCAAAAAATTTCGCATTCCGCCAAGACATGATATAACAGCAGTGAGTCATTCATTTCTTTATGTTGTGTAGTACATAATGGTTAAAACTAGTTTCATTACTTTCACTTTCGCAGTACAACATTTATTTAGTAAATAGGCTGAAAATTAGGAGTACAGTTTTTCATTTGGTTATCATACAGGCTACGTCCACTTAATATATCACACTCTATACCAGATATAACTTTTAGCAAAACAGCTCAGAAATGTGCATCCTGTTAGTAGAAGAATCCATAAATAACATACAATAAGCAATTGCATGTAAACTGATTATCACCGTTTGATTCGGTGGCTGTATATGATTTTAATGTTTTTGCTGCCAGATGTGCTCAAAACAGCCATAATGTACTCTGCTTCACTGAGTGTCCAAGATGTTTTCATTCTTGAACTGTGATAGAGTACTTTTAAAAAGGCAGAACAAAATGGAAAAATAGAAGTCATTCAGTAAATTGAAGCTATTTTGGGAACAGGGACATTGTGACCTTGTATCTCCTATGCTTAGTGTAGTGTTTTTCCCATTCTAGTTAAATGTTTGTTAAAAAAATGAAAGTGCACAAGTTTCGACTCAGATAAATATTTAAATATAATACTTTTATATTTTTATTACTAAAACTCTATCCATGAAATATCTAATGTCTATAACTTTATCAAGGATGTTGTAAAGCATTTTCATGTACATTAACCTAATTTGGCCTTATAACATGAATACCAGCTATTACTACTTGCATTTAATCAATAAATAAAATGAGTTTCAAGGAATTGGACTGATTTACCAAGGCTTGTCATAGAACAAACAAATAATGACAATAAATAAAATTGTCTTTTAAATTGAGATTGAATGATTGTTGTTTTTCCTAATATACTGTAGCTAATTTTATTAATATTTCAGTATATTAGTTAACTACAAAAATGAAAGTTAGTGATACATTTTAAAATGATATATTTTAGAGATCAGCTCGGTGCTTTGTGACCACCTAGAGGGGTGGGATAGAGAGGATGGGAGGGAGACGCAAAAGGGAGGGGATATGGGGATATATGTATACGTATAGCTGATTCACTTTGTGATACAGCAGAAACTAACACACCATTGTAAAGCAATTATACTCCAATAAAGATGTTAAAAATAAATTAATTAAGTAAATGATACAATTTAAAATGGGGAATACTACATATGTTTATTAAATAAGAATGCATTTATTTATTGAGTTATCTATTTTAAAATCCATGTACTGATTAGACAAATGTAATGTTACTACAAGTTTGTATCCAACATGTATACCTGAAATAAATCTGATCTCTCTGGAGACTATCAGGCGAAAAAGTAAAGACATATTATATATATGTAATATGTTATAAATAATATATAAATATATTTTCCTATGAAAACTAGTCATCAGAGTTCCCAATCTATATAGGAGAAAAAGGAATTATAAATGTTATGAAACAGTGTAAATTCTAATTATTAAAAGAAAAATTATGGGTAATTTTAAAAAATAAAAGAAGTTCCAACTAGACTGAGTGGGCAAGCGGTAACATGATTTGTTTGCAAAATGGTTCTATGCATGCTCCTTTGCAGTGTGATTTGGCTGCTCCTCTTATTAATGGTAGAGACAATTTCCTCACCTCTGCATTCTGGACTGGCCTTGTGTCTTGTCTTGATCAATAGAATGTGGAAGGAGTGAGGTTTTATAAGTCCAAAGCCTAGGCCTCAAGAAGCCCTTATAGGTTCTACTTTTGCCCTCTGGGAACACAATCCTGAAGTGGCCATTTGAAGAAGTGAGGTCTAGCCTACTGGAGGATGTAAGGCTTATGAAGAAGAACTAAGGTTTCCAAGCCAATAGACAGTGCCACTTCCAGGCATGAGAGTGAGACCATCTTAGATCATAAAGCTCAAGTCTCAAGGCACCATAGGAATGCATCCTCACAAGTGATTTCAGAGAAGACCAGCAGAAGTAGCGCCCAGCCGACGCAAGTTCAATTGCTAACCCACTGAATTGGGAGCAATTAAAAACAGTGGTTGTTTTAACCTAGTAAGTTTGAAGATGATTTGTTATACAACAGTAGGTAAATGCAGAGGGTTTCCTGAGGAAGTAATTAATGTCTGCTAAATATGGCAATACTGTGACAAAGTAGTGTCAAAGGTAGTAAGGACAGAGGGGAGAGCAAAGCTTTCAAAGATGCTGTGGGTTGTTTGTTGGAAACTGCAAACATTTTATTATTTCCGGAGAAAAGCCAGGTATATGAAGAGACATGGCCTCAGAGTTTGACAGAGACTTTATATATTGATAATTTATAGAATTTGGGATTTTATAGAGAAGCAAATGAGCATTACTGAAATATTTTAAAGCATGGGTGTGACCTCATTTTATCTGTTTAACTAGTCACTCCATCAACCAAGTCTACATACAAATTTTGAGAAAGAATATTGGCCAGTGGGCCAAATATTTCAGTGGTTTAGCAAGAGATGATGGAGAACTAAAGTAGGGGGTAATAATAATAAGTTTTTGAAAGAAGATAAATTAAATATTCAACCAAAGATTAGATCATTTGGTGTTAAAGTCATTTCATATGTGAAAAATAATTATAAATGTGGAGTGCATAAAATTGCAATATATTCTAATTTCAAAAGGTAATATTACATAAAAGACCAAAGGCTCTATCACATATCTTGAAGAAAATAAAGTAATAAATTAAAACAAGATAAACAACAGCACATAATTTTAATTTGCTAGTATTTTTGCAATACAGATAATTCAATAAAAAGGATAATATTATATCAACACTAATAATCTTAAATTCATAATTTCTTGTTCAAACAGTTTGTAAACTTTGTAGTTTATGAAGAACAGTGTTATGGCATAAGAATAAAGAAATTTTAAAAATCACTGGAAACATCAGCAAATAGATACTGAATTTTTCCTGTTAGGTAGACAGAGTTCTGTGAAATTTTTCTTTATAAATAAAGAGCTGGAATAGGAGCATAGGAAGTGATCATCTTTCTCTCTACACAAACGTAAAATAAAGGATATTCAGATACCTTAGAGGAGATTGAGAATTGCACTGCATTATAAATAAATGAATAACCTGGAGTCTGTGGTGTTTGTCATACGTAGTTGTAATATCTAACATTAAATATGTGTTATCACTATCTGAAATGGGGACAGTAGCATACTTCCTAATACTTTTCAGTAAGTATTCGAGAATGCATCATCCTTCCCATTGTCCTACATTCAATAAAGTAAAATCAAGGAATAGAAGTAATTATTCTCCAGAACTAGGTTTTTATTGTGTTGGATTTCCTTTATGGCACCTTTGCCTGTCAGAATATTTGAAAGTTCTGAGTGTGGCTGATGTCTCTTGTATACATTATTACATGAATCTTTGAACAAACACCTATCTTTTATTCACACTTAAACAAGTAGGAACTAATTATGAATAAAAACTTTTTAAAAAGTGTGAAATGCATTATCTCTTAGTGATGAAGACTGCCATAATATTGAATTTGAAAACATAACAATATCTCAGAATGAGTTTTCTTTAAATAATAAATGTTCTTCTTTATCCTAGTTTCAGAGGTTGGCTATATGAACTTGACAGAAAATGATTTATACAAGTGAGACTATTCTTTATTAAAGGTCTAGATAAAGGGAAAATCTTGCCAAAAACAAAAGAACAACAACAACAATGACAACAACAACAAAAATCCACAGGTATAAGCTATATGTATTTCTTCTATTTCAAACACTTTTACTCAGAACCCAAAAAAATGATTGGGATCTGTTCCTCACTTGCATATAAGCAGTCATCATGACAAAGTGACCTTCAATACTGAACTGGATTTCAGAATATCTGCATTCTCTTCTTGACTCCAACTTAGTAAGACATTGAACATGTCACCTAATCATTTTAATTGTGAGCTTCCTTGGAGATAAATATTATTCAGCCTAGCTATATGATGTGCTTTCAGAGACAGGAAAAAAATGCAAACTTCCTTCAGGGAAAAATTCCATGCTGATGCTGCCCTAGTAATTGAAAGCCAAATTATGTATTCAGTGCTATTTGTGTGAGGGCAACACCTGAACATATTACCAGCCAGTAAAACATTTCTTCTAATATTTGCTCAGATTATCTAACTATACTTATAGAAGAGTATTGAGATTAAACCTGAGGTTAGGAAGTAAAGACAGATTAATGGAATGAAGCACTGACTGTAGATCCAGATCAATCTACTGAAGGTATGATAGGAGTTTGTATGTTTGTGTGTGTATAAAAAGACAGAGAAAGAAAATTGCTGCAAAGAATCTCAATTTTACATAATTAGGTTTTTGTTACTTAAAGCCAGAATAGTTAGAATATCTCTTTATTCATTGTTTTCCTAATAACTGGCCCAAGATCTGATATCTCTCTCTCACTCTATCTCTTTCTCTGCAAACACACACACACACACACACACAGACACACACACAAACAGGTGTATATTATAATTTTGACTAGAAAAATTTAGGAATATACACAAAATATAAGTAAAAATTAATGAAAAATAAAATACTTTTTGAGGCATATGTCAAGAAGTGATAAAACTACCATCCCTCAAACGCATTCCAATCCTTGTCTCCAAATGTAATCATTAATCAGGTTTTAATAGATATTGATTAATAAATGTTCCTTAAAATAGGGATCATTTTAAGTACCTTTAAAGATGTTAATAATATGCATTTTTATACAATCATATTTATTCTTTTAATGCTAACAGTGTTACAGTAAGATTTATTTCATGAAGATACTTTTGGGATAAAATAAGCATATTGTCTGCCCCCCTTCCATGATATTCCTCATTAATATCATCGTTACATAATAACTAAGATTAACATAGTGCCTACTATGTGCTACATACTATTTCAGTAGCTTTACAAACATTGACTGATGTAATCCTTATAATGCATCTTTGATTTATTATAACTATTATAAGGAATTTCAAAGATAAAGGAACTCATTTTTACAGAAAAATAAACTAAGACAATGAGAGCAACTGATGTTCCAGAAAGTTATAATGATAGTAAGAGGTGAGACTGGAGCCATAGTCTCCCGGCTGAGTTTTTACACACCATTCTAATATGCTTACACACAGATGATAGGATTTGATAACCACGAATGTTGAGAGGTCTAATTTACAACTAGCCAAACTATCAAATTACTGCCATAAAAATTTTGTTAATTATTCAAAAAAAGCCATCATTTGTATTAATTTTCAGTGAATCAGGTTTTTTATGATATACACTCAAAGACAGCAAATTATTTCTTATAGATTCTTGCTTTATCTTAGTTACAACACATGGTTACAAACTCAAAAGGAGAACACTCATATGCAGCCATCTAAATGCTCAAACACATCGCTGTCAGTAGTCTGGTTTATTGCTTTTAATTATATTTTATTTTTTTATTATTTAGGAGACATAATGTGAGGTTATTTTAAACAGAGTTGTTGGCACAGTTTACTCCTTTCTCCTGATATATTAAATAATATCCCTGGATCAAACTGTACCATCAATGAGCTGAATATTTAGAAAACATTATTTGCCCCTTTACAAAATCTATTCATATGACTTGCTCTAATTATTTTTATGCAAATTATTCACTAAGGCCTGCTTCATCTTCTAGTTTGCCCTGGAGTGAACTGTAAGAATTGAGGACAAGGAAAAATATTTCATCCAAATCATTCTTCTTTCATTGTCATTAATTGATAGAATTTGTGTGCATTTTGTGGATTTACATTTTCTGTATTTTACTTTCTTTTATCTTCCCTTCAACCTGCTTTTGTTATTAATTCATTTTTAATCTGTTGCATTATATTTACATACAATCTGTTGCATCGTGCACATGCATATGCATTTATAAGAGATTTATAAACTATAAATTATTTGTAATTATATGTATAAATAATTTGGGGTAGTAGAGAAGTGTATAGGTAAACAAGTTAAATATATAATAGTATTATCATATCACATATATTAGTGCCTTGTTTTTATTTAGAATATTATAAGCACTTTCCATTATACCATATAATTTAGGTACATTTAACTTTCAATGTATGTACCCAGTTTCACTAATCTACTGTCAAAAATATGTACCAGGTATTTGTTTCTGATCAGTGATATATCATTCAAACTTCGTAACATTCATTTTTCATAGAAATATAGCCTCAGACCACCTGTAGGTGGTAAGCAAAGTTTACTTCCACTGGTGACTACCACTTGTGGCCTCTCTTGACAGCTGTGTTTATTCTGAATCTGATCAGTACTCTCCAAACTCCTCATCAGCTCCTGTCTTCAACCAATGTGGTATCAAGTAGCTACTATAGATTTTAATATATATTTCACAGAACTAATTTAAAGTATTCTAGACTTGCATTAGCCATGAAAGCAAATATTTCTCAAGAATTTCCCATCAAAGTCTGACACTGAGGCCCATCACTCTATTAGAGTGGGCACTCAAATATCTCATGATATAGAAAAGTCATCTTTTATCAGCAGCTACATCCTCTGTCCTCCCTACAGGAAGAGTTGTTTTGTGAGGTAAATGCTTTGATCTGCATAAGGGCATGAGGATAAATCTCTCCAAAGGCTATTTTAATTTAAAAATGTTTTTGTTGTTCTGTCAGGTGCTGGCCTAAGTTTTGAAAGGAGGATAATCTTGGATAAAGGAAAACTTTACATTTTCCTAGATAAGAGTGAAATTTTATAGTCTATTGGAGACAGAAGAGAAATATTATAGGTTGGGAAAAATAAGAGATCGTGATTTTAAAGTTACATAATGGACAGTAAATTCAATTTTTGCTTTGGTGAATACCATTATGATACTCTGTTCTGTGTTCCTATGAGATTTTCATAACGTCTCTGTTTTGAGGTATATGACCAAATGCTGAGTATGAATGAGTTCAGTGTTGGAACAGAACAATAGCAATTCTGCTATTTTATATACATTCTAACTTGATTGCACTGTTATTTCTTGAAGGTGAAGACAGTCTCATGTTCTCCAAATGTTTCCTCCTGGAGCTCAAAGATACTTAAGCAAATAGACATTTTTTTTTTAATTGACGAGGCTTATCATGCAAGGAAAATCATGTTTCCACTTACCTGTATTTTAATAATATTTATTTTCTCATAGTTATAATTAATAGATAGTATTTCTTAAGCCTTATACTCAATCTACACATCTCATTCTATTTATAAATGAAAAAAGTGTTTTGGTAGAATTAAGTACACATAAGTCTTCACTTGTTCTTTGGTTTATGCTCAATTAACTTGTAAATTTGACAGATTAAATGTTCCTAGCCATCTAACACCATTTATAAACTTCATTACATTCTCATGACACTTCAGATTACAATTACAAATTTAATATATCTAATTATTTCAAGCACTTCAAAACACTTAATAAGTGAGACTTTAAGAGCCAATATGCAGTATTTATGCAGTTTGCCAAATTCTATTCACCTGCCAAAGAGACCACTGGCATGCCACAAAGTGAAGAATTTTTTAGTTTAAAACACTAAGTTGGGATGGTAGGGAGTAGAGTATTTTTTAGTTTAAAACCCTAAGTTGGGATGGTAGGGAGTAGAGTATTTTTACTCTACATTCATGAATCATATCATTTAATATGTGACTGATCACTAATTTCTTTCACTTTGTAAACTTTGTTTTTGTCACCAGTTGTGTTATCCTAGCAACAAGTATTTAAAACATTCACCATCTTTTTCTAAGTTTTGAAAAAATGTAAGATGAAGCACTCAAGGGGAGCTGAACTCAATGCTCAAGCTTTTTAAAAGAAAGCTTTCTGGAGATAGATAGATAGATAGATAGATAGATAGATAGATAGATAGATAGATAAAATTTCACCTATATTGGTTTACTCTTATTTTCTCTCTTGAATCAGTTATACAAAGGATTCTACTTTCCTTTAAATATTCATATTTCTTGGCATAAAGTGTTCAATGAAATTTTCTTAATTTTAAATGTTTCATTCATAAGTTCTCCCCCATGGGGGAAATTACAGGCTAAGAGTGTCTGTCTAGGCATTGAGCTGTACCACCTTGGGAGAGGGGTGATATGGGTAAAGTGAAACTATTCCTCTTACCCTCGTCAATATGTCCAAACTCAGATTTTTCTTCATTGGTGTTCTGGAAACTCTGCTGGATTCCTGAACTCCCACAAAGGTACTCTTGTCCATGGTGATTGTCAAAATTGGTGTTCCTTGGAGGGAAATTAGTAGGAAACTCCTATTCCACCATTTTGCTGATGTCTCTCTATATTTGTGCTTTATCTCTCTCTCTTTTATAATCCCACTATACTCAGTAGATTTTTTATTGCTGTTTCTTAAGATATTATATGTGTATGTGTCAACTTCATTGTTTTTTTCTTGTGTCTACTTTAATTCATCTTTTAATTTTGTAATTAAATTATTCCTTAAGTGTATCACATTGTAAACTTTCAATATATTGAGTGAATTAATAGTTGAATGAATGAATAACCTGACATACTAATTTACTTAGTCTTGTGCAGATTTCTTAGAATATGTATTACATTGTATATTAATTGTTCATATATATATATATATATATATATATATATATATGGATCTTAAGAATCTTATATATATGTCTCATTCAACATTACATTACCTTTACCTAGCAGGGTGCCTGGAACATAAAACCTACCCAGTAAAAATTGGTTAAATTGAGTTCGATTTTCTTTGTGGTCCTTTCATTTATTTTTTTTTAATGTCACTGGCAATGGCAAAAAACTGGATGTACTGTATTTCCTAATCATAGATCCTTGCTTATTTTTTTCTCTTATTGAGTTATGTTAAAGTCTCCAGTTACAAACATATATTTTCCTTCTACTAGCATTTCTACTAATTTATCCCTTTCAATATAATACTAATTGGTGAATGATGATTAACAATTTATTGTTTCACTTCTAATAACTATCTATTTTTTTGCCTAGCAAATTTCTTTCTTTTCTTCCTGTTAATAGAAAACCCCATCTCGTGCCATTTCCCCATTTATGCATTCATGTATAAGTGATATATATTTTAATATATTCATAAAACATACATGTATTTTTAAATATTTGCAAAATGGATATATTTTTATTAGCTAAAAGTAAATATAACTAAAAGCAAAAACAATTATTTGGCCATTTTATTCACTTTAGGGACACAAGCACTTGCTGATCATCAGAGTTACACTGATATTTTACTTTCTTGAGGTCTGACTTTGACCTCGGCCTTTGTTTGTTAAACTATTTTTTCAATAAGTATTATTTTCTTAATGACTCAGTTATTGTTACTTGAGATTAGAGAAAACTAATAAAAATAATAAATACACAATAAGAAAGAATTCGATTTAGAGTGTGCAGATAAGATATCCTTGGTGTTATGTGTGGTATTAGGCCAGGATTGAGGAAACAGCCAGAGGTTCCTACTAACCATATGATAGACATATTTCAAGGGTTTGAGGAAGCTTGAGCCATAGCAAAAGATAAGTGGTTCTATTTGTGCATTAGAAAATTTAAGGGCAGAATTGCATGCTCTGCTGGCACTCACCAAATGCTCATATCCTGTTATGTCATTTCAGTACGCACTGCTTCTGGCCAGAAACGTTAACTTGCAGCAAAGTTAAAAAAAAAAAAAAAAAAAAAGTAAGCACGAACATTTGTTTTTTAAGTATCTGTTTTTAACAATATAGTCAGTTAACACAACTCTGTGGGAAATAACTTTTTTTTTCTCCAAAATTACTTCATTTTCCAAGGGAATGTAATGTAAAAGTGATTCAGTTCCATTAATTTTCTCAATTTTGCTTTATGTTAAGTTTGTTTAACTTATGTCTATTTATAAACAAGAACAATTTATTCGATGCAAAAATCCACACAGGACTGACCCTCCTGTGGCTTGAGGTACTAGAGTTTATGTTTAAAATAATTTCAGATGCACTCTAAATTTTTAATAAAATTAATCTTCATCTCCTTATCTGTTACCAAACCATGCTGTACATTGTTGAAATAGACTAGCATGCACCTTGAGCAGCATTTTTGAATCACTGTATAATTTTCATATTCTGATCATCATAACATACATTATTCTCTTCTCGGAAATTATCAAAATCTTATGTAAGATCCTTGGAAAAAAATAATATTTGTAGTGAATATATTTCAGAGGCTCCATATAGTACTTAAAAATATGTTCTTTTTAAAATTCCTTAAAAAACAATGAGATATATATTATTATTCCAAATGCTAATGGTTATAAAACAAGATGGAATTATAGGCATCTGTTGTTTTTAATTAGCAGTCATTTATAGAAACACATAAATTGTGGGACTTCCCTGGTGGCACAGGGTTTGTGAGTCTGCCTGCCAGTGCAGGGGGCATGGGTTCGATCCCTGGTCCGGGAGGATTCCCACATGCTGTGGAACAACTAAACCTGTGTGCCACAACTACTGAGCCTGCGCTCCAGAGCCCACGAGCCACAACTACTGAAGCCTGCGCACCAATAGCCCGTGATCCGCAACAAGGGAGGCCACCGCAATGAAAAGCCCACACACCACAATGAAGAGTAGCCCCCACTTGCCGCAACTAGAGAAAGCCTGTGCACAGCAACAAAGACCCAACGCAGCCAAAAGTAAATAAATAAAATAAAAAGTTTTAAGGAACCCACAAATTGTAACTTCCAAATCCTTTGTTTCTTGCCTATTTAAGTTTTGTGTGTTTCAAACACCTCACCCTTGTCCTTTCTGTTGTAGTATTGGTTTTAATAATACAAACTTAGCTTTGCGTACTAGATATTGCATTAATTTTGCTTCCCATCAAGTTAATTTTTTCTTCTATGGGCACAGATATTCTAAAGACAGGAACAAAGTGTAACTACTTCTCAAGCTAAGCTCATTTTTTTGTTATTTTATTTCTCATCCAATTTTAAATAGCCACAGTTCTATGCAGATTATAAAAACTCTCTATTTCACTCAGTCATATTATTTTTTGTATATTAAAATGATATTTTAATGATTGGTGCTTTATTCTCCCATCATTGAGAGATAAAAAGAAATTCAATTGTTTATATGTTCTGAAGTAAAAATCATTCTCGAAAAGTTTGGACTACTATTACATGTTTTTTGGTCACTGTGCCTCACTAATTATTTTTATTTACTAATAATTTCTAAAGACCAAATGCCAGAAGTTGTTTTGTTTTGTTATTTTTCAAAAATGGTAATCTTCTTTCCTAGTCTTTCCCTCTGCGCTCAATTGCCTTCTGCCAATCATTTCTGTTAAACTTTGTTTCTTTAAACTTTGTGTGAGATTTGCCCTGGCCTACCAAATATAAATTATGGAACAGATGAAAAAAATTAAATAAGAATACAATATCAAATGAGTTTAATCTTCAAAATTTTTAACAGTAAATAGTCATTTAGTTTATTAAAACAAAGTATCACTTTCAAATTGTATCTGATCATCTTTTTCTTTTCTAAGACGTCATTCAAGACTATTGCTTATGGATATGGTGTCGTAGTTGGAGGCAGATTATTATTAATTGCAAGGAGAGCAACTAGAAAAGCCTGATAAATTACAAACAAACAAAAAAAAAAAAAGAAAAGAAAAAGCTTTGAAGAGAACTGCTAAAGTAATCAGGACTTCAGGGGACAAAGTTCCAGAAAAGAAGCATCAGTCATCTACAACTGTTTATTTGTTCATGGCATTTAGGTGTGGAGTAAGAGTCAGAGTATGTACTGAGGATAACTCTAAGAAGCAGAAATGTGAACAGATAGTTAAGTAACCTCTTGGGGGCTAGGCAGACTGAGATCATATTCTTGAGGGGCTAGGATTCAGGTTAGAAGGAAGGATAGGAGAAGTGAATCACACACTCAGCCAAATATCTACTTAGGACATTTTCCCATATTCTAAATCACCATGGGGAATATGCTAGGAAGGTATGCTAGAAATATTTGAAAACCAAAGCAGTGTTCTTAAGAATCTTGTAATTCTGAAGAGACAAAGATCACCTTTAGTAGGAATCAGGCAGGAGGAGCCCCAGCATTCACCCTAGACTCTCAGTTTAAAACATACCAGAGGCCTATTTCCTAGGTAATAGTAAGGCACAGAGGCATATGGACCCTTACAATTATTGTAAGTAGGCCTTGAGTAGCTCAGTATTTTATTAGACTAAGGAGATTAATGCCCATTAGACCTCCCTAGCAAGGAGAGGGTCATCCTTTTGGAAGAAGATAATCACCCAGACTATACATTGTTATATTTTGCAGTTTCTATATTTTATTAAAAATAATAGCCATGCAGAAAAACAAAAATACATGGCCATAAACCACGAAAAATAACACAGTAGACTGAACTAAGAGGTAACCTAGATATTTAAATTGCTGGAAATACTGCTCAGCCATGAGAAAGAAAGAAATCCTGCCATTTGCAACAACATGGATGGACCTTGAGGGAATCATGCTAAGTGTGATAAGTCTGACAGAGACAGACAGATACTGTATAAACTCACTTATATGTGGAATCTAAAAAAGCCAGACTCATAGAAACAAAGTAGAATGGTGGTTACCAAGTGCTGGGAGGTGGGCAATTGGGAGATATGAGTCAAAGAGTACAAACTTCCAATTAGAAGATGAGTATGTAGGTTCTGGAGAACTAATGCAGGGCATTGTGATTATAGTTCACAATGCTGTGTTATATACTTCAATGTTGTGAAGAGACTAGATCTTAGATTTTCTCACCACACAAAAAAATTATATGACGTGATGGAAGTGTTAGTTAACGCTACAGTAGTAGATGGTATTGCAATATATAAATGTATTAAATCAACAGATTTTGCACCTTAAACTTACACAATGTTATACATCAGTTATGTCCCATATTGAAAACTGCTGGAAAATATATACACACACACACACACACTCAAGAAAATTAAAATTTGGACAATTTTTTTTGAGTCTATATAGTGATAAAATGGGCATTCTTTAATAGAATCCACTTAAGAAGGAAATGAATGGGTTCTGCTAATAGGAAAATATACATATTACAGCACAATAGGGGGAAATGATGAAAAACAACAACTAAAGCATTAAAAAGTGAAAATTGGCAAAAATATATACACTTAATTGAAGCGCAAGGAAATGAAGACAAAGAAAGAATGTACAGAAGTAAGTATGAAGTAGTAATGGCTGAGAATTTTTCAAAACTGATGAAAAAGATAAACCCAAAGTTGTGAGATACTACCTAATCCAAGCAAGTTGAATTTAAATAAAATAACACCAAGGTGCAATAAAATAAAAATGCTGAAAACAAAAGACAGAGAAATATGCATTCATTTATTTAGATCTTCTGTTTATTTAATCTGTTTAAATATATATTTACATTTTCAATTCTTCATGTCTGGTATATATGGAAAGGCAAATAAGTTTGTGTTTTAACTTGTATCTTATAACATTGGTATACCTTCTTATTAATTCCAGCAGGGTTTTTTTGTTGTTGTTGTTGTTTTTGTAATTTCTTTGGGGTTTTCTAAATGGGTAATCATGATATTTGTAAATAAAGGGAGATTTATTTTTTTCCTTTTCAATCCATATACCTTCTTTTTTTCACTTGTCTTTTGCACTGGCTAGGACATTCACTGCAATGTTGAATAAGAGTGGCGAGATATCCTTGCATTTTTATTGATCTTCAGCAGAAATTTTCTAGTGACTCACCGTTAAGTATGATGTTAACCGAAGATACAGCTGTTCTTTATCAAGCTGAGGAAGTTGCCCTCTACTGCGAGTTTTTTTGGGAATTTTTATCATGAATGGGTATTGAATCTTTGTCAAATCATTTTTCTGCATCTATTGATTAGATTCTAAGATTTTTCTTCTTTAGCCCAGTTGCAGCATTCTCAATATATTTTCCTGAAGGCTTGTCTCATATTGGCTAAGTTTTTTTTCTCCCTTAAGTAGGATAGGAAAGCTGAAGGATGTCAAAGGATTGAGGAATTCCTTTTACAACTGTGCTCTGGCAAGTCCTTTTTTTCTTGGAGAGTAACGTTTTTTAAGGTGAAGTCTCTGGGCATGTTGCAAATGCTTACTCATCTTCTGCCTCTGCCAGAGTCATGAAGGGATCTTCCTTGGATCCTCACTGTGAGAAGCTGGTGGGGTTTCTGGAGAACCCCCCCAAAAAAACTGCAGTCCACAGGAGTTTCTCATTCTCCTAATAGTTAACACTCCATCTCCAACAATTCATCAAAATTGCTATTTAATTTCTCTTTTCAGTTTATTGCTCCAGCTCCAGATTTAGTTGCTACATCTGTCTTGCTGCACCTGTCTCTACAGATTTCAAAGTGGAGATTTTCCTTGTGGCTTCAATTCTCCAAGAGAAGTCATTGATTTTCAGTATTTCCAGGTTTTCTAGTTGTAAGGGCAGAAGTGGTACTTCCAAACTCTTCAGATGTCAGATCAGAGACTGAAAGTCAGTTGATTTTTATAAAGTAAGTGTTTTGGTATTTTTCATGCTGTGGAATAGGTGATAGGAAGGTACTGCCAACAGTTCAAATCTGATCTACCACTTGTTTTTGTAAATACAGTTTAATTTGAATACAGCAATGCCTATTAATTTATGTATTATTTGTGGGTGGTTATTTATCAGTCTTTAATTGTTAGAATGCCTGTTTACTATCTGGATTTTTACATAAAAATTTGCTGACTCCTGCTATAGAATAATGTTTTGTCATCTTGTTACCAAACCCAACTTGAGTCTCCTTGCCCATGTGTAGTAAAGCCAATTTACTGACACCAGTTGTGGTGAAGGAAAAGTGCAGCAGTTATTGCAAGACTGAGCAAGGAGTACAGGTGGCTAATGCTCAAAAGATCTGAACTACACTATGGATTTCAAGGATAGGGTTTTTAAATATAGGGTGGGGGAGAGGAACTCAGGGTGCCTGATCAGTTCCTGGACATTCTTCTGATTGGTTGGTGATGAGGGAATCGGGAGTCAACATCATCAGCCTCCTGGTTCCAACCAGTCTAGGGTCTATACGCTTGTAGTTAACTTCGTCCACCTCGTGGGGGTTCCAGTAACTGAAAAACAACTCAAGGATATGGCTCAGGATATTATCTATGGCCCCTGAGGAGGAACTAAATGTCCTTGACTTTGTTTAATGGCTAAACTATTGTTACTTTGTCTTTTTAAAAAAATATTTATTTTATTTATTTATTTTATTTATTTTTTTGGCTGTGTTGGGTCTTAGTTGCAGCATGCGGGATCTTTGTTGAGGCATGCAGGTCTTTTGTTGCGGTGCATGGGCTCTTCGTTGCAGTGCACGGGCTTCTCTCTAGTTGTGGCATGCAGGTTTTCTCTCTCTAGTTGTGGCACATGGGCTCCAGGGCGAGTGGGCTCTGAAGCTTGTGGAACGTGGGCTCCTCTCTAGTTGAGGCACCCGGGCTCAGTAGTTGTGGTGTGTGGGATCTTAGTTCCCTGACAAGGGATTGAACCCACGTCCCCTGCATTAGAAGGTGGATTCTTTACTACTGGACCACAAGGGAAGTCCCTATCGTTATTTTAAGTTGCTTGACTGTTTTCCTTTGTTTCTGCATTTTCTCACATCTCTGATTAAATTTGCTTTTTGGAATTGGGGAAGGCCTAAGAGGCTAAAGCTTTTCAACAAAGAGGCAGGCAGAGGACCTGGGGGTTCTGTCCCAGGAAGGCCCCATAGGATCCTGCTTGGTTATGGTTACAGTCCATTGGAAAGTATAGCAGGTATTAAAAAAAAAAAAATCTTAGGAGCAACAAAATGTAATCTTAAGGGAAGTTTATATTTGGAATGATAGTGTAATATTTCTAATAAAATATCTGTGAATATCATAATACATAAAGAGTCTTTTTTACTGAAAAAAGTCTTTGTTTTGTAGATTAAATGACATATACCAGATAGATTGTAAAATAATAATATAGATAAAAGGAACGGTGAGTAGTAGAAGTAATAAAAAAGTAATTAAAATTCCAGAGATGAATGATTTCTTCCAGGGTGAGCTGAGACTCTTTGACCTTTTACTTCCTTAGGCATATTTGTTAATTCTGAATGTGGTCAGGGCAGAAGGACTTTATTGTAGGAAAGATAAAGCAACAGAACTTTTGTAGTTGTATGGGGTGGTCATTACAAATGGGAAAATGAAATATCCCCAGAATACACAGCTAGCTTGTCCCACAGGATATTTGCTGAACTCTCAGAAGAGGCAGGAGGCTGAGGATGAGAAGGGCAGGGGGCTTCTGCTGGAAGCAAAAGGTTGAGTAACATTTCCCAGCATTTCACCAAGCTACAGATGAGAACCTGTTAGGGGAAAGCAATGTGCTACAAACTTGTGGCTGGCCTCCCTTTGCAATGCATTTGTCACATTTTCAATATATGTGGGGCAGAGAGTAAGAACTAAGTACAAAAATTCTGACAGACTGATTTCTTCAGTTTGTCAGGGCTGTAGCAAGAGAGAGAGAGACAGAGGGACAAAGAGAGAGATAACACACAAAAATCAGAGATATATATAGTAACACAAAAGCTGTGAACCAGTCCAGTGTTGGCTCAGTTCTTAGTGGATTAATGTGATCTGGCCTCACCAACCTTCTATGGAAAAGAGTTCCTTTCTCTGAAGTCGCTAAAATTCTATTACATACAAGGTCCGGAGTAGGAGAAAACAATAGATATGTGAAGAAGCAGAAAACTGTTACTGATAGTTAAGTGAGAAAAACTAAAACAAACAATAGAAGAAAACTCAAAGCCATCAAGATATTGAAGGTAGCTGGCAAGACTTTTAAATTAACTGTGATTAATATGCTAAATAAGGCAAAGGAAAAAGAAATGAACAAAATAGACAAGATGGAAAATTTCAACAGAATTCTAATCTCTAAAAAAAAAATTAAATGTGCATCTAGAACTTAAAAAATACATCTGAAATTAAGACATTGGATGTGTTTAACTACAGAATAGTATCACTGGTGATATCTTACAAACCTTAATGTAAGAAACTTTAATCTTCACATCATTTAGATAAAAGAGAAAAAAAAGGGAAAAAACATGTTTCTCAACTTTTTGTAAGAGAGTGACATAATCCTTTTGCAAATACCAGATAGGGACATTGCAATAAAAGAAAATTATAAGCTGATACTTCTTATATTCATATAGTATATTTAGGAAATACAAGCATAGTTTTGCACTTTAAAATCAACCAACATAATAGACAAACAGAATAAAAGCAAAGAATCGTATGATCATCTCTATACAAAAAACCATTTGCTAAAATTCAACACATGTGCATTATTAAAAAAAAAAAAACCTAAAAACTCTCAAAATAAGAATAAAGTGGAAGAGAGAGAACTCCCTTAATTGATTATGGGTAATTTTTTTAAGTACAGCTGACATCCTATTCAGGGTGAAGTTTTGAACACCTTTCCCTTGATATGAGAAGCAAAAATAATGATATCCATTTCCCCTACTTTATTCACATTGTACTGGAGGTCCTAACAATTGCAATTATGCAATAAAAAGAGTTTTAAAGTTTGGAAAAGAAAAAGTAGAACTTTCATTAGTCACAGTTGATTTTTTTGGTATCTAGAACATATTCCTCATTAAAAACAACTAACTAGATTTAATAAGTATATTTAGTGAAGTCATTGGATTTAAGTGCAACACAAAAAAATCACTATTTTCTATATACGAGCAACAAAGAGGTAAACCTTTGAACCTTAACTTTCCTTCAAGATTCTCTTAACTTTTATGTACCTTGCAGAATTTCATAAACATTTAAAAAATATCTTGTCCATTTACACAAACACACACATGCACACACAGGAATATACACACACAATTCTAAAATTTTGATTGGTATAGCATCACATCTAGAGACAATTTAAATGAAATCTCAACAATATATTGTCTTCCAAGCTATGAATATTGCATATCTGTCCCTTTGCTAGATTTTTTTTTTTTATATGCACATGATGGTTTTTTCAATAAATGATGTTAGATCAATTTGATATCTGTATGGATAGAAATAAACCTTGTCCCCTATTTAATTCTATAGAAAGAACACTTGACCTCTTTTCATCTAGGTTCTCAGCTGGGACTCTGTAACAAAAAGATAGATTAGCAACAACAACAAAAACCCAAACAGTTTATTAATGTGTGCAGCACACATCACACAAGAAAAGACCTTAATAAAAAGGTAACTCAAAGTTGTGGCTGAGAATTCCAACTTATATAGCTTCTTTAAAAAAATAACAATAAATTCATAGAGAAATGATAGGACAAAGGAGCAGTCCAGGCTTCCTTGGGCAGCAAATGGTGGGAAACTAAATATATGGGAGGAAACTAATGGAGTAAGTTTTGCTTGCAGATTTTTCTGGTGCTATCTCTGGGCTAACAAGAGGCTATCTCCAGTAAAAGAAGGATTTATATCTTGTCTTAGGTAGAAGGGGGAAAGCTTTTAATGTATTTGATGCTTCTTAATTGCCTTCAGCTCAAAATGATTTTTATATCAATATGTCAATTTTTATGTCATATTTTGGGGTGATATATTATGGTTTCCTTCAGGGAAATGGGCAGGTTTAAAACTAGAGATGATAAAAATTCAAGGGCTGTTTATTCCAATTTTGTTTTCAATTAAAAAAGTAAATATGTTTTATTCCAAAATTTTAATGCAGGGAATATCATGGTATTAATGAAAAAGTGATTGTCCTTCATGTAGTATTTTTCATTGTTAAAGCAAATGTAATTTAATTGGCATATATGAAGTAGATTGTAGAAACAGATTCATTTCCACGATGTAGAGCCGTGATATGGTTTCTGACTTTGCCAAGTCTTGGCTGTTATGGTCACTTCATAAAACAATAATTTCACTTTTGTTTTCAAAATTTTACACACATTTCATGTAGAAAGATTGGGTATGCTAAATAAAAATCTAGTAATAATTTTGTATGGACTGATTATGCAAACCTTTGTAAGTGTTATAAATAAGCCTATATGAAAAAAATTTTGATATCCTAAATATGGAAGCTGTACCTGTGTATTAGTAAGGTTCTCCAGAGAAACAGAATCAATAGGTTATATATACTGGTATCCCCTACTTTTTGAAAGTTCACTCTACACCACTTCGCTTTTATGAAAGACTTAACATTAGTACCTGTTTTCACTAACTGAAAGAAATCAGAAGAGGATTTTTGATTTTACAGAAAAGGTAAGATGTGAAATAGTGTTTAGCATTTGTTTTGCAGTGACAGATTTTAGAGGCAACATATCCGCCGAGCAGTGAAAGTGGCACTGCCAAGCTCCTTCTCTGGGAACTAATACTCAGCATCTCAGCGTCAAGTTGCCATAGCTTTAAACTCTGAGAGCATCTGTGCTTTAGCTCCATTTATTTTGTTCATCCATTAACAAGGTATGTCCTAAGATAATTGTTTCTTCGCTTTATGTCATTTCACTTACGAAAGGTTTCATAGGAATGCTCTACGGTCAGATAGCTGAAGATAGTAAAATATTTATCATAAGGTATTATCTCACATGAATATGGAGGCAGAGAAGTCCCACAATCCACCATCTGCAAGCTGGAGACACAGGAAAGCTACTGATGTAGTTTGAAGGCCTAAGAGACAGCTGATGGTATAGATTCCAGTCTGAATCTAAAGCCCTAAGAAACAGGAGTGCCAAAGGCAGGAGATGATTGATATCCAGCTCAGCAGTTAGGTAGAGATAATTCAGTCTTCCCCACCTTTTTGTTCTATTCAGGCCACTCAATGGATTGGGCAGTGCCCACATCGGGGAGGACCATCTGCTTTATTCAGCCCACCAATTCAAATGCTAATCTCTTTCAGAAATACTCTCATAGACAAACCCAGAAAAAATGTTTACCCAGCTCTCTGGGCATTCTGTGGCACAGTAAAGGTGACACATAAAGTTAACCATCACAATCTGTACATGATGAATAGCTTTGTATGTGAAATAACTGAGGTTATCAATGATAAATTGCTCAAGATTAAGCTACTTAAGTTACTTAGCACTAAGTTAATTGAGGTTAATAAACACTCTCAAACTTTTACTTATCATGCTATGTCCCAATTAAGTGTAACTATTCTCTGTCTGTTGCCTTTTTCAAGAATTGGGTGAATAAATCTGTGCTCTGCAAAACTTCCATAATACAGTATTAAAACCTCTCTTAATAGGTAAATACATAACTTTTTGACTGCATTGTTGTCTCAGACAAAATTCAGCTAAATCATTTGGAATAACTTTTTGTTCTTACAAGCAGAGCAAGTACGTACCTCTAAAATATAAATCATAAGGGCACACAACTCAAGAGACTCTAACAAAAATGATCTTTTAAATGAATATTTTATTTTTATGTATTTTATCAAGTGCGAAAATAACTGTGTAATCAAACTTCAATTAAAATATCATCAGATGCCTTCAAATAAGCATAAATATGAAAAAGAGCAAATTGGCAAAGACTAGAATGATGTATTTACTACCATGCAAACCTAAGCTACAGTTATTTTCAGGCAGGAAATTGTTATATATATTTTACAGATGAAGAAATTGGAAACTATAAGCAAGACTGAAATGTCAAATTATAGAGTTAGATTAAATAATATTTCTTACTCTAAAATATGTAGTTAATGCTCCAGAGTATTAGCCCTTGAAAGTAAAATAATTAATAAACCAAAACATATTTTTAGTTCACTTAATTTTAAATATATATTTTGTTTTGTATTTATTTTTCTCTAATAACTTTTAGACTATTTCACAAACTAATTAACATATATATCTAGAAATCATATAACTTTCTGAGACACATGGATGGAATTTTACATCTGTTTGAGGTTGTTATGACATATCTTAACTTTCTGCAAATGAAAGATATGTAATTGATATGATTATTTTCCTTGATTCATATTTTATGATTTTTAGTTGACTCTGAAACAGGTAGAATTTCCTTTCCCAAATTATATTTCAGAATTTTAATGCTTGTGAAGGTTTATATTATATGAAATCATTTGAACCTAGCACTTGTTTAATCAGTGTTTTGCAAAAGATCCTTGATAAAAATGTCTCCTCTTAAAGAGAAGACTACTTGTCCAAAAACCTAAGCAATATTTTAAATATATTTTTAATGGAAAAATCATGACTTTATTTATGTTTCATAAAGTGTTAATAAAAATGTTTATAATTAGAAAGATTACCAAAAGAAGTAGGAATGACCTTCCTACTACAACTCCTAGACCCTAACATTCCTTGTATTGAAAGAGTAAACACTTAAAGAATATTAATGCCTACAGATATAATAAGTAACTTAGTAGAAATAATCACCCAGCAAGAAGGAAGAGGGATGTGTTAACATGAGGAGGCAAAAGTGTACATATGTTCATAACCTTCAGTTACCTATAAAGAAAAAATGAGTATAAACTAAATTATCCATGACGTTTACTTATCCCCCTTTAAGTTTTATTTTATTATCCTTTACTTGAAATCCTATGGTACAACTCCAACAATATGTTCTTTATTCTATAATCTCATACATCATTTTCTACTCCTTCTTGTAGGCATATTTTTACTTTGTGAATAATTTATGCGCTTCTTCAATAACAGGGCCATATTCCTTCATTTTCCCACTGACTTTGTACAGTGTTCAATTATTTATTGGACAGAGAGATAAATAGATAGATGGCATAATAATTTACATGTCTATATTTTATATACCATCATATGTATGTGCAGATAGATATATATGCTTGAAACTTTTCATCTCTGGGGAATGGCAATGAAAAAGTTATCTTATTGTCGATAAGCCTATTACTGTTACTGCTACTATCTGCCGCCATCATTCCATATACTCAGAAGTTTCCGTGTACCACAGTAATGAGGACATTTCTAATTTCAAATCAAATTAGTCTAAGTTCACAAACAAGAAGCAGATGTTAGTTTCTCTAGGTCTCCTTAAATTATTCATGATTAAACTTGTACTTTCTGAATGCTTGTGCACAATGTTTTTGTTTTCTTGTGAGTCATATTAAGGTTATTAATTTTTTGTAGTGGCGATAAATACAAAACAGGAAATGTGTTGAAATCTTTCCTAAAAAGAATTAAGATAAATAATAGAGTAAGACAAGTTATTTTGAAGTACCTATTTGAATAACAAAGGACTAAATAAAATAAATATGTGCACTAGCTTACAAATAGACTCTATATCTCATTAAGCATAGAGCAGTCTAACATGTATAGAAACGGATGATGATTATTTTGGTTAGAATATATATGTGTGTGTGTGTGTGTGTGTATATATATATATACACACACACACACGTATATATATCTCAAGATGTAGTAATGTAGTAGCTGCTTGTGTCCATGTAATTATCTCCCTACACATTATATTATTATTTTATACATATACATATATAATTATATATTATATATAATACATATTAACAGTGTAGTCACTGCTTGCGTCCATGTAATTAGGTCCTTATACTTGAGTCTTTACTAAATGATGAAATGTACTTGCCATGATTGTCCTCCTTTAGCATCTAAATTAATTCTGCCACATTTGAAAGATATGATCAGTATAGCATATCCATATATAGTGGTATCATAAAATATATTGATTTACAGCTCTGAAGTGCAAGAAAATGGAGCTATGCTGCATTGTTTATAACTGATTAGTCCTCCTTCAAAAGTTATCAACAATGGAAGAGCAGTTTCATTCAGTGTAGTTCATCATCATCAATGTAATTAGGTTTAAAGCCCTTTAAGTAACATAATCTTCCTAGGTAAAAATGATAAGTTTCTCAGGGTTTCATCCACACCACTGTCCACAGCTCCTCTCTATGGAGCTTGATGGTCTCTTGATGATAAGATAAATAAGGACTCATACTGCCTCATGATTTGGGGAAGGTTTCTTTGGATCTACATGGCTCTATGTGGTTCTACATGGTCTTTCTTTTGAATCCTCTGTTTTTCTGGTGTTGACCAGTCTAAGGGTGCTCAAAGTTATTAGTGGGTATTAACCATGATCTGGTTCACTTAGCTTGGTTGGAACCCAGTACAGTAATTCTTCCTGGTGACTTAACCAGTTTAACAGCTCTTAGCTTTGGGCTGTTGTCCTTCTGAGATTGGCTCTATTGTCCAGGCCCAGGTGGCTCACTGTGTTCCCTTTGCTGAGTGCTACCTCTGTGTCTCCATGCTTTTATACTCCAGAATACCACTCAGTGGGACTTTCAACTGTTTGGGGGATCCATACACAACACAGTAAGCAGTCAGGAAAGCTAAACCTCAAGGCCTCTCTGTCTCAAGCTGTACTGCAGATTTACTTTGATGTGACTGAAACCTTGGTTGGACAGGACATTGTATGTTATCAAAATTAGAAAACCAATTAGTTAATTTGATAGACTTGAAGATTATCATTTAACATTAGATGTCATTGCACACCATCCAAAGAAAGAGTGAGAAAAACTAAGGTAGGGGAGAAATAAAATGGAAAACAAACAAAACAAAACAAAAAACCTATTAGCGACAGAGAATTAAAGGAATATCGTATTTAAAATGGTGTTTACTTTTCAATTGACAATGAAAGAATTTAGACAGCCTAATGCCCTGAGAAAAAAAATTAGTAGCTCATAATATTAATCTATTTAACTGAACTTATAGTAATAATTGAAAATACATGACTATATTACTCTTCTGTCTCTAGGTCTATTTTAAGATAGAGTAAAAATCTCTTGGTCCATTTGCTATATTTTACTAATGTAGGAATTTAAAATTTCACACAAAGTAGTTTCTCTGGATGTATCCACGCATTCTAAAAGGATGGTTTAACATACGGTGTTCCTTTACAATTGTTGATATATACCAAACTTACTGTAAATAAACAACAAAGTGTACTTTAAAGTAGTAAAATAATGTTCTCAAAATGTGGATGTGCTTTTTATTAAATATCTACTACATTATAGTCTCTACTAATAATTGATATGTATATATCATAAGTATACATGTAAAATATATTTTAGTTTAGCCATTTATGCCATTAGTTGAATGGAAGAAATGAGATATTGAGAATTAGAAACACTTATTAATCAAGTTAGTTTCATCATCAAATTAATAACTAAGTACATAATGTGATTTGAGGGGAAACTTTAGAACTCTCATCTAGCAAATAGTTTTTATTCTAATTTTCATAGTTCATGAATTCTATTGATAAGATTTCAGGTTCCATTTTAAAAGTAGGTATCACAAGAAGAGTGAAGTAAAAAACCTTTATAATTCATTGTACTGTTCATTGTGTGTCAATATGTTATACATATTTAATAAACATTGTATTAATACATATTAATATATGTATTTAAAATATGTTTTCCAGCCATGAGCGCACTGAGACTGTGAGATTGAGGTAAACAGAGGGAAAAAAAGAACTGATATAAATGGTATTTTTTACATGATACCCTGGATAATCAGGAAAGAAAATAAGAGTTCCACATCAAGATAATTATTTAAGTTACTTGGAAATTTTTCTAGAACACAATATAAACATTCCAACTTAGTTTTGCATAGGTTTTCATTGTTGTTTGGTGATTATTGTTTTATAAAATATTCAGAAAGTTTTAATATGAAGGAAGAATAATCAGTAACTGACAAACATAAGATTAATCCTCCCACAAAAACACAAGAACAAATCATTATCACAAAGGCTAAGAAAAATGAATATCTGGCATCATATATAAGTGAGAATTAGATGATTTGGTACTAACACCCTCCTTGGATTCTGGCTCAGGGTTGAAAATGTCAGCAGGGGTTTATCCATTTGGCCTGGGTTGCTTGCTGTGCTTAAATTCCTTCTCTCAGTAGGACTCTTTTAACATTCACTATACTAATTCAAATTCTTTACATTCTAAAACAATGGGAATAATGACATGCTAGGCTAGTCTACTGGATATTACTGCACATGTTCTACACGTATTTCTCTTAAGAAACTAGGGTAACTAAAAGTAAATTAAATAACATGGCTTTTCCAACTAGGTAGTTATATTATCCTTTAAATAAAAGATTCAAAAAGTTTATAATATCTACTTATTTTTGGTTAGAAAAAATAGTATTCATATGACCATCTTTTGATTCATTGGCTACTCTTATCAAAGTCAAATATTATTTATAATAATCCATGACTAATTATGCCAACAATAGATTATATTAAATGGTTACAGTTAAAATTCATTTTAAATAGTTTTATATTTCTATTATTAAACAGAAATCCTTGTTAAATAAGGGAATGAAGGAAGTAAACAGAGCAAAAGTAGTACAATTAGCACATGATTTATACAATTAGCACATTAGTATACAATTAGCACAATTTATACAATTAGCACATTAGTATACATTAGCACAATTAGTATACAATTAGCACATTAGTAGTACAATTAGCACATGATTATAGCATCCTTCCATTATTTATAAAGAGTTGTTACACAGCTGGGGAAATCAAGCAGTCATAAATTTCAGGAACAATGCTTCCATGAAAGCCATGTCTTGTATCTTGTATATTTCCTATGTTTGCATAATCATAGCATATCATACTGAAATTATAACTGCAATAATAGATTGGAAGGTAACTGCTTTAATTCATTTCTTCATGCATTCAATCATTAATTCCAGTTATGATAGCAACCAATTCTTAGAAGCTTAACAATACTGCTCCAAGAATGAAAGTAGGAATTAATGCAGAACATATAGACATTGCAGGGATATAAATTTCCATTAAAGATTAGATGGTTTATGTATTTTTTCATTTTAAAGCTCTGTCATATTTACCGTTAATTTTGAAGACCCCAAGACTCCACCTAGCCATGATTCATTAACCCAGTTTTATATCTAGTCTAATAAATCACCTTAAGTTCAAGTAGGGCCTTGAATAATATGTTTTATTATGGAACTCTATATAAATCATGTTCTGAGTGGAGGGCTTTTATCCTTGTTAACCAAAAGAGGCAAACTGAGCTCAGTTTATTTTCAAAAGGGTAACCCTGAATTTCTTTCTTCCAGTTACAAACCTATTCCTTTTTGGGTATGTTTTAAAAAATAACTTCACTTTCTTTCTAATTAAAAGCTAAGAATGCATTCCTCCAATAGCTGATTTGGAAATAATTTTTAAAATAGTCCCCTATTAAACATTGTCTTCAGTTATTTCAACAAATCCAGGAAAGGAAATCTGAACAATTTTATTTTTTAAGCATTATCATATTCTATACAAACTGTGGATCTATATCCAGGCTGTTGTATATTGTGTTAATTTCTGATGATAAACACATGCTGAAAAACATTTAAGCGTATAGAAACTCATATAGAAAAACATGATATCAATCTAATTTAACACCCAGCACACAGGGAAATTACATGACAAGCAACAATATGCTGTAAAATATACTCAGAAATGTGTATGTGTGTGTGTAAATCATACATTTAAAAATAAAATAATAGTTTAACACCTGCCTTATACAATCAGATCTAATCTATTTATGCCTTGAATACCTGTTTACATGAGTCACCACAAGGAACCTAGGGTGTTCAAGTCATTTCCTGCACCATATCCTATAACTCCATGTAGCTCTGTACATATACTTTCCATCCCATGTTCCATTCCCCTCTAGCTGTTGAAACCTTCCCAATATTATCTCTAAAAATTATCATAGTTTACAGTTATATCATTTTACGTTTTCAATGCTTCCTCCCTTTTTATTCTAAATGAAACCAGGATTTCCCTTAAAATGTTGCATCCCTTGCCGATGTTTCAAGTGGTAACTAATTTATCCCAACTGGACCTCTTCTTAAAATATCCAGATCATTCTCTCTCCTTTTCTCTAAAAACACACAACATTGAATATCATTAGAATTTACTACTAGGCAACACCCACTCTAATTCCTTAAAAAATTTAGCTTTTGGCTCAGCATCGCTATTTCCAAGAATTAGTCCTATTATAATTATTGATGAATTTAATAATCACTTAATTCATCTTTGCAATACCAGGGCATCCTACCCCTTAACCTCTTTTCCATGAATATTGTCTTCCACTTAATCACAATCACTGATCCTCCATTGCCATACTCCTTCGTTCTTGTTATTTCCTAACAGAGCAACTCTTCCATAATCATAATTTCGAGCACCCATTTACTAATGTCACTTTATTTCAATCCTACTTCTACTCTAAATAATTGTGACTTCACTAAAACCTAAAATTTTACATTTTTTTAGTTTATCTCATGCTCCTTGTATTAGTTTGCTAAGGATGCCACAAAAAGGTATCACATACCAGTAGCTTAAAACAAAAAATTATTTTCTCACAGTTCTGAAGTCTAGAAGTACAAGATCAAGGTGTTGGCAGGGTTGGTTCCTTCTAAGAGTTGTGAGGAAAGGATCTATTCTAGACCTATCTTTGGTTTGTAGATGGCCATATTTTGCCTGTGTCTTCACATTATTTTCCCTCTGTGTCTGTGTCCAAATTTCCTCTTCTTATAAGGATACCAGTCATATTTGATTAGAGCCCACCCCAATAACTCACTTTAATTACTTCTGTAAAGACACTATCTATGGTCACATTCTGAGGTACTTGGGCTTTAGACTTCAACATACGAATTTTGGTGGGGGGCACAATTCAGTCCATAACACCCCTAATTACCTCACTTCCTTCCTATTTTAGATTCTAATAGGTCTTAATTAAAACTATTTCTTTGTCTACTATCCTTTGCTCTTTTCCCTTTTCTCATACAAACCTGCCCAAGTTTAATGCTTGTTAAAGGCACTCTTGACCTACTCTGTACCAACAAAATAAAAACAAAGGAATGGAGAAAAACACACGAGCATGCTGACCAGTCTCACTTTAAAAATATGGACCACCTGTGGAGGAAAGGGAAACCTAGTACACTGTCTGTGAGAATGTTAATTGGTACAGCCACTATGGAATACAGTATGGAGATTCCTCCAAAACCTAAAAATAGAACTACCATACGATCCAGCAGTTCTACTCCTGGGTATATATCCAAAGAAAGGAAAACACTAACTTGAAAAGATCATGCATCCCAATGCTTATTTCAGCATTATTTATAATAGCCAAGGTCTGGAAGCAACCTAAGTGCCCATCAAGAGATGAATGGAAAAAGATGATAAAGAAGATGTGTATTAATCAGCCATAGAAAGAATGAAATTCTGCCATTTGCAACAACATGAATGGACCTAGAGGGTATAATGCTTGATAAAATAAGTCAGACAGAAAAAGACAAATACTGTATGTTATCACTTATATGCAGAATCTGAAAAATTAAAAAAAAATGAATATAACAAAATAGAAGCAGACACAGTTATAGAGAACAAACTAGTGGTTAACAGAGGGGAGAGAGAGAAATAACAGGCAAGATGGGGTAGGGGATAAAGAGGTACAAACTACTATGTATAAAATAAATAAGCTACGGGAAATATGGCCATTATTGTATAATAAATTTAAATGAAATATTATCTATAAAGATATCGAATCACCATGTTGTACCCTTAAAACTAATGTAATATTGTAAATCAACTATACCTCAATAAAAAAGTTTTAAAAAAATGGACCACCCACCTCTAGATGACCCTTCTGTGTCATATATTGATACATATAACACCTACCACACTTCCTTAGGTCAGTGATTCTCATACTTGTCTGTGCATTGTGATACAGAGACACACTCCAGATCAGTTAAATCAGAATTGTATAATTGCACAATTCTGTTTTTTTTAAATTTCATAGATAATTTCAGTGTGCAGTCAGGTTTGAGAACCACCAATCTAGGCCATTCACTAACCATACTCCTAGTTTGATTAATATTTCATATCTTCCCTATTCTCTTCAATTTTCAATACCTCCACTCCCTTCTTCATAAATAGAAACAATCATTAGGGAAATTCCACCACCACTCCCCATGTTAACCCACTTATCTGATCTGACCCTTTAACATTGCCTTCCTTTCTAGGGATACTATTGGTGTTTTTCCTCAAGCCATCTCTTCCATATATATTCCATATTCATCCCACTGACTCCCTTCAGCAAATTTTGGCTCTAGAAATTCTCTTGTCTCTTCCTGCATTATCAGTTTTATATCTCTTCAGAATCATTCCTATCAGCATACAAACAATGTAATTTCTCCCTTCTCAAGATAAAGGGAAAAAAAAGAAAAAAAATTACTCTTGAGTATACATCCCTCTCCACATCCTTACAGTTCTCTTTAACCTTTCTTTGTTCTAGCCATGCTGGCCTCATTGTTTCTTAAACATGCCAAGCACCTTCTCATCTCAGAAAATTTCCATGTGCTATTTACTGTACTTGGGGTGCTCTTTCCACAGATGTCCTCATGGCATGCTTTACAACTCTTTCAGGTGTCTCTCAAATGGCCAACCACACTCCTTTTTTCCTAGCTTGGATTATCTTTCTCTGTAACAGTTGTTACCATGAAACATAATATATATTTCTTATGTATTTTGCATGAGCCCCTGATTTGGAAAGTATGATCGATGAGTGTGGGGATTTTTCTAAGTTTTATTTACATTTGGATCCTCAGCAACTACCACTTCCCCTGCTAACACTTTTGTCTATGCCACCATCACATTTTGTAAGAGGTTCTAATCACTCCCCTTGTTTTTATGATTTCCTCCTTTTCATCCAGTTCACCACATGACATCCATAAAGATGTCTTTAAATTATGTTATATTGTATTACATCTCTGTTAAGTAACTATCCAATGTCTTCCAGGCCACTCAGAGTGAAGTCCACAGTCTCTACAGTATTCTCATCTTTTTTTTTTTTTTTAATCATAGTCTTTGAGTTTTTGAAACCGTTTTGAGGTCTTGTTTTATTAATTCATGGCATTCTGTTTAGTCATAACTTCATTTGCTCTGTAAAATTTTTCTAAGGATGTTCTTTCATTTCTTTCTATTCTTTTATTTTTCTTTTCTCATTTTTCTTGTAGCATCTTTGTGCAACTCCTAGACAGATTTCTTTTTTATCATTATTTACCCTGAAATGGTGTTCATTTAATTTGACCACCTATTTCCAGAAATATTTTATGACATGGAGGTCCAGACCGTGATCCAGACTTATAGGAATCCTTAGTACAGAGTTTTGTATGTCAGTGAATTATTTTAGCAGTGAAAATAAGAGTGGGATAGATCCTGCAGGCAGCATCTCTGCTCCTTTTTCCTTCTCATAGTGCGTCATTTACCCTGGAGCATTGCTTTTTGCAATATTTGTCTGTGCTCTGCAGCTTTTAGTGTTATTTGTGAGAGCCATCATATACATCATATAAACTCTCCCCCAGTTGACATCACCTTCTCTTAAAGTCATTCAGTCTCAGGTATTTCCTATTTTAATTAAAAGTAGAGCTTGCATTCCTGTTTTACATTCTCCCTGATATATTTGCATGTTTTCTAAGAGGAGAAAGAGGAAACCATCATCCTTACTAAATCATTTAATATATGAAATTGCAAAACATACATTTAAATGGTTTCTTAATGTAGAAAATTTTTTGTAGAAAAATCGATTATTATAAATTTCAGTTAAAGTTTCCTGATGCCTTGTATTACCAACAATTATACATTTAATAAAGTATTTAAGAAGTATTTCCTATTTTCTTTGTATAAAAGGCTTACTATGTTTGTGTTTCTAAATATATCATTGAAATCGCATTTTACATATGCTCTGAAGCTATTCAGGTATAAGGGCGTAGAGCTTTTAAATCTGAAGGCCAGAATTTGCCTCTCTTTCCAAGAGGAGACTGAGATCAGCACTAGTTTCAGGATATTTCATATAAAGGATATGCCAGAATTTCTTTAATATGGCTAATGAATATCATATTGTATTAGACATCAATTCATTCAAATCCATGCCTAGAGCATTAGTGAAACTTGGAGAAGCAAATTAATGACCTGGATACCAAAATTAATTAATGATATAGCCACAGATTTTTACATCACTTGGAATATTGAAAAGTAATTCACCAAAGTTTTTCATATATGATATTAGAAAGTTTAATAATTAATAAGCCCTAACTACTACAAGTACATTCATACCTCATATTAAAACATGATTTTCCTCATAATATGATATAAATATTTTATTCTTATTGAATACCATAAGCATTTAAAAATCATTTTATAGTGCTTTAGGCAATAATTTTTTAACCACAGAATGGGAGTGATTTGATATATGCACATGTGATTATGACTTTCCTTCTCAGAAATTTCATGGAATATGAAATTTATTTATATCTTGGAATTTTACATTGCACATTAAATTGTTTAAATGCATTTGGGAGTTACTTAATGTGTTTGTTTTTTATAAGTCAAAATCTGTTAGTTATATGAGGTAGTAATTAGTGGTATAATGCAAGTAAGCCAGGGGGGAATAGACAAGAGCTTGAGCCGAAACTCATATGTCTGGACCTATATGGTTAAAAGAGGAGTAAGCCTATTCAACATTCTTTTGAAAGGGGACTTATTTATTTTTCCAAAATGGTAAAATGATAAGAGACAAACTAAACATAGTAAATAAACATTTTTGGTGTTAGGAAGAAGATTAACTTTGAGCACATCAACATTTTCATCTCTAATTTATCTCCAGGAACAACTACGAAAGTAGTCAAACCCATGTCTAATTAAAGGCAGGTTGAGATGGGCAGGTGTGTATTTAAAACTAAACACATTTAAGTCTTCAAGATATAAAATTCCTGTTTTTCTATCTCTTATATAATTTGTGGCACAAAAATATGCAAGGTACAGTTAAGATTATATTTTTGGCTTTTTTTTGGTACTTTTTGGGAACAAGTTTATGGAGAATAAAATCTATGGTGCCTAAAAAAGGAAGATGATACATAGGGGAACAATGGAAGCACTCAATGAAAGAGAAAATAACACCCAGCTGAAGTAGCACCCTCCTGAGAGTGAAAGAGGGCATACAACAGCACTGATATTGTTGATTGGAGATGATTGAAGTCTGTTGGCCTATACCTCTCTATATTCACCTCTATATGAAGAATAAGAAAGTGTAAATAAAGCTGAATGAGGAAGACTACCTTTTCTTTGGAGAGCTCTTTCATGCTACTGGCAATAATTGCCTCTTTGTCTCTAAATGCAGTTGTGTTTTTCTGGGCTGGAGGTTACTGCAAATCTTGCTAATCAACTACTTGTTGGCCTAAGAGTTCTCTAACTCTCATAAGGAAAATTTTATTTCTTAAAACTCAGTACCTCCTGAAGCATATTAAATTATTAAACTCCAATCTAAAAGAAAAAATGCTCTAGAGAGACAAATAGACAAATACTTCATAAGAATATAATGCTAGTGTTGTAATTTTAACAAATAACTAAATTCATTTTTATAGGAAATGGAAGAAAACAAATGAAAATGAAGACATTTCACAAATGATATTAATACCTAAATTGGTCTTAAATTTTGAGAAAAAGTTTTATAACAACTATTAGAATGTTGTAGTTATTGATATATTTGGACTTTGTGGATCCCACTTAGGAAGTATAAATTTACTAACTAATAAAGATGAGGGAGATCAGCATTCTTATATGAACTTTTGTTGCTTTAAACCTAAGTACGTTACAACATTTGCATTTCATGCTGTGAATATAATTTAATCTCTCCAGTCATATAGGTCTTAGCCTCCATGTTAAAAGATGTAATATTCACCATGATTCCATTTGCTACAACTCTCCTTACTGGACTCTTTATTTTGATTATTTATTTATGTGAGCAGATATTAAGCCTACTAATACTCTTGGTTTGTTAAATTAATTCAAGAGATTAGAGAAATAGAAGAGGTATTATAGGCTCATAGCTAAATGCACAATAGTGCACGTTTTATCTTTGTAGTGCAAAAGTAAGTTTTATCATCATGTACTAATATTAAAGTTTTTGTCACTAAATGTTTTTGATTTGTAAAGGCACAGCCCACTTTTTACACAATAGAGATTATAATGAAAACTCTCAGAATGGCATCTCTTTTCTTCTATAGCTATAGGGAAAGACGCACATGCAGGTCATAATCATATCATAAGCAACCAAGGGAACATATTCTAAAACTGAAAAAAATTAAATTAAACCAGTTTTTTTCCATGAAATTGCTCTGCTAGGAACTCAAGGAACATTTTGAATTTAAAGCAAAAGTAGTGTCCATATTTTTCAATGTTAAAGGTCAACTCATAACCCAGAGCAAGCAGAAGAAAGAAATAATAAAGACCAGAGTAGAAATTAATGAAATTGAAAACAGAAAAAATAGTAGAGGAAAATCAAGAAAATCAAATGCTGTTTCAGTTCTTGGAAGAATCAATAAAACAGGTAAACCTCAAGCCAGTCTAACCAAGAATAAAAAAGAGAAAATTCAAGTTGTCAATATCAGGAAGAAAAGAAAGAATAGTGTCACAGTCTTTACAGATACTAAAAGGATATGGGACTTCACTGGTGGCACAGTGGTTAAGAATCTGCCTGCCAGTGCAGGGGACACGGGTTCGATCCCTGCTCCGGGAAGATCCCATGTGCCGCAGAGCAACTAAGCCCCGTGCACCACAACTACTGAGCCTGTGCTCTACAGCCTGAGAGCCACAAGTACTGAAGCCCGCACCTACAGCCCATGCTCTGCAACAAGAGAAGCCACTGCAATGAGAAGCCCACGCACCACAACTAGAGAAAGCCTGCGTGCAGCAACGAAGGCCCAACGCAGCCAAAGATAAATAAATAAATTTGTATAAAAAAAGATACTACGGGGCTTCCCTGGTGGCACAGTGGTTGAGAATCTGCCTGCCGATGCAGGGGACACGGGTTCGAGCCCTGGTCTGGGAAGATCCCACATGCCGTGGAGCAACTAGGCCCGTGAGCCACAATTACTGAGCCTGCGCATCTGGAGCCTGTGCTCCGCAACAAGAGAGGCCGTGATAGTGAGAGGCCCGCGCACCGCGATGAAGAGTGGTCCCCACTTGCCACACTAGAGAAAGCCCTCGCGCAGAAACGAAGACCCAACACAGCCATAAATAAATAAATAATTTTTAAAAAAAGATATTAAAAGGATAATAAGGGAATAAAACAAACAATTTTATGCACATAAGTTCAAAACCTTGGAATTGACAAATTTTTCTAAAGACAAAATCTTGCAAAATAAATAACCCAAATAGCCCTATACTTATAAAAGAAATTGAATTTCTATTTAAAAGCTTTGCAAAAAAAGTAAATCCCGGACCCAGGTGATTTTACTAGTGAGTATAAAGAAGAAATAATATCAATTCTACACAGTTTCTTCCAGAAAACAGAACAGAGGGAAACATTTGCCAAATCATTCCTGAGCTCAGCTTATTATAAAATGAAAACCAGACAAAGATATTACAAGAAAAGAAAACCTAAACCAATATAATTTATGAACATAGATAAAATTTTTTTCAACAAATTATTAGCAAATTGAATCCAACAATATATAAAAAGAATAATACATCAAGACAAAGTAGAGACTTGCCTCAAGAGTGAGACTGTCTCACTGTTTGGAAATCAACTAATAAATTTCACCCTAATAGTAGACTAAACAAGAAAAAAAATGTTGATCAACAGAATGATGTGGAAAAAGCATTTGACAAAATTTAATGTTCATTCATGATAAAAACTCTCAGCAAAATAAGAATACAAGTGAACTTCCTTCACTTGATAGAGGGCCTCTATGAGAAACCATAGCACTAACATCATATTCAATGGTGAAAGACTGAAAGTGTTGCCCCTATGATTGGAATATAGGCAAAGATTTTCTTCTCTTACCCCTTCACCATACTTGAATTCATAGACAGTGCATAAGGGATAGATGGAAAACAGACTGTATACTAGGAACTGAATATTTATGTCCCCCCCCCACCAATTCACGTGTTGAAACCCTAACCCCCAAAGTGATAGGAAGTGGGGCTTTGGGGTGATTAGGTCATGAGAGTGGAGTCCTCATAAATGGGATTAGTGCTCCCACAGATATCCCTCACCCCTCCCACCATGTGAGGATACAGTGGGAAGTCATCAGTTTGCAACTGGAAGAGGACCTTCACCACAATTGGACTTACCCTGATCTCACACTTACAGCCTTCAGAATTTTGAGAAGTAAATTTCTGTCGTGTATAAGTCATTCAATCTATGGTATTTTTGTTATAGCAAAACAAATGGACAGAAGCACTAGATAAGGCAAAATAAAATTGTTTCTATTTGCATACGGCATAAATGACTGTATAAAAATACTAAAAAAGAAAGAAGACCTATCAATACACTATATGAACTAATAAAATAGTTTAGAAGTATCACAGGAGACAAAGTCAACCTACAGTTATCACTGCATTTTTTAAATTGTGGTGAAAAAACACATCATATGAGATCTAACCTGTTAAATTTTTAAGTGTAGAGTACAGTGTTGTACAGTAGTTCTCTAGAGCTTTTTCAACATGCATGACGGCAACTTTTTACACACTGAACAGCAACTGCCCATCTCCCACTCCCCTCAGGCCCTGGCAAACACCATTCCACTTTCTGCTTCAATGAGTTTGACTACTTTACAAACTTCATGTAAGTGGAATCATGCAGTTTTTGTCCTTCTGTGGCTGATTTATTTCACTTAGCATAATTTCCTCAAGGTTCATTCATGATGTAGTATATAACACGATTACCTTAATTTTTTATGAAAATAATTGTGTGTGTATATGCCACATTTTCTTCATTCATCATCAAAGAACATTTAGGTTGTTTCCACTTCCTGGGTACTGTGATTAACGCTGTAATGAACATGAAATTGCAGATATCTCCTTGAGATCCTGTTTTCCATTCTTTTGGATAAATACCCAGAAGAATGATTGCTGGATAATATGGTAGTTCTAATTTTAATTTTTTGAAGAATCTCCACCAACAGTGCACAGGGGTTCCAATTTCTTCACATCCTCATCAACACTTGTTAATGTCTTTAGTTAATAGTATTGTTCCAAGGTTAATTGTTTAGTTTTGACAGGTGTTAACACAGGGATAGCTGTGAAGGACATTCAGAAACTCTCTGTAATATTCTTGTGCAACCCTTTTTTAAGTCAAAAATTATCTTAAAAATAACTGCCAAATTAAAGCTGCTGACTTTCAAGAATAAAACAAATATACTCCAAACACTTTTGCTCTATGCTTTCTAGATTACATCATTTAAAATTTACTTTTCAAAGAGATCCTTAATACTGTTTTTATGAAATCTAGCAGTTAATATGAGTAGAAATTTTTTTTAAAAAAATTTAATGATTGTATTGTATTTTTAGAGCATTTCAGAAGGGTAGCTGATCTCTTCAGGAAGAGACAAGAACTGAGCCATTGGTGAAACACTATTTTTTTCTTCCAATTCCTCTCTAGTTTCCTTATAAGTCTGTATAAGCTAACATAATCCTACAGGATACAGGAAGATAGATACTGGCTTTAATAACTGAGGCCAAAAGGAAGACAGGTGACCCATAGCCAACTGCAATTGGGTCATAGTGATTTTTCTGTCATATCATTTATAAGACATTTAATTTCCTGATCAAGCTTATAATGCCACTCAGCTCAGCTTATGGCATGCATGGCAGCCTTCCTGCACACCATAAAGAAGCCTCACATTAGGTTCTCACAAACAATAACATGGATTGTTGAAAAATAAGACTTACTTGACATTTTTCCTGTAGTGTCATTAGTTTTCAATTTAATTGTAGTGTTTTTATCTAATCTAAGTGTGACACCTATGAAATAACACAGGTATCATCAGGATGATCGGGAGAGTTAGGTTCTTTCAGCCAGAACAGTTTATTCTTACACGGCAGCTTCCTTTGTCACCCTGGCATTTTCAATTGCAGGAGTTTGGCTGTGAGAGACGAAAGTTTGAATCTGATCTGGCTCTGCCTCTCTTAATAATGTACTTGAAAGTGACATGAAAGTTTTCAAGTTTTTAGAAATAACCATTAAAAAAAACAGTAGAATAGCTTTTATCCTTCACTGAATGTTTTAAACCTGTTCCCTGTTGGGGGAAAAAAAGCAGGTTTTAAGAAAAAAAAAATAATAATCCCTGCATTGTTGAAAATGCATCAGTCTCCCAGGGCTTCATTGTCAGTTTCCACCATTGTGTATTGAAAGACAGTCCTGTCAGAGGCTTGTGGTTATCTGGTTCAGGTGATGCAATTGAAAATGCCATTTTGATGAAGAATAGACAGATACAATCTCTTCCAATTTGAAGGAAACCAAGCAAAGGCATCAAGGGGCTTTATCAATGTTACTTAATTATAACCTGGGACAAATGATTAGTGTTGTGAATATAATGTTATTATATTGCTTTTCTCAAAACAAAGTTATATTAATCAAGTCATCTTACAGAGGAATGCTTAACTGGAATTAAATTTATGAGATTGTTTTCCTTTTCTCTCATGAAGAAGGTGCCAAAATATACTCTAAATATAGTTATTTAGAAGGTTGAAATATGTGGTAGATTATCAGAGTACTATTCTCCAATGCATTTAGCCTAGCCTACCTTTGTGTGGTATCTTACTACTCTGATTCTGGCCTTGGTCACATTGCTTCTTTTGACCAATAGAGCAATAGCTAACGTGTTGCAAGCAGGAAGGTGAAAAATGTTTGCATAATGAAAACTCTTCAATTGCCACCATATAACGAAGCCCAAGCTTGTATGTGTAATGAAAGACAGACACAGATGGCTCATTTTTTCTGATCATCCTGTCTAATGGCCAGCCTATGATGAAAAGCATAGATGAGTGGAATGATACAGACACACGAGTGACCCCAGTCAAAACAAGAAGTAGAGATGCCCAGCTTAGCCCAATACAAATTGTTTGAAGCCAATATATTTGGGGTGTTTTTAATGCTGCCAAATTTTAAAAGCTACAGTATAAAACACTTAGCAATCACCTGCAGTGTCTTTCTCAGAATGATTCATCAACCTGAGGCATGCAGAAGGATAAATATAGGGTGAATGGCACATTGCATTGGAAATAGAATATGTAACCAGACCCTTTGTGCCTGAATTATACAAAAGGGAAGTAGTCAGAGTCCTGGGAACAATGTCCAGGAAAGCAAAATGGTCACGTTTATTGGCTTGTGTGGTAGTGGGCTACTGATGCATTCCATGGATTATGAGGCAAGCTGGTGCAATGAGGTTTGGTTTACAAGTCACCTGTACTATTTTAGATCAATCTCCAATAATTTTAATATGTAACAACATAAAACAATAACGTTTATTGTTAAAAGCAGATCTCATTTGGATCTTGATTAGAACAAACTGGTTGTAAATACACATTTTTAGTCAATCAGAAAAAAATTGAAATAAAATAGTCAGTAGTGATATTTATTTTTATTAAATGTGATACCAGTATTATAGAATTACTAAATGTCATTACCTACAAAAGATTTCTAGTGAGGCATTTAATAGTTAAATGATTTGATGTCTTGGGTTTACTTTAAAACACTCTAACCACCTGCCTCCTACAAAAAGGGGGAGATCAATGAAATAAGCATGGCAGACTCTTGATGATTGTTAAAACAGAATTATGGGTACACAAGTTCTCATTATGCCATTCTCTGTACTTTTGTATGTGTTTTTAAAATGTTTACATTTCAAAAAGTAAAAATAGTAAAGTAAAACATTATGATTCTCTCTAATTCTTTTTCAAAATCCATGGCATTATCAACCTGATGAAACTTTTGTTTTCTCTTCACTTAGAGGTGGAAAACAGATTCTGACATGTCTTTGAACATTACAAGCCCCTAGCATTCTTGAGATATTTTGAAGACTTTGTAGCCCTAGAGGGATATATTTCCTGTTAATGGGGCAGGTGGAAGCTCAAGCAATTAACTAGGGGAAAAACGATGCTACAATATTTTTACTTGATATGTTTAGCAGTTCAGGCTGGTTATATTTCATTGTAAACTTTTTTCTCTCTGAAAGAATCCCTCTAAAATTACTTGATGTCATTTTACAATACTAAATCAGAATTGATATTTTGCTGTATTATTCTACAGCCCTACATCACAGAATTCAACTAATATCTTTACATGACAAGAATGTAATGGAGTGTGAAAGAGAAACTGGTAAACTGAAAACAATTTCGAAGAGAAAAATATAAAAAAAGCAAAAAAAATTTTTAATGAAATGTTATCAGTTAGTCCTTATTCAGCTACTACTAGGAATAAGTACATACTATATGGCACAAATAGTTGGATTCCAAAAATTTGAGAATGTATAAAATAGGTAAAACCCCAGATATCATATTTATGGTTTATCATGCAATACAGACATTAAACCAATAAACATGGGACATGGAAATGCAAAACAGAGAAACTAGGAGTTCTTATATATATATATATATGTGTGTATATATATATATACATATATATATATATATATATATATATACACACACATATATATATATATAGTTCTTAATGAAATGAGATTTTATCAGAAAGGCTGATATATACAGATTGTAAAGGTCCTTGGAAACCATGTTGTGAAAATTGGGAATTCAATAATGAATCTTAAAGGGACTATTTTTATGTTTTTAAATTATGCTTTAGCTGTAGCTTATAAGTGATAAACATAAAATATGCCATAATGATAGATGTAATAGTAAGATGAGCCTTTTAATAAAAGTAGGGATATAGTGTAAACATATGTTATAAATGTATATAATTTTAATATTAAAGATACATAATTAGATTTAACATGTTATAGAAACTTAAAACGTCACAGTCATAAGAATCCTAAAATGATATAAAAGATATGAGTTTTTGATCCATTCACATTAAATACAAATTTCCTAATTATAGGGTTAATCATCTTTAATTCTTGCAATTATATCAAAAGTTTACAATATCTGATGTAATTTATTGATATTTCCAAATATTTATACAACTGTTGCTTCAAAAATATTGTATAATGCCTTTTACATATTTCATAATATAAATAATTATACATATTTTTGATTTACATAATTAGTGGTGAGCATAACAAAATCTAAAAGCTGGTAACAGAAAGTAAGTATAACTAGATTTCATCTGCAAAATTTGTTGTTTCAAAAATGTGTGACCAGCATCTTAGTTAATCTTCAAATTTCAGTTGAGAAACATATGAATATTTTGAAAATTTAGATTAACTCAATTTTATGATTTTCCAAATATCTTTAGAAACATTAAAAAATTACCTTTTAAAATGCAATAGTCTTTATAAATTTTAAATAATAACATGGTGATTTTTTTTCCTCATAGAAAAATCTAAGCATAGAAAATTCTTATGCAGTATTCTAAAATCACATAAAGTAATAAACCTGTGTGTTAGCATCAGATCCCTCAATGACAATTGCTTGCAGACACTTGTCCTTCTTGAGAGAACAGGTGGGGAATTCACTGCAAAAAAATACACAAAGAGAAATGTCTGTAATATAGGTAATTCAGTGTTAGTAGATAGGAGTTATGAAAACTCCAGTCATACCAGATGTTAAATTCAGCTGCCAATCAGGACAAAGAAGGGATATATGACTCAAAATTCGTGGCGAAGGGAAAACACTTCTGGAATGGCAGAGTAAGACCCTCTGAAAATCTGCTATTCCATAAAAGCAATAAGGAACATTTGCAAAAAAAAATTGAAAATCATCAAACTTTCTTAACTCAAGAAATTAACCAAAGGTTTGCAAAAATCAGGTGATCATTTATTCAGGAAAAATGACTGACCTCTTTAAGAATAGCAGAAATTGTGACATTTTACCTTGCCCTATTTCCTGTGAGATTGTCTTAACTTCCAGCATCCTCAAACCATGATATTGTGAAACCAGCCACTGGAAGGAGCAGATTGAATTTGAAGTTTCCCAAAAGGGCCATGCTCGGAGAATTTGTCTGTTTGACATGTCTGGAAACTTCCTGGAAAAGCTCCATTTACAGGGCTTGTCTTTATTTGATCTGACTCAGAACACTCTCAGTGGGAGAAGTTCTATACCCGTGGTGTTGGTTAAAAACAATCAGAAGAATTATTTAACATTGTGAAATAATTGCTTGAGTCTGCGATACCAACTAGAGCAAAGAATAAGATACCGAAACAGGTTAAAAGGAAGATCTGGAAATTATATGTTCATAGAGGGCTTTGAAAAACTCCAACATATTCCTGAATATCTAGAAGACCACACATATGTGCACAGGTGTGAATATGGCAAAGAAGGTAAAGAGTAAGTCCTAATCTCTCACCTCTGGCTGATTATCTGCAAAAACAGGAAATGAAAGCTAAGACAGAGTTGTAAACAGCCATAGAATTAAGGCATGCTTCAAAATGTACACAGTACTTGTAAAAAGGTGGGAGACATTGATTCAAGGCATTTAAGGAAATGCAGTAGTAGAAGTTAATGCAGTAGTAATTTCAGTGGCCACACATGACACATAATTTAGACTTTACAGAATTATTACAGAAATTAATTAAAGAAAAAAATCCATTGGCAGTAGCAAAAACAACAACAGTAACAGCACAACAAAAACAGACAACAAATAGAGGAGAGAGGATCTGACTTCCAAAGTTGCTCATTATCTATTTTAAATGTCCAGTTTTCAACAGAAAATTATGAGACATGCGAAGAAATATAGGCATATGGCTCGTACACAGGGTAAAAATGTATTCACAAAACTATCCCTGAGAAATTTCAGATGTTGTTGCACTTACTAAAGCAATACATTAAATCAATGTCATAAATATATAAAATTTTAAAAAATCTTTTCTAATGAATTAAAGGAAAGTATGAGAATGATATATCACCAAAAAAAGAAATCCATAAAAAATTGAAAATATGAAAATGATCAAACAGGAATTCTGGTTTGAACAATATAGTAACTGAAATGAAAAAAAATCATTACATGGGCTGAAAAGATTGGAACTGGCAGAAGAAATAATCATCAAAGTTGAATATAGGTTACTGAAAATTATCCAGATTGAGGAACACAAAGAAAAAAGAATGAAGAAAAACTAGCCGTCTCAGTGACCAATGGGGACATACCAACATACACAGAGTGGGGGTCCCAGAATACAGCTGAGAAACAGCAGAAATAATATTTGAATAAGTAATGGCTAAAAATAAGTCTGAAAACCTCCTAAAATTTTATTAAGAACTAATTTACACATCCAGAGGTCAACAGACTTGAATTAGCAAAACTCAGTGAGATCCACACCCATATACAGAATAGTCAAATTGTGGAAAGCCAAGGATATTTTTGAAAATATCAAGTGATAAATGACTCCGCATGTACACATGGTCCTATATAGATTAGCAATAGACTTCTCATCAAAAACTGTGGAGGCCAGAAGCTAATGAAATGACGTATTAAAAGCACTGAAAGAAAAAAAAAAAAAAAAAGACTGTTAACCCAGCAGTCTATATCCAACAAAATTACCCTTTAGTAATGAAGGAGCAATTAAAGCATTCTTAGGAAACAAAAATGGAAGAATTCTTTACTGGTGGACCTGCCCCACAAGAAATATTAAGTTTGGCCCTCAGGCTGCAATGAAAGGACACCAAACAATAGCTAGAATACAAGTGAAGAATTAAGGACCACTGGGAAAGTCAACTACATGGATAAGTAAAAAGATTTTAAATTTTATTTTTTATTTTTTAAATTTATTTTTTAAACTCTTTTCTTCTTCCATCTGTTTGAAAAGACTGCTGCATAAAGCAATAATTATACAACTGTCTGGATGGGCTTATAGTATGTAAAGATGTAATTTGTATGATGAAATAATAACACACAAAATAAGAGTGGAAGGAGTTATACTGCAGCAAAATTTTTGTAGTATGCTACTGGAAATATATATGTATCAATATTAATCCAAAATAATTACAAAAATTAAGATTTTATAATTGGCAAGAAAATTTTTAAGAAAATAAGTCAAAAACATATGTTAAACGAAAAGAGGTAATTAAAATAGTGCACTGGAACATATTTATTTAACATGACAAAGGTAGTAATGAAGGAATAGAGGAATTTCTCTTTTCATTGTATAGAACTGCAACAGATTTCTGTATATTAATTTTGTATCCTGCAACTTTACCAAATTCATTGATGAGCTCTAGTAGTTTTCTGGTAGCATGTTTAGGATTTTCTATGAATAGTATTATGTCATCTGGAAACAGTGACATTTTTACTTCTTCCTTTGCAATTGGATTCCTTTTATTTGTTTTTCTTCTTTGATTTCTGTGGCTAGGGCTTCTTTTGTATGGAAACACAAAAGACCCTGAATAGCCAAAATAATCTTGATAAAGAAAAACAACTGGAGGAATCAGGCTCCCTGACTTCAGACTATACTACAAAGCTACAGTAATCAAAAGAGTATGCTACTGGCCCAAAAACAGACACATGGATCAATGGAACAGAATAGAAAGCCCAGAAATAAACCCACACACTTATGATCAATTAATCTATGACAAAGGAGGCAAGAATATACAATGGAGAAAGGACAGTCCCTTCGATAAGTGGTGCTGGGAAAACTGGACAGCTACTTGTAAAAGAATGAGATTAGAATATTCTCTAACACTTATACAAAAATAAACTCAAAATGGATTAAAGACCTAAATGCAAGACCAGATACCATAAAACTCCTAGAGGAAAACACAGGCAGTACACTCTTTGACATAAATCTCAGCAATATTTTTTAGATCCGTCTCCTAAAGCAAATGAAACAAAAGCAAAAATAAACAAATTAAACTTAAAAGCATTTTGCATAGCAAAGGAAACCATTGGCAAAACAAAAACAACCTACTAAATGGGAGAAGATATTTGCAAATGATATGACCGATAAGGGGTTACTAGCCAGCATACATAAGCAGCTCATACAACTCAACATCAGAAAAAACTAAACAACCCAATTTAAAAATGGGCAGAAGAATTGAATAGACAATTTTCCAAAGAGGAAATGCAGATGGCCAACAGGCACATCAAAAGGTTCTCAACATCGCTAATCATCAGGGAAATGCAAATCAAAACCACAATGAGATATCACCTCACATCTGTCAGAATGGCTATCATCGAAAAGAACACAAATAACAAATGTTGACAAGGATGTGGGGAAAAGGAAACCCTCCTTCAGTACTGTTGGTGGGAATGTAAATTGGTGCAGCCACACTGAAAACACTATGGAGGTTTCTCTAAAAACCACAGATTGGACTACCATCTGACCCAGCAAAACAAATAATTGGAAAAGATGCATGAACCCCAATGTTCATAGCAGTATTATTTACAATCGCCAAGGTATGGAAGCAATCTAAGTGTCCATTAACAGATGAATGGATAAAGATTTGGTATACATATATACATGGGATATTACTCAGCCATAAAAAAGAATGAAATTTTGCCACCCATTTGCCTCATGGATTGACTTGGAGGACATTATGCTAAGTGAAATAAGTCAGACAGAGCAAGACAAATACTGTATGATACCACTTACATGTGGAATCTAAAATATGCAACAAACTACTGAATAAAACAAAAAAGAAGCAGACTCACAGATGTAGAGAACAAATTAGTGATTACCAGAGAGAAGTGAACAGGGGCAATATAGAAAATAAAAGAAAGATTTGCCCAATTGATTTTTTTAAATGATCCAATTATATGCTATCTTTAAGAGATAACCTTTAGATTCAGACATAATAGGTTGAAGGTAAAAAATACGGAAAAAATTACATCATGCTAATATGTATTGAAACAATGGCAGTACTAATATTAGCTAAAAAGACTTAAAGACAAAAAATGTTATTAGCGTTGAGGAAGGATATTTTATAATGATAGAAGACATCAAGAAGACATAGGAGTCAGAGACCTTCAAGATGGCGGAGGATTAAGATGTGGAGATCGCCTTCCTCCCCATAAATACATCAAAAATACATCTACATGTGGAACAACTCCTACAGAACACCTACTGAACGCTGGCAGAAGACCTCAGACTTCCCCAAAGGCAAGAAAATCCCCACGTACCTGGGTAGGACAAAAGAAAAAACAGAGACAAAAGAATAGGAACAGGACCCACACCTCTGGGAGGGAGCTCTGAAGGAAGAAAAGTTTCCACATACTAGGGAGCCCCTTCACTGGTGGGAAGGTGGGGGCAGGGGGGAAGCTCTGGAGCCACGGAGGAGAGCGCAGCAACAGGGGTGCAGAAGGCAAAGTGGAGAGATTCCCACACAAAGGATGAGTGCAGACCAACACTCACCAGCCTGAGAGGCTTGTCTGCTCACCCGCTGGGGCGGGTGGGGGCTGGGAGCTGAGGCTCGGGCGTCGGAGGTCAGACCCCAGGGAGAGGACTGGGGTTGGCTGCGTGAAGACAGCCTGAAGGGGGCTAGTGCGCCACAGATAGCTAGGAGGGAGTCCAAGAAAAAGTCTGGACCTGCCGGAGAGGCAAGAGACCTTTGTTTCGGTGTGCACGAGGAGAGGGGATTCCTTCTCAGTGTGCCCACAGAAGTCAGAGCACTGCCTAAGCGAGCTCCAGAGATGGGCATGAGCCGCAGCTTTCAACTCGGACCCCAGAGACTGGCATGAACTGCTAAGGCTGATGCCGCTGCCACCAAGAACCCTGGGTGCAAGCACGGGTCACTATCCACACACACCCTGGGAGTCTGTGCAACACACCACTACCAGGGTCCCGTGATCCAGGGACAATTTCCCCAGGAGAACACACAGCATGCCTCAGGCTATTGCAACATCACGCTGGCCTCTGCCACCTCAGGCTCACCCCACATTCCAAGTATGACTACCGTACCCTTCCCTTCCCCCAGCCTGAGTGTGCAAGAGAGCCCTAATCTGTGGCTTCTTTAACCCCCTCATGTCAGGGTGGGGAACAGACCCCTAAGGGTGGCCTACACACAGAGGAGGGGCCAAAACCAACCTAAACCCCCGGATCTGTGCGAACAAAAAAGAGAAAGGGAAATTTCTCTGTGCAGCCTCAGGAGCAGCAGATTAAATCCCCACAATCAATACGATAAACCCTGCATCTGAAGAATACCTGAATAGACATCGAATGTTGCCAAAATTGATGCAGTGGACTTTGGGAGCAACTGTAGACATGGGCTTTCTGCATCTAATTTGTTTGTGGTTTTATGTTTATCTTAGTTTAATATTTAGTGCTTACTATCATTGGTGGATCTGTTTATTGGTTTGGATGCTCTCTTTCTGTTTTTTTTATATATATGTACTTTTTTCCTTTTTCTCTTTTTGTGAGTGTGTATGTGTATGTTTCTTTGTGTGATTTTGTCTGTATAGGTTTGCTTTCACCATTTGCCCTAGGGTTCTTTCTGTTCCTTTTTTTGTTTTTGGTTTTTTGCTTTTGTTTTTCTTTTTGTTTTTTTCTCTCTTCGTTTTCTTCTCAGCTGTGTGGCTGGCAGGGTCTTGGTGCTCCGGCCAGGTGCCAGGCCTGAGCTTCAGAGATTGGAAGGCTGAGTCCAGGACATTGCACCAACGGAAACCTCCCAGCCCAAAGTAATATCAATCGGTGAGAGCTCTCCCAGAGATCTCTGTCTCAACACTAATACCCAGCTCCACCCAACGGCCAGCAAGGTCCAGTGCTGGAGGTCCCATGCCAAACAAATAGCACGACAGGAACAAAACCCCACCCATTAGCAGAGAGGCTGCCAAAAGTCATACTAAGTTCTCAGACACTCCAAAACACACCACTGGATGCAGCCCTGCCCACCAGAAAGACAAGATACAGCCCCATCCACAAGAACACAGGCACCAGTCCCCTACACTGGGGAGCCTACACAAGCCACTGAATCAACCTCACCCACTGGGAGCAGACACCAAAAATAATAGGAATTACGAACCTACAGTCTGTGAAAAGGAGACCCCCAAACACATTAAGTTAAACAAAATGAGAAAACAGAGAAATATGCAGCAGATGAAGGAGTAAGGTAAAAAACCCACCAGACCAAACAAATGAAGAGGAAATAGGCAGTCTACCTGAAAAAAATTTCAGAGTAATGATAGTAAACATAATCCAAAATCTTGGAAATAGAATGGAGAAAATACAAGAAATACTTAAAAAAGACCTAGAAGAACTAAAGAGCAAAGAAACAGTGATGACCAACAAAATAAATGAAATTAAAAATTCTCTAGAAGGAATCAATAGCAGATTAACTGAGGCAGAATGGATAAGTGACCTGGAAGATAAAATAGTGGAAATAACTGCCACAGAGCAGAATACAGAAAAAAGAATGAACAGAATTGAGGACAGTCTCAGAGACTTCTGGGACAACATTAAATGCACAACATTCGAATTATAGGGGTCCCAGAAGAAGAAGAGAAAAAGAAAGGGTCTGAGAAAGTATTTGACGAGATTTAGTTGAAAACTTCCCTAACATGTGAAAGGAAATAGTCAATCAAGTCCAGGAATAACAGAGAGTCCCAAACAGGATAAATCCAAGGGGAAACACACCAAGACACATATTAATTAAACTATCAAAAATTAAATTCAAAGAAAAAATATTAAAAGCAGCAAGGCAAAAGCAACAAATAACATACAAGGGAACCCCCATAAGGTTGACAGCAGAACTTTCAGCAGAAACTCTGCAAGCCAGAAGGGAATGGCAGGACATATTTAAAGTGATGAAAGGGAAAAACATACAACCAAGATTACTCTACCCAGCAAGGATCTCATTCAGATTCGACGGAGAAATTAAAATCTTTACAGCCAAGCAAAAGCTAAGAGAATTCAGCACCACCAAACCAGCTTTACAACAAATGCTAAAGAAACTTCTCTAGGCAGGAAATACAAGAGAAGGAAAAGACCTACAATAACAAACCAAAACAATTAAGAAAACAGTAATAGGAACATACATATCAATAATTACCTTAAATGTAAATGGATTAACTGCTCCAAGAAAAAGAAACAGATGGCTGAATGGATACAAAAACAAGACCTATATATATGCTGTCTACAAGGGACCCATTTCAGACCTAGGGACACATACAGACTAAAAGTGAGGGGATGGAAAAAGATATTCCATGCAAATGGAAATCAAAAGAAAGCTGGAGTAACAATACTCATATCAGACAAAGTGGATTTTAAAATAAAGAGTATTACAAGAGACAAAGAAGGACACTACATAATGATCAAGGGATCAATCCAAGAAGAACATATAGCAATTGTAAATATTATGCGCCCAACATAGGACCACCTCAATACATAAGGCAAATTCTAACAGCCATAAAAGGGGAAATTGACAGTTGGACAATCATAGTAGGGGACTTTAACACCCAACTTTCACCAATGGATAGATCATCGAAAATGAAAATAAATAAGGAAACACAAGCTTTAAATGATACATTAAACAAGATCGACATAATTGATATTTATAGGACATTCCATCCAAAAACAACAGAATACACTTTCTTCTCAAGTGCTGATGGAACATTCTCCAGGATAGATCATATCTTGGGTCACAAATCAAGCGCTGGTAATTTAAGAAAATTGAAATCATATCAAGTATGTTTTCTGACTACAGCACTATGAGACTGGGTATCAATTACAGGGAAAAAAACTGTGAAAAATACAAACACATGGAGGCTGAACAGTACACTACTAAATAACCAAGAGGTCACTAAAGAAATCAAAGAGGCACTCAACAAACACCTAGAAACAAATGGCAGTGGAAACACGATGACCCAAAACCTATGGGATGTAGCAAAAGCAGTGCTAAGAGGGAAGTTTATAGCAATAAAATCCTACCTCAGAAAACAAGAAAAATCTGAAATAAACAACCTAAACTTACACCTAAAGCAATTAGAGAACAAAGAACAACAAAAAAACCAAAGTTAGCAGAAGGAAAGAAATTATAAAAATCAGAACAGAAATAAATGAAAAAGAAATGAAGGAAACAATAGCAAAGATCATAAAACTAAAAGCTGGTTCTTTGAGAAGATAAACAAAATTGATAAACCACTAGCCAGACTCATCAAGAAAAAAAGGGAGAAGACTCAAATCAATAGAATTAGATATGAAAAAGGAGAACTAACAACTGACACTGCAGAAATACAAAGGATCATGAGAGATTACTACAAGCAACTATATGCCAATAAAATGGACAACCTGGAAGAAATGGACAAATTCTTAGAAAAGTACAAACTTCCAAGACTGAACCAGGAAGAAATAGAAAATATGAATAGACCAACCACAAGCACTGAAATTGAAACTGTGATTAAAAATCTTCCAACAAACAAAAGCCCAGGACCAGATGGCTTCACAGGCGAATTCTATCAAACATTTAGGTAACAGCTAACACCTATCCTTCTCAAACTCTTCCAAATTATAGCAGAGGGAGGAACACTCATTCTACAAGGCCACCATCACTCTGATACCAAAACCAGACAAAGATGTCACAAAAAAAGAAAACTACAGACCAATATCACTGATGAACATAGATGCAAAAATCCTCAACAAAATACTAGCAAACAGAATCCAATAGCACATTAAAAGGATCATACACCATGATCAAGTGGGGTTTATCCCAGGAATGTAAGGATTCTTCAGTATATGCAAATCAATCAATGTGATACACCATATTAACAAATTGAAGGATAAAAACCATATGATCATCTCAAAAGACACAGACAAGCTTTTGACAAAATTCAACACCCATTTATGATAAAAACCCTCCAGAAAGTAGGCATAGAGGGAACTTACCTCAACATAATAAAGGCCATATATGACAAACCCACAACCAACATCGTTCTCAATGGTGAAAAGCTGAAACCATTTCCTCTAAGATCAGGAACAAGACAAGGTTGTTCTCTCTCACCACTATTACTCAACATAGTTTTGGAAGTTTTAGCCACAGCAATCAGAGAAGAAAAAGAAATAAAAGGAATCCAAATCGAAAATGAAGTAAAGCTGTCACTGTTTTCAGATGACATGATACTATACATAGAGAATCCTAAAGATGCTACCAGAAAACTACCAGAGCTAATCAATGAATTCAGTAAAGTAGCAGGATAGAAAATTAATGCACGGAAATCTCTTGCATTCCTATACACTAATGATGAAAGATCTGAAAGAGGAATTAAGAAAACACTCCCATTTACCATTGGACCATAAACAATAAAATACCTAGGAATAAATCTACCTAAGGAGACAAAAGACGTGTATGCCAAAAACTATAAGACACTGATGAAAGACACTAAAGATGATACAAACAGATGGAAACGTATACCATGTTCTTGGATTGGAAGAATCAACATTGTGAAAATGACTGTACTACCCAAAGCAATCTACAGATTCATTGCAATCCCTATCAAATTACCATTGACATTTTTCTTAGATCTAGAGCAAAACATTTCACAATTTGTTTAGAAAGACAAAAGACCCCGAATAACCAAAGCAATCTTGAGAAAGAAAAACAGAGCTGAGGAATTAGTCTCCCAGACTTCAGACTATACTACAAAGCTACAGTGTTCAGGACAGTATGGTACTGGCACAAAAACAGAAATATAGATTAATGGAACAGAATAGAAAGCCCAGAGGTAAACCCATGCACATATGGTCACCTTATTTTTGACAAAGGAGGCAAGAATACACAGTGGAGAAAATACAGCCTCTTCAATAAATGGTGCTGTGAAAACTGGACAGCTTTTTACATGTAAAACAATGAAATTAGAACATTCCTTAACACCATACACAAAAATAAACTCAAAATGGATTAAAGACCTAAATGTAAGGCCAGACACTATAAAACTCTTAGAGGAAAACATAGGCAGAACACTCTATGACATACATCACAGCAAGATCCTTTTTGATCCACCTCCTAGAGAAATGGAAATAAAAACAAAAATAAACAAATGGGACCTAATGAAACTTAAAAGCTTTTGCATAACAAAGGAAACCATAATCAAGACGAAAAAACAACCCTCAGAATGGGAGAAAATATTTGCAAATGAAGCAACTGACAAAGGATTAATCTCCAAAATTTACAGGCAGCTCATGCAGCTCAATATCACAGAAGCAAACAACCCAATCGAAAAATGGGCAGAAGACCTAAATAAACATTTCTCCAAAGAAGATATACAGATTTCCAACAAACACATGAAGGGATGCTCAACATCACTAATCATTAGAGAAATGCAAATCAAAACTGCAAAGAGGTATCACCTCACATTGATCAGAATGGCCATCATCAAAATATCTACAAACAATAAATGCTGGAGAGGGTGTGGAGAAAAGGGAACCCTCCTGCGCTGTTGGAGGGAATGTAAATTGATACAGCCACTATGGAGAACAGTATGGAGGTTCCTTAAAAAACTAAAAATAGAACTACCATATGACCCAGAAATCCCACTACTAGGCATATACCCTGAGAAAACCATAATTCAAAAAAAGTCATGTACCACAATGTTCATTGCAGCTCTACTTACAATAGCCCGGACATGGAAGCAACCTAAGTGTCCATCGACAGATGAATGGATAAAGAAGATGTGGCACATGTATACAATGGAATATTATTCAGCGATAAAATGAAATGAAACTGAGTTTTTTGTAGTAATGTGGATGGACCTAGATTCTGTCATACAGAGTGAAGTAAGTCAGAAAGAGAAAAACAAAATCTGTATGCTAACACATATATATGGAATCTAAAAAAAAAAAAAAAAAAGGTTCTGAAGAACCTAGGGGCAGGACAGGAATAAAGACACAGACACAGAGAATGGACTTGAGGACATGGGGAGACGGAAGTGTAAGCTGGGACGAAGTGAGAGAGTTGCCTAGACATATATACACTACCAAATGTAAAATAGATAGCTAGTGGGAAGCAGCCACATAGCACAGGGAGATCAGCTCGGTGCTTTGTGACTACCTAGAGGGGTAGGATAGGGAGAGAGACACACGAGCGAGGAGATATGGGAATATATGTATATGTATAGCTGATTCACTTTGTTATACAGCAGAAAGTAACACACCATTGTAAAGCAATTATACTCCAATAAAGATGTTTAAAAAAATGGTACTTATTTTGCTTCTGGAAAATAAGGCATTTCTAATTGAGAACATTGAAGATGTGTTGTTATCATACCCTATTTTCAAGTGTTCTGTTTTCTTTTTATGGGTTTTGCTTTAAACATTTCAACGTGCTACACATTTTAAGAGTAAAAAATATCCTGATTGGTGAACACAATTCTCATCTTTGGGAGTTTATTAAGAGTATAATAGGAAAACAAAGACAATCCAATGTAGTTTTAGATTTCCAGTGGAATTTGTATTTCGGCTGGAAATGTCACTAACTGAATGGCCAAAAATTATAGTCACAGCCGTAGTAATATAGAAGGATTAAAGAAATGTATAGAGAGACAGATATGAAATCTTCTGTGAGGGACAAAGCGGACGTATCACAATGTGAAATATAAAGTGAATTTCAGCATATAACTTCATTTGTTGCCACCTTATCCTTGTCATATCACAGCCACCAACCACCGTCACTCTCCCTGAACCATTCTCTATTTGATGTTATAACTGCTTCTATCAATCTATTCTTGGAAAGAATTCTCATTTAACCCCTCTTCACTTGCTAACTGCTTCTTTTCTACCATTACTCTTTCCTCTGAACATTTCTGAAGGAAATGGACTGTCTGTTATAAGAAAATATCTCATTCTTGGCACATATGTACAGCACATGCAGGGAAATTACTTTGAAACCAGATGCTATTCTTTCTCCCTTCTCTGTTGATGGTTTTGTGCATTTTTTATTTTAAATATCAGTGCCTATAAATTATTTCATATATTTTAAATTTTCCCCAGGGATTTTTAAACTTCTTAATTTGAAAAGGATTTTATGTGTAATATCTTCAAGGTAGTAAAAATCATTCAAATCAGAGTTGTTTATTTTTTTACTGTAGTCTTATAAAAGAAATGTGTGAATGTTTATGAAAATTCATGAGATAATAATGTAGGGTGTTTTTCATAGTTAATTCTGTTTATCCTAAGTCATCTAATTTAACCATTACTGAAAACCTTATTAAATGTTTTTAAATAAACCCTATGCAGCATATCGTGAAGTTCTTTCAACAAGGCAATTCAGATGAAAAAGAAAGTTAACATTTTTTTCTTTTTCAAAAATAAAGGATGTAATTTCAATTAGAAAAATAGTGTCATACTTAAAATTTATTTGAACTTTTTAATTTTACTGAAGTTCATAAACAAAACAATTTCATTGAAGTTTCACACATAACACTCAAATGTAACCAAATAATTGTAGTTTCTTTTTATTAAATAATTGAATTGCTTTTCTTACAACCCCTCCATTCAAAATATGGTGATGAACTAACATAAACCATTTTTTAAGGATACATATCTAGTCTTTTAGATTTCTTGGCTCTTTCTTATTTCTTCTTTTCTAACTTGACATCTGGAAATTTGGGAAGGGGCTTACACTATGTCATGTGCAGAAGAGGACCCTAAGATTATCTGCAGGTCTCTGTATTATTCACCATGTCCTGTAGCTTCCACTAGGATATTCTTTTTCTGCTTTGTTGTTGACTGCCCAGTTGTCAAGATAGGATCCCTATCCTCCGTATTGACTCGGTCCCACCTGGGTTCTCACTGGTTCTGTGTATGTGCTGAACTAGCTTCATGGGTGTGTGATCTGTGCAGTCATGCACAGCCACGCTCAGAAGGGCCCTACCCTTGGTTTAATGCTGCTGTCACCAAACTGAAATTCTTTAAAGAATGTAACAAGAGGTACCTCATTTTCATTTTGCACCTAGCCCCATGAATATGTTGCCAGTTTGGTGTATATGTTTGTGTTCTAGCAGTGACTCTCATTGTCTCTCAGTTTGAGAAGGTTGCTCTAGGATCTCTGGTCACAGGACACAGCAGATTCTCCTTCAAGCTACCACTATTTCTAATTCATGGATGGGTAGCACCTTAAATGGCATTCTTTGTCCCTCTATGGGGTCAGGGTGGTCTCTCTGGGTAATCTTCAAGCCAAAAGAGAATTGAGGTTTGCTCAGAAGGACCTAATTGGTTAGTCTCTCAGTCTACATGTGGAGTTGATGGTTTTCAGTATTCCCTTCAACCTATCACCCAGGCCTCACACTTTGATACTACAGTCCATGTACAGGATGCCAGGCAGTTGGGTTGATCAATTCCTCTACCTCTTTTCTTCTGCTCACAACTCTGCAGTTCTCAAAGAATAGGCTTTCTATACCTTCTGTATCATTTCTGTTTTTGTCTCTTTACTGTAGTGTGGAATTCACACTTTATGATGTAGTTGACTCTGCCTTCCTCTTAGTATACTGGCGCTAAGGGAATTCAAATATAATTTTTTTCTCTTAATAAGGGACCCTTTTCAGAATAATATCTGTGTTCTAAAAACTAAACATTTAAATGATTTTATTACTACTAGGTTAATTTTAGGTTTTAACACATATTGAGTTAACTGCATTGAAATACCCATACTACAAAATAACAAAAATATCATTTTCTTCTCTTGTACATTTCAGTTAAAACAACCTCCTCTCTAGCCTACTCTTCACAGATGGAGGTGTAGAGATGGGAGTGGTTGTTTTGTTGTTTTGTTTTGTTTTGTTTTATTATTTTTTATTTTTTATTTATTTTTGGCTGCATCGGGTCTTAGTTGTGGCATGCAGGATCATCGTTGAGGCACTCAGGATCTTTCATTGTGGCTCGTAGACTCTTCGTTGTGGTGTGTGGGTTTCTCTCTAGTTGTGGCATGTGGGTTTTCTCTTCTCTAGTTGTGGCACACAGGCTCCAGGGCATGTGGGCTCTGTAGTTGTGGCGTGCGGGTTCCAGAGCACATGGGCTCTGTAGTTTGTGGCATGCGGGCTCTAGTTGAAGCGCACGAATTCAGTAGTTGTGGCACGTGGGCTTAGTTGCCCTGAAGCATGTGGTATCTTAGTTCCCTGACCAGGGATTGATCCCGTCCCCTGCATTGTAAGGCGGATTCTTTACCACTGGACCACTAGGGAAGTCCCTAGGGAGTAGTTGCTTTTGAATTGTTGAAGTTGGAATACATAGAAATTGAAGAAGTTAGTGTTCACCTTTTCACTATTAAAATAGTAATTTGGAGCAAAATCCTTATTCTGAAAAGTAGTAGGCTAGAGAGAGGGTTGTTTTAACTGAAATATACAAGAGAAGAAAATATTTTTGTTTGTTATTTTGTAGTATGGGTATTTCAATGCAGTTAACTCAGTATGTGTTAAAACCTAAAATTAAACTAGTAGTAATAAAATCATTTAAATATTTACATTTTAGAACACAGATATCTGGAATATTAAAGCTTACTTTTCCACTCTTAGCATAAAGATTGTGTTGCTTGGTGATATAAAATTTTCTTACAAAAGACACGAACATTAAATAAATTCTCACACATTAGCCAGTAAAAATAGTTTTCTTCTCCTCTCCTACTTTGAGAAGTGATTTTACAAAAAAAAATTATTTTAATGTTCCACTTCTAACTGCCTTTAGTTATTAGTAGTCAAATTGTTATGCTGCTCATGAACCATTAGGCTCCTCACATTGGACAAACATTCTATTGAAATGTGTCAGATCAATTGAAAAATATACTTGGAAATAAAGGAGCTCCTAGATTTATCAGAATTAGAGCAAATCAAAGAGAGTCACAAATTCACATGAGAAGAGTTTATCCTATTTGAATTCACTCCTACTGGAATCTTTCAAATTGTTCATATTCAAGTCACTTGGAAGAAATAAGTTATTTTCCAGCTTACCATAACTGATTTTCATAAGCATAGTTCTCTAATTAGAGATAAGAAATTAACTATTTTTAATATTTTATTAAACATTATATTATGTTCTTTTAAAAAGCTTTATTAGTATTATATATGATATATATTAATATTTATATAAAATTCCATTCAATAAAATAAAATAGAAATTAAAATAAAATGAGAACTATTTATTGCAAGATTTTAGATTGAATAAATCTATTAATATAAGATTGAATAAATCTGATTGAAAGAGAAATAAAACAAAGATGCTTATTAAAAGATCTACTTGAAAGATAAATAAAACAAAGATGCTGATCAATAGATCAGAAAAATAAAAAGCTAAAAATCAGTGATTGAATATAAAGAGCATAGAATATTAAGTTAAAAATATTCCTGGAACACATTATAGCACACAGTATGACACATTATGTTTCTAATAATCAAATAAATTCACCAAGACGTGTTTATTGAGCTCATAACTATCAACAAAATGTAATTTTCTCTATTATTATATAAAATTGAGTTAATTTATACATACCTTGGTAGCACCAAGTTATTTTGACTTCCCACTGCCGTCACCCCAACTCTGCACTTTTCTTTACCTAATGAACTATTAAGTCTTGCAAAAATAAGTTAGAAAAGCTAATATCAAGCTACCAAACTTTAAAAATTTTTTACAATAACTCTTTTTATTCCTTTTAATCCAATAATCTGAAATTAATATCAATACTAAAACTCTTATCGTGTTCTCATGATACATTTAGATGTAACTAAATATCACAGATTTATCACTAGTGACTTTAATGTTCCCTTTTGTCTTTTCTTCTCTTGAGATTTTGTTCTTACTTACTTTCCTTAAGTAATTTTTTGTTTCCTACAGTTTATAGAGGCCCTGCTATCTGAATCATTAGACATCTGAACTTGTCATCTTTGTTCTTCTCTAAAGAGGTACATATAATTCTTAGCTCAAAATCAATTTTCCCTCAATTATCTATAAATGGTGTTCAAATGTCTTCTAGCTTCTACTGTTGAAAATGAAAAAGCTTATCAGTCTGCCTTTTCTAGGTAATTTGTTCCTGTTATATATACATGTATTCTTGTTATATACATATATATGTTCTTGTTATATTATATATATACACATATACTTGCAATAGATTTTCTGTTTCTTCTTTTGATCCATAAATGTCACCATAATTCATCTGGGCATATGCCTTTTCTGCTTAAAATGCCAGGAACTTAGAGATCCATTTCAATTCTAACACTGGAATATTTATTTAGCTAAAATACATTTTCTTCGATTAATTATTAAGATTTATTAGTCCAGCATCTGTTCATTTTATCAATTCTAAAATTTCTACTTGCACAGTAGGTCTCTAGGATTTTTCCTTCAAATGCATTTCTTTTCAATTGTAGATTTTATTTCTTCATATCCTTGCTTCGTTGAGAGATATTTTATCTTTTTGACATCTATAGCCTTAATTCACTCCCAAGAAATGACCGTTTTGTTTTTTATTGCTTATATTTAAAGTTTTAAATATGACATGATATGATTTTTCATTTCATAAGGTCATTTTAGCTTGAAATAGTCTTCTCTCATATTTTAACATAATTTCCTGGTTTCCACTTTAACTATATTAAGAACTCTGATTACTAATGTCACAATCTCAGATAGGCATTATCCTGACCACTTTGTCTACAGAAGGAATCCCTCTCTCCCAGAGTCATGCTATCAATTATTTCTATATATTATTTTTATTAGTAGCACTTGTACATATTTCTTACCATATTAAATATTTATTGGTTTGCTTTTTAAATTTTACCTAACAAAATATAAGCTACTTACAGCAGGGAGTTTTTCAGTCATGTTGGGAACCGTACCACTGGTCATTCAGGAAATGAATAGATAAGTCCTCGAAACTTCTCATTATTTTTGTAATTACAATTATTTTGCTTCTTATTTGCTCCCCCTAATGAAGTGCAGGAAAAGCAAATATTGCCCATATACAAAGGGTAAGTTTTATTTCACTCAAAAACAGAGTCTCCTTCCAATGTAAGGGTCCCATAAATTATCTCCTCAAATGTACTCATGAAGCCAATAGGCAGTGCAATCCTCATCAACACACCGCTGAAGGGATTCAATACACATGTCAAAATTCTCATGTCACCTAATAAATGTGTGTCTTTTCCACACTTGTTTCTGGGTTCCCTGACTTCTCAGGCAATGATAACAACTCCTATAATAAATACTCTACAGAAATTGTTGGCAAGCTTAAATTCCACCTCACCGAAAAGAGAATTCTTAATTTATTTGTTGAATCTTTTTATTAAGGACTTGGGAAAGAGAGAAGGCTTCAATCTTTTTTGGCCTCTCTTCTTACTGCTTTCTAAATCACTATATTTTATTAAAGAGCTCTTTTTAAAAAACATTTTAAAATACTTTGTATACTCATTGTTTTTAATTCAAAGAAATGTCACCAACAGTCAATACTTTAAATTTTATTTTGATAAAAATTTGAATATTACACCAGAAAAGTTTTTAAGACATCCAATGCAATGTCCTTATTATATAGATGAAGAAACTAAGGCTGGGAGAGGTTAAGAGACTATTTGCTAGCTCGTGACAGATGTGAAATTGTCCAACAGGACATCTTTTGCACAGCTTATACTCTGCTTAATACACCAAGCTGAATCATAATAAAATTTTACTATAGATATATTGGCAATTAATATGGGGGGGTGTCTTTTTCTTAGAATTTTAAATCAATGATTTAAAAATACAATTAATTATATGGGTAATATTATGGAAAATTTATTTTTAATACTTTTAGTTTTGAAAATGTATTATATTAAAATCTTACCAAAGGAACGATGGCAATTATTCCAGAAAATATGCATGTGTATGTATGTCTGCATTTGTGTTCATGCAAAATAGCTCTGCAACCTCTTTGTCATTTATAACTTCCAGAGTTTTCTAAACAGATAACTTGTCTCATCCTACTTTGTCACAGTTCAGCTCAGTGTACATATTTCATCCTTTTAATCCCTCATTTTAAGTCTAACTTCCTAGCTCCTTAATCATACTACTGAATTTTCTTAAAAGCCCTTTCCCTTTTTCAGCATCTTTATGACACTCAAGTGTCTCAGACTGAAGACAGCATAACAGGTGTGTGACCTTATCATCATTTTTGTTTATTGCTTATTTTTCACCTGTCACAAAAATATAATGGAAAGCTGATATGACAGGGAACTTTAAATGTATGGGATGGCATTGCTGTATTTGAATGGAAGACCTCTGTTTCTCCATGGAATATGTAATTAGAGCACATCTTTAAAATTATCATCCCATGTACTATGACACACATCTGTGACATTTCATATATTATTTAAATATTTTTTTGAGTTTGCAATAACTGAGTGTTCTCAGTTAACAGTTAATGTCCAACTCTACAAATTTCAGTTCTGCAAGGTTACTATAAAAGATTTCCTAATGTAAAAACACAGCAGTCTTCCATTTTGCATTTGAAAATAATTGATTCTTGAAAACCTGGAGCTTTTGTACAAAGAATAACTACGAGGTTTGCAAACAAAGTTTTCAAATGATATCTGGAACTAAATTATCAGCATTCACTAAACACTTGAGTGTTTGATAAAAGTAAGAAAAATGAAATGACTTTTGTAATTCTTTCCAAAGTATGAAATTTGAGGGTTAACCAGAAGGTACCTTCAATGATCTTGCCAAAAAGGGAGAAAGTGTGAAAGAGAGAGAGAGAGAGGAAACATTAAAGAAGTTAGCTTTTCTCTCTATTTTTTAAAGAAGGAAGAGGAGTGTTGCCCATGAAATGGGAGATCACTAAAGATGATGCTTCAGGAAGCAGAAGCTTGTTTGTTGACATTTTTTTTTCACACACACACACTGTATTTTATTTTTACAAGAGATAAATAGACTGACACCAAGCATTGTACATGGATGACCACAACAAAAGCAACAATGATTGCAATTACCAAACATGAAACACACTCATACTATGTCATAATATTGACATTCAGTCCAGTAATCCTCCACTGTAACAGCTCCTTTACTTTGCAGTGAAAATTGATTTGTATATTCTTTGCCTCTGAGTCCTTGTGGGATTTTTTTTTTTTTAATTCAGACAGAAAGTCACAAAAATTATACTAATCCTCATCAGTTCACTCAGTCCCAAGTAATTAAATTTTTTTTTCATCTTCATCTTTTGTTAGCACTTTTTTGAGTTCATCAGTTTTTCATTAGAGTTCTGAAAATGCTTATTCATTCAGTTCAGCAGTACAGTCAGTTACCAGAAACCTGTACTTGTCAGAGTCTTTTCCATGAATTTCTTGAAGATGAAACCCTTTTATAGGAACATATTTGCAAAAGCATCAGAGTACACCCAGAACTGTCTGTAAATGACAAAAGACTTAAAAATGACCACGGTTAAAGATTTGATGAAAGTTCATAATAATGCAGTTGACAAGAAAATTAGTTATTTCTGAGATATACATTTTAAAGTAATAACTAGGATTATTACTTATAACATTATACCAGAACATATAAGATTTTTAGAAATTTCATGTAATGTCTGAAACATTTATATTAACATATTTCCATACAAATACAAGATTTTTAGAAATTTCATGTAATGTCTGAAACATTTATATTAACATATTTCCATACAAATAACCCAATGAAAGTTTAGTATTAGTTGTTTTGTTTGTTTGTTTTTTTATATTGCAGGTTCTTATTAGGCATCAATTTTATACACATCAGTGTATACATGTCAATCCCAATCGCCCAATTCAGCACACCACCATCCCCACCCCACCGCAGTTTTCCCCCCTTGGTGTCCATATGTCCATTCTCTACATCTGTGTCTCAACTTCTGCCCTGCAAACTGGCTCATCTGTACCATTTTTCTAGGTTCCACATACATGCATTAATATACGATATTTGTTTTTCTCTTTCTGACTTACTTCACTCTGTATGACAGTCTCTAGATCCATTCACTTCTCAACAAATGACTCAATTTCGTTCCTTTTTATGGCTGAGTAATATTCCATTGTATATATGTACCACATCTTCTTTATCCATTCGTCTGTTGATGGGCATTTAGGTTGCTTCCATGACCTGGCTATTGTAAATAGTGCTGCAATGAACATTCGGGTGCATGTGTCTTTTTGAATTACGGTTTTCTCTGGGTATATGCTCAGTAGTGGGATTGCTGGGTCATATGGTAATTCTATTTTTAGTTTTTTAAGGAACCTCCATATTGTTCTCCATAGTGGCTGTATCAATTTACATTCCCACCAACAGTGCAAGAGGGTTCCCTTTTCTCCACACCCTCTCCAGCATTTGTTGTTTGTAGATTTTCTGATGATGCCCATTCTAACAGGAGTGAGGTGATACCTCATTGTAGTTTTGATTTGCATTTCTCTAATAATTAGTGATGTTGAGCATCTTTTCATGTGCTTTGTGGCCGTCTGTATGTCTTCTTTGGAGAAATGTCTATTTAGGTCTTCTGCCCATTTTTGGATTGGGGTGTTTGTTTCTTTAATATTGAGCTGAATGAGCTGTTTATATATTTTGGAGATTAATCCTTTGTCCGTTGATTCGTTTGCAAATATTTTCTCCCATTCTGAGGGTTGTCTTTTCGTCTTGTTTATGGTTTCCTTTGCTGTGCAAAAGCTTTGAAGTTTCATTAGGAAACAGAAGCTTATCAACTACTTTTTCAACAGGTTATGAAAAAAAGCAGTTTGTGGCATACTTTGGTAAGAAGAGAGTGCCGGGAAACTCCTGGTGTGTAAGAAGAAGGACCCAAAGGTATGTAAGGGATGGTAAATGCAGCAGTAGGTGGTGCGTTGACAAGCAGTCATTGACCAGGATGGGAAATGTGCACACAAACAGGGGAGGGTGCTATGACTGGCAAGGGAGTTAGGTACCTTCTGGGGTGCCTTCTACCCCTTAGTAGTAGAATAGAACCCTAGATTCCTTTCCAGGCACTGCTTCTGGAAGCAGACTACAAGAGATTCTTCTCATCATCCAATGATCCTTTCCCACTTCCCTCCAACAACCTGCTTCAGTGGTCTCAAAGGGGTCAGGGACCTGCTTCCTTGTTGGGTTCTTCCTGACCTCTACCTGAAGGTAAATCACTGTAACCACTACAATGCCTTGGGCATGGCGGCCCTGCAAATATATCTGTGTAGGGCAGCCCAAGGTCAGTGGTTCTTTACAGGGAAATTTATGAGCCTGTGGCATCAGAAGAAATATCTCTCACAAACATACAAATATACACATGTATTTGTTAAATATGTACATTCTTTTAATCAGTTTTTATAAACCTTAGAATTTACATTGTAGAGATGACTTTGTCAAAGTTTAATCACAGTTGTTTTATAATTTTCATTTTTATTTACCATTGTATTGCCTACCCTGGTCACACTTGTATAAACAAAATGGATAAGTATTCCTTAATTAATGTTTATTATATGTTGTCATTATGTGGAACATTTGAATAATTCTAATAGCATGTTTCAGTATTATAAAGCAGGGTTGTTAATATTCTTTTTTTCTAGGTTTTGAAAATTAGTGTAACTCTTCATTTTTATCTGCCACTTATTCCTGAAGCTTGATGAATTAACTAGCTGACCTCTCAAGTTGCATTTTAATGTTAATAATGAATTATAACTTGGCAAATGCTGTGTGCAATATGGTGTCTGCACATTATGAACTAAATAATGATAATATAAATAATATTTTTAGAGTATGAATAGATTGTTTCTAAGATTTAAAGGAAATAAAATTGTACAATAATTTGTGGCTTTTTGTAGATCTACAGAATCAAAATTAAATTAAAAATTGAATATCAATTCAAATCACAATATGCAATTTATTTCTATCTTCATATCCTAATTAGTACACTTTTGAATTTATTCTGCAAATATATTAACATACAGACTTGGAACAAAGGTCGCATTTAAATTATACGACAATAATGAGAAAGATTCCAAAAATATGCCTACATAAGTATCAGCAGACTATTATTTTTGACCTGGCTTACATGATTGTGAGGACTGGCAAATCCAAAATCTGTAGGGCAGGCCAGAGCAGGCTAGAGACTCTCAGGCAGGAGCTGATGCTGCAATATTAGAGGCAGATTTTCTTCTTCCTCGGGGAAACCCTGGTTTTGCTCTCAAGGCCTTCTACTGATTGAATGAGACCCACCCAGATAAAAGAGGATAATCTCCTTTACATATGGGCAATTGATTGTAGATGTTAACCACATCTACAAATTACCTTCATAGCAATACCTAGATTAGCATTTAATTTAAAAACTGGATACTGTAGCCTACCCAAGTTGACACACAAAACTTACCATCACTGGCCACCCCTTGTCACCTTGGCACCACGCACATCTTTTTAAATCATACTTAAACTCCACATAAAGACAATAACAAAGTCATGGTTCAGCTAACATGATACAGCAATTCTGATCCAACTGAAAACATTCTAACACTTTTCCCAAGAGAGGATTTAAAGTCCTTGGGTGATGTTCACTCTTACTGATATCCTGCAACTTAAAAATACTATCATTTAATTTAATTATTATTAATGAATGTTATGTTAAATTATAAGGGGATAAGAAAGGGAAGAAGACAGAAATGCATGCTATATACACACAGATATATTCATAATAAATATATTTATATTCATAAGGAAGAAATACTCTTTAATAATTACAGTCCTCATTCCGCAACTGCTTAGTTACACGCTGTAACTTGTATTTGTAAGTACCTTCTTTCATTACCCATTCCATAGTCTCTTTGTCCTCAATGAGTACCTCAGCTGGTCATTGATCTTGGTGTCGTGCAGTAAACAAAACTTTTATTCCTCAAAGATATGGGTCATTTAAGTAGTCCTGCCTGAATCGGGTTGTTGTAATTCTCCATTGACTTTAATGTCATAAGTTATTGTCAGTGTTGGTAATTGAAGTGTGATCATCTGCATCAGCTTAAGAAAATTGTGTCAAGACAAATTAAAATTTATCACCCAGAAATTTCATGATGTGCAATATATGTACCTGAAATTTATTTTTAAAATATGTAATGATAAATGTATGCTTATATGTAGAGGCATACCTCATTTTATTGCACTTTGTTTTATTGAGCTTTGCAAATAATTGTTTTTTTACAGAATGAAGGTTTGCGTCAAGCAAGTCTATCGGTGCCATTTTTCCAACAAGCATTTGCTCACTTCATGTCTCTGTGTCACATTTTGGTAATTTTTGCAATATTTCAAAAATTTTCATTAGTATTATATTTGTTGTGGTGATCTGTGATCAGTGATCTTTGACGTTACTACTAAGACTCACTGAAGGCTCAGATGACTGTTAGCATTTTTTAAGCAACAAAATATTTTTATATTAAGGTATGTATATATATTTTTAGACATAAATTGCACACTTAATAGACTACAGAATAGCATGAACAACTTTTATATGCACTGGGAAACCAAAAATTTTGTGTGACTTGCTTTATTGTGATATTCACTTTATTGTGGTAGTCTGGAATCAAATGTGCAGTATCTTCAAGGTATGTCTGTATATGACGTTTGGTTGTAGTAATGAATGTGTTGCCAAAACATAAAAACACAGCAAAATAGTTAAAAGTAAACTTGAATGCCCACCAAAAGGGAAAACACAAAATATATTTTATCACAATAAAAAGAAAACTTTAATGGCTTGTAATTCCACACCATATCTTTCATTGTTATCATCCACTCACCTCTTTTCATCCTGGTACCCATACTACATATTCATATATATAAGCTTCTACTATACTAGAGTAGTTATTATTCTCACTACTCATCATCATTTTGGTCTCTGTACCTCCCCACACTAAACCATTATCATTATACCCATTTACTCTTTCTTAGTGAATTCATACTTATTTTTAAGATTGTATTGCGTTGTGAAATCTCCCAGATATTGACAGATATGTACTCATTCTTTCACTTTGCAACATCCTTGTGTTATAGAATATTTCATATTTTATGATAACTGGCATTTATCTCCAATACATTCTGTGCTTCTTTTGGAAATTAATGTTGTATATTTCAAAGTATGTACCACTAGCACAGCATCAGACATATAGGAACTGCCCTGAATAATTACAAATTAAATGAATGCTTATAGATATGTGCAAAGTAATATGTGACTAGGACTGCACATGTTTCTGCTAGTATTTAAATGTAAACAAATGCATTTTAAATGTGCATAAAAGGATGTTAAAATATTAACAAAACATATTTGATTTTCATGACACTAAGTTGCGTTACCATTTTAGGTTAGTAAGTTTTGCTTATGTCAGGATTATGTAATTAAATGATAAATAATATAATAGAGATTGAATAATTTTTAAACTATTTTTCTGGAGACATAAATAAACAGTAACTGAATTCCTGGAAGTCGTCACATAAAAAAGCATATAAACAGCATTTTTATCATTTTACAGTGTCTCTGAATTAAAATGTTTTGAAATGACATTCATCCAGCCATTTTTCTGAATTATTCTGATTGCATATTAAAACTTGTATAATTTTATCAATAATTTGGCTGCAGGATTAAATAAGTTGATTGTAATATTGCTTGGTTGCCTTACAAATTTCATGGATTTAGAGTTGAATCAACGAAATCTTAAAATAACTGCCAACATCAGTCTTGCAACTGTTTTATCACATGCTTACTAAGTTTCAGGAATGTATTAGACTATTTATATTAATTTATCTAATCTTATAACTTACAAGGTAGTTATTTTTGTTATTTTTTTTTTTTTAGATGAACCAGTTGATTGTCACAGAAGTTTAGTTTCTTTAACTTCATATTACTGCTACTGTTCCAGCCAGGAATAGAATGCATGTGTGTAAAACTGCAGTCAGATCTGTTTCCTGGAAACCATATTTTGTTTGTGTTTTTGTTTACCCATAAAATGCACATACCTGCATCAAAATTTTGTGTAAAATATTTTACTACTCAATATGTGGGTATTATATTATCATAACATTTTAGAAACAAAAAAGGCTACCACAAATTCTCACTTTAAAGAAATTAAGGTCCATAGAAGAAGCTTGACAAGTTAGGTGATGGAAGTTTCTGTACTAAAATATTCTTCCATTACTTGCAAGTCTTTATGGGGAAAACAAAATCAAAAAAATTAACATAATTAATGCTAATTTTGTTAACCTATAATCCCTGAAAGTGGGGTTGTGTTTGTTATTTGCCTATTTCCTCATACACTATGGATAGTCGCTGCTTGCTGCTTCAGTGTTCTATCTTACTTTCAGCTTTCCAACAAAAGTATAACCAATTCCCTGTATTCTAATCATTAAAAGGAAAACTAGACTTGAACTTATCCAGTACTGGTCAGTGCTTGGCCAGGAATATTTTATTTTTAAATCTAACCTAGTATTTTGTTTCTTCATGAAGACTTTTTTGTTAATGATAGATACTTATTTATATTATACAGAGTATATAAAAAGAGATACTTTGATTTTTCATCATTAAAATAAGATAAATAATAAAGTATGTAATCATATATCCACACTTGTATAGATCTCACTAAGCAATTAATCATGGTATTTTAAACATTTCTGTCCTGCCTCCATCAGTTCTGACATCCCAGACGGTAGCTAATCTTCACAGCTCCCTGTGTTCGTATGGTTGTTCTTGCTTTTCACTCCCTGTCATAATGTCCTTTCTCTTGAGCTTGTTGACCCTTTGCAAACTTGAAGGGAGTTAGCCTGAGGCCTGAATATGAGGCTTCAACTTTGATATTATGTTTTGCAGAACCATAAAGACATTTTGGTACCCTTTCTGGCAAAATGTCCATTTTTCCTTTAATTGTATATATTCCAGAATTGATCATAATTACTATAAGTATAGTGTACATATGATAGAAACAAGGACCTGTTTATTCATATATTTCAATCCTTGAAATTACTTAACATAGTATTTTATGTATTAATTGAATTCAATTGAATAATACAAATATAATAACTATAAAAATCTCCCTTTAAAGAAATACTGTAGAAACCAATACGGCCTGTATTGCCAACAATACCTGCATCCAAAATGCAATACCATTTTCTAGTAAACATGGGAATAAAAAGAAATCAACTAATTAAGACCAATTTATAAGTAAATAATAATGAGATTTTTAGCTAAATCTTAATTCAATTTACTCACCTTTCTGTAAATGCTACAAGAAATCGAAAGTCACAAAATACACCACTAAATAAAAATTAGGGGCTTTCTTTTAACATTGAATAACTTCGGTAGACAATTTTATAACCATAAAAGTGCTTTGTTTTTGTAAACAGTACAAGAAACCCTTACACAAAATAGCATAAGAAAATGTTATTAAAAATTTAAGCAAAATAATATATAACTACGTTTTTACCAGTTAATATTGATTTTAGCTTTAGGAATCATAGTTTTAGCTAAAGTGTTTGACTCTTTTTTTTGGACTGCTGTATTTTCTTTTTGTCCGGGTGTCATCTTAGCACCACCCACTTCTAATGTGTTACAATGATATTTTAAAATTTCCTAGAATATGCAATATTTAGAAAATGCTTTTCCTCTCAGATAAAGACTAAATTTTGCCATAAGGATCTCAACTTCAAAAATATATTTAATTTGCTATTTTTCTCTTTTTCACTATATCTAGTTTTTCCCCACAATTTTTTCCTGAGGGAATGTTTATTAAGCTTCTAGTTCATTCAACAGATATTGGTACTTACTGACCAGATACAGCCTAGGCACTAATATTTCAGTGACAAATTAAAAAGGGTCTACTCCCATGTTTGGCTTACAGAATTTGGGGAGCTAAATATTAAACGAATGTGCAGTTAAACATGTAATTTTAATTGTGATGACTACTATAAAGATCACATGTAAAAAGTCCCACTGCAGAACATTTGTTTACTTCTGTGTCACATTTCAGGATCAAAGAACAGTGCTTAGCACAGCATACATAGTCAATAAATATTTTTAAACAAATAATTTTTAAAAAGCAATGTGCTCTTTGATTTCTAAAGGGTACAAAACCTAATCTCTTTTATTAGAGAACACACAGTCCGACTATGGAAACAAGACATATATGCAAAATTAAAGAACAGTTAGGGATATAACATATCAAAACAATAGCAAAATGTGCACATAAGACATTTCCCAGAAATCAGTTCCACACGAATTATTCTTCTGAAGGTAATTCTTCTGGCATTTATAAGATGAAGAGAGCTCTGTTCAACTTGAAGGGCTGAGGAATTTCTTGATCCAAAAATTAGGGTATTTGTGTTGGAAGTTGATGGCAGAGAATTATTTATTAAAATGGAAAGGACATTATTGTGGCCATTTAGAACTGGTGAAATACAGGAAGGCAAAAGTAAGGATAAATTGAGCAAATAGAGTTAAACTATAAAAGTAAGAGGAGTAAAAGAGTAATTTTTCATTTTGTTGTTCCTGGTTGAAGCAAGATTTTCTAATAAATTAGAAATATCCATAGAATAAGAAAATTAATCATTTTTACATAGCAGTCAACACTTTTCTGTCAAAGCATAGTTATTGTGAACTGGAATGTTTGGGCCTCTTTCCAAATTCCTACCTTGAAATCTTAACCCCCATTGTGATGGTATTAGGAAGTGATGTCTTTGGGAGGTGTAGAGCTCACATAAGTGGGATTGATGCCTTTATAAAAGAGACTCCAAAGAACTCTCTCGTCTTTTCCACCCTGAAGACACAGTGATATCAGACTAAATTTAGGAAGCAGATTTCTTGTATTAAGACAAGCTATTAGACAAGCATCAAAAGGTGAAAATAATTTATTAGAGAAGGATCATATCTCTTGCATTGGTATATATTGTATAAGGTGGTAGCAAACAGTAAACTAAACAGCTAGACTTATGAAAATAGAATTTATGAAGGCCCTATACTTTAAAGTATCAATAGAGAGAAAAGACTGAAAAGCACTGAAAATAATCTATCAACTACAACTAAAGACTATTGGGGAACAATGGACAATATAAAAGAGATTAAATAAACAAGAACAACTAGGAAGATGGCAGAAGATTTCCAAACCAGAGTTGTTTATAGAACAGTTATAGACTGTTTTTAAGTGTTGATAATGTGAGAATTACAATATTATCATATCTTCTATGTAATTGTACATAGTTTATTTTGTAAATTCTCAACTTCAATGAAAAACAGTCGTTTTACAAAGTTCCAAATTTAAAAAAAACAAAAGAGCAGACTATATAAAGAAGATATAACAGATGAATCAAATAACATTTCAAAAAACTTCCTAGTTAAACAATGTACACAGCAACATTTTACAGTGTGATCCTTAAAGAGGAAGATTGTACATTGCAGAGAAAAGCTGCATTTTGGTATAGAGACACACAAGTTTATCCTAGGTATGTCATCCTGGAAACGTATTTATTTTTTTGAAACTCTATGTCCTCAAATTAGACATTGTTAAAATTAATGACTAATCAGAGTATCGTATTCAATAGTATATTGTATCTTGGCGTATAGTGTATACTGATATTGAAGTATTGTACAGTGGGTACAAAAGCCAAGTAAAAGAGGATAAACAGCAAATAGTGTTGGAAAGAAACAGAACCTACTTTAGTTTTTGAGTTTAGACTCATTCTTACACAAGATTATTACCACTTTCAAAAAGAGAATTGTGATTTTTGTCATTCTAGGCCACTGCTTCTTAGAGTCAAACTTGATTTTTAATACATCCTGTTCAACTTTTGTAGAAAAAGTTCGATAGATAGATATAGATAAAACACTAAGTTTAGTCTCATTTCTAAGCCCAAGTTCAAACCCAGATGTTCTTCCTATCAGATAACACTTGTCAATCATTCTAACCTAGCATTGATCTTTTATGCTGCCCAGGTCATGGCTTAACATGTTTTCAAATTTTTAACTTTATTCAATTTTTGTAGTATAGTTTTAATTTTCAGAGTTACTACTGAATCTCAGGGAAAAAATAAATATGCATTATTTTTGATGTTCAGATTTTCAAAAAAGTTTTCAAGGCCATGATCATTAATGACTGTATAATCATTATAATTTTATAGATATACTATCTGCCGATTGTTAAACTACCCTCTACAGGATTACATTTAAAATCATAAACACCAAAAGAAAATATTTTTCAGTCTTCTTCAATAATTAATCTTTGTTCCTAAGAATTTGCTGTACTAAAATAATTTTGCTTGTGTTTACACACTTCTGGATTTGAATCATATATTATTCATGTAGGCCTTAAGGGAAAACTGTTCCATTAAACTGAAAGTGAAGTCCATAAAATCTAATTAGAAAATAATTACCAAGAATGCAAGGAAGTAAGAAATATTTCAGACTTTTAAAAATGTTTCTTCTGTATAAGTCTTCCATTTGGTTATGACTGTTTATATTGAATTGAGGGATTCAGTATTTACTGTGGACTTAGTACATCTAATAAAACTCTGGAGTCAATTTCTTCTCTTAGATGAGGCTGACTCCAGTTGCATTCACTTGGGAGTGTGCCCTCATTCATATTCCACTGGGGAAACAGAAGGAAGTCCATCAGCGAGAATCTTTATCAATTCTTTTCGTAAAAACTCATATATTTTGATAATAAACTGGAGAAGCATTTTAATTTTGACAAGCTAAATTCATCTCCATTGCAAAGGATAATTTATTTCAATTTGTACATGAGGATAACATGAAAAACCAATTATACAAAATAAGAATACGAGTAAAAGAAAATATCATGTCAACTTATGAAACACCTAAAGCAGCAAATTCAGAAACGTGGCAATGCCAAAATTTTTGAACATTTTAAAAAACTATCTTACATTCAGCGAAAATGTGAAAAATAATTTTGACAGTTTTCAGATTTTTTTAATGTGAAAAGAATATATGAGTAGTTCATGGTTTATTCAGAGTTTGTGATTGCCTCACATAAGGTCACGATAAATGTATAAACATTGTAGAGGAAAAGCTGACTTTGGCCTTTCCTTTCCTACTGTGCACAGTAGTGGGTAGAGGTGGTGGAGAAAGATCTCTCTCTTTTCCTCTTCATATATGGCCACTAATCGCGTCGTGAGGGCCCCAACCTCATGACCAGATTTAACCTTAATGACCTCCCAAAGACCCCAGCTTGAAATACCATCATACTGGAGGTTAGGGCTTCAACATAAGAATTTGGGGGAGACACAAACAGTCAATCTATAACAAGACATCAAAAGATTGGGCTAAAAGATAATATGGCAAGTATTCCTATATTCTAAAATGGAATATAGGTACCCTTTAGGGATTTAAGAAAGAAGTGGTTGAACTTTTTATTTATTTATTTTAAGTACTGACTTCTATCCTCAGTCTGTCTCCCTATTGAGGGTATAAAAGAGTGGAAGTTAAAGAGGAAAGAAAAAAAGTACACTTGAAAAGAAAAATTAGATGTTCCCTGTCTTTCTCCTTCTTCTGCCTATGAGTGGACAGATAGGACATCTCTCATCATGCTGACAAATATCCCTGGAGTTTGGGAACAGTAAGCAATGTTCAACTCCTGTCTGGGTAGCCTGAGGTTTTCATATCTTCCTAAGATGGCAAAATAGGGAGAAAGGAAAGACTTCATTGGAAGCTAGCTACACTTGTATAATTTTGGATTGTTTCTCATATACCAGATGTGTGCCTTGCAAAGAGTGAACCAGGCTGATGACATTTAAAGTGCTGCTTCAAACGATTGTCTGGAAGAGACAAAAGCAAACCTCTGGATGTCCAAGCACTGAGAAAATCATAAACAGTCAGCCTAAGAAAATACATTGCTTTGGTCAAGAAAATGGAACTTCGATATTCTCTGAGCAGGCAAGTTTCAAGTTAAGAAACTTAAAATGTACCCTACTATACAGTTATCTTTGGCCAGATTCCAAGCCCTGAGGGAGACAAAATTAAATCATTATACAACCAGGTGAGTAAAAATGTTTCTGCCCTTTAAACTTTCTTTTCTAACCTCCTCTTTCACTGTTTCCCCAAGGAGGTCATACTTCACACTTAATAAGCAAGGTAGAAAAATAAAAGACCAAAGTAAGGAAAGAGAAAAAAGTCTCCCAAACAACCATTTCCTATTTAGATCTCCAGCTGGAAGTAGGCCCAAGTCTGTGAAATAGAAAATCTTTAAACAAAATTTAATTTCACTATTACACAGGATAATTTAATTATTTATTTTTTTAAAAATTTTTTTTTAAACATCTTTATTGAAGTATAATTGCTTCACAATGGTGTGTTAATTTCTGCTTTATAACAAAGTGAATCAGCTACGCATATACACACGTTCCCATATCTCCTCCCTCCTGCATCTCCCTCCCTCCCACCCTCCCCATCCCACCCCCCCAGGCGGTCACAAAGCACTGAGCTGATCTCCCTGTGCTATGCGGCTGCTTCCCACTAGCAATCTATTTTACATTTGGTGGTGTATATATGTCCATGACACTCTCTCACCCTGTCACATCTCACCCCTCCCCCTCCCCATATCCTCAAGTCCATTCTTTAGTAGGTCTGTGTCTTTATTCCCATCTTGCCATTAGGTTCTTCATGACCTTTTTTTTTTTTTTTCCTTAGATTCCATATATATATGTTAGCATACTGTATTTGTTTTTCTCTTTCTGACTTACTTCACTCTGTATGACAGACTCTAACTCCATCCACCTCATTACAAATACCTCCATTTCATTTCTTTTTATGGCTGAGTAATATTCCATTGTATATATGTGCCACATCTTCTTTATCCATTCATCTGATGATGGACACTTAGGTTGCTTCAATGTCCTGGCTATTGTAAATAGAGCTGCAATGAACATTTTGGTACATGACTCTTTTTGAATTATGGTTTTCTCAGGGTATATGCCCAGTAGTGGGATTGCTGGGTCGTATGGTAGTTCTATTTTTAGTTTTTTAAGGAACCTTCATACTGTTCTCCATAGTGGCTGTATCAATTTACATTCCCACCAACAGTGCAAGAGTGTTCCCTTTTCTCCACACCCTCTCCAGCATTTATTGTTTGTAGATTTTTTGATGATGGCCATTCTGACTGGTGTGAGATGATACCTCATTGTAGTTTTGATTTGCATTTCTCTAATGATTAATGATGTTGTGCATTCTTTCATGTGTCTGTTGGCCATCTGTATATCTTCTTTGGAGAAATGTCTATTTAGGTCTTCTGCCCATTTTTGTATTGGGTTGTTTGTTTTTTTGTTATTGAGCTGCATGAGCTGCTTGTAAATCTTGGAGATTAATCCTTTGTCAGTTGCTTCATTTGCAAATATTTTCTCCCATTCTGAGGGTTGTCTTTTGGTCTTGTTTATGGTTTCCTTTGCTGTGCAAAAACTTTTAAGTTTCATTAGGTCCCACTTGTTTATTTGTGTTTTTATTTCCATTTCTCTAGGAGCTGGGTCAAAAAGGATCTTGCTGTGATGTATGTCATAGAGTGTTCTGCCTATGTTTTCCTCTAAGAGTTTGATAGTGTCTGGCTTTACACTTAGGTCTTTAATCCATTTTGAGTTTATTTTTGTGCATGGTGTCAGGGAGTGTTCTAATTTCATACTTTTACATGTACCTGTCCAATTTTCCCAGCACCACTTATTGAAGAGGCTGTCTTTTCTCCACTGTATATGCTTGCCTCCTTTATCAAAGATAAGGTGACCATATGTGCGTGGGTTTATCTCTGGGCTTTCTATCCTGTTCCATTGATCTATATTTCTGTTTTTGTGCCAGTACCAAACTGTCTTGATTACTGTAGCTTTGTAATATAGTCTGAAGTCAGGGAGCCTGATTCCTCCTGCTCCATTTTTCGTTCTCAAGATTGCTTTGGCTATTCGGGGTCTTTTGTGTCTCCATACAAATTGTGAAATTTTTTGTTCTAGTTCTGTGAAAAATGCCAGTGGTAGTTTGATAGGGATTGCATTGAATCTGTAGATTGCTTTGGGTAGTAGAGTCATTTTCACAATGTTGATTCTTCCAATCCAGGAACATGGTATATCTCTCCATCTATTTGTATCATCTTTAATTTCTTTCATCAGTGTCCTATAATTTTCGGCATACAGGTCTTTTGTCTCCTTAGGTAGGTTTATTCCTAGATATTTTATTCTTTTTGTTGCAATGGTAAACGGGAGTGTTTTCTTAATTTCACTTTCAGATTTTTCATCATTAGTATATAGGAATGCAAGAGATTTCTGTGCATTAATTTTGTATCCTGCTACTTTACCAAATTCATTGATTAGCTCTAGTAGTTTTCTGGTGGCAGTTTTAGGATTCTCTATGTGTAGTATCATGTCATCTGCAAACAGTGACAGCTTTACTTCTTCTTTTCCGATTTGGATTCCTTTTATTTCTTTGTCTTCTCTGATTGCTGTGGCTAACACTTCCAAAACTATGTTGAATAATAGTGGTGAGAGTGGGCAACCTTGTCTTGTTCCTGACCTTAGTGGAAATGGTTTCAGTTTTTCACCATTGAGGACAATGTTGGCTGTGGGTTTGTCATATATGGCCTTTATTATGTTGAGGAAAGTTCCCTCTATGCCTACTTTCTGCAGGGCTTTTATCATAAATGGGTGTTGAATTTTGTCGAAAGCTTTCTCTGCATCTATTGAGATGATCATATGGTTTTTCTCCTTCAATTTGTTAATATGATGTATCACGTTGATTAATTTGCGTATATTGAAGAATCCTTGCATTCCTGGAATAAACCCCACTTGATCATGGTGTATAATCCTTTTAATGTGCTGTTGGATTCTGTTTGCTAGTATTTTGTTGAGGATTTTTGCATCTATGTTCATTAGTGCTATTGGCCTGTAGTTTTCTTTCTTTGTGACATCTTTGTCTGGTTTTGGTATCAGGGTGATGGTGGCCTCGAAGAATGAGTTTGGGAGTGTTCCTCCCTCTGCAGTATTTTGGAAGAGTTTGAGAAGGATAGGTGTTAGCTCTTCTCTAAATGTTTGATAGAATTCGCCTGTGAAGCCATCTGGTCCTGGGCTTTTGTTTGTTGGAAGATTTTTAATCACAGTTTCAATTTCAGTGCTTGTGATTGGTCTGTTCATATTTTCTATTTCTTCCTGGTTCAGTCTCGGCAGTTTGTGCATTTCTAAGAATCTGTCCATTTCTTCCAGGTTGTCCATTTTATTGGCATAGAGTTGCTTGTAGTAATCTCTCATGATCGTTTGTATTTCTGCAGTGTCAGTGGTTACTTCTCCTTTTTCATTTCTAATTATATTGATTTGAGTCTTCTCCCTTTTTCTCTTGATGAGTCTGGCTAATGGTTTATCAATTTTGTTTATCTTCTCGAAGAACCAGCTTTTAGTTTCATTGATTTTTGCTATTGTTTCCTTCATTTCTTTTTCATTTATTTCTGATCTGATCTTTATGATTTCTTTCCTTCTGCTGGCTTTGGGGTTTTTTTGCTCTTCTTGCTCTAATTGCTTTAGGTGCAAGGTTAGCTTGTTTATTCGAGATGTTTCCTGTTTCTTGATGTAAGCTTGTATTGCTATAAACGTCCCTCTTAGCACTGCTTTCGCTGCATCCCATAGGTTTTGGGTCGTCGTGTCTCCATTGTCATTTGTTTCTAGGTATTTTTTGATTTCCCCTTTGATTTCTTCAGTGATCACTTCGTTATTAAGTAGTGTATTGTGTAGCCTCCATGTGTTTGTATTTTTTACATTTCTTTTCCTGTAATTGATATCTAGTCTCATAGCGTTGTGGTCGGAAAAGATACTTGATACGATTTCAATTTTCTTAAATTTACCAAGGCTTGATTTGTGACCCAAGATATGATCTATCCTGGAGAATGTTCCATGAGCACTTGAGAAAAATGTGTATTCTGTTGTTTTTGGGTGGAATGTCCTATAAATATCAATTAAGTCCATCTTGTTTAATGTATCATTTAAAGCTTGTGTTTCCTTATTTATTTTCATTTTGGATGATCTGTCCATTGGTGAAAGTGGGGTGTTAAAGTCCCCTACTATGATTGTGTTACTGTCGATTTCCCCTTTTATGGCTGTTAGTATTTGCCTTATGTATTGAGGTGCTCCTATGTTGGGTGCATAAATATTTACAATTGTTATAGCTTCCTCTTGGATCGATCCCTTGATCATTATATAGTGTCCTTCTTTGTCTCTTGTAATAGTCTTTATTTTAAAGTCTATTTTGTCTGATATGAGAATTGCTACTCCAGCTTTCTTTTGATTTCCATTTGCATGGAATATCTTTTTCCATCCCCTCACTTTCAGTCTGTATGTGTCTCTAGGTCTGAAGTGAGTCTCTTGTAGACAGCATATATATGGATCTTGCTTTTGTATCCATTCAGCCAGCCTGTGTCTTTTGGTGGGAGCATTTAATCCATTTACATTCAAGGTAATTATCGATATGTATGTTACTATTCCCATTTTCTTAGATATTTTGTGTTTGTTATTGTAGGTGTTTTCCTTCTCTTGTGTTTCTTGCCTAGAGAAGTTCCTTTAGCATTTGTTGTAAAGCTTGTTTGGTGGTGCTGAACTCTCTCAGCTTTTGCTTGTCTGTAAAGGTTTTAATTTCTCCATCAAATCTGAATGAGATCCTTGCTGGGTACAGTAACCTTGGTTGTAGGTTTTTGTCCTTCATGACTTTAAGTATATCCTGCCACTCCCTTCTGGCTTGCAGAGTTTCTGCTGAAAGATCAGCTGTTAACCTTATGGGGATTCCCTTGTGTGTTATCTGTTGTTTTTCCCTTCCTGCTTTTAATATGTTTTCTTTATATTTAATTTTTGATAGTTTGATTAATATGTGTCTTGGCGTGTTTCTCCTTGGATGTATCCTGTATGGGACTCTCTGTGCTTCCAGGACTTGATTAACTATTTCCTTTCCCATATTAGGGAAGTTTACAACTATAATCTCTTCAAATATTTTCTCAGTCCCTTTCTTTTTCTCTTCTTCTTCTGGGACCCCTATAATTCGAATGTTGGTGTGTTTAATGTTGTCCCAGAGGTCTCTGAGACTGTCCTCAGTTCTTTTCATTCTTTTTTCTTTATTCTGCTCTGCAGTAGTTATTTCCACTATTTTATCTTCCAGGTCACTTATCTGTTCTTCTGCCTCAGTTATTCTGCTATTGATCCCGTCTAGAGTATTTTTAATTTCATTTATTGTGTTTTTCATCATTGCTTGGTTCCTCTTTAGTTCTTCTACATCCTTGTTAAATGTTTCTTGCATTTTGTCTATTCTATTTCGAAGATTTTGGATCATCTTTACTATCATTATTCTGAGTTCTTTTTCAGATAGACTGCCTATTTCCTCTTCATTTGTTAGGTCTGGTGTGTTTTGACCCTGCTCCTTCACCTGCTGTGTGGTTTTTTGTCTTCTCATTTTGCTTATCTTACTGTGTTTGGGGTCTCCTTTTCACAGGCTGCAGGTTCGTAGTTCCCGTTGTTTTTGGTATCTGTCCCCAGTGACTAAGGTTGGTTCAGTGGGTTGTGTAGGCTTCCTGGTGGAGGGGACTAGTGCCTGTGTTCTGGTGGATGAGGTTGGATCTTGTCTTTCTGGTGGGCACGTCCACGTCTGGTGGTGTGTTTTGGGATGTCTGTGGCCTTATTATGATTTTAGGCAGCCTCTCTGCTAATGGATGGGGCTGTGTTCCTGTCTTGCTAGTTGTTTGGCATAGGGTGTCCAGCACTGTAGCTTGCTGGTCGTTGAGTGAAGCTGGGTCTTGATGTTGAGATGGAGATCTCTGAGAGATTTTCGCCGTTTGGTATTACGTGGAGCTGGGAGGTCTCTTGTGGACCAGTGTCCTGAAGTTGGCTCTCCCACCTCAGAGGCACAGCCCTGATGCCTGGCTGGAGCACCAAGAGCCTTTCATCCACACGGCTCAGAATAAAAGGGAGAAAAAAATAGAAAGAAAGAAAGAAAGAGGATAAAATAAAATAAAATAAAGCTATTATAATAAAAAATAAGAAAAAAATTATTAAGAATAAATGTATTCAGAAAAGTTTTTTTAATTTTTAAAAATAGATTTATTAATTTTTTATAGTAAAAAATAAGAAAAAATTATTAAGAAAAAATTTTTTTAATTTTTTAAAATAAAAAATATGAAAAAACTTATTAAAAATTTTTTTAATTTCTAAAAATAGAAAATAAGCAAAAAATTATTAAGAAAACATTTATTAGGAAAAAAATTTTTTTAAGTTAAAAATAACAACAACAACAAAAAAAACACGGATGGACCTAACCCTAGGACTAATGGTGAAAGCAAAGCTATACAGACAAAATCTCACCCAGAAGCATACACCTATACACTCACAAAAAAAGGAAAAGGGGAAAAATTAATATATCCTGCTCCCAAAGTCCACCTCTTGAATTTGGGATGATTTGTCGTCTATTCAGGTATTCAACAGATGCAGGCACATCAAGTTGTTTGTGGAGCTTTAATCCGCTGCTTCTGAGGCTGCTGGGAGAGATTTCCCTTTCCCTTCTTTGTTCGTACAGCTCCCGGGGTTCAGCTTTGGATTTGGACCCGCCTTTGCATGTAGGTCGCCTGAGGGCGTCTGTTCCCCACCCAGACAGAACGGGGTTAAAGGAGCAGCTGCTTCGGGGGCTCTGGCTCACTCAGGCCGGGGGGAAGGAGGGGTATGGAGGAGGCGGGGCGAGCCTGCGGCGGCAGAGGCGTCATGACGTTGCAGCAGCCTGAGGCACGCCGTGCGTTCTCCCAGCGAAGTTGTCCCTGGATCACGGGACCCTGGCAGTGGCGGGCTGCACAGGCTCCCGGGAGGGGCGGTGTAGAGAGTGGCTTGGGCTCACACACAGGCTTCTTGGTGGCGGCAGAAGCAGCCTTAGCGTCTCCTGCCTGTCTCTGGGGTCCGCGCTGATAGCCGCGGCTCGCGCCCGTTTCTGGAGTTCGTTTAGGCGGCGCTCTGAATCCCCTCTCCTTGCGCGCCGCGAAACAAAGCGGCAAGAAAAAGTCTCTTGGCTCTTCGGCAGCTGCAGACTTTTTCCCGGACTCCCTCCCGGCTAGCACCGAAGCCCGAGCTTCAGCTCCCAGCCCCCGCCCGCCCCGGCGGCTGAGCAGACAAGCCTCTCGGGCTGGTGAGTGCTGCTCGGTGCCGAGCCTCCGTGCGGGAATCTCTCTGCTTTGCCCTCCGCACCCCTGTGGCTGTGCTCTCCTCCGTGGCTCTGAAGCTCCCCCCTCCGCCACCCGCAGTCTCCGCCCGCGAAGGGGTTCCCTAGTGTGTGGAAGCCTTTCCTCCTTCAGCGCTCCCTCCCACTGGTGCAGGTCCCATCCCTATTCTTTTGTCTCTGTTATTTCTTTTTTCTTTTGCCCTACCCAAGTACGTGGGGATTTTCTTGCCTTTTGGGAGGTCTGACGTCTTCTGCCAGCGTTCAGTGGGTGTTCTGTAGGAGCAGTTCCACGTGTAGATGTATTTCTACTGTATCTGTGGGAAGGAAGGTGATCTCCACGTCTTACTCTTCCGCCATCTTGCCCCTCCCAGGGATAATTTAATTATTGATGACATAAATCTTTTGTGAGGCTGAAAGTAACTGAGGAATTTTTGTTGTTGTATTGAGAAACCACAAAAGTAATGAAAAATTCCTTGAATTTTATCAGAAGGGAAATAATTAGCCTCTCAGATTGGGTTTATTCAAGAAGCATGACAAAAGATAATGTTTTCTCTTGTATCCTGTGGAGTCCCACTCTGTCTAAATCTTGACTCAGCATAAAATGAAGAATATTGCACAGTATTTCTGATACACTAAGACCTAAATATTGTATAATTATAATTCATCTTAACAACAAGTAGTGGAATCTGGGACACATTAATAATTTGAATGAAAAAAAAAATTCCCTTAATTTCTCATATTATTCTCTGTCTCCCAGGAGCTTAGACCTAAGTACTGAACTTAACTGAAGGCTTTCCACAAACTGAAGGCTTTCCACAAAATTTTAAGAAATTCCATATATATTAACTAGTTTAGTCTTCACAACAATGGGTATATGTGAGGAAACAGAGACAAGGGAAATTAAGTGGGATGGCAAAAATTAGAGTGATAAGTATCAGAGCCAGGATTTGAGCAATGGACATGTCGGTTCATAACTTTATCTTAAATGCCATGCTTTATTGTTTAATTTGTGATATCAGGTGGTCCGGAGTGGTTGAACAACAAATTCCAAAGGATGAAATGTTTATGTCCATTTACGGAAATCATTCTTTCAGCCTCCTTAAATTCATCATGGCATTTGAATTCAGCTGAACCATATTAGGAAAATCTCTTAACAAACTCATCAGCAGTTCCTGATACTTCAGTTGTTGATCATCCTCAGAAAAATACTATATTTTTCAAATTCTCAGTGCCCTCACACTTTTGTTTGTTGATCTGACATAGGTTCAAATATTTAGTTAGATTATCTATCAAAATAGTTTTTTGTCAATTGCCTTATAGTTTTAAAAATTATATAATAATTGAGATAGCAAATTATTCATTACTTAAAAGATGAAATATTAAAGTGTTACTAAGAACTATCTCTTTTACATCTGAAAAATTTCAAGAAATGCATTTTTACTTGAATTCTTGACTGGCTGGCATTATTAATACTCTTGATTTGTGTTTGAATTTGTCTGATGTGTTGTCAGCATCTTCAAAGATAGTGTTTATTTATGAAATATTCCATATACGTCTGTGATAGTTAGATTAACGCTCACCGAAGATGTGCACATTGTAATCCCTGGTGTTATGCCTTCAAATATGTTAGCATCACACAGGAAAAGGAAATTAAAGCTGCAGATGGAATTAAATTTCTAACCAGCTAACCTTAAAATAGAGAGTTGTGCTGAGGGTAAGTGACTCCAGAAATCCAAAAGCCGAGGGAATATTTTAAAGGACAGTATGCTTTGCCCATGTTATATCAATAGCATCGCAGTGATGAGTCTCCAAAGATAAGGGCCTCCCCAAAAGTGAAAAATAAAAAAGAAAGCTAAAAGAAGTTGTAAAAATAATAACACCTAAAATTTTCCGCCACTTTATACTGTCTTTGGGACTTTATACTGTCCCAAAGAAAATGGCACTTTATACTGTCTTTGGGACCTAGAAACAAGGAAGCCACTCATCTAGGTATGAAGTAGCCAGTGCCCTGAAAAGAAATTTCTCTCATCCCACTCTGGAGGGAAACTATCAAGTAGCAAATTGGGGTTGAGTTAAACTGAAAGAAAAAGCCAAACTGACCACCCACATTTTCCAGATAATAGGTAGCTGCCATCAATAGACCTTAGCAGAAGGAAAAAGAGGGGAAGCCTTAGCTACTTGTGAAGACTGGAACATGCAGATTTTAATCTCTATACAGAGACCATATTGCAACTTAAAGTTTCTTTAATGATGTTATTACTAAGAGTAAACAGAAAACTCATGGAACTTGCTGAGTTTTCAACCAGAAATTTACTATCAAGGAGGAGAAGGAGGATAAATTTACTACAAATATATTTAGAGGATGACAAGAAAAACAGTTTGCATTATGATTAAATAAAAAGTTATGTCTGTTCTACATACTTGATACAGTTAAGTAAAATGTATATTAGCAAGTAAAAAATAAGTTTAAAAATGGAGTATTTCTTGGCGACTACCCTGCCTTGAATGCCTATATCTCTTATTCCACAACATTAACTAGTATTCTGGATTTTGTTTTCAGCTTTTTCTTCCATTTTGTAATAGTGTTAGGTATATGTATATTTCCCCAAAGGGTAAATTCTTAAATTTTGTATGTTTTTGTCATGTAAATACTATTTTATTATGAGTTCCATTACTTCCTTTTCTTTACTCAACATTTTGTTTTTGACATTCATCCATAATGGTACCTGAATTTGTGATTCATTTATTTTTACAAATATTTTGTATTATATTGCTTAATTGCACCAGAATATATTTAGTCTTTCTGATGTTGATGAAGGTTTGGAAGATTTTTTTTTCCTGTTACAAACAAGGCTACCATGAATATTCAGATACACATCTCCTAGTGCACATATGCTAAATTTTATCTGGAATGCCTGGCATATACTCATTTGTTTTCTTTATTAGAAATATTAGCATATTTTGTTTTAGGTTTATTTTTTCTAAGAAAGATGAGATCAGACTTTATCTTTTAACTAATATTAATATTTAAAATTTTCATGTCTTGGAACACGATTTTATTTTTCACATTGGTGATCTTTTGTTCTCTTTATCATTTATTCAATCCCTAAAAAATTATCTGTTTTCTTTCCCTTTTTTTCCTTGTAGAGATGTACTTTCAGGCAGAAAATTGGCATAGAATTTTAAATTTGGGTGGCCTGCTACAGTAAGACAATAATAATAAGGAAGATAAATTTTTAAAAAGGACTCTATTGATATTTTTCTTTTATGGGTTGGAAAAGCAAGGATCATTATTTGCTTATAGCCACATAGCTAATCAGGGATAAAATTAGAAAAAAAAATCCTCTGTGTGTTTTCTTTTTTTTTTTCCACAGATAGCAAGTTAATTATTGAACAACTACAATGTAGAAAGAGCCATCAATATTAAACATTTCTGGGTCCATTATATTCATATTTTCTTACTTTGAAATGCAGATATTTATATAAGCTTTTATTTTAAAATCAATGAATGGAAAAGAATATTACAAAACGAATGTCTCTATGTGTAAAACTGACCCGCTTTGCTGTACAGCAGAGATTGGCACAGCATTGTAAATCAACTCGACTTAAAAAAAAATAAAATAAAAGGAATAAAATAAATGAATATATTTAATGTTATTAAATGTGTATTACAGCTTGCATTCAACTCGATCTTAGAATCACAGACAATTTTGTTTGCACAACGATGAACTATCAATGGAGACTACAAATAAGTAAGTCATGGGCTTTTATTATCAATATAAGGATAATCTATTTGAAAAAAATATATATTTGTATTTTCTTTACATATATATATCTCATATAAGTAAACACATGTGTATATATGTGTATATGTGTATATGAAATTTAAAAATTGAAACCTGAATAAGAAAGCTATACAATACTAGAATTAAAACTTTCAAGCTCTATTCACATTTTAAAGTAAATCTTCTTTACTGGGAAAATTACCCTGGTAACACATCAATCTGAGTATAACTAAAAATTCAATCTAAATCTCTAAAGCTATATATTGTAGTTAGATAAAATAAGCAGCCTATTTATCACTTGGTTTTATCACCTGAGTTAAGATTTGTAACAATCCATAAAGACAAATTGAGGAAAAGTTATTTTTTTTAGAAATTTGAGAATTATTACCCCTCTAAAAAATGTGATATAACATGAATTTTAATAATATCTGTTTAGAAATTTCATGATACTGTGAAGCACTTAATGACTGCCTTGAGATATCAACATTGCTTCTACTCCCTTAAAAGAATTTTCACCAGTATGCAATTAGTATTTGCCAAATCAATCATTTCAGTGTCCCTATGCTTGTAAATATTTAAGCATTATATCTAATCTCACTCCATTCAGTCAAAAAATGGTTAACTGTGAAAAGACTCTATAGATATTACATTATGTGTTTGCCACCAAATATTACAGTGTTGACAACTTAATTTTTATTATTTAAGGTATAATCTCTATGATCACTTTGCTCCATCATAAAAATCTATGTAGAAAATATCACCATTGTCCATTTAAACTTGTATTTATTTTATCTTATTTTAAACTTAAATTACCGTTTAATCTTTTCTCTGAAATATTTCTAACATTTTTAGTGAGCATTGAATAAGAATTTGTATATGTTCATTCATTCACCAGATGTTTTTAGCAACTCTTCCTTCTGAGCATCAGAAAATATGGTATACACTAAAGAGAAAATGATGAAACATAAAATATAGGCTCTACTCTTACTAAAACTTAGATGGTTTGCTAGTATCAGTGCATTAAAGCCTGGTCATTTTATATTCGATAGGAATATTTTTAAAATCAGGATTATTTCTTTATTCAGCAAAATGAATGACTGAATTTGAGCATGCATTAAGTACCAGGATAAAATTATATATATGAGACCTATTCATTTCCTTTCTCCTCAGTCTCTAACAAAAAGAATAGATTATTCTATTTCCAGAATGGTTCTACTAATTAACGAATTATGCTGGAGGCCAGAAAGAATACATATATCATTTGAAGAGAAATAGTTAACAGAGCTATTCTCAATCCCCTATGATACAAACATAACATATTAGTAACATACAGAGACTATGTATTTTGCAGGGGAGAATGATTTCATCTGAGCAAAACTTATAACATGCTTGCAGCTGTCTATACAAACACAGTAAAAACGTAAAGGGCTTCCAACATGAACCTTCAGAGAGATATAGTAGCTGGCATCACCAGAAACTGGAATATATGTTTCAAATGATCATAGTATATTATGTAAACCATATTTATGAATGTTCCCGTTCTCAACTGTGGATTCAAAGCTGACAGGAGTAGACTTTAAAACATAAATTTTTAAATTAAAATCAAGAGTTTTCTGATCAAATATTATCTTCCATTTAAGTGGTGTTAACATGTTTATAATCTCAGAAAAATAATCACATACTCGTTACTTCTAGAATATACAGTGGAAAAACTGTGATTATAGTGCACAATGAGAAAAAGAGTCACAATCTAATTTTGAATCCCCAATGGAATTCAGATTTTTTAACTGCAAATTCCAATATTCAAAACCATATTTATTTTCACTTTAATGCTTACTTTTTAATATTATATTTTTAAAGATTTTATTAACTTTCTAAACAGAGTACTACTTCTTTTAGAATAATTATTGTTTGGGAAAATTATATTATTTAAATTATATCATTTAAATATGGGTATTTTGGTTCTTGCACTTCTTGGCTTTTGTTCCATTAATATATATCAAAGTAATGTGTAAAATTTATGTGACATTTATTATTGTCACAGATTATTAAATTATAGAACAGAATATTTTCTAATGAAACAAATCCATTAATCTTTATCTACATCTGCAGTATTTTTTACCAAGTGCCTTGACTGTCTTTTCTTAAAACTCTAATATATGAAAACCTAGAGTATTCCACAAATAAAAGTGTCTACATATCTCTTTGTGTGCTACATTTCACCAAACCTATTTCAAAAATAGGTTTATATCAAGGCAAATAAAATATGGATAGACATGGCAAATAACTACATAAATTATAATAGCCATGAACATAAAATGATCGACCACATTTCTAAATAACTCTAGTCAGTAAATCTAGCTTTGTAAAGTATATAATTTATATAGGTACTATATTCACCAAATGAAATTAATAAATACTCATGAGCAATGTTGTTATTGCTAGTTAATGATGGCTTGTGAATCCTATCTACCACGTGGAAGAACAAAGAGAGAATTTCATCATTCTAATTGTATTTGAGGCTGCATCACTGCACCTTCACTGCATACCTTTCACATCTTAAATCATAAGAAGGCAGTGTCTAGAGCTTCAAGGCACCAAGTGTGCATCTGTGCATAGTAGTCTTGTGTTTGCTTCTATCCTTCAGGCTTTGTGCACAAGAATACACTGGTTTTGCATGCAGAGGGAAGTCAGATCACATAATTTGTAAACCCCTGTTCTTCTACTTAGTACTAACTTGGGGTTCAAAAGTACGTTTAATCTCTACAGCTCAGTTTATTCATTTGAAAAATGGGAATAAAATTAGTGTAATATTGCATAGTATTCTTGTAAAAGATATTCTTGCATAGTATATCTTAAATTAGACATGCACAAACTATCATGCTTAGCTCATGTAAGTAATCAAAAACATAGCTCAATTTAATGTTACTATTGGATTGATTAAATTCTTACTAATTTAATATAGTTATTTAATAACATCAGTGAAACTATTTCATTGCAAAATGAATGACTAGGTTTCTTATAATGATACCAATTTTAAAACGTACTTAAAAATACTACCTGTTAGATCTTATTATAATCAAGATAAATGTGACTTTGTGGGCTCAAATGATTGAAGTTCAAGCCAAAGAAAAACACATTTACTCATAAATATTATTTTCTCTACTTAGATATTAAAGATTACACTAGCTTTGTTTGACACAGAGAACATAAACAGATTTTTAAAGAGTCATCACCCAATCATGTCTAAACATTGTGAAATCAGTCTAGAGTGCTTAGAGCGAACCCATGTCTGAAGGAAAGGTATGTATTCCCCACAGCATTCACAGCTCACTCCAGGGAAAGCTCATTTCTTTTTATCACAAAGGAAGGTAAAATTGGGAAAAAATTAATTGTCAGAGCCAATAAGATTACCTGAAGCTATAATAGAAGAGAAGTTAACTAGCGGGGGTCGGGGAGGGGGAGAAACAAAAACATTTATGAAGCATTGCAAATGACCTACTCCAAAAGAGGATATAAATATCTCTAGATAAACATGATGTATTTTTACTGATGAAATTGAATTTTATGTATAAAAAGTCCTTCTGATCAGTTATTATTATAATCCATCTAAACAGAGCTAAAGCTACAAGAACAGGTGTGGACATTTTTAATTCTTAGTGAATTTCACTGGGAATGCTTTACACATTTACTTTTGAACTAACTAAATTAGATTTCTCAGAGTTATCCATCTTAGTAGCTCAACATATTTCTTCTTTACTCCTTCACAGTCTATTATCCAGGCAGCTAAAATTAAAAGTTGGCTAATGTAGAAAAAGTTATTCATTTTTATTTATTAATTCAACCTATACTTATTGAGTACTAGTTGTACCAGACACTAGGAATATGGTGATGAAGAAAACATATTTTTTCAAGAAGCTTACTTTCTTGAAGGAGGTTGAAAGTAATCAAGATAAATATGTAAAATGTACAACATAAGGTCGTAAAAGCAAAGGAGAAAAGTTAAGCAGGGAAAGGAGAATAAGAGGATGTTGAGGAGGTGTTGCAATAGCTCCAAATTTGGAACCTGACCTAATGGAAGATCAGGTTTACCATTTACAAAAATATAGAAGACTGTGGAAAGAGCAGATGTGTGAGGAATATCAGGAGATCAGCTCCAGGTGCATTAAATTGCTGATGCTTGTTTGATATTCATTTGGATTCATGAGTCTGTTGTTCAAAGGAGAGATCTAGGCTAGAAATAGAAATTTGTGAATGATTAATATAAGTATGTATATGGTATGTAAAACGAGGGAAATGGGAAATGATGAAACTGTAAGACATCACCAAAGGAGTAAATATAAATATTGATAGAAAGATACTCAGTTTAAGGACTGAGCAGACTCCAGTGTTAATATGTTAGTATATTTAGATGAGGGTAATCCAGCAGAGTTTACCCAGGAATATTAGCTAGAGATAGAAGGAAAACAAGTTCAGGTAAAGAAAGATGAGTATTCAGCAACATGGAGTGGGTTCAAGGGAGCCTGGAAAGAGATATTGGATACAGCTTATATAGAAATTGGACACAGCATATATGGAAATTTCTTTCAAGGAGTCTTGTGTAAAGAGAAGGATTGGGACTATAAAAGCATAGAAAGTGGAATCGGTAGTGAATTTATTTTTTTATTTTTTCATTGAGTGAGAGAAATTATAGAATGTTTGGATGGTTATGGGAACAATCTAGAAGAAAAGAAATATCTGATGATACAGAAGAAATAAAGGGATGGCATTGTAAGGGTATATAGAGATTGAAAGAAAAAATAATTTTCCTTATGATAAAAGGGAAAAAGGCTCCCTCTCTCTTCCCCTTTCTTAGAACATTTTTAGATAGAATTTTTTTTAGGTTATTGTAAATTCTTTCTCTGCCCCTTTGATGTGTATGTAAATCATTTTAAAAGCTAAATAAATCTCTTGCTAGTTTTACAGCCAAGGAGTGTTTTTCTCAAGGACCTAGGAGGCATCCCTTTGAAATGTAACCATCAAGGAATATAAAGCTCTTATCTCCCACTTTCTGAGGGAAGGTGGGTGCCTAACTTCAGTAGATGCCACACTCCAAATTACAAAACTGCCTTATGTCATAAAGATATAAGAAGTTTATTTTCCTTTGGATAAAGCCAATTAGCTAACACAGGTGGTCACAATTACCAGGTGACTTTAGAATGAACTATGTGTAACTAATGGTGCTATCAAGTCCTCTTACTTGAGGAATAGTTTGTCTTGAGAGCATGTATGCAATGGGTTGTATCTGCTTGGCTTATATAAAAGGGTGAGATTTCTGTCTGTCTTTAGTGGACTGCCTTTGATATACATCACATTCTGGTTTATTCTTATTCAGTAATAAAACTGTTTTCTTTCTCTTCTTTTGTGAAGTGGTTTTCTGGGTTGGCAGGAAGTTTTGTGTTTAGTTATATTTCCCCAACAGTATCCAGTGACCAAATAGACAGGTTGGCCTTAACTAGGAGCTGAGATGGTTCATCTTTATACAGGGAGAAGGTACAGTCTATGGCCACAAATAAGACAAGTATGTAGTATTAAAAACAGGACAGCAGACCCCCCCAAAATAGTTTACGCTAAGCCCAACATCGCCAAACTGAGAGGTAACATAATTACAGTTTTGGCTCTCCCAGAATTGGAATCTTAAACCAGTCAATCAGTAATCCTTCAATCAGCACTAGTTAGGTCATCTGACTGATAGACTCCTGCCATTTCCCAAAGGAAAGCAACTTTGCAATAACCAACCTGCTTTTTTTTTTTTTTTTTTTTAACCTAGTATAACTTATTTGTCCCTGCTCCTTTCTGCTTATAAAAGTATTTTTTTTATTTTTGGACAGACCCTTGAAGCTCCTTTCTGTCTGCTGGGTTGGATGCTGCCTGATTCAAATCAATTTTTGCTCAAATAAACTCTTAAAATGTTCAATATGACTCAATTTATCTTTTAACAATAGGGATGGTGGTAGGAACTTGTGGAAACTCTCTTTTAACTGTCTCTCTTTTCTCAGTGAAAAAAGAAAGTAAAGCCAGCAATGACATGTGGTGTTTGATGTGCAAAAGTCTGAGATTGTAAATGGTCAACTAGGAGAGTGAGGGTGGGGGTGGGAGATAGAGGTCAAGGAATACAGTACTTTTCTAGACATTGCTAAGGTCCACACAGAAACAGTGTTAATTAAACTGAGACCAGTCAATGAAGAGGTATTTTTCTCCCAATATGCTAAAGCACAATAGTTCTTGTACCAGCTTGGTGGAGAGTTATTAGGTTATGTTGTAGACAATAAGCATGAAAACAATGAATGGAAAGAGGGTCAAGTCACTGTGGGTTTTAAGCAAGTGACTGATTATAGTGATTGATCGTGGAATTTAAACTGATTTAGATATATTAGTCACTTAAAACATATTAATTGCCTACTAGAGACCAGGCACTGGAATAGAATATAAACAAGAGAGTGTCCTTTGTGTTCTATGAGAGACAGCACTGTAAATGTACACACTTGCATAAGTGAGCTATTATCAGAAGCGTTAAATTCAAGGGAAGGCTATCAAAAAGGAAGATATGAAAGACTTATAGCATGGAAGTGGTCTTTGAGCCTAAAGTCAGAGTGAGCCTGACTGCAGAGAGCACATTTGAATTGAGACCTGAACCCCAAACTGGCCACCCTTGGAAAATTTGAGGGAATCACATTCTCAAAAAAAAAAAAGTGATAATGAGGACAAAGGTAGAATGAGCTTGACACATAGAGGCAGTTCAAGTGTCTGCTGTATAGTCAGTGAAGGATTACAGATCTGGGAAGGTTAGACTATGTAGAGAATGGATGGGTGGGGTCAGGAGTGGAGGCTGGGAAATCTGAGCAGGATTGCGATGGGGGTGCAGGTGAGAAATGATAGTGATTTAGACTAGGGCTTTAGGAGTATAGGTGACAAAAATTATCAGATTCAGTTGTATTCTGGAGAGAGGACCCGCAAATATTAATGAAGAATTGAAAATGGGGGTAAAGCAAATAAAGGAGATGGGCCTAATTGACAAATAAGTGTTGGCCATCAGGAACTGGGTATTTGTTAGTGCTATTTTTCTAAGTTCAGCAAAACTTGGGATAAGAGTCAGTTAGGTCTCCATAACAATTTCATGTTACTTTTTTTCTTTCAACTATATACTTAAGAAGACTTTTTGTTTTTTAAACTGTAGTTCTCTTTGTTAAACCCTAACCTATGATTTCAGTTGCAGTGCTTAGTATGCTAACCAAGTCTTACCTCAGAAATGCGTATCTCCTCTCTTATTTGTCTCAGTGTTTTCTTGAGAGTTCTAGAAACCCTAATCCTCCAGCTAAGAGAATCTTGGAAGTTTAGAGAAACAAAACACTTAGTGACAGCCCTCTATCAATGGAGCTTGGGAGCAATGGGTAAATATCCCAAACTCCTGTCCTTCAGATGAACAGTCATAAGAGGCCATCTGAATTCCTTTCAGAGGTCCTGGTGTAATTTACTATTCAGTGGCTACATCAGCAATATCAGTAATACACCCTATATTGCCTTTTCCCCTTTCTGTCTTGCCCTGTCTGCTCCCTTACTCTTGCTTCATGGTATCATCTTCCAAATAAACTAGACGTATCTTAATTCCTGTCTTAGGTTCTACTTTTAGGGTAACCTGAAATAAATCATATGCTTTTATAAAGGATAAAAATAAAAATAAAAAATAAAAATCCCATCCATTAAGGATAGAAATAAATTCTAAAAAAAAAATTTACAGAGACTAAAAGAGAAAGAAAAGAAAATCAAATTTGTTTTAGAAAAGTGAGAAGGTAAAAGGATTTTAAACCTAGAATTCTATTCTTAGCCTGAGTAAACAAATAGTATGAAAACAAAATACATTTTTAGACATGCAGTGTCTTAGGATATGTATTTCTGAAAGATTAACCCATGGATGTACTCAGCAAAACATTAACAAGAAATGAATTGAAAAAATACGGTGAGCAAAAGCATCATGTGTTCTGGTGATAATTAGGGTCTTGTAATTGCTCACTACTCAGTTACTCAGTAGAGTAACTCTGAGTAGCTGAGATATCTTGGTAGCAGTTCAGGGAACACCTTTGAGGATATACTTACAGGAAATTCAAAGATCAACGATGTCTGCCTGTAAGTACTGAGGCTCAGTTTATGGTCTTGTGTTCAGTACTCTTAAGACCTGTGATAAAACATGGTGGTAAAAATAAGTTTTTGAGGCTCCTGAAGATTTGTCTTTACTTCTTAGTGTTTTCAAAAGTAGTAAGAAAAAAATGCAAGCATGTTCCCTCAGAATACTGTTTCAGTGTACAATGTATATTATCATACAGATTTTTTTAAAGTAACACAATAAGATTAAAACTAAACAGAAATAACATTTCTTATTATTAATTGCAATGCAGCAATATACTGTCATACTAACCCCACTTTGGATACCACTGCTACACAGGCTTAAATTCAAAGGCTAATTTCTAATGCAGGTTGAGTTCTATTTAACTTTATGATGAAGAAGAATGTTGAGATATGAAATATGATTTTCTTGTTTGATATCCTTTTTACCTGTTGGGAAACCTACTGGGAAGCTCCGTGTTTCTTAACTTTTGGGCAAGTCTGTGGGTACATGGAATGCAAAAAATACTTTAAAATACTCTCTCTTCTGTCCTTTTTTCCCCATTATAAACTTTTTGAGGAGAAGCCTGCCTGAAATGAGAGAGAATATAGTGATTTAAGCAAGGGAGGCTGGTGGAGGACGAAGATAAAGAAGAAGAGGAGGGGGCAAGGGAGGAAGAGAAAGAGTCTGTGAGACAGTCTGAGATTTCCTCAGACCAAAATGAAATTTTCCAGAAATATCCCAGAACTCTTTAGGACTCTTCCCTGATTTTCAGCTGTTCACTGAATATCTGGTAGGACCCCAAAATGTCTTTGTGATACATGGGAGGGTTCTAGAATTCTGAACTTTGCCAAATAGTTTTGTAACCCAAATATAGAACAGCAGTGGCCTGGAAGGGAACATGGGGGGCAGGAACAAAGGGGATATTATCAGTTACTATTCAACTGACAATTGGAGGGGACCCTCAGACACTTTGGCCCCAAGAAACCAAGTTCTGCCCTCATGGCTAAAGGAGACCAATGCTAATAGTGCAGATTAAAAGTTCCATCCCCCTGTTGGAATAATGCTTAATATTAAGATCAAGTTGGTTTATCAGAAATATGTAGGGGAACTATTTCTTGCTCTTATGATTTTTAAACTGAAATTCATAGCAGTTTCATTACTTGCCTCATTCCTAGGCATTCAGTCATGGGGTGGGGAAAAAAAGTGGAACTGGAGTTATACTAGCATAAAAAATGAGTCCAAACTGAATATATATTGGGCTGATTTGCTTCAACCTTTCCTGTGACTGTGAAGAATTGAATTAAAGACTGCTGACTGAACCATGTGTGTAGGCCATAACTAAAGGGTTAAAGCAAAGATGTAGAAAGTGTTGTAAAATGACAGTAATGAGATATGTGTGTATTTAATCTTGACCTTTATGAGTTTTTGTTTATTTATTTTAATTTGAACACATTTAGACAGGTATTTTGGTTTTCAGTTCCAATGAAGCATATCCCAAGGTAAATATTCAAATGCACGCAGTTTGACTGGTGACACAGAAAACTCTGGCAAGGAATATGGATGTGAGACAGAGAAGGAAAGAGATCCAACATCGGGTGCACTATCCAGTAAGCTACTACTGTGTGTAACTGAAGTTTAATCTTGCTGGTGAATTCTGAGAGCAAGCATAAAACAAGCACCTCAGAGTTATCCCTCCCAAGGGACAAGGGAGCTGGAATGTTGGTACACAAACGTCCATCATTCATTGGTTAAGGACTTTTCCTTGGGAACCTAATCTTAGCACATCTGGTTGTCTGTGTGTATGCAGAACGTAGCCAGAAAAAACCCGCAGGCAAAAAGAATCAAATGCTGGCATTTGGAAGCCAGCTCAAATACAGTGAAGTGAGGGTGGGGAATTAAGGAAAGCATAAGCAATATTTTTATCACAGAACCTACTTTCTCATCCCTATTTTCTCATGTCTGAGTGCTTGATTTACTTATATAGGTTACAACATGACCTTAATAGGCCTCTGAATTCACAACTTCTGACATCACCAACTCCTTGATAATCCTGATTACAAATTTCTTACTTATTATCTTAAACAATGCTAGAAATGAGTTTTTAGAAGCATTTTGAAGGGAAAATCACATCCAAATGAACTTCTGTCCAATTAGCATTTGAGCGTATCTGCATGCAATTCAGAATTCTCTTGTGAGGGGAAAATGCCACAGAAATGTTCTCTGAAAGATGAATAGATAATTGATAACTTAGAAAAAGTATTTTAAAAAAAATTTTTAATGTTCTGACATTATGAAGTTATTTGTTTAATTAATAGATATCCTTTATGTATATTTTTCATATTCAAGCTTTTATGCCACATGTAAAATTGAACCAAAATTATAGGTCATTCATAAGGTTAATAGAAGAAATAAAAAAGTAATTCACATTTCCTAGTCCTTGCTTTGGTAATGAATTGATCTGGAACTTGTGGAGCTATGGAAAAGGATATAGTTCTGAAGTCCTATGTCCATTTGAGTTCTACTTGATTCAGTTAATACTTATATGAGCAAAAGAAATTTGGGGCAAACTTTTGATTATTAAAATCTTGAAAAATGAACAAAAATAGCAAATCAAATCATCAAAATGCATTATATGAGTAAATGCTAAACATACTGACTGTTACCCGTTTTTAAATTACCATTATTTACCATCCATTCATTTATTCAAAACCCATGAATGCCTACATTATAGATCTTAAGAATACTGTATGCATTTGTTATAGCAATAGTGACAGAGCCTGGAACTTTCTTTGGCCAGGCCACCTAAGTGCAAATACAGGCATTTATATTTAAAATCTCTTTTATGTGACAAACGTTTTTAGCATTTTAAAAATATTAAACCTAGTTATCTATTTATTATTTTTTGCTAATGTGTGTATAAGTGAATACTATAAGTTTTGATGCATAAATCATCATGAATGACTACAATGATGGTATTTTCAGCCTTACTGCTTCCAAAAACAACTGGATAAGATATTAAAAAGATGATCATTTGAAACTAAAAGGTTTGGTTATAATTCCTCATCTTAAACTTGATCAAAGAAGATAAAATAAATTATATTTTAATTTAATCTTATGGTGTTCTACAACATTTATTAAAGTACAAAGAACATTAAAAAAAGATAATTAGAAACAAATTATTTGACAATATTAAATTTAAAGGTACAAGCAGTTATAGAATTTTAGAATTTGAATAGATGTTAGAAATAATCTTGTTGGAATCATTCTTCTTGCAAGTGAGAAAAAAGACACTCAGCTTATTGACATGACCAAGCTGAAGTAGTCAGTGGCAGCACCAATATTTGAGCGCAGATTTCCTTTCTCCAAAGCTTATGTACAATGTATCATTGCTTTAAGGCTGGCAAGGGATCCACTGTTCTGCAAACATCCTTAATTATGTTTTTTCACCCACGATAGAGTCAATATCTCTGTATTCCCCAAACTATGCAGCACTGGTGATCTAGCATCTACAGCCCTGATTATAGTCCTGTTGTAAATGGAGCAGAATATGTTAAATGTTTATTGGGAGCACACACACTGCAAGGATTTAAGCTGTTTATGGGTGTGTATGCTCTAGATTATAAATAAATCTCTGCATAGCACAACATGGCAATCTAACAATACTCAGCCCTCCCAGTGACCTTAAATGAAAAGCCCCAGGCATCTTCACCCAACCACTTACTCATTCCATTAGATAATATTTTGGCTGATAGAATGAGAGAGGAGAAAGCTCTAGCTGTATGGTTTACTGAAGTGGTGAAAATGAAAAGTAGGGAAAGCATATCTGTACAGAGTGAAAAGTAATAGTGGATGATCCTTCCACTGAAAATAATGAATGATTAATTCCTTCACCAAGAGAATTGTCTGTTAGGCTTAACTGTTAAAATCTTAATATAAATCATATAGAGCCAGTTATTTCCTAAATTCAAGCTACTGTTTGCTAATCATCTCTTAAACTTATATTAACCAGTTTAGGGTTCAATTTGTTGAATCAAGACTTTGTTTTAAATTTAGTTTATTCGAGCACTAGACAGCAACTTTTGTACTACACACTCATCGCATCCTATATGGATAAATATAAGAATTTCATAATCTTAAGTGTATTACCATAACATTCATAAACATAAGACTTAAAGATATTTACTACAAAAGCATTACATGTTAACAGTAGAATTAAATGTCCCATTTAATTGCATTTAGGAAACGAATTTCAGCTTTGTACACAAAGCTGACTATGTAATATCTGATTTGAATTGTAAAAGTACATTGTTAGTCATAAGCATAATATACTGAGCCATTACTCAACAACAAAAAATCATACTGCAAAGATTTTTTTGAAAGGAGTTTGCCAGTAGATGTAAGACACACTTTTTCCCTAAAGATCTTATGTTAAACAACATTAAATATTTTACAAACATTCTTTTTCAGCATATCAAATTTAGCACCTGCAAAACTGAGTTAATCCTTATTCAATTTTAACTAACTAACTAAATTTAAAGAATGTTATCCCATGCTCTTAAAACAAATCAAAATTTCCAAATTCATTTGTAAAATTACTTGGATATTGTAAAAAAATTATGTATTCCAACTCAAAATATATGAGCATCTTATGTTAGCTTATTTAAAACTGCAAATAAACAAAAAAATAATAATTCACATAGTTTTTTTCTAGACATTTCATTTTCTGGAAATGAAAGCTAGTCTTGGTTGATGCCATAGAGGTCCCATTAGTCTAAAATGTAAAATTCATGTGAACAATGAATAAATGTCACCTTTTCATTGAGAAACTGTAGAGAATTGCTAAGTAGTTGATTGGTCAGATAACTAGGGAGTTTTCAAAACAACTTACATAAACTATAGCAGGGCAGATAATTTTATTGTATGAATAAAGAACACAGGATGTTTAGACATATTCTATACTTTTTAATTAAAATAAATCGTGGAAGAATCCTAAGGATTAAAGCATTAGTCATCATTTTAATTTTTGAGTCTCCAGTTTTACTGCTTGGCATATTTTAGTGCAAAGTAGGTAACTTAAAATTTTAACTCTTCTAACATCTATGTGGTAGATGTTTCACTTCTGTCAGCAAAAATTGCCATTCACTCTATAATTTGTGTTTTCTCAAGTATGGGGAAATGGATTACAATAATTGTAAAAAAAAAAAAAAAAAAAAGAAGCCAACTCTCTCCATGTTAATCATCTTCTCACTAACAGAATTATCAGTTGCCCCCAATTTTTCTCAATGTATTTCTTTCAGTTTCCAGAACATTGTTTCTAACATGACGTTGTCCTTTGTTTCATTCTTTGAAACTTGCCTTCGTAACGTTTCTGCATTTGTAGCCTAGAAAGGACATCTGTCTCTAGAGGACCTGTACTATGAAACTTCTTTTAAGTTACTGATAGTGAAATAAGGCTGTGAGTACCATTCTGCATCACAATTGAAGTCACTGTCATATAAGTACTGAAAAATCTGCTAATACAACTAAAATTTTGTTGAAAGTTCTTTTAGTCTTTATTCATATTTCCATTTCAACATTCTTTCCTTTGGACATGCATGTGGGCCTCTGACGGAGGTGTGATAAATTGAGTGACAGATATTCTACCCAAATGGCACCTTTTCCCAGTTATACTTACTTAGTCCCTTACACAGATAGAACCCTCTGTCTGATAGACCAATTCCTTACAGCATGTTATATATGGAAAAATATTTAATCCCTTAATCTGTTTTTAATTCACCTAATATTTATTATGCACCCACTATAGAACTTCAAGATTATAGCTGGACAATATACTCACAAAAGAATTAGAGTATAAAATGATATGTGCAGGAGGGAGTGTTGGTTAACATTACATATTTAGAGCCAAGTGCCTGAGTTTCTATCTGTATAACCTTAGACAAGTTATTTAGCTTTACTAAATATCAGTTTATTCATCTATACTAATGAGGTTAATAGTGGTAGTTCATATGGATGAGGTCAGAACTCGATGAAATTTTACATGTGAAACTTAGTAGATGTGTACCTAACACATATAATGCATTTTTATTATTACTATTGTTTTATGCTTATTATTCCCAATAATATTCAAATCTAGAAAGCGGTATTGCGTTTGAGTTTAGGAAAAACATTTAAGCTCAGAAAAAAATAGATACAGAGTGTGAGTGAAGATATATAGAGTCAGTGAAGGTAGAAGTAATAGCACTGGCCAAACAATGTATGATTAATAGAAAAAAATTAAAAAGAAAATCAACTTCCTGCTCTAATTTTGCCCAGTCACTCCAGAGGTTCTTAAAAGAGAAAAGATGAAGGGGAAATATCCAGAGGGAAAAAAAGAAAAAAATTATGTGAAATTAGAAGAAAATTATAAAACTTTAACTTGATTTACTTAATCTTACAATTATAGTTTAAAATATTATCTCTACATAGAATATTCTAGAAAACAATAAAGCACACCTTTCAAATTTATACAAAACCAGTTGAAAAGATTAGAATTTTAAATGAGATCACAGCAATTATACATGGAAAGATTGTTAATCGGACATTATGGCTATTGCCACTGCTTTATCAAAACTATATTCCAGCAAACATGCCTAACAGAATTAATGTGCCCTTCACAGAATTGGAAAATTGGGATTTTCTTGGTTTGTATAGACATTGTTTAAGTTGTCAGGACAATACAAAACAAATGTGCATGTGCAATGACACCAAATATAACATTTTGCTCAAAACTTCTTTTAGAACACCATTAAAAACTGCTGCTTTTAGAAGCAAGTAAAGGGTTTTATGTGGAGCCTTTTCCATGCAAAAATGCCTGGTGCAATATTCCTATGATTCTGAAGTCTGAATAAATTATGGCATATTTCCATTTGGGGAATTGCACACTTAACCAGTATTGTATAACTATCAATTTAGTTTACAAAGAGGCACCAGATGGAATTTGCATAATGTTTCCAGTGCCATCCTTGTCAATTAATTCTGGCAAGCAAACCAATCGGGTAACAAGGATGGACAGTTAAGCCAAAGAAGAGAAAAATGGTTTTGCATCTTCATGTGGCTCAATTCTCATCTTAGTGAATGAAATACACAGAAAATTTTATATCCGATGATCACAAAGTTAATGACTCACCCATTTTCAATTCACTATCAAATCTTTTAGAATGTGGTCTTTAATATCACTTAAAATAAATTAGGAAACCCGTTAATATAAAAAGAGTATTTTAAATACCTTTCATATTAATTTAAAATTTAAAATCATTTACATTCCTTAATAACTTGAACTATTTATTCATTAATTAATTTATTAAATTAATAATTCTTTAAATTAATAATTTATTAATTAAATTAAATCAATTCATTAAAAATGAATAACAATTGGAAAAACTAAGAAGGAGAACCAGGTATCAAAGATTTTCCTTTTCTACAGTTTACCCAATGGATATAAATGCATGCATAGTTTTATAGATGTGAACTAACACAACATGGTAAATCAACTATACTCCAATACAAAATTTTTTTTTAAAATATACAGCTGGTCAGTAAAATGTAGAAAATCTAATACTTTCCAAAGGGTATATATTCTGGTGGAGAAAGAGAAGTATGCCAAGTAACACATACATATACATGTATATCACGTATATATACTACATATATAAACCTGCAAATGATTTCAGCCCACTCTACCTTGATAAAATCCTAGTTATGGTCGACTTTACAAAATGAGAGTAGAACAAAGTTTGTTTGTTTAATTTAAACTTGTTTTGTGAAAGCAAAATAGCAGTACACCTTCAATGATACACAATAGCCCTTTCAAAATGTCATTAGTTCTTGGCATTCAACCTCTCAACTGCGCACATTCAGCAATGAAAGAAATGATGGCAATGATCCCTTGCTATACACGTTCTAGAAAATTCTAACCCAGTAGCATAAAAGTCTTGTCTTCAAATATTACCCTACATATCCTTATTCATAATTTCAGTGGCATGCATCTTATTTCTAGTCCAGTTTTTTCACTGCACAAACAGAAACATGCATCTTATTTCTAGTCCAGTTTTTTCACTGCACCTACTAGAAAACACATTTGCATAAAAGATGGTTTTATGAAATATAAAAACGCCATGGGGAGGAAGTGTGGGAAAGATCAAGCTTAAATCCTCTATTGAGTTGATAAAGCTCAGATTATTTTAATTACATATCACATTTTTCTAATTATTTAATGAAAGACATTGCTTGTTGTCTACAATATATTATGGATTTCCAATAGAAGTATTCCCTTTTTTCTATATTACATTTGAATGAATCATACTCCTTGTGAATCGTTGATTTCTATCTCCCCCAAATAAAAAACAAAGCAGCAGACTTAACGTGATTAGAGACTCATTAGGCACTATCATTTGAAGCACTGGAGCTCTTCTATGTTTAATTACTGGTTTCCTTAAAAACCAGTTCTGTTTGGCTTTTATCCGGAAGGCGGCACATCATAGTGGTTAAGAATGTGATAATTAAAGTCAAATATACATCAACAGTTTATTCTGACCCTTAATATAGAATTTTTCAAAGTAATTCAATTTGCCAAACTTTAAATTTCATAATCCTTCAAATGGGGATAATGGTAACTCCTTCTCCAGTTTGCAAGACTTAAAATGATTTATAGTCTATCAAAATAATTAAATAGTAACTATTAATAATTAGCACTAGAAAATATTAGTGAGAGATGTTTGTGACAGTGTGTATCAGGCAGGTTTACTAAGAGGAAGATGGTCTTCTATATACACAAGATTTTTTTTCAGTGAGGTTTTAATGATCAACATTTAGTTTTTCCCTATCATGTCAGTTTTAGGAAATTTCATGTTATGTTAATAAAATTACTTCCAGTTCGTTAAATAATTTACAAGTTCTTAAAGTACAATCAGCCTGTGATTATGTTTTTTCCCACTTTTTGTAACAGTTTATCTTGCATTTGTAATTGCCTCCATGTATTTATAAAATTGCAAGGTTATCTACAACATAAACAGTTCCGTCATACTTGTCAAAATAAGAAATATAAGGAGCCAAGTGCCATGGATACAGGGTTAATATATAAACTAGAAAAAAAATGAAATAATATTAGTCAAACAGGAATGAGGATAACATAATAGAAAGCAGGACACAGAACAAAACATTAAAGCTTGTGTTTAAATTAATGTGGGTATGAAAGAAAGCATTGTCCCCTTATACATAGATGAGAGAAAGGTATATTCAAGGTTTAATGGTCAGAGAGAGGACATGGCTCAGGATGAGGTAGGCACAACAGAATCAGATACTAAATAAATAGAAAAGATAAGGGTACTGTGTGGGATGAGGGCTGTGCAGGGAGCAAGAGAGGGTACATGAGCACAGGAAATGACACAGTAAAAAGAAATGGAAACCTAAAGCAACAGAAAACAACTATTCATGTATATCAAAAGCAGTATAGTGAAAGCATAGTTCAGACTTTAGAGATAAGAACTCTATTCTAATGCCAATTCAATTATTATATGTGTAAATGTGGTTACTACTTAGTCCGCTCATTTGTACAATAGAAAAGATAAAATTCTCTCTGGCTCTTAGCAAATGATAATTATTATTATTGATGTTGTGGATTGATACAGGCAAGGGATGATCCAGGTATTAAGGTGCCTGAAGCTTATGCAACTGTGGTGCCTTCTTAGGAAAATAATGCAAATTACAGTTACCAATTTACATAAGACTAAGAGTTTAGAATGAGAAAGTAAATCACAACAAATTACAAAAACCACAAACTTAGCAAAGTCCAAAAAAAAAAAGCCACCCCAAAACAAAACAATTTTATTAATAAAAATCTCAACACAGCTGTAGGATACATTTTTCTAAAAATCAGTGCCACAGTTTATGACCATTTCTTCATAGGACAGTGATTTCACAATATAATTTTAAAGAAATTATAGAAAGACAGTTTGTTCTTTCTTCTAACATGTTGATTAAAATTTACTTTTACATTATTAAAGAGAAATAGGTTTAGGAAAAATTCATTCGGGCTCACAACTCAGTACTGGAAACATTCAGGATTATTGTTAAATTTGGCTAAATCATTACCAAGTTTCTTTCACTTAGACTGTAAAAGCACAGGGCACTCACTGCAAGTTTTCAATTGCTGTGATGTCTTAATTACTGGCTGAATTAATGCTGGTAATTAGTTTATCAAAGATGATCCTATAGTTTTACTTATATAATGGATTTTATGATATCTTTGTCAATGTCAGTATTTTGTATCAAACCAGTAAGAAACAGATCTTTGGCCAATGAGATCGTAAAACACAAAGTTGTAAAGGAAGAAAGATCTAAAATAAATGACCTAAGAGTCCATCTCAAAATTTAAAAAAAAGAGAAACAAAGTAAGTCCAAAGTAAGTAGAATGAAGAAAATAAAAAGATTAGAGCCAAAAAACCACCCCCAAAACAATGAAATAAAATACAGAGTAACAAAGCTAAAACCTGTTTCATTGAAAAGTTCAAAAAAAAAAAAAAAAGCCTTTAGTTGAGAGAAAACACCAATCAATAATATAAAAAAATTACATTAAATAATAAGCCCTTAGTTTAAGAGAAAATACCAATCGATAATATAAGAATTACATATCCTACAGACCTTAATAGGTAATACAAATATATTATAAAGCATATTAGGTCAACAAAACTGGAAACTTAGATGAAATGAGAAAATTCCTTTAAGACATAAACTTCCTAAGTTCACTAAAGAAGGAGGTAACCTGAGTAATTCCGTATCTATTAAACAATTTTAATTTACAGTTAAAAATAAATATTCTTTCCATAGGAAAGAAAAATTCCACATTTATTTGGCTTCAATATTGAATTCTATTGAATATTTAAAGAGGAAATAATACCAATTCTCCATCAAATACCAAATAAAAAAACTCCTTCAGAAAATGGAAGATGCCATTTTCCAACTCATTTTATGAAAAGTGTTATCCTTATATCAAAAACAGATAAGAGGGCTTCCCTAGTGCCACAATGGTTGGGAATCTGCCTGCCAACGCAGGGGACATGGGTTTGAGCCCTGGTCTGGGGAGATCCCACATGCCGCAGAGCAGCTAAGCCCATGCGCCACGACTACTGAGCCTGCACTCTAGAGCCCGTGAGCCACAACTACTGAAGCCCACACACCTAGAGCCCGTGCTCTGCAACAAGAGAAGCCACCGCAATGAGAAGCTCGCACACCACAACGAAGAGTAGCCCCCACTCGCTGCAACTAGAGAAAGCCTGCGAGCAGCAATGAAGCCCCAATGCAGCCAAAACTAAATTAATTAATTAATTAATTTAAAAAGGCAGATAAGAACATTATAAGGAAAGGAAATGACAAACTAATATCCCTTATAAGCACAGTTGCAATATTAGACAATTGAATCTAACAATATATAACATGGACAAGATATCATAAACAAGTGGTTTTTATTCCAGAAATACAAAGTTAATTGACATTAGAAAAATAATATAACTTACAACACAATACACTAGGGAAAAAAGAAAAAAAGGAAAAAGAAAAGAAAAAGGCTTTTTGATTGTTTGGCAAAATTCCACATCAAGAAATGATAAGTAAACTAATACAAAATGAAACTTAATCTGATAATAACTATTTACAAAAATTGTATGTTGAACATCTTATTACAGGTTAAATTGAACCTTTTGATCGTAAAATTAGGGAAAAAATTACTCATCTCTTTTCTATTCAACATTATGAAATGGGTATGAAAATATTAAAAGCATAAATATCAGAAAGGAGAAACAAAGCTATTCATGCAAGAATATCCATTCCCTCAGAAGCAAAACTGCTCTAATTCCTTTAAACATATGTTAGTTACTCTTTTGTATCTGTCTATTTCTTTAAACACAATGTTTTTGAGGTACTTCAGAGTTGTGGAGTGTGCCAGAGGTTCCTTTTTTCTAGAAGATTTGTAAATTTAGCTTTCACATTTAGGTCTATGATTCATCATAAATTAACGTTTGTGTATGGTGTGAGATATGAGTTGAAATTCATAATTTTCCTTATAGAAAGCCTGTTGTTTCAGTAATATTTATCTTAAAAACTTTTATTTTCCCATTGATTTGCTTTGGCCTTTATGTTGAAAATAACTTGACCACATAAGTATGAATATATTTCTGGAATCTATATTCTATTCCATTTGTCTATATTTATTCCAATTTTTTACTGCCTTGAATATCATATTTGTATTAGAAACTCATGACTTCAGTAATAAATTACCACAAATTTGGTGACTGAAAACAACAGAAATTTATCTGTCAGAGTTCTGGAGGCCAGAAATCCAAAACCAGTTTTACTGAGCTGAAATATAGATGCCAGCAAAGCTGTGCTCCTTCTGGAGTCTTTCAGGGAGAATCCACTCGTTGTCTTGTCCAGCTTCTGGTAGCTGCCAGCATTCCTTGACTGGTGGCCTCATCACTCCAATCTCTGCCTCCATGGTCACATGGCCTTCTCCTTGTCTGTGTGTCTGTTTAATTGTTACCCATTCTATCAAATCAGGTGGACCCTGACTGGGTCCTTTCCTTGCCTGGTGCTGCTCGCGTCAGTTGGAAAAGACCAGGCTCCGCAAAGCAGAGCAGAAACTTTATTCATTGATCAAGGAATGGGGAAGGGAGAGCTCATGCTCTAAAGACCCCTTCTCCCTGAAGGAGGGAAGCCAGGAATCTTTTAAGGGGTAAGAGATGGGTGCACCACCAGAATTTGTGGAAAGAGGTGGAGAGTTCCAGAAATAGCCTGAGCTTGCACAGTCCTTTGCACATGGCACTAATTGTTTCTGGCAAAGTACCAGTCCCCACTTTGGGTGGAGATCCTAGGATGGTAATGAAGCAAAGGGAACTTTTAGACACTTTGGGTCTCATCTACACAGTGCTGCCCTTGTGGTCAGGCTGGAACTGATTCAGGACGGTTGACTGTTGCCATTTTGGGCGTTTCTGGCTCGGGCTGATTCTGCAGTTTTTCTCATGTGGCCTTCTGCCTTAGTTTCTGTTAAGCAGGAACAGCTGTGAGCATAGATTAATGGATTGTAGTGTAAGAAAAAAGAGAAAGCAGGTTACCCTCTGTACAGGTGTGGGTCTCTTCCCGGTGACATAATCTCCTCTTGCTTCTCTTAGGATGGGGGGATGCCATTTAGAGCCAACCCAAATCATATAGAATTACCTCCTCGTCTCAAGATCCTTAAATTAATCACAGCTGCAAAGATCCTTTTTCCAATGTAAAATTTACAGGTTTCAGGTACTAGATATGGACATACTTTGGGGAGACCATTTTTCAGTCTACTACAGTAAAAGACCTCCAGTTTAGATCTTTCTTTTCAAGAATGTTTTGCTGTTACAGATCTTTGTATTTTAAGATTCATTTTAGAGGCAGCTTTTAATTTTTCCAAAATGATTCACTGCAGTTTTGATGGGGTTGTCTTACTTCTATAGATTACCTTAGGAAAAATTGTCATCTTAAAAATATTGTCTTCAACTCCATGATCCTGTTATAGCTGTTGACTGCAGAAAAACACACAACCTGGAAGTTTTGAGTTATATTTTATTCACGGGCCTTACTGAAGACTACAGCCCGGGAGACAGCCTCTCAGGTATCTCTTAAGAACTGTTCCAAAGAAGTAGGGGAGGAGCCAGTATATATACGAGTTTTGCTGAACAAAAAAATGTAGTTGAACATCAAAAGATTACTGCTAATCACAAAAAACAGACATCTCAAGTTAGTGATTTTAAAGCTTTTCTATGTATGGGAAGGTGTAAGATTCTGAGCTCCTTGAAATTATTCCTTAGATAAGCATCTTAACTATCTAGGGCCAGTATCCTGCTTTTTTCCATCCTGAATTCCTCTCCGAGTGTACCGTCAGCAGCGGCTGCAGTGGTTGATGGCTTGATGGCGGGCAATATTTGCTGTTTGTCCGCATAGCTCTCCATTTATTTAGGCCTTTAATCTCTCTCAGCAATATTTTGTATTTGTTATTGAACAAGTATTACACATATTTCACTGTGTTCATCCTCGGGTATTTTAGGATTCTTGATATTATTGAAATCTAAGTACTTTAGATTTCTTAATTTCCATGTATTATAAAGTTTTAAACTTGTAATTTTTTATATAACATCTATATAACTAGATAAATAAGTAGTGTCATACTGAAAAGACAGCTGTTTAGCTATCTTATAATGTGGTAAATATTATCAAAGAGATGAAACGAAGAAACTCTTGAATAATCCAATACTTCTGGGGAGGTTGGAGGTGACTTTACCAAGTAAATGGCATTTAACTTGATATAGTTTTTTCTAATGTTGGCTCTTTGCAGTACCCATCTATTTGTTTCAATCATTTTGTAATTAACATTCATTTTAGATTTTCTAAAGTCTTCTCACTCACTGAATATACATGAACTTCTTCACTTTATTTTCTAATACTTAGTGATCAGAACTGAGACTAGGTTTCAAATGTACTGTAGCTGAGATATAAACATAAGATAGGAATAAATATAAGGCACCCACTCTCAGAATGGGAAGGGGAAGGTTAATTGATACTTGTTTGCTATCTCTAAAGAAGTTTATTAAAGGTTGTGTTTATTTATTTATCCCCCCAAAAGGTTTTCAACCAAAATAAAAGAGAAAATTTTATTAAGTAACGATAATTCAGCCAAATGCTTTAACATATGTTCCTATGATTGAAACTTGGCTAATTGATGCATTCTTTCTTTTACTTCACCCATCTGGATAAAGTCTACTGTATTAGAGCATGTAAAATTTTTTTCAAAATATTTTTTTCAGCAGAGAGAAAATAAAATATGGAGTAATATTACTCCATGTTGGTAAATAAAATATTTTTGAGGGGAAAAAAAATATGCCTTAGATATTAATACAGTGTCAAGAGGAAGTAGATCTAATACAGACTTACTACTTCTATGATAACTTGATCATGTCAGGATATCATAAGTATGCACTTTGGTAAATAAGAGGATTTGGTTCCAAAACCTGAAAGCCGATATTGTGATGACAAATAACAGACCTTGTATGTCCGAGCTCCCACAGAGAATTCAACTGCTTCATCTTCATTACTGAAGTGATACTATTTTTAAAGTATTTTATTTAAATACACAACTGAGTTGTGAATTCTATAAAATGGTAGTTTTGTACAGGGTTAAATGTGCACAGTTTTCACTGGAACAATTTTAAAAACTGGCCTCCAGTTATTTTCAGTCAGTCACCATTTAGAGAATCATGACAGTCACTCTAAAAGAATGTTTGAGAAATTGTTGCTGAATTTAGCACTTAGTAATTAGATTATGTTATTAGAAGAGTGCTAAGTGTCACTCATTGAAATTTAACAGACTTCTGAGACCTCTTGCTGAGGGTACTTGATTCCATCCCCATGGAAACTGTTGCTGCCTTGACAAATAACCTGTAAGTAGCTTTTGAAAAACTTGAGTGTTCCAGTTTTAGACCTTTGCTGTTGGTGAAAATTTTGAGCAAAACAAAGACTTCAGGTGATATTTCCCTTTCCTGAATTTTTTTGTTTTATAGCTAGTAAAATCTAGGCTTTATATGTAAGAAAAATAATTCTCAAGAAAACAAATTTGTATGAATAAATTCTTGGTATTTTACACTGTTATGTGAAATGGTATAATACCATTTTGTAGCTAGACTCTAATAAAGATATTATTTTTCAAACCTTAAGGCAATGAAGTCAAAGATATAAAAATAAATTTTAAATAATAACTCAACAGGGTAGATAAAATGGAATAACAATAATATTCCATTAATACAAAAGCAAGAAGAAAAATAGGAGAAGGGGGAAAAAATTATAGCGGTGATGTTTGTATAACTATCTTGTATCTTGGAATCTAGCTAAACTTATCAGATTGAGTAGCTTTTTTTTGTAGATTCCATTAGATTTCTAACTTCTTTTGTCATCTGAATAACTTTTACTTTTATTTTTTAAACATATTACACTTATTATTATATAATTTTTTCATGACCTAAACTTCTGTTAGTCAATCATTAGGATACAACTTAAACAGATTATCTTGTCATGAAATATTTGTTTCCTTCTCTTACCAAGTTGCCTGATGAAGTAATAATTTCAAAAAAACTCGTCAAACAAGAGACTGTCTTTACTCTCTTGGCTTACTCAGTCCTCTTTGTGACAGAATCTAAACCATAATATGACAACCAAATCATAATTAATTCTTCGTCACTAATCCCTTGCAAAGTTATAGGAAACTTATAATCCTCCCTAACTATGACAAGTTTCAACTGGCTTTTAAAGTGTTCGTTAAATTCCCTCCAGCTGGGGAAAGGGGGGATTTTATAGGTGTCTCCATGAATAAATTTTCTACCTTCCATAGCTTTGAGACACTTAACTTTTAATCAAATCCAGAAACAACTAGGTCTATTGTCCACTGTATGTTATTATATCATAATTCATTCCCCTTTATATTTTTCCATCCAACAAGTTTCAAAAAGTTATCTGATACCACATACTTTCCCTCTAATATGGCTTCTCAAATAACCACTTCTGTAAACTCAGATTGAGCTGGTATGATAATGACAAAAGTTAGGTTATTAGAACCTAAATGGTTCTTCGTTATAAATCTTCAGAAGTTTAAACATCGAGAAAAAAACAATAATGTGATGAGATAGCAGGCAAGAATCTTCTTTTAAAAAAGAGAAAAACTATGTATGCCATTGGCTTACTTTAGCTGTTAAAACATTTAATGCAGTCTCTCATATTCTGTAATAATGTAACTAAAATGTAGCCCATTATTCAAAGTTAATGTAAACAACAGTATAATTATGGTAACTTGAAGTTGGTCAGGTGGAAAGTAAGGTTTTAATTATGAAGCTTCCATTTTCCAATGAGATTTCTCAGTTTCCGTGTACAATTTGCTAGGCTTTCCCCCTCTACCTAGCATATTCAAGAATCTATGAAACACATGTTTAAAATCACACATAATGTGAAGACTTACTATACTTTTCCTAGAAGGCCACACATTTTGGCTCACCTGATTTACTTTTATACACATGTTCATAATAAATATATCTGACTACAATTTATTGGATGCCCACATGTTTCCAGACAGAAAATGTGATTAGCACAATTAGAAAGCAAATATAAATGAGGCCATTGAAATGGTGGGCAGGCCGTTGACTGTCCACTGTGTCCCACTGACCCTAACCTGATGTCTTTTTTTAGGGTCAGGTTGCTAAAGAGAAAATTCAGCCCTGTTCAGAGATGCACAGATGTTAGAATTTGTGCAAGCTAGTGAAGCCTGTCAGTATAGCACAAATATTCAGTGCAGTGCAGATGGAACTGTGGAACCAGCTAGAGTGTACATTCTGTGGAGGATTAGAAGGTTGTATTTTTTTCTATTAGTCATTGCTTTATCCCAAGTGAATGTAATAATACCTGACAAATAATAGTTGCTCAATAAATATTTGTTGAATGAATTAAAATAAGTAGATAGATGCATCAAGGGAACATAATTAAACAAATAAATATTGAAATAGCTCCCCCTCCACCATCATTCAGTACATGCCAGGTGAAAGTTATTGGATAAAGGAGTAATACCAATCAGATTATTCTTATATACCTTTGGAATCACACCTCTACTGTGATCTTGGAAAAAATATATTCATACCTCCAAATAGATCTTAGGAAAGAAATAGCACTAAAAAATTACTGTCCCCCCCCCAAAAAAATAAAGATTACTGTCACATAGTAGGAAAAGCATGACTTCAGAAATTTGGAAGGCAATATTAAAGCTTGGTCAACTTGTAGTTGTATTATCTACAGTGCAATCTTTAACTGATCATGTGAGGTCCCCTATCTCTAAAGCCAGGGTATTTATACATACCTCTTTCATTGTTTTAATTTTCCTGATACATGGTGAACATATAAAATCATTTTTGATTAAATGAGAATCATGACTTTATAATTTTTAAAAAATTATTGTTTATGTCCCATGTGGAATAGTTTAGCAAAAATGAATGTAGTTCATGTGCATTGTTAGTTCAGTCACCTATATACTGTAAGTTAGAGGACCTCTTCTGATAAGTGATAATGTTGGTTTGAATGAGACAAATCCTCTAGTGCCTCATTTGTTTCCTGTGGAAGCACACCTGAAATTTGGTGGCTTCAGCAGCCTAAAGAAATTTAGAAGAGACTAAAATCATGGCAGTTAAAGGAGTTTAGAAGCATGGCAGTATATGTGTGTAGAGGGGAATAGTGTTGCTGCTAATATTTTGTGAAAAATAAGATCAATTTTATTCCTTTTATACCACCCCATCTGGACATAAATTCTAGCTTCCTGGATCATATTTTCTTGCTGTACCAGAGTTACATGATCTAGTAATATATAATGCTATAGGATCATGTTGTATAATCTAGCTTCTATTGTGTTTTATTTTTTGCTGAACCTTGCATATGTTTAATGTGTCCACAGAGCCACCCTCTCCATGGACTGCCATAAATAATCATTCAGTTGGGGATATAACTGGTAATACATTGATCACAACTATTTTCTGATTGTACAAAGGTATACAGCTACCTCTTTAATCTGGAAAAATTATATTTGTATTCCATATTCTAAAATTTTTATCAAATTTGTGAAAGATAACTATGTTAAAAAAGTCTTGCCCCAATCTTTATTGATAGATTTAGGTATCCATTTTTGGCTCTAAAGATAAATCCAGATAAAATGGCTTAGGTGATATCAAGGTGTAAATGTACTCCTTTCTCCCTCTCTCCCTTCCTTCCTTCCTTCCTTCCTTCCCTCCTTCCTTCTTTCCTTCCTCCCTTCCTTCCCTCCCTCCCTTCTTCCTTCCTTCCTTCCTTTCTTCTTCTCTCCCTCATCTCTCCTTCTCTCTTTCTTCCCTCCTCTCTCCTTTCCTCTTCTTATAACTACTAATTAGAGGTTATCCATTTCATTTTTTTCTTCAAGCCCATACTTTAGTAACCAAGTCTAAAATCCTTCATCTTTTATAGCTGTTCCATGCTGATAAGTTTAGCATTCGTTCCTTCAACTACAATTAATAACTATTGTTTTGGGAGAAGGCTTAGTTCTCAATTTCCAAACTATATGTCTGTTCATAAAAAATTAAGCTTCCCTTTATATCATAAACACGCTCGGGGTTTGCAAAAATAAGTAGGCAGAACCAAGATATAAGGTAGTCCTGAAAAATGACATTGGTCTCATCTATGGCCATATTACTAGCTTGCTGGTTGGACTAAGTATCCATTTTTACAAAACAAATTATTCTGTTTGTTTTGCCTCTCTAACTGGATTGGTCTTATTGATGAAGTGATTAGAGAAATCAGATTGATTGAAGCATGCTTTCCAAAACGAGCTTGTACCCAGTAATAGAATGATGAAGTTGTTCCTATATTTTTTTTTCAGTTACAACTATATCAAAGTGAAATTAGAGCAATGGATTTCTGAAGTGGGAGATAAAGTTCTGAATTCTTCCTCTGAAAATTGTACTCAATAGCCCTTTATATCATGATTCATATCTATTCAGAGATTGGCTCAGATTTTTCCCTTTGTTGGTATGAATTTGTGTCAATATTTTTTTTTGAGATAATTGTGGACCTTCTCTTTCTCTGCCTCTCGCTTCCTCTATACCCCATGTTATCAGAGGCACATTGGGTTTCAGGAAGCAATAGGACATGGGCAGAGTGTTGCCACATAAGCACCAATGAAAAGGTCTGCATACTAGGGTTGCTAATCCCACCATCTCCATTCCCTTTAACTATTTTCACTTTTGGATCACCTCATACAGGAGTTATCATCTCCTAGCTTCTGTTTCTTGAATTTTTTTTTATTTACTACACCCCAGACCTTGTGACCCTAGTGCCTTCAGGGTATAGCCTGTTGACAAAAATGGTTGGATGAAGGAGCAAGTTAGATGAAGACAATGAATAGAACATCCCCTTTTACCCACTATATGTTCTCTCTGCCTTATAGCCTACTCCTTACATACCTTAGAACTAAGAGAAGCAACTAGCCTCCTCTGACCTTTTTTTCCTTAGAGAAAAGCCAGGCAATGGGATTCTAAGCTGCAGCTTGACTATCCATTTTTCCTTTCCTATTTTAATCCACTGTTCAAATCTCTCTAGGTTGTTTGGATTTCCTAATTGTTCCAAATTACAGAGCATTTGTCCCAGGGAAAATGCCACTGAGCTTCAGCGTCACACAAACATATCATTACAATAATTGTGACATAATATAAACATGCTCTCAGTTTTTTAAATATTCAATAAAGTATAAATCACATATACTTCAAGAATATGTTGGCAGTGTAAGCCACTATATTTTTGGTAAAGACACAGAAACTACAGTGTAAATGCAAACCATAGGGTTGAAAGAAAATTATGTTTCATTTCAAATGCAATAAAATATTGTTTATTTATCAATCTGTAAGTTTTCTTTTAACATTTGTTTAAAGTCAGTTAAGTCATTGGCATTTTAGAAGAGTTAACCTCAATAATGTATATAATTTACAATATAATTTGTATATGTATACACGGAGATAAAATATATTCATAGTGATCATTAAATAGGCATATATTAATTTTATCTGAATTTTTAAAAACTAGGCATCAATATTCTATAAGGTCTTAAAGGTTGTATAGTCAACAATTGCCTTCACAATCCTCTGGTAGAAAATCATTATTCTTACCACGTAATACAGGTGAAGAAACTTACAGGTTTAATGCCTTAGCTAATGATATACAGAAAGACAGCTACGGCAAGGGTCAACAATCAGAATTTATTTGAAGATGTCACTTTCAAACTGCTGTTTCACATTGACCTCTGAAAGAAAATCAATTATATAGAGCTTACTGGCTTAGAGAATGTCAATGCAATGCAGTTTAATTAATCATTAAACCTGTACTGTCTATTTTACTAGTCTGTTGTTTACTCTGAATAGTAATGCAGAATAAAAACCACATCTGGAGAATAAGGAAAGGTTTATTTATTGGGATACCTACTACACATTAGTAACATTCCTACTAAAGTGCTTTCCTATCACACTGAATACATTTTTTTAAAGGTTTAAATATATTGAATGACACTGAAGCAGAAAGTGGAAGAGATCATTATTCTATCATACCAAATGTAGAGAGCTATTGTTATAACTTCTGGAATTGCATTAAAATACGCAGGGAAATGAGCCTTCTCAATAAAGAATAATGGACTCAAAGGACAGCTGGAGTGACAGAAAGAACTAACTGATTTTCCCAATTCCAGACAATTTACTCTCTGACAAAAGAAGTCATATATATTTTGGGGAATGAGGAGCATTGTTTTCTTTTGGAACTGCATACAGAAAGGAAGTGGGATTCATCCAGTGAATCCTTTTATAAAGAAGAAAATATTACCACAAACACGGTGCATTCAACTAAATATACTAAAGACACAAAAACTGTTTTCAGATGAATACTTTTTGAATTGAATATCAACAAAATGGAAATCATAACATTAACTTGTAATTTACTTAAATAATTTCAGTGGGAACTGAAACCATCTAAAAGAATGCCTAAGAATTCCTATAAACAGAGTTCTAGGAATTCTTAAGCAGACATTTTGTAGGAGCTGGATTGAAATTTCATAATTTAATTTGTTATACTACTTGTGCAAATATTGTATTATTTGGGTTAAAATAAAATATGTTAGAAATAGCATAGGAGGGAGGGAATGGAAGAAAGTTCTCTATATAAGATCATGTAGGTTATGCGTTGCACAACTCCATGTGGCACCATTTATATATGCTAGAATATGGAATGTGGTCCTGGAATTATTCACATCATGGCCCTGGAAAGAGGATTACCGTTTTTTTCTCTAATTTATTATAAAATTGGACTTTTATATTTAAGAACTCTGGTGTCACTATGCTCAGTTAAATACTACAGAATCTTCTGTCCATCTTTCTGTGCTTTGTTCTAGCCAATTCCTTTAGATCTGTTTTCTAGTACTCCTGAAATCTCTTCTTTACTCTAAAATTAGCTTAAGTTTTCCATTGAATTTTTGTTTTCCTATTTCAAAAATCACATTTAATAATTCTAGTTATCCTATTCATTTCTTTTAAAAATTTTGCCCCTTCATATTTTTTCCTTTCCTTTGACTATGGTTTTATTTTTTATATATTTGTTTATACATTTGATGCAAATAATTTTATAGACTTTTTCAGCTTGTTCTCTCATCATAAGTTGTTTTGTTGTTCTTAATCCAATTTATTATTTATGGTGTATCCCCCTATGGATGATTGATATCTGTGTCTTTTGTAATTTCAGATAATACAATTATCTTCAACAGATTGGAGTGTGTGTTGTTATTTTTGACTCTTATAGTCTCTAAGTTCCTTCCAAAGCAGTGAGTGGTGTTATGGACTTTTTTGGGAGGAGAGTGGAGCTGCAGTGACTTTACTGTTAATGGACTAGATTTTGCATTCTCTTTTCTCCTCCCTGAATTCCTATAACATGCAGTCAGTATGAATTTGCATCCTTCAATTGTATGTGGAATACATTCAGGAATTACATTTTTCATAGGAGACATTTCTCCCATCTCCCAGCATCAAGACACAACATAGACTTTCTTACTTTCCTAGATCCATGTGCATATTTTCTCTAGTGTAATTCTCATGAGAGAACAATCTGTCTTGGATTATGTTTTGCAGCACTGATTTTGGTTCTAGTTTCCAACCTCATTTTTTAGGCCCAAGGTCACACTTCCTGCCCCCTATAGGTACTTTATTAAACCCCAGCTCTATCAAATAGGTCATAGGGCTTACCTATCCTCTCTTCCAATTAAGTCATGGGGTTATCTTCTGCTTTGAATTACCATATTTTTATAATATTTTCTAGGATTTATTTTTAGTTTGGCAGTATATTATAAAATAAGGGAGGGTGTGTATCTGCATATCCTAGGTTCAGTATGTTTCCAATACATAAATAAGTTCATAACTACTTTTTGTGTTGTTAGGACAATCTGTATGACTTCCTCCCTGAATCACATCCCTGTTCAGCCTATTGTATTTTCCCTTCCTCCTTTGTCACAGTCACCTGGTTATCTGTTTACTTATGCACAGGTATTTATATTGACTACTGGTAATGAAACTAAAGCACCACTGTCTCTTGTAGGGATATTAGAGATCCTGTCTTTCAACTTTTTTTCTGTTGTTTAGAAAAAAAGGAACTCAAACCTAGAAGAGTCAAATCATTTCCTTGGTGTTATTCAGCATGATACACCTGGCACCATTTCACTAAAACAGTTTCTGATTCTGCAAATGAAAAACCTGTGGATCATTTGTAGTAGACATTATATCAATAAAATTTGGGAAATTTTATATCACTTTATCGAAGTAGCTCCAGAATTACTATCTGTGTTGCCCAAATACAGATCTTCGTTAAACTGAAGTAGTGATAAGAATAAGAGGCATGAAAGTGTTTTAAACTACTTTAGATCAGCAACTTTGATTTCTGTTCCCATCCTTGGCTTTTATTAAGCACTGTGAATGTTGGGAAATGGTTGTATCAATTTTTTTTTTTAATTTTTTTAAAAAATTTATTTATTTACTTATTTATTTTTGGCTGTGTTGGGTCTTCGCTTCTGTGCGAGGGCTTTCTCTAGTTGCGGCAGGTGGGGGCCACTCTTCGTCGCGGTGCACGGGCCTCTCACCATCGCGGCCTCTCTTGTTGTGGAGCACAGGCTCCAGACGCACAGGCTCAGCAGTTGTGGCTCATGGGCCCAGTCGCTTCGCGGCATGTGGGATCTTCCCAGACCAGGGCTCGAACCCGTGTCCCCTGCATTGGCAGGCGGTTTCTCAACCACTGCGCCACCAGGGAAGCCCCGGTTGTATCAATTTTTAGTGTTTTGTTTAATATTCCTAAATGGTTCTGGCCATATTAAATATTTTTGATTTTGGTTTTAAAATATAAATATTAAAAGTGTTATTATAACTAAAGCCTAGTTTTAATATATGAATGCACATATATCACACATTTTTTTTCAACTTGCAAGAGTTGCTCAAAAAAGTAGATTTCTAGTTTCCATCCTAGAACAGTGAACTGGAAATTTTGAAAATGTACACATCCTAGACCAATGAATGAAAAACTTAGAAAATGTCCACAACCCATCTTCTATACATTAATTTTTTTAGAACTAGGGACATGCAGAATGTAGCACAAAAATATTAGCATGTCATAACAGGTTGATTATCTTTTGCCTCATATTTCGCCTATCATCCACATCTCCTGAAATCCCAAGCTAAACCCACTAACCCCACCTTAAGGGGATTTTGTGTATCTTATGTGTTCCTGAAGATTCCATATCATCTCACATTCTTCCATCTGCACAAGCAGGTTTCTTCCCATGGAAGGTACTTAGAATTCTTCTGACAAAGCTTGGCTTATCTCTGAAACATCAATTCAGATACCAACTGATTTATGAAATTTCATATACCCTTTTTTGGTGGTACTGATACCTGGGAAGAAAATGAAGCATGTTTTGAGGCATTAAGCTATGTTAGAATCCCCATTTAATAACCACAACAACAGTGTGAATGTGCATGGTGACCTTTAAGTGATATTAATAAAACACCCTTTAATTATGTAAAAGACAGCCAGCTAGTCTCTCTGTGTCAGCAAGCTTCTGATCCTCTAAACCAGCGGTCCCCAACTTTTTGGCACTAGGGACTAGTTTTGTGGAAGACAATTTTTCCACGGACTGGGGGGCGGGTGGTTTGGGGATGATTCGGGTGCATTACATTTATCATGCACTTTTCTATTATTATTACATTGTGATATATAATAAAATAATTATACAACTCGCTATAATGCAGAATCAGTGGCAGCCCTGAGCTTGTTTTCCTGTGACTAGGGATAGTCCCATCTGGGGGTGTTGGGACCACCTCAGCACCACCTCAGATCATCAGACATTAGATTCTCATAAGGAGCATGCAACCTAGATCCCTCACCTGCACAGTTCACAGTAGGCTTTGCGCTCCTATGAGAATCTAATGCCGCCGCTGATCTGACAGGAGGGGGAGCTCAGGTGGTAATGTGAGCGATGGGGAGCAGCTGTAAATACAGATGAAGCTTCGCTTGGTCGCTCGCCCACCGCTCACCTCCTGCTATGTGGCCCGGTTCCTAACATGCCACCGACTGGTAGTGGTCCGTGGCCCAGGACTTAGGGACCCCTGCTGTAAACTACTCACTCTGCACCATGTGACTCAACCTCTGACCTCTGAAGTTTATGGCTCATTCACAAGACCTGAGGAGTTATACACTCTGTGGATTATTCTTTATTCCATCATTAGCCAGGGAGTTTTGTAAGGACAGGAAATGTTTCACAAACTGATGAAACTGAGTTGTAGTATAAAAAACCTTTTTTTTGCCTAATTAAGATAAAACAAAAAACAAAATGAAAAAATAAAAACAAAATGGAACAAAAATGTCTCTCCTAGCTCAAGGCAATATGCTCTTACTTTTTTTCCTGCTATGGGACCAGGATCGTATGATCCCTCTGAGGGTCTTTGCTCACTTAGTTTTCTTTTCTTTTTTTTATGATTTATTAAAGTGGTAAATTATACTATAAAATGGTAAATTATGTTAGATTTCCTAATGTTGAAACTTTCATCACTAATATGAATCTCACCTGGTCACCATGTATTATTCCTTTAATGTGCTGATAGGATCTTCTGGCTAATATTTTTTATTACATTAATATTTGTAATCAAAATTCCCCTGTAATTTTATTTTCCCTTTCTTTTTTCCCCCAGTTTTATGGAGATATAATTGACATATAACATTTTAATTGTTTTAGGTATACAAGATAATCTGATATATGTATACATTGCAAACTGATTACTACAATTTTAGTTAATAACCATCACCTTGCATAGTTACAGATTTTCTATTTTTCTTGTGATGAGTACTTTTAAGATCTACTTGCTTAGCCACTTTCAAATATACAGTACAGTATTGTTAACTGTAGTCACCATGCTATACACTACATCCCAGAACTTATTTATCTTATAGCTGGAAGTTTATACCTTTTGATCACCTTCACCCATTTTTGTCTACCCCCTACCCTTCCCCCGGCAATCACCAATCTGTTCTCTATATGCGTTTAGTTTTTTCAGATTCCGCTTATAAGGGAGGTCATACAGTTTTTGTCTTTCTCTGATTATTTCATTTAGCATAATGCCCTCAAGGTCCATCCATATTGTTACAGATGTCAGAATTTTCTTCTTTTTTATGACTGGATAACGTTCCATTGTATATATTTATTATATATGTACATTATACATTATATACATATGCACACATATATAAAATGTTATATATTTTATCACATATTTTTTAGCCATTCATCTGTCAAAGAACACGTAGGTTGTTTCTATGTGTTGGCTATTGTAAATAATGCTGCAGAGAATATGAGAGTGCAGATATTTTCAAGATAGTCATTTCATTTCCTTTAGATATATGCCCAAAAGTAGAATTGCAGGATCTTCTGGTATTGAGTTCTATTTTTAATTTTTTGAGGAATCTCCATGATGTTTTCCATTGTGACTGCATCAGTTTACTTTCCCATCAACAGTGCACAGATGTTCCCTTTTCATCACTTAACTTTTCTTGCCCAGAAATAAAAACACAGAAAAAAAAATAATATTTTAAATTAAATTTTATTTTTATTGAGATATAATTGACATACAACATTGTGTAAGTTTAAGGTTTACAACATGTTAATTTGATACATTTATGTATTGCAATATGATTCCCACCATAGCATTAGCTGACATCTATATCACATCACAAAATTAACATTTATTTTTTGTGGTGAGAACACTTAAAATGTAGTCTCGTAGCAACTTTGAAATATTCACCTTTAATCACAAAATATATGCATGTTTTAAATGCAATTCAACAATACAGCAGTATTTTTTAAAACTCTCTAAAAGGACACATTGAAGATAAGGTTTACTGAAATACTTTTACAATTCATGTTTTAGGCAGCATAATCTATAAATGTATCTTTTAGAAGCACTAACATAAATGCTCACTGATATATTATAAGAGAAAAGAAATAAAAGGAAATTAAAACAATCTTAAAGACATCAATTGAGGCTTTCTGAGAAAAAAAACTATTAGTCCTATTCTAATCCTAATTCCTAAAGCCAACCATTCTTAATAGTTTCATATGTATTCATCCAATATTCATATCTATACAAATACAATTAAAAGATATTTTAACAAAAAGGAATCATGTTATAAATATTACTTTTTAACGCACTTTTTCACTTAACAGCACAATGTAAACTATATTTCTTGCTATTCCCATTCGTGGAGTTCAACTGTATTATTTTAACAGACATAACGTTTACCACATTATTTTACAAACTTTCAAAAGGTAACTCCATTTGTTACAGTAGATTTAACTGATGTTTTATGATTTACTACTTCAAAAATATAGAAATGTTGAAAACAAAAGCAATGTATAGATATATACATATATATATACATACATATACGTATATATATGCTTGAAAACAAGAAAGGGGAATATCCAGATGCTAGCAAAAAAGAGAACTCAAAGCCACAGAGGTAAGCTGGAATTAAAGTTGTATTAGCATTTGGATATACTTTGATTTTCTTCATTTTTTTAAATTATTTTATTATTTTTGGGGGGGCGTGTTGGGTCTTTGTTGCTGTACGTGGGCTTTCTCTAGTGCAGCGAGCGGGGGCTGTTCTTCATTGTGGTGCGTGGGCTTCTCATGCCAGTGGCTTCTCTTGTTGCAGAGCACAGGCTCTAGGCATGTGGGCTTCAGTAGCTGTGGCTCATAGGCTCTAGAGTGCAGGCTCAGTAGTTGTGGTGCATGGTCTTAGTTGCTCTGTGGCATGTGGGATCTTCCCGGACCAGGGATCAAACCCATGTACCGCGCACTGGCAGGCAGATTCTTAACCACTGTGCCACCACGGAAGTCCCAGCATTTGGATGTACTTTGACTTGATATGTGCTTAGATGCATAACTAGTGTAAAAAATTGATAAACAGAAACCTCAATTAAATAGAGTCAGGAGACCAGAAGGCAAAACTCTCAAGCCATGTGATGATAGCAGAGCCTACTAGGAAGAAAAAAGATTCCTCTTCTTTCCTGGCAAGGATTCAGCCAATGAAAAGCCATGGACACTTTTTTTTACTACAGCCCTCCCAACTTCCTTTCCCCTCTGCAAAAGTACTTTCCTTCCCTTGCCATGTAGGGACTTGCACATGGCTCACCATGGTTGTAGACCCTGAATTGCAATTCTTTCCTGATCCCAAATGAACCCATCTTTGCTGGAGAAATATCTGGCAGTCTGTTTCTTTAGGTCAACACTAGTATGGAGATCAGACCCATGCATGGTTATAGCTAAAACTGATCAACTTATAAAGCTGGGAGCTGAGCATAGTTGTCTTATCTATGAATGGAGAACCCTTGTTAATGAACTCACATGCTGCAATCACAAAGCATGCATAGAAACTTACTGCCAACTGTCAATTAAAAAACAAATCCAGACTTAGGTAAGGAGAGACTTTATTTGGAAAGACAATTTCAAAAAAGAGAACACTCTGATCTCAGGATCTGCAAGTGTCTCAAAATTATACAGAAAAAGGGTTTCTTTTAATAGGAAGGGGTAATTGGGGTAAATAGGAACTTTGTGGGGAAGTGGGGCAAGCAGCTGGGGGTGAACATACAGCATCAATGGAGTAGGTTAACAGAAAATATTCTCCTCTCTAATGAGCTGATTCTGAGAAGGAATTGTGAAAGGGGGTGTTCTGCACCTTAGTGCTTTCATAAGCCTGGGTTAAACCAAATTCAGGAGCCTGAGGGGAGGAGAGAAGTTGATTAAACTTTAGTCAAGCCAAGTCGTTGGTTCAGTTACACTCAACTGTGAGCCCTTGGTTAGTGCCTCCTGTGATTTGACATAAAGTCTGCCCTTAACACTGTTAGGGATAGAACAGGAGTCATCGTGAGGTTGAAACTGGTCAAAGTAGTTTTCAGGGATGGGCTAACCTTTGTGTTCTGTTGGCTTTGAAGGATAAGTTGTGTCAGCTGTCGAGCATATTGTCAGACTGACAACTGTTATAGGGTCTTAAATATCAGGGGCTAGACAACAGGTATGCAAAGAATATAATAAAAAGAATGCTTACTAAAGATTGAATAAGTGAGTACAACCAAGATGTAAGATTTGAGGAGAAGTTTGAGGGAAAGTGAGATTTCAGAACCAAAGTGTCCTTAGATGGCAGACAGAGGGTGACAGTGCCAATCTGACAGATTTCCCAGATTGTGGTCTGAATGTTTTCAGTGATAGCATAGACACCAAGGACGTTTGGGGAAAAATACATAAAGCAGTTGCTCTGATAATTGTGCAAGTGTTCTTACAGGAAGCTAGAATTATGTCCACTGCCACACAAATTTGAAAGACTACCCTGAATTTTTTGTAGTTCTTTGGTGATAGTGTCAATGGTTTCACTAAGATTACCCACAGACATGTCATTCCCTTAAGCAAAGTAAGGGAAATACTGGAGACTCAGTGAATTTCTTAAATGGCTCACACAACAATAACACCAAGCAAAAGAAGTTGTCCATTCTAAGTCTGTGACGATGATGAGTTCTTCAAGTTATACATCAAATCTTGATCTTTAGCTTGCAGTGCTTCTTATACCTCAGTAAGACACTGGACAGTTAGGTTTTAGTTCTCAGAGACACCAAGTCAGGAGGCAGAGAGGAAATTTTAAAATGTTAGTTTGTTTACAGATTTTGTAGGCAGATATTGGAGGAAAATGGAAGAATCGAAAGTTTGGTAATGGTTGACAATTTGTGTAAGTTGACAACATCCAGCCCGACCTAGAGGTGGGTAACAAAACTGATTTTTCCACAGTGGGAGAGGAAGTGTAAACTAGAAAAATATACTATGATTTTCTTTTTACAATTTCTTTTATTGAGGTATAATTGATGTAGGATATTACGTAAGTTTCAGGTGTACAACATAGTGATTCACAATTTTTAAAGATTATACTCCATTTATGGTTATTATAAAATATTAGCTATATTCTCTGTGCTATACAATATATCCTTGTAGCTTATTTATATTATACATAGTAGTTTGTATTTCTTAATCCCCTAGGATTTTCTACTGAAATATACAATTGTTATTCAACAGTTACCACCCTTTTTATCAAAGAAAATTTCGAAGAATGGTTATTCTTGATCACAAAATAAGGCTGGTCTCATTAGATTTGGCCTCATCATTTATATATGTGCAACAAGAATGGTAATTTACCCTACAAAAATTTACTTCAGTTTGCCTTGCCTGGAAGTTTATGTAAGAAATCTCAGATTGCACTTCTAGAATCCTCTTGAGGTGAGGAAACTAAGCCAAGAGCACCTTTTATTTTATTTGCAAAACCTATAGATTTGGATGAATTCCTCTCTTCTCAGGGTCCCCCAAATATCCTAAGATTCCTGGGTTTGACAGGAAGTGACCTTCCCACCTGAAAAGCTAGGAACCCAGATACCAAGCCATTTTCCTAAGAAAGGAAATTAAAGGAAATTATCTTTGTATGCAATGACTCCAATAAGTCAATCTTAGCTACTTAAAAGTGATGGTCATATATGATTAAGTGAGCAACATTTTAAAATATGACATCATTCAAAGCCTTGACTGCATAAAAAATTTTAAATTTTATATTTTAAATTTAAAAAATTTTAAGCAAATACTTTTTAGAATATACTTAGACAATAAAGTTTAAAAACCTGAAGGTTTCTAATGAACTTTTTCTTGGCCTGTAATTTGTCTGACTTCCTCTCTATATACATATTATCAAGGAAAAAAAATCAGTGGGTTGAACTATTATGATCCTTTTGAATAAGAGAGCCACAGAATGTATCTTAACTGGAAAACAATAATTATAGTAATAAGATTTTTGTTCCCTTATTAAAGTTATCATATATCCATTTAAGACCTTAACTATTAATGTAGTGGACAATGTTTTATCTGCTATGGTCAGTAAGTTGAAACGCTCATTTTAGGATGTCTGTATCTAGTTTTAAGACCCAGAGAAGCCAACTCTAAACCTGAAAAGCCTTTAGAGCCCTGAAAACTGGGTTATTTGTCAATGTAACATGAAGGGCGTATTTTAATAATGCAGAAGTCAAACTGAAAGATTCAATGTGACGGGAAGTCTAGTAGGAGTATATTTTGGAATATTATCTGATTTTCTTTTTTGTGTCTTGCTGGCTACTGCATTGAGATAACTGTACTGTAAAGAAATAATTTTTTGCATCAGGCAATAGATGTTAAAAAATTAAGAACAATATTTTTGTATTGAGGGAGATGGCAATGCTGAAGGAAACTTAAGACGTGAAATTTGCCTGATGGATGCAATGCAACCTAAACTTTCCAAATCTGTTCATTCTTTTCCAAGTAGGTAGAGCTAGAGGATCAAAAGGAAAAAAATAAAATCTGCTATGTTAGTGGATCCCTGGGTGGATAAAATTTTGACCACACTGCCCATTAGTTCAGAAAGGATGAGAGAAAAGAAGAAATTTATGGCAACTCTCCCTGTTACAACTTGATAGATGAAAAAATTCCATTAACATAAAATGTCTAGATGACAATACAAGGTAGAAAGTGTCTTAAGTGCCTTAGCCAGTCTCAGCAAGTTTCCTTTGGGACAATGAGATCCTGAATCAACCTAATAATCTGAGTTCCATGATACCCACTGAAGTATAAAGAAAAATTGACATAATTAAATAGGCTAAAATGCATAAAAGGCCTTATTTTATAGAATGAAGAATGGCATGTCTCAGTAACCTGCCTGTAGCTGTAATTGAGGACTCTGAGAAAAGATGGCCAAATCTGGTGATGGCACCACATAGATAGACAACCATCTAAAACTATATTGTTCTACCTTCTCCCCACACAACCAAATGCCTCAATAGTGTATAATATTTAGGACAGTATTTGGAAAGATGGCACCCATTCAACTATCTGAAAATTATTTTTTAACTGGAACTGGGTGAGACAAGGCACTCTTTAGAAGATACTTCAGAAGAACTAAAAGTAATAAAATCTTATAATTAACGATTTTTTATAGATGACAAAAGTGAAGTATGGAAATATTACTTCCTTTTTTTCCCCCAAAGAAGATGGATTGATCAGTAAATAGACTCTAAATCTATCAGTTGATCTACTGATCTATCTAGAATTATATATGTAAATCTAGATTATATATATGTATATATATAGTCAAGGTCATCTTCTCTTTCTGAATTCAGTATATTTTCTTATTATAGCATACTGCTGCCAGGCCTGCTACCCTCCCCATAAGAAATTTGCTTTTATTGCTTTGTAAGGTAAATGAACTAGTTTCTCACATGCAGGGTTTGCTTATTCTTCTTAACAGAATTCAGAGTTAATGATCCCAAATAATTGTTCACACTTGTTCTGGGACCATCAAAAGAGACTTTTCTGTCTGGGAATGAAAATGTGTTTGCATGTATATTGGCTGTATTGATATTTATATGCCTCTTGAGGAAATGTTGCATGGGGGCTGGGAGCTGGTAACAATGAACTTTAGTCATATTTTACAATTCAGAAGTCCAGTTTTTCTAATGATAATAATTATTGCCACCATTTTAGGAACACATTTTATTAGGTCCTGTGCTAACAACTCACTGGGAAAGTATTATTAGCTTTCTCCTTTAGAAGAACAAATTGAATTTAAAAGGAGATTATATCACTTGCCTAAGATCACCCTGTTAATAAATGACATAGATAGAATAAAAATCAGGAGGGTATCCTTAGCCTTTATACAACACCATTTCAATGTAATATAATTCTATGTCCATAGTTCTATTTTAAAGTTATATACCACTTTAATTCATTGGTGTTTTCCATATTAATTGAACAAACCCCAAGCTTCTAACTGCCTTCTTGAGACTAAACTGCAGGGAAGTAAGAGCAGAAGGATGGCCGGTTAAGGGAATCTGACAATAATCAGCATAGAGGTAAGTTTTAGTGGTCCAGTGTGGGGGCAGTGAAAACGTGGTGAGAAGCGCTCAGATTCTGTTGTATGTTTCCATAGGATTTGATAATGAATTGGGAATGGAATGTGTAAGAAAGACAGTAATCAAGGATGGTTTCAGGATTTGTGGCATGATGGCCTAAACAGATAAGCCTTCTATTAACTGAGCTCGGGAATATTTTGGGATCAGCAAAGGGCAGGTTAAAGATGAGATGCTTTTTGAGCTCCTGAATTGGTTTGGGTTCATTCAGGAAAACAGAAATTTGCTTTAGAACTCCATTCGATATAGAAATTAGAATGTATAATGTTGTTGGATGAGATGGAAGGTAGGGTGCAATGGCCAAGGGAATCACTACTGAAGGTCAAGGAAGTTGTGGCTAAGTCAGGCCAATGGACACTAAAGCACTGAACCCCGTAGTTTTTAAGTATTCACTGGGAAAGTTTCAAATCTCACGACTTCCTGAGAAACCTCGCACTGTCACAGTCTGTAGCAATAAAGCAGGTGAATCTCAAGTGCTCACCTATCTGGCTGACTCTTTTGTCTGCCCATACATCTGGCTGCCACTCCCATGAGAGAATAATAACCTTCCTTCTTTTCTACCATCTAAATATTCTGTGAGTTCTTCTCATTAGTAATCCTATCCCAGAAGCATAGAGGGAAATAGATGCCAGAAAATATAGTTCTTAGCGTGTGTCCTCACCATACAGAGGGGACCTTAGAAGGGAATCTTGGTGATGCCAAGTTGCAAAGAAATAATTCATTACAGGCATACCTCGTAGCTATTGCCAGTTCAGTTCCAGCTTACTGCAATAAAGTGAATAGCACAGTAAAACAAGTAAAATATTTTTTTGGTTTCCCTGTACTTATAAAAGTTATGTTTATACTATACGGTAGCCTATTAAGTGTGCAATAGCATTATGTCTAAAAAAAAGTATATACCCTAATTTAAAATACTGTATTCCTAAAAAATGTTAACCATCATCTGAGCCTTCAGTAAGTCATAGTAGTAACAAAAAGATTAATGATCATAGATCACCACAACAAATATAATAATGATGAAAATTTGAAATTTTGCAAGAATTACTAAAATGTGACACAAAGACACAAAGTGAGCAAATGCTGTTGGTTTGCTAAAAATGATACTATAGACTTGTTCAGTTCAGGGTCACCACAAACCTTCTATTTGTTAAAAAAAAATGCAATATCTGCAAAGTACAGTAAAATGAGGTATGCCTACACAACTTCCTGGTCAAAATATCAGTAAGCACTTGGATGGAGGAATCTGTTTTTCAGGGAATGAGTTACTATTAGAGTTATAAATTTGGTAGTTGTGTTGGTTTCCTAGGGCTGCCATAACAAAGCATCACAAACTGAGAAGCTTAAAAAAAAGAAATTTATTATCTCACTGTTCTGCAAGATAGACATCCAAAATCAAGCTGTCATCAAAGCCACACTCCTTCTGAGACTGGGTAGAATGCTTCCTTGCCTCTTCTTAGCTTCTGCAATTGGCATTCCCTGGTTTATAGCTGCATCCCTCCAATCTCTGGTTGTGTCATCATCATAACATTCTCCCTGTGTTTCTTTGTCTTCATATGGGATTTTCCTCTTCTTGTAAGGAGACCATTCATATTGTATTCGGAGCAACCCTAATGACCTATCATAACTTGATTACATCTGCAAAGCCATGATTATATCTGTTTCTGAATAAGGTCACAATCACTGGTATCAGGAGTTAGGAGTTCAACATATTTTGGGGACAGGAAACAGTTCCACCCATAGCAGTATTTTTCAGAGTGTTGAGAGTATCCAAAGCCAAAGTCTGGATAAAAACAGTGGAAGAGAATTTAAGTAAGGAAGAGGAGTGGTCCACAGATTTTCATTTGGCTCACAGAATAGGAGATAAGAAGGAATCACCAAAGAAGATTGAGAAACCGTGGTCATTAGGGAGGAGGGTCTATTTGTTTTCTACTGCTGCTTTAACAAATTACTACAACTTAGTAGCTAAAACAATACAACTTTATTATCTTATAGTTTTGAAGGTCAGAAGTTTAAAATGGGTCTTATGAACTAAATCACTGTGTTTGCAGGGCTGCATTCCTTTTTGGCAATTTTAAGGCAGAATGTTTCCTTGCCTAATCCAACTTTTAGAGGCTACCTGAATTCCTTGGCTCATAGCCCTCTTCCATTTTAAAAGCCAGTAATGGCCAGTCAATTTTTTCCCACATGTTCTTGCTCTGGCCCTGACTCTTCTGCCTTACTCTTCCACATTTAAAGGACACTTGTGCTTACATTGGGCTTATCTGGATAATCCTGCATAATCTCCCTATTTTAAGGTCCATTTATTAGAAAACAATTATATTTGCAACTATCATTCCCCTTTGCCATGTAACAATGTATTCACAGGTTCTGGGGATTAGGACATGGGTATCCTTAGAGGAACCGTTATTCTGCTTACCACAGAGGGAAACTGGAGAGTATAGTGTTCTTAGGTCCCAACGTTACAAAGAGGAGAAAATGATCAAGCAAGGTTGAGTTTTGCTCATGGCCTGATTAGGTTAATTAGGTTACTTGCTGATGGTTCAGTGAGGTTGTAAAATGAAAATTGAATTTGGATTTAGCATCAGGGAGGACATTAGCAACATAATAATACAAGTTCATGTGTATTGTTTTGGGTGAAAGTTTGATGCAAGTAATGCAAGCAACAATGATAACAGAAAATATAGATACAGCAAGTGCTGACAACTCTTTCTAATATTTATTGCAAGTAACTGATATATCAGTTATTGAGCATTAATATAATCCTCACAAAAACTGTATTTAATAAAGGAGACACTTGTTATTCACATCTCTCTGTAACATGCTAGAGAAATACTGATCATGATATGGTTTATTTCCATTATTAATATATTTTTAAAATATGTCAAAATAATATTTCAAGGAATGCTGTATGGTATGAAACTACTCAAATTAGTGTGGTGGTAGATGTGTTATTGTAATTCTGCATATTTCTTGGTCTACTATATTTTAGGAATGAGGCTTGAAGTTTTAAACTTCCTTTTATTTTGGAGGGGATTTCTTAAACAGATTTTATTTCTTTTTGTAGAGTATTAGGAGATGACTAAAAATATATTCATACTTTAAAGATGACCTGTTATTAAAAGAGAGTATCAGTGAAATATAAAGATGGAGATGAAGGTTTCTAATAGCTCTGTTAAACTGTAGCATTGATTTAGTATTTTATAGGCTTCATTATGTTGAATAGTCATCATTTTTAAATCATACGTTCTGATAGCTGCAGGTTCTAAATTCATTTCTACCAATTAGTTGCTATTTGCCTCTTATAATATACCTAAATAACTCACTGCTTCAATTTCCTCATCTGTAAAAGAACTGTAAGCATACTGATTTATTATACTATGTTATATTCATGCAAAACTGAATATAACATACATATATCATGAAAAAAATCTAAAATTATTATTATTACTTTATTTTAAAATGGCAAACAAGAAATTCAGATAGCATTGTCCATTAAAAAACAGCAAGATTTTTTTGTGGAGAGGGATGCAGAATCAGTTATTGACTCATATATACAGAATTTCATGATGTTTCCCACAAGGGCATTGCTAAAGATGGCATAGAGAGAAATTTTTATATAGGTTTATTATTTTTTATATAAATAAAAATTTGGAAAACCAATTAATTAAATAAGAAAAAATAGGCAGGTCCTTTAAACAAATGTAAGGTCTGAATGTTGGCAATATATTTTAATTATCATACATTATTGCTTTTAGGAGTACATAATTTTTCATATGGGTTGATGAATATTTAGTTATAAAATGTATTTATATTTCTATACTTGACTTTTCAACTTGGCTTAAACAGATTCAAAAGTTCTTTTTAGAAAAATCAGATTTTTAAATTTTCCTGTATCAAAAATATTTGTGTACTCAATATGTGCCAAACACTATTCTGAGTATATAGCAATTAAAGGAAAACAAAAACAGAAAAAAGCATCTGGAGGGTCTCTCCGAGGAGGCTATCATGGAGCTGAACCTGCCGACTGGCATTCCCATTGTCTATGAATTGGACAAGAACTTGAAGCCCATCAAGCCAATGCAGTTCCTGGGTGATGAAGAGACCGTTCGTAAAGCCATGGAGGCTGTGGCTGCCCAGGGCAAGGCCAAGAAGTGAGGTCGAGCAGCAGATTACTTTCCCAAGGATTACCCTTCCTCCCAAGCCCATCCATTCCTCTGCACCTCTCCCCTGCACACGTCACACTGACGACATCTGTAGGCATCTTAAGCTGTAGCTACAGATGGGGAGCAGTGGCTCCCAATTCCATTTTAGCCATTTTATCTCTTGTACCCACTCCCTTCATACAGTCTAGTCAGAGTGGCACCTCTGGGGCATGGTTCTCAGTCCAAGCCAAGGGAAGACTTATCCAAGAGCGTTGAGATGTAGTAACTGGGGCGGGGCGTTGCTAGTGGTTTGTTTATTACTAAGGACCTGCTTGAGTAGGGGATAGGGAGGAACCATGCCAAGGTGTGACCAATGAGGAAAAGCAAGAGAGTCTATTTGTGTTCCCAGAGGCTAGCTGGGCACTGTTCTGTTCAGGTGACTGGGGGCTCTAGTCATTCCAGTGGAAGATGAATGTAACCTGCATGGTGATTCAATCAAACACTTACTCCCTGACTCCAAAAGATTGGGATCAATCCTGAATGTTTATGTGTTGCATTTACTTTTACAAAAGAAAAATTTATATATATATATATATAAATAAATAAAAAAACAATCCCTTCTGGGGTTTCTAGTGGCGGTTGGAATATTCCCACATGTGGTCATCAGAAAATGAGCCATTCCTTACACCGTCATGGGATAAGGTCCTTGACTTCTAAGGTGTAGGAGTTCATCCTGCTGTGTGTTTTAGAATCCCTCCCCCGCCTTATTGTTTTATGGCAGCAGAATGCCTCTTGATCATATCCAAGTGTGTCTTTCACTGTGCCTGATTTCTGAATCATGTTCCAGTTGCTTGGCCCACCACTTAGGCCCAGTACTCATTTGAGCATAACTGTAGTAAATCTTTTTTCCAGGTCAGTATGATAAAGGAGTGACGTGCAATAAAAAATAATAATAATAATATTATCTCTGACAAAAAAAATAAAGGTCTCTTTTGAGAAGGTTCAGCTTAGAAACAAAAACAAAAATTGTTCTTTTATATGCTGACAGGTTACCTAGAAGGAGTTGCTTTTTATACCAAGCAACTTGATTACTTTAATGTTTACCATTTTAGTTATGTTAGCTTCTTAAATATTATAGTCTTTTGATTAACGTGTCCTTAAACCTGGGTTCATGGAAAGGTCACTGGTAACAATTATAAACTTTAAGAGTGCCTTGGTGATGGATTTTTCTGCAGTTGCTCATCACCAGGGGAGTTCTATTTCCAGAAAGAAGGGAGTAGTAATTAAGAACATAGAGTCCTTCAGGGCTTCTACTGTAAGTCTAACTCAGCCTTGGTGGGGATTAATGTAGATTCTGGCTGAAATTCCTAGACTCCTAATGCATTCAATAATTCAGCTAGTGCTAAAATATGACAGAATAATCTTTAGACAAATTTTGTAGCAAAATGTGTTGCATCCTATTAGTAAGTCCAGAGAGAAAAAGCAATTTTGAACATTGGTTAATTATACATCTTGTGAAAAGCTCCGACTATTTACAACGCAACTACATGCATACAAATTTGTGATTGTACAGTGATGTAATGTAGTTTAAAAGTTCATAAAAATAGTGCTTCTTCAATATGTGCAAATCAATCATTGTGATGCACCATATTAACAAATTGAAAAAGAAAAACCATATGATCATCTCAATAGATGCAGAAAAAGTTTTCGACAAAATTCAACACCCATTTATGATAAAAACTCTCCAGAAAGTGGGCATAGAGCGAACCTACCTCAACATAATAAAGGCCATATACGACAAACCCACAGCAAACATCATTCTCAACGGTGAAAAACTGAAAATATTTCCTCTAAGATCAGGAACAAGACAAGGATGTCCACTCTCGCCACTATTATGCAACATAGTTTTGGAAGTCCTAGCCACGGCAATCAGAGAAGAAAAAGAAATAAAGGGAATACAAATTGGAAAAGGAGAAGTAAAACTGTCACTGTTTGCAGATGACATGATACTATATAGAGAGAAACCTAAAGATGTCACCAGAAAACTCTTAGATCTATTCTATGAATTTGGTAAAGTTCCAGGATACAAAATTAATGCACAGAAATCTCTTGCATTCCTATACACTAACAATGAAACACCAGAAAGAAAAATTAAGGAAATACTCCCATTCACCATTGCAACAAAAAGAATAAAATACTTAGGAATAAACCTACCTAAGGAGGTAAAAGACCTGTACGCAGAAAACTATAAGACACTGATGAAAGAAATCAAAGATAACACAAACAGATGGAGAGATATACCATGTTCTTGGATTGGAAGAATCAATGTTGTGAAAATGAGTATACTACCCAAAGCAATCTACAGATTCAATGCAATCCCTATAAAATTACCAATGGCATTATTTACAGAACTAGAACAAAAAAATCTTAAAATTTGTATGGAGACACAAAAGACCCCAAACAGCCAAAGCAATCTTGAGGGAAAAAATGGAGCTGGAGGAATCAGGCTCCCTGACTTCACACTATACTACAAAGCTACAGTATTCAAGACAATATGGTATTGGCACAAAAACAGAAATATAGATCAATGGAACAGGATAGAAAGCCCAGAGATTAACCCATGCACCTATGGTCAACTAATCTATGACAAAGGAGGCAAGGATATACAATGGAGAAAAGACGGTCTCTCCAGTAAGTGGTGCTGGGAAAACTGGACAGCTACATGTAAAAGAATGAAATTAGAACACTCCCTAACACCATACACAAAAATAAACTCAAAATAGATTAAAGACCTAAATGTAAGACCGGGCACTCTAAAACTCTTAGAGAAAAACATAGGAAGAACACTCTTTGCAATAAATCACAGCAAGATCTTTTTTGGCCCACCTCCCTCAGTAATGGAAATAAAAACAAAAATAAACAAATGGGACCTAATGAAACTTAAAAACTTTTGCACAGCTAAGGAAAATATAAACAAGACAAAAAGACAGCCCTCAGAATGGAGAAAATATTTTCAAACAAATCAACGGACAAACGATTAATCTCCAAAATATATAACTAGCTCATGCAGCTCAATATTAAAAAAACAAACAACCCAATCAAAAAATGGGCAGAAGACCTAAATAGACATCTCTCCAAATAAGACATACAGATGGCCAAGAGGCACATGAAAAGATGCTCAACATCACTAATTATTAGACAAATGCAAATCAAAACTACAATGGGGTATCACCTCACACAGATTAGAATGGGCATCATCAGAAAATCTACAACCAACAAATGCTGGAGAGGGTGTGGAGAAAGGGAACCCTCTTGCACTGCTGGTGGGAATGTCAATTGATACAGCCACTATGGAGAACAGTATGGAGGTTCCTTAAAAAACTAAAAATAGAATTACCATATGACCCAGCAATCCCACTACTGGGCATATACCCAGTGAAAACCATAGTTCAAAAAGACACATGCACCCCAATGTTCACTGCAGCACTATTTACCATAGCCAGGTCATGGAAGCAACCTAAATGCCCATCGACAGACAAATGGATAAAGAAGATGTGGTACATATATACAATGGAATATTACTCAGCCATAAAAAGGAAAGAAATTGGGTCATTTGTAGAGATGTGAATGGACCTAGAGACTGTCATACAGAGTGAAGTAAGTCAGAAAGAGAAAAACAAATATCATATATTAATGCATACATGTGGAATCTAGAAAAATGGTACAGATGAACTGGTTTGCAAGGCAGAAATGGAGACACAGATGTAGAGAACAAACGTATGGACACCAAGGGGGGAAAATGGGGCGGGGGTGGTGGGGTGGGGGGGTGGTGGTGGGATGAATTGGGAGGTTGGGATTGATATATATACACTAATATGTATAAAATAGATAACTAATAAGAACCTGCTGTATAAAAAATAAATAAAATTCAAAAAAAAGAAAAAGAAAATAAAAATCCATTTAAACACGTATTTTCTTAGATCATTCACAACCATATTTAGGAGCTTTAAAAAAAACAAACCTTATTTCTGCATTATGATTTATTCATTAACTTATTCCTTCTATGGTGAATAATGTAGCAAACAGGTTGTGCATAGCTCATCAATTAATTCTAGGGGTACTACTCCTGACAGCTGAAGTGTTTGTTGAGACATTTAGTATGATTTTGCAAGTTCTGAATATCTTTCAGAAATACCATCCTCCTCACATTCTTTTCTTTAATTCGATTTAACAATGTGTTTCCATTTAACCTTAGAATTCATCTGGCTTCCATGACCATTTTCTTGTGGTAATTTTGAAAATTCTCTCAGTTGCAGATGGAAGACATTCACCAAATAAGTTTTCTATCAACAAGAGGCAATGGAGGGGAACAGAGAATGATTCAGTTTATTTCACTCATGTCAGTCCTTTCATTCATCCAGCAAACATATATTGGATAGATCTTGAGATATAAAGAAATGCTAAAATATGGACTTAGATTTTAAGATGGATATATTTTAATAAGATAAATAATTAAGCAAACCAGTATTTATAAAACAATGTTAGAAGTGCAGTGGGGGCTATTGCTGATTATTGAAAAGAGACGACAATCTGATCAAAAGAACAATCTGATATTTGAAGATTAACTGACATTAGGACAATAAAGTAAAGGACTGAAACATTTCAGGCAAAGGAAGCAGCATTTAAAATGCCTGAAACATAGAACAACATGACATATTATGTAATCAAGAAAGAGTATAGGCAGGATTTAAACTTCTATTAATGATTAAGATGTGACCTGACTGATTCTCCAAAGGAAACCAATAAAAAACTTGCATATAAAACAAAAAAAAACAGCATTGGTGAACAAAAAGAAGCAGATTCTCATGGAGTTACATGTTCATAGGAGTGGAATTTTACAAAGTACATTCCAACATTTTGTGGATTTTACCTTGAGGTCATGCACCGTCAGTGCAGCATATGAGGGGGCAGTGGTAGTAGGAAGTCCACAGTTTTGTGGCCTGAAAAATTAGAGAACTGAATATAGGGAGTCACTGGTTGCTGCAAAGGAAAGGGAAAATTGTGAAAGGAAAAGAGCCAAAAATTCTCGAATTCTATACACTATATCTCTGTCTGACCCCTCAACCACACGTCTGGAACAGACTAAAAGAAAAGTCAGCTAAAAACAAAAGATCTGAAATGAGACCAAAGATGTAGCCCAAGAAACAGTTTTTGATTCAAGTCCAATTAAAATAATTGAATGCTAAAGCAGAAGAAACAAGTCTCAAGTGAGAAAAATAAAATAATCCCCTCTCTCCACAAGTTGATATCCATAATTTCAAGAATGCAATCTAAAATTACCTGATATATGAAAAAATGAGTGAATAGAAATCATTCTCAAAAGAAAACAAAATAAATTGAAACCAATGAAAAGATCCTGATATTGAAAGTATCAGAAAACATGTTAAAGTAGGTATTATAACTACTCTAAATAAAATTTAACGCAATATGCTCCTGATGAAGGGAAAGGGGAATTCTCAACAAACATATAGATATGATAGGAAGGAAGCAAATAGAAATTTTAGACCTGAAAAATACAATATCTGGAATAAAAAGTTTACTGGATGAGCTTAGCAGCTTAAAGGAGATGGCAGAGGAAAGATAAAGTGACCTTGAAGATATTGCAATAAAAATTGCCCAATGTGAAGAACAAAAATAAAACAATAGTGTAAACAATGAACAGAGCAAGGAGACTAGCTAGATAATATCAAACGCTCAAACATCTGTATAATTAAAATCTCAGAAAAAGAGGAGAAAGAAAAATTGGAAGGGGAAAATTATATGTATACACATATACACAAACATATGTACAAACACATATATATGCACACAAATATGCACACACCCATATATATGTGTATCAGATCATTTGAAGATGTAACTCCTGGTGTTTTTCCACATTTGATTATATAAATTTTGGCATTCAGCTCATAGAATTTGACTAATTTTTAAGTTTACTCTCCACTTTGTGATTTTGAAAAAAATCTGTGTGTGTGTACCTGGTCTCTCTCTCTCTCTCTCTCTCTCTATATATGTATATATATATATACATATATACACATATGCATATGCATACATATATGTGATTATATATGCATGTGTGTATATACACTAGTAGATGTATTTTATATGTGTGTGTGTATATATGTATATATACATCTAGTATATATACACACATGCATATATAATACATATATACACACATACATTTGTAAGTTTTAATTCTGTTTAATCAACTAAACAATATACCTTGTAAGAGAAATACAGGTAAAAATATGGACCAGCTTCATGATTTTAAGTCCAATTTGCCATTGCTTTACTCTAAACTGCCCTCTAGTTGACAGTGACTGTATAAAAGTTGAGGGTGAAGCACCTGTACCCTTCCATCTTAAAGCCATAAAAGGCAACACAGAAGCTGATGCTCTGATTGGTAGATGTCATTTGGTGCTACCATTTCTAGCATAAGGATATCCATTATTTAGTTTGTCTGTTTGAAATAATAGTGTAATTTCTTCAAATTTAAGACTGCCAAAAAGGTCCCTTATTAATTGATCAATTTCCTTTGTTATTTATACCTATTGGTCATGTTAACTTTGAATGCTTGGTTGAGGTACTAACTGCCATAACTGTTTAATTGTAAAAGTTTATTTTTCCCTTTTGAGTATATTATTACCAAAGAATTTATACCCCAAAGTTTTTACATCAATTTAGCATCCTAGCCTTAGTCAACTTTTACACTGGTGTTGCAAAGTTCAGTTTTTCTAGTTCTAGTCTGTCTTTGCTTTCTACATTTGTTTCCTGCTTTCTTCTGCAAAGAAGCAGTTTCCATAAGGTAAATTTTTAACTTACAATAGATCTTGGAGAATTGCTGGGGAACATAGAAATTCAGCAGAGAGAATGAGACAGGGAGAGGTTGTGAACCAACTGAAAAGACTTTCCCAGAGATAGCTCTAATGAATAAAAATCAAACAGCACTTTTTAAAGCTGCAGTGGCAGAATCAATACTAAGAATTGTCAGAAAACCACTCAGTACTGATTTGTCTAGATTTGAAAGGATCAGCACAGACGACCTCATGCCTTATTAGGGGATTTAAAATGTATACAATTATTTCTAGTTTTGGAAGAATATACGGCAGTTTCCTTAATCTGCATGCCTGGGAAATTTATACAGTTAGAATGCTTATGGAAAGAATATGGAAGATGAGACTTACTATGGATATTAGGCAGGAAGAAAACACATCAAAGTTTGAGTTGTATTGTGGATTGATAGATTATTTCTTTATTGGGACCACACTGTCGAGTGAGAAGTTGTAAAAGATTGTTTGAACAATTGACAATTTGGTAGACCTGAAATATAAAGTATATTATATACAATGAAAGAAATCCCGAGATTATAAAATGGAGAATATGACAACAATAAATAATATAATTTAAAATGTAAATAAGGGTCCGATTTTATGCCTAAGAAGTAGAATGCTGGAAAGTGTTTCTATCATAAGAATAACAAAAAAGAAAGATAATCTTTAAAAAAATGTTTAAACCCATCAAATATCTGACATTACAGAGCGATGAGATAGCCTAAAATCTAAAGAAAGATGAATGTAAGGAGATACGGAACCCAAAGACTGGCTCACTTATGTCAGAGGGGAAGGGGAAGGTAGTACTGCCTTCTAAGTGAGTAAGAAGAATTTAGTTACAATCCTTAATTCATTGCTAAAGACTGATGTGGCTTAGCATGAGAGCGGCAGACATATCGGAGATTTTTTAGCCATACTTGGGCTTATCATGATGAAACACCACAAGACACATGCACGAGAGTTTGAAGGATGGGAGGGGGAGCCTAGATGAAGTCATCCACATTGCATGAGCCTTGAGGAAGGTAGAAGCGGCCACCAGGGGAAAGGCAAAAAACCTGATCAAAACTCTTCTCTCCTAAGGAAAAAATCCTGAAATTAAAAAGGGAGGGGCACCAAACCCTCTGGACCACAAGGTAGACTTTAGTTGTATTGGAGATGGAAAAGGGAAAAGAGGTCTGTCCTTCAGGCTATGGCCAGTTGTAGGCCATATAATTTCCTTGGACATGGCAGTGGGTGGTGAAGATAGTCTCCATTTCTGGGCATCCTTAGCTTTTAGAATACCCTGTTTTCTTTGGTCTCAGAAGAGGCATTTCTCATTGATTCTGCATTTTCTCCAACAGACTAGTTTCACTGAGTAGCTTTACTTCACTGAGTAAAGGCAACAGCCATCTACCACAAGGGAAGAATAACAAAGAGAAAGATACTCTCTGAGGAAATGATACACAAAAAAAGTCCTAAAGTTGAGGATGGAATAGGAATATTGAGGGAAAACTCCAGCAAACCAGGCCACTCTCCAATTATAGGTAACAATAGATGCCTTTGATATAAGTGTTAAACCCATAATAAACATTACAGAAACAAAACCAATCACAAGTCTATTACTGATTGGAATAATTCAATCCCCTATATTAGTGGCCTAGCGGGAGGGGTATTGATATTCAAAGTCATAAATATAATTTATCTCAGACTCAAATGTTCCTCACATTATTTAGCATGCAAGAAACATATGATACACACAAAAATGCAAGGTAAAAACCCATTATAAAGGTAAAGATCAATAAAATAAAACAGAATCAGTGATGAAGTAGATGTTGGAACCACTCTAGCCATCCTCTTTCACCTAAGGTGGAGAAAAGAACTGAAAACACTTTTGAAATTCACAGTCCAGAGGCATAGTCTCCCTGAAGACTAAGAAAATTGTAGGACTATAGAATACTTTCTCTCCCCCAACACCTTACCACCACATTACTGAAAGCCTATTTACAGCAGTCCCTTTTACTTGGTATAGCACGTCCAGCTATCAAAAAAATTACGAGTCATACCACAAGGCAAAATACCCAATTTGAAGAGACAGAGCAAGCATCAGAACCAGACATGGCAGGAATGTTGGAATTATCAGAGTAGGAATTTAAAACAACTATCATTAATATGCTAAGGGTTTTAATGGATAGACAGCATGCAAGAACAGGTAGGCTTTGTAAGCAGACAGATGGAAGCCTAAGAAAGAACCAGAAAGAAAGATTAGAGATCAAACACACTGTAATGGAAATGAAAAATGCATTTGATAGGCTTACTAGCACATGATATGGCTGAGGACAGAATTTCTGAGCTTGAGGATATCTCAGTAGAAACCTTCAAAGCTGAAAAGCAAAGAGAACAAAGACTGAAAAAAACAGAACAAAACAGCCAAGGACTGTGGGACACCTATGAAAGGTGTAACATAGGTATAATTCGAATACCAGAATGAGAAGACAGAAAGGAACAGAAGAAATATTTGAAGCTATAATGACTGAGGATTTCCCCAAATTAGTTAATAGCATCAGCATTAATCTAATAACAAAAGTAGGAGACAACATTATAAGAAAAGAAACATAAGAAAAAAAAGCAGTGTATCAATCTTGGATCATAAATTGTGAGAAAGATACGATTCTAATAAAAGATGTTAATCATAGGGGAAATTGGGTGTGAGATATAAAAGACCTCTCATGTTTGCATTTTTTCTGTAAATCCAAAACCATTCTAAAATAAGTTTATTAACAGTTCTACACTTAATATCTTATTTATTGTCCAATGACTGAATTCTTTTCCACTGAGTGTCAAGCAAGGTGTATATAGCCTACTTTTCTGGTTATTTTTTACTTTTTAACATCTTTATTGGAGTATAATTGCTTTACAATGTTGTGTTAGTTTCTTCTGTATAACAAAGTGAATCAGCTATATGTATTCATATATCCCCATATCCCCTTCCTCTTGCAGCTCCCTCCCACCCTCCCTGTCCCACCCCTCCAGGTGGTCACAAAGCACTGAGCTGATCTCCCCATGCAATGCAGCTGCTTCCCACTAGCTATCTATTTTACATTTAGTAGTGAATATATGTCAATGCTACTCTCTCACTTCATCCCAGCTAAACCTTCCCCCTCCCCGTGTCCTCAAGTCCATTCTCTACACCTGTGTCTTTATTCCTGTCCTGCCCCTAGGTTCATCAGAACCATTTTTTTAAATATTCCATATATACGTGTTAGTGTACGGTATTTGTTTTTCTCTTTCTGACTTACTTCACTCTGTATGACAGACTCTAGGTCCATCCACCTCACTACAAATAACTCAATTTCATTAATTTTTTTTTATTTTATTATTTTTATATTACCATAGGTATTTAATATTAGTTTATTCTGTTGTTTTTGGATGGAATGTCCTCTAAATATCAATGAATTCCATCTTGTTTAATGTGTCATTTAAAGCTTGTGTTTCCTTATTTATTTTCATTTTGGATGATCTGTCCATTGGAGAAAGTGGGGTGTTAAAGTCCCCTACTCTTATTGTGTTACTGTCGATTTCCCCTTTTATGGCTGTTAGCATTTGCCTTATGTTTTGGGCGCTCCTATATTGGGTGCAAAAATATTTACAATTGTTACATCTTCTTGGATTGATCCCTTGATCATTTTGTAATGTCCTTCTTTGTCTCTTGTAATAGTCTTTATTTTAAAGTCCATTTTGTCTGATATGAGAATTGCTACTCCAGGTTTCTTTTGATTTCCATTTGCATGGAATATCTTTTTTCATCCCCTCACTTTCAGTCTGTATGTGTCCCTAGGTCTGAAGTGGGTCTCTTGTAGACAGCATATATACAGGTCTTGTTTTTGTATCCATTCAGCCAGTCTATGTCTTTTGGTTGGAGCATTTAATCCATTTACATTGATGGTAATTATTGATATGTATGTTCCTATTACCATTTTCTTAATTGTTTTGGGTTTGTTATTGTAGGTCTTTTCCTTCTCTTGTGTTTCCTACCTAGAGAAGTTCCTTTAGCATTTGTTGTAAAGCTGGTTTGTTGGTGCTGAATTCTCTTAGCTTTTGCTTGGCTGTAAAGGTTTTAATTTCCCTGTCAAATCTGAATGAGATCCTTGCTGGGTAGAGTATTCTTGGTTGTAGGTTTTTCCATTTCATCACTTTAAATATGCCCTGCCACTCCCTCTGGCTTGCAGAGTTTCTGCTGAAAGATCAGCTGTTAACCTTATGGGGATTCCCTTGTATGTTATTTGTTGCTTTTCCCTTGCTGCTTTTGATATTTTTTCTTTGTATTTAATTTTTGATAGTTTGATTAATATGTCTCTTTGTGTGTTTCTCCTTGAATTTATCCTGTATGGGACTCTCTGCTTTCTGGACTTGATTGATGATTTCCTTTCCCACATTAAGGAAGTTTTCAACTATAATCTCTTCAAATACTTTCTCAAACCCTTTCTTTTTCTCTTCTTCTTCTGGGACCGCTAGAATCCGAATGTTGGTGTGTTTAATGTTGTCCCAGAGATCTCTTGGACTGTCCTTAATTCTTTTCATTCTTTTTTCTTTATTCTGCTCTGTGGCAGTTATTTCCACTATTTTATCTTCCAGGACACTTATCCGTTCTTTTACCTGTTATTCTGCTATTGATTCCTTCCAGAGAATTTTTAATTTCATTTATTGTGTTGTTCATCATTGTTTGTTTGCTCTTTAGTTCTTCTAGGTCCTTTTTAAGAGTTTCTTGTATTTTCTCCATACTACTTCCAAAATTTTGGATCATCTTTACTGTCATTACACTGAATTTTTTTTCAGGTAGACTGCCTATTTCCTCTTCATTTGTTTGGTCTGGTGGGTTTTCACCTTGCTCCTTCATCTGCTGCATATTTCTCTATCTTCCCATTTTGCTTAACTTACTGTGTTTGGGGTCTCCTTTTTGAAGGCTGCAGGCTCGTAGTTCCCATTGTTTTTGGTGTCTGCCCCCAGTGGGTTAGGTTGGTTCAGTGGCTTGTGTAGGCTTCCTGGTGGAGGGGACTTGTGCCTGTGTTCTGGTGGGTGGGGCTGGATCTTGTCTTTGTGGTGAGCAGGGCCGAGTCCGGTCATGAGTTTTGTGATGTGTGTGAACTTAGTATGATTTTAGGCAGCCTCTTTTCTAAGGAGTGGGGTTATATTCCCGTCTTGCTAGTTGTTTGCCATCAGATGTCCAGCACTGGAGCTTGCTGGCTGTTGGGTAGAGCTGGGTCTTAGAGTTGAGACAGAGACCTCTGGGAGATCTCTCACCGACTGATATTACGTGGGGCCAGGAGGTCTCTGGTGGTCCAACGTCTTGAACTCAGCTTTCTCACCTCAGAGGCTCAGGCCTGACACCAGGCCAGAGCACCAAGACCCTGTCAGCCACATAGCTCAGAATAAAAGGGAGAAAAAAAGGGAAAAAAAAGTTAAAGAAAAATAATAGTAATAAAAATTTTTTAAATTATTACATTAAAAAAATTAAAAAGTAATAAAAAAAAAGAAGAGAGCAATGAAACCAATAAACAAATCCACCAATAACAAGAGCTAAAAACTGTACTAAGATAAACATAAAAATCAGAAACAAGTCAGTCACAGACAGCAAACTCCAAGTCTACAGTTGCTCCCAAAGTTCACTGCCTCAATTTTGGAAACATTTGTTGTCTATTCAGGTATTTCACAGATGCAGGGTACTTCCAGTTGATTGTGGGGATTTAATCTGCTGCTCCTGAGGCTGCTGGGAGAGATTTCCCTTTCTCTTCGTATTCTCACAGTTCCTGGGGTTCAGCTTTGGTTTTGGCCCCACATCTGTGTGTAGATTGCCCTCAGGCATCTGTTCCTGCCCATGCAGGATGGGGTTAAAGCAGCGGCTGATTAGAGGGCTCTGGCTCACTCAGGCCGTGGGGGGGAGGGACGGGTTTCGTAGTTATAATTGGAATGCAGGGTGAGCCTGCAGCGGCAGAGGCCAGCATGATGTTGCACCAGCCTGAGGAGCACTGTGCGTTCTCCTGGGGACGTTGTCCCTGGATCACGGGACCCTGGCAGTGGCGGGCTGCACAGGCTCCTGGGGATGTGTGGATAGTGACCTGCTCTTGCACACAGGATTCTTGGTGGCAGTGGCAGCAGCGTTAGAGTTTCATGCCCGTTTCTGGTGTCTGAGCTGATAGCCGCAGCTCACGCCCGTCTCTGGAGCTCATTTAGGCAGTGCTCTGGCTTCTTTGGCCAGATGGAGAAGGAATCCCCTCTCCTCGCACACCCCAAAATAATGGTCTCTTGCCTCTTAGGCAGGTCCAGAGTTTTTCCCAGATTCCCTCCCAGCTAGCTGTGGCGCACTAGCCCCCTCAGGCTGTGTTCACGCAGCCAACCCCAGTCCTCTCCCTGGGATCTGACCTCCAAAGCCCGAGCCTCAACTCCCAGCCCCCACCCACCTGACGGGTGAGCAGACAAACCTCTCGGGCTGGTGAGTGCTGGTCGGCACTGATCCTCTGTGCGGGGATCTCTCCGCTTTGCCCTCCGCACCCCTGTGGCTGCGCTCTCCTCCGTGGCTCCGAAAATTACCCCCCGCCCACCCCCCATCTCTACCAGTGAAGGGGATTCCTAGTGTGTGGAAACCTTTCCTCCTTCACGGCTCCCTCCCAGAGGTGCAGGTCCCATCCCTATTCTTTTGTCTCTGTTTTTCCTTTTTTCTTTTGCCCTACCCAGGTACATGGGGAGTTTCTTGCCTTTGGGGAAGTCTGAGGTCTTCTGCCAGCATTCAGTAGGTGTTCTGTAGGAGTTGTTCCACATGTAGATGTATTTCTGATGTATTTGTGGGGAGGGAGGTGATCTCCACCTCTTACTCCTCCACCATTTTGAAGGTCTCTTGACTGCTTCTTAATCAGTCCATTCTGCTTCAAGTCATTTCTGCCTTGAGTCACGTGTACTGTGTCCAGATGGTCTCAGTACCACAGTTCTCTCTCAGGGCTGCCTCCCTGAAGTGGCTCCCACTCTTTTCTGGTTATTTTTAACATCAAAGTGGAGTTCCTAGCTAGTACAATGAGCAAATAAACAAAATACAAGTCATACAGTTCAAGAAAGTAACAAAACTCTCTCTGCTCACAGATGATTCAATACATAGAAAATCCCAAAGAATTTCTCAATAAGCTGCTAGATCTAATTAGTGAATTTAATAATGTTTCAAGCTATAAGGTAAATATATAAAAATCCATTACATTTCTATGTAACAATAATAAATATTTGATTACTGAGATTTAAAAAAATAATACAATTCTAACAACATCACAAAACATGGAATATATGGGTATAAATATAATAAAATGTATTCCGGATCTCCACTAAAAACTACAAAGGAGCAATAAAAGAAATTAAAGAAGAGCCAAATGAAAAGAGCTTGATACCATTGTCATTAATAGGAACATGTAACACTGTCCATTTTCTGCAAATTGATGTAATGATTTAACATAATTCCCCAAAAAGTCCCACTAGTATTTTTAGTAAAAATCAACAAAGTGATTCAAAAATGCAAAATTTAGTTCTCTTGTGGCCAGATCATTAGTTGCTCTTGGGGAGGGATGAACTCTGGAATTAACACACTTAACACCTTACTGTTTTCCTTCTTTTCCTGCAAATACACTAAATATGCATTGATTTCTTTATTTATTGCATGCTTTACCTATCCTGCTCATTATCTTCAACTGTGAAGGGCAATGGCAGTATCATTTATGCAAATCCAAAATAAAACAAAGAAGACAGGAATGTTAGCACTAAACTTGCTTGGTTGTCCAGAGAGAATGTTCTTGTTATGATGTGGCTTTTCTCTCTTTGATACTCAGCAACCAAGTTTCCAAGTGATCCTCAATTCCCTGGGGACTTGTTACTACATCAGTTCAAGGAGATGAAAAATAAGAGAGCTGTGGAAGACACACTACTTCTTAAAGTCTTGTTCCCAAAGTGGTACACATCACTTCCACTCCCATTCCACTTGGTTACATGTCCAAGAAACATAGTTCAGAAGATGAATGAATGGATATTGGTAAACATCTAGCAACTTCTGCCATGAATAGGTAAAGTTGGTTTCATCTCTGGTCATTCCTGAAGAATGATGGGTAGGAAGAGTAGGCTGTTGTGAAATCTAAGAAGAGAAATTGCATGTGCTAAGGTCTGGAGGCAAGGAAGGGCTTGGAACATTTCAAATGTGAATAAAAACCTGTGTGCCCAACAGGGAGAGTAGTGAAAATCAGTGTTGGAAAAGTATGCAAGGGCCAGATCAACCAGGATATTTGTACAGTGCTTTATAAAAGTTTTACACTGCATTATTGTTGCAATGAAAAGCTGTTTAATTGATGTTAACCAGACAGAAAGTGAATCAGTTTTTGTATGTCTTAGGGATCATTGTCCATGTTGAATGAAGAATTAGCATGAAGCTATGGTATATGCAAGGACAACTAGGAAACTTTGACTAAGAGAACAGTAATGAAGATAAGAATAAGTGCTATATGGATTGCAGTGATGTTTATAAGGTGAAATCAATATAAAATGGTTGAGTCACACTTGCAAGTTAAGCCTGAATAAGGTAGACATATGTCCTCAAATATTTGAGAAGATGTCATGTAGTAATGTTGTGTGTTATTATTTGGAGTTGTTCTTTGTACATTTCCTTGCGTAGAGTACATCCTTGATAAATACATTTTAAATGAATGACTGCTTTAAAGTACAGAAAAAGGACAACACTAAGGACAGGAAAGGGAAGAATAGCTGCAGTGGATGAAATATATTTGGCTCAATATAAAAAAGAATGGTATGAAAATAGGAAAATATTCTTAACATTAAACCGGATGCCTTGGAAGTCAATGCCCTCTTCATAAAATCATCAGGTGGGGTTATCTGAGGTTAGACATTGGGTCACAGAGGAAGAACTCCCTACTTAGAAGAAGCTCTAGGAAGCTCTGTTCAGTTTTAATGACTAAGGAAACTTTGTTCTAAAATGAGGATTTGAGATCAATGCAGGCAAAACCGAAGTCCAACACGAGAGCAAGTGCTTGCGGGTCATCTTCCTCTCAGTACTCACCTGGCTTTACATTCAGTGAACAGTGGCAGTGAGTTAGTATTAGCATGAAAGGTAGCATGTGCAATAACAGGTGGTCCACCTATGGCAAAAATAAAGAGCATCTAAACTTTCATTCTGTACGTGTCATTCATGTGTCACTTTATCTAAAAGAGGCAGTGTTTAGATCCCCCTAATATGACTCACTTGATGAGCAATACATTTTACTTTAAAATTATGCACTTTGTGTGACTAAATCAACCTGAAAATTGATACTTGGTATAAAAACACATTTATATTATAATATTTTTTGGAAAAAGTTATTAGAGTCTTGATTGAAACTATTACCTACTGTGAAAATGAGAAAGATTTTTAATTAACTTTATTGAAGCTGTTTAGTTAGTGATAAATGATGAAAACCCTTTTTATTTTTTTCTTGTTTTTATTAAGATTTGCTTAATGGAATTCAGTATATAACAAGTTCACCTCAATTGTTTAATTTTTAAAGTGCATTTTACTGACATATCCTTCATTATAAAAATTCTACTTTCAAGATGGAAAATCCCTTCAAATCTAAATGGCAATTAAATAAAATAGGTTAGGTTGATCCTCTGCCTCAAGGGACAGGAAGAGTAGGTCTGAGTCAAAATATAATGGAACAGGAAGGGTTGTGACATAAAGTGAAGCAGAAGGATGTGACATGTGCTCTTAAAGGTTTCATTAACAACTTAAAAGTAAATTTTTTTTAAGTTGGAGCTCAGATATTAGCATTTGTTCTAACAGTAGATTTTACCTTATTATAGTTGTATAAATCAACAAAAGACACCAAACACTTTCTTTGTTATTCCTTTTCCTCTTTCTGTTACAACAACATAAGAGAATTGGGTTTTTATGGACATTCTCTGTTGGGATCAATAATGTGTGTGACAACTGTCAAAGCATATAGCCCAGGGGTCTGAAGTTTTACTGAAGAGGATACTGGCCTGAAAACTGAAACAGTGACCCTCAGAAGTGATATTTTACTATCTGCTGATAATAGATTTTGGGGAAAACTACTTTAAGTGTGGGACTCCAGTCAACCTCCACCATCGTCTTTCTCCCAATATATTTCCACTTAGATACAAAAAAAAAATTATAGACTTAATCTACAAAAGTTTTGAAACACTATGTTGTACACCTGAAACTAATATAATATTTTAATCAACCATACTTCAATTTTAAAAAATCATAGACTTGCAAGGATTCTTCTTTCCCTAGAACATTTAGAGAAAAAAGGATTTTGATTAGTTCTGGCTAGTCAGATTCATGGCTAGTTCTAAGTCAGCGCATAGTAATGCCTAGTTCTCCTGTATTTTCTGGTTCTCATCAACCTGCATGGCTTACTTTTGACTTTGCTGCTCTGCAGATCTGTATATTGTGGTTACCTTTCTCTATAGTTCTGGTAATTCCACCCGTCTGCAAGCCACACTGGAGAACTGATGTGGACAAACCATACTCTTTTATTAACAAACTCTAGCTTCCCTAGAATGCTACCACCTTTAGTCTCTTTTAGGTAGTAGGCTTTCAGAGAAAGGTTGAGCACAATTAATTATAATTTCAGCATCCTCCAGAATATGGTATACCTCCTCTTTTCTAGTTGCTTGGGCACATTTAGCTCTGCCATCCCTAGGCTCTTTTTTTTTTTTAGCATTTTTTTTTTAAGATTTATTATTTATTTATTTTTGGCTACGTCGGGTCTTAGGTGCGGACGCAGGATCTTCATTGAGGCTTGCGGGATCTTTCGTTGTGGCACACGGGTTTTCTCTTCTCTAGTTGTGGTGCGCGGGCTCCAGAGCGCATAGGATCTGTAGTTTGCAGCTCGCAGGCTCTCTAGTTGAGGTGCGCAAGCTCAGTAGTTGTAGCATGCGGACTTAGTTGCCCTGCGGCATGTGGGGTCTTAGTTCCCTGACCAGGGATTGAACCCGTGTCCCCTGAATCGTAAGACGGATTCTTTACCACTGGACCACCAGGGAAGTCCCCATCCCTAAGCTCTTGGCCTTCAACCACATATCTCTACAATATTCAGGTGCCCTACTGAACAATTTGGGCCTTCTGCTTCTGGGTTCTACCCTGAACAATAAAATATGGTGATTTTCAGTTACAAGTTTTCTGAGCTACCAGTGTCATCAATCTGTTTGGTATATCTGCTCACTTTGGCCCATGACTAGAGAATTTACATATACATATATGTAAAATTAAAATGTATTTTCAGGTTTTGTCCTGAAAATCCTTAGCACTGTCTCACATAGAGCTCTGTGCTCTCTTTGGACTGCATAAGTAGTCTGTGATAGAAACAGATGACATATACTCTTGTGCTTTATGCTGTAAACCAGCAGTTTTCAACTGGTGGTATCTAGTGGGTGAAGGCCAGAAATGCTGCTAAACATCCTACAGTGCAAAGACAGAACTCCACAAAAAGAATCATCCAGCCCAATATGCTAATAGTGTTGAGGTTGAGAAACTTTGCTGTAATTAACAGATGATCCCCTCTACTATAATCCTCTGTGTGAGATGCCCAGATGCTGGTGCAGTGTAATTCATTCATAACCATTAAGTATTATCTATTAGTATAAATTGATAGTGGATACTTTTGTCAAATAATGGTTATATAATTAAGAATACCTTGCATAAGTGTAACAGTTTAGAGATTAGAATTTACCTTTCAAATTTTTATCTTAAAAATTCATCAAAATAAGAGTTGAAAAAGATACTGTTTTCCCCATATTTAGACAAGGAGAATCAATATTAGCTATAACTAAGCCTTAGCTAATATCCAGTCCATTCCCTTATTCTTCAGATGCAAGAACTAAAAATATGTAAAGTAGATTTCTCAGAATTGCATTACTAGATAATATAAGAATATAAAACAATATAAAACAAAAATGAATCACCTTCTTAAAAGATGCTGTGGATTCTCCGTCCAGATCCCATTTAAAGAGAGAGTGAACTAATTCCCAGCAGCTGTGAGAGTTGGGTACTATCTACTCAGTACCATCGCCTCCTTCTCTTTCAACCCCATGCCAGCTTCTCCAGAGAATTAGCCACAACTTATGAGATCCACCTTACCCTGGGAAACTTTATTCACCTAACCCCCACACCTGGGGTGGCCAGTAGCCAATGGCTCACTGATGTATCTAGAAAGGAGTATGGATTCTTTTCCTTATTTGGAGGCAACACTAGCTAGATTTTATCTGAGACTGCATACTTGCCCAGTTCCTTTCCATTCCCTCTTCTTTTCATTCCCTCTGTGGTGGGGTTTTATGAAGCATATTCTATAAATTATGTGCATCTGGATAATTCCTCCTTCTTTTTCTTGGAAACCTAACCTAAAACATTTGGTACTCTGCCTTCCCCTCCACCACACCAGAATCTAGAGCTACATCTCTGTATGAGACAACTAGGCAAGATCTAGGACTGCTATATGCCAATGGAATGGCAAAAGCTATTTAGCCTGTACAGGCAGGAATTGTAAGAGTAGGGTAGGAGAGAATCCCAAGAATGCTAGATAAAGAGAGGAAAAACACAGTTGGCCCTCAAAAGCAGACTCTGTGGATGGCATTCTAGTGTGGCATTACTTACTGGCCAATGAACCCCTTCATTATTTATTGCATAGCATTGCAGTGAATAGTTGCTAAGGCTTTCACCTGTGGTGAACCAGAGGAATACAAGTGAAAAGGAATGCCCAATCTCATCCTATATCTCTGGCATTTAAAGAAAGTTTAGAGTATCAATAAACATAGGTATCAGTAAGCTTAGGGTATCAATAAACTCATGAATATTAAATCCAGTTTAGATTCATTTGCATAATAATCACAATCATGGCATAATAGGTAGAGCAATTCATTCACTTAACTCTTTACCCTTCTTAGTTGAAAGGCAGATTTAAAAAGTAGTTAAAAGCCTACCTTGCTTAAGGACTGTGCAAAAATCTCAAAGGAGAAGATGTCTCACAAGATAATAATGCTTGCAGCACTATTTACCATAGCCAGGACATGGAAGCAACCTAAGTGTCCATCAACAGATAAATGGATAAAGAAGATGTGGCACATATATACAATGGAATGTTACTCAGCCATAAAAAAAAAACGAAACTGAGTTATTTGTAGTGAGGTCGATGGACCTAGAATCTGTCATACAAAGTGAAGTAAGTCAGAAAGAGAAAAACAAATACTGTATGCTAACATATATATGGAATATTTAAAAAAAATGGTTCTGATGAAACTAGGGGCAGGACAGGAATAAAGACACAGACGTAGAGAATGGACTTGAGGACACGGGGAGGGGGAAGGGTAAGCTGGGATGAAGTGAGAGAGTAGCATTGACATATATACACTACCAAATGTAAAATAGATAGCTAGTGGGAAGCAGCCGCATAGCACAGGGAGATCAGCTTGGTGCTTTGCGACCACCTAGTGGGGTGGGATAAGGAGGGTGGGAGGGAGATGCAAGAGGGAGGGGATATGGGAATATACATATGCATATAGCTGGTTCACTTTGTTATACAGCAGAAACTAACACAGCACTGTAAAACAATTATACTCCAATAAAGATGTTAAAAAAAAAAATAGTAATGCTGCTTTCCTCAGAATCTACCCATACCTCCTCACCACCAGACCAAGAACTAGGGTCAAATCTCTACATGAATTGACTTGGAAAGTTTTGGGTTTGCTAAAGAAATAGAAAGATTATAAACCAAAGAAGCTACAAGACTTGGCTATCATGGATCTGGGAGAGTAGGACTAGGAGTGCCTCCTGAGGGGACTGGATTAAAGGAAGTAAAAAGTAAAGCTGAAGTAAAAAGTAAAGTTAAAACGGTTCGCTAAAATAGGGTCACTCTTCCATTATACAGAGTTTAACATCATGAAAGGATTTCAGGATATGGTTATAATACGCTGTCAGGGCAGCTCATGTAAGTTTGGGGAAAGAATTGGCTCACCTTAATGAAGCAGAGATGTAAGAAGTGTCATGACAAACTGTGGAAGAAGAGACCAAAAGGCTCAGACAACTGTGTGTGCTACTATTTAACTGTGCAAGCTACAATGGGGCTACTGGAAAAACCACTAACTTCTACTACTAGAGTTTAAAATCTCCTATGCTGGAAAATTCTATTTATGGATAGTTAAAGGATCTCAGAAGGGCCTTAGGAATTCTTTATCTAAGATGATAAAGAACATAGAGGTGAGGGAAGCATAAGCTTCCTTGAGAAGATCAGCAATGGCTGTTAAACTTGGTAGGCCAGGATTGATAGTAGAAGATACTATTACACAATTCTGTGTGTGTGTGTGTGTGTGTGTGCATTATGAGTATGCCTCTCTCTTTTCTGTTAGAAGACTGTACCAGGGTTCTGTTGAATATATTGGATTTTTCAAAAATCCTTTTTTTTAAATTGAGGTATAATTGGCATATAACATTGTATTAGTTACAGGTGTATAACATAATGATTTGATACTTGAATACATGACAAAATGATCACCATGTCTATTTAATGTCTGTCACCATTCATAGTTACAAAATTTTTTCTTTCTTGTGATAAAAACTTTTATTCTCTTAGCAACTTCCAAATATACAGTATTAATAACTGGACTTACCATGCTGTACATTACATTTCCATGACATATAGTCACCATGTTGTACATTATATCCGCATGATATAATGTTGTACATTACATCCCCAATCTTTATTTTTAATTTTATTTTTAACTTTGACTTTATAGCTTTTCAGCTTCATTATTAGTATTTTTCTCTTGTATTTTTATTTCTCTTGTAATCATTTGTCAAATTTTCGCATGAGTGTTCTGTAAATGCAGTTCTATTTATCAGTGAAATTGAGACAGGCTGGGACCTGGGACTCTTCACTGCAGTGCTGCAATGCTTGCACCTGGACAAATGTCTCCTCAAACAACAAAATACAAAGAAACTATAAGGGACAAAAATAACTGCATGCATGCAAAGCTGGGGCAAATTCTGGACAAAAGATACAAAAAGACCAAAAAAGCTCAACTGTCACTTCTGAAGAGCCCAGAGCAAAAGCAGGGGGTCAGGACCAAAACCAGGGTACCGGGCATGCCCCCTGCACACAACATCACAAAGGGGTGGGCAGACCACCTAAGCCACCCCTCCTGCCCAACCCCTGGAAACACCCCTACCCTCACCCCCATATAAGGAACCTGCTCGCCTTGCCTCGGGGAGCAAGCTAGCAAGGGAACTTGTTACTTGTTTTTACTCCCCCTTACTGCAGCATGGGCCCCATTCTACTTATACATTACAACCTGTATGATTTCTTATTTTGGAATACATGTATTTTTCTATGTTGTAAACCAATGCTCAGTTCCCCTACAGTGTCTCATGTTTTGTTTTGTTTTGTTTTTGCTGGTAGTGTGCAATATATTTTATAGCATAAATAAAATATTTAGGTAATATTGGTGTTTAAATTAAATCAAGTTTCTTATTTATTTCATATTAAACTCTACATGCATTTTTATTTTTATGTAATTAACTGGTCAAGCTCTGAGAAGAGTGGGTGTGGATTTCCCTGTTACTAGTATCACTACACTTGGCCTCTATTATCATTAACACATTGAACTATATATCTTTTCCCTTCCTTTCAACCCTTGGGTGCCATTTTACTTTTAGGTGAATTCCTTATAAATAGTAAAAATATAAATTTAGCTTTGCTCAATTTGCTTCCCCAACAAGGGAAGTGAAGGCATTCTTGTTTACCATGGCAACTAATATATTCATTTTTATTCCTACTATCTCAAAAAATGGTTTATTCCTTCTAGCCATTTTATTTTTTATTGTATTTTCATTTTTGTAGTAATTACATCATATTATAATTGTATTCTATTTTCAGGTACTTAAATATACTATCCACTTCCAGAAAGACACAGCCTTTGTTGTTTTTTATTAATTAGTTCAACTTTCATCTCTAGAGTTCCATTATAGTTAGTTAATGAGGTAATTATCCTTGTTAAATTGTGAATCTCTTGTAACTAGAATTTTGCATTGTTTCTGTCTCATTCTCTGATATCAGAACAGTTCATGCCACACAGGCTGAACTCAAGGGTTTGCAAGTAAATAGATTATTTTCTAGATCCTACTGCAATAATCTTCAAATCTCTTTGAGGGTCATGTCTTCTTTAGTACCCATCTTTTACTCACCAGTGCAAGGCATCCTACTTTAATTGGTTCTGTTAGAAATACGTCACCATGATTGTTAATTCCTTCACCAATAAATCCTCATTGTTCTTATAACATTTTCCTATTCCCACATTGATTTGAATTATGCTCTGCCTTTCATCTAATTTATAGTTGGCTTCTGTTTACCCATTGTCTAATTATTCCCTTCCATTTTCAAATCTCTCTCAATCCATGTCTCTTCAGAGTTTAATTGATGGTTTATTTTCAATTCCATTCAAGGTACATATACAAACATGGACATATTGAAACTGCATTCAGTAATTATCTAATACATTAGTAAATAATAAAAATGCAGAGCATTAGGGCAATAGTTATATTTCCAAAGGACATTCAAAGTTTAGAATTGCCTTTACTGAAACTAAATGTATGCTTGGGCTATTCTAAAAATGTGTTTTCACTTTGAACAAAGTTAATTAAAGATTGTGTCCATTTAAAGAATATAAGGTCCCACTTGACAGGATTAAATTCTCACAGCTTCAGTCATGTGTTTATTTTTTATTTATTTTTACTTATTTATTTTTTAACATCTTTATTGGAGTATAATTGCTTTACATTGTTGTGCTAGTTTCTGCTGTATAACAAAGTGAATCAGCTATACATATACTTATATGCCTATATCCCCTCCCTCTTGCATCTCCCTCCCACCTCCCTATCCCGCCCTCTAGGTGGACACAAAGCACTGAGCTGATCTCCCTGTGCTATGCAGCTGCTTCCAACTAGCTATCTGTCTTATATTTGGTAGTGTATATATGTCAATGCCACTTTCTCACTTCGTCCCAGCTTACCCTTCCACCTCCCCATGTCCTCAAGTCCATTCCCTACATCTGCATCTTTATTCCTGTCCTGCACCTAGGTTCTTCAGAACCATTTTGTTTTTTTAGATTCCATATATACGTGTTAGCATACGGTATTTGTTTTTCTCTTTCTGACTTCACTGGGTATGACAGATTCTAGGTCCATTGACTTCACTACAAATAACTCAATTTTGTTTCTTTTTATGGCTGAGTAATATTCCATTGTATATATGTACCACATTGTCTTTATCCATTCATCTGTCTTTGGACACTTAGGTTGCTTCCATGTCCTGGCAATTATAAATCATGCGTCAGTGAACATTGTGGTACATGACTCTTTTTGAGTTATGGTTTTCTCAAGGTATATGCCCAGTAGTGGGATTGCTGGGTCATATAGTAGTTCTATTATTAGTTTTTTAAAGAACCTCCATACTGTTCTCCATAGTGGCTGTATCAATTTACATACCCACCAATAGTGTAAGAGGGTTCCCTTTTCTCCACACCCTCTCCAGCATTTATTGTTTGTAAACTTTTTTGATGATGGCCATTCTGACTGGTGTGATGTGATACCTCATTGTAGTTTTGATTTGCATTTCTCTAATGATTAGTGATGTTGGGCATCCTTTTATGTGTTTGTTGGCAAGCTGAATATCTTCTTTATAGAAATGTCTGTTTAGATCTTCTGCCCATTTTTTGATTGGGTTGTTTGTTTTTTTGATATTGAGCTGAATGAGCTGCATGTATGTTTAGGAGATTAATCCTTTCTCACTTGCTTCGTTTGCAAATATTTTCTCCCATTCTGAGGGCTGACTTTTTGTCTTGTTTATGGTTTCCTTTGCTGTGCAAAAGCTTTTAAGTTTCATTAGGTCCCATTTGTTTATTTGTGTTTTTATTTCCATTTCTCTAGGAGGTGGCTCAAAAAGGATCTTGCTGTGATTTATGTCAAAGAGTGTTCTTCCTATGTTTTCCTCTAAGAGACTTATAGTGTCTGGCCTTACATTTAGGTATTTAATCCATTTTGAGTTTATTTTTGTGTGTGGTGTTTGGAAGTGTTCTGATTTCATTCTTTTACATATAGCTGTTCAGTTTTCCCAGCACCACATATTGAAGAAGCTGTCTTTTGTCCATTGTATATTCTTGCCTACTTTATCAAAGATAAGGTGACCATATGTGTGTGGGTCTATCTCTGGGCTTTCTATTCTGTTCCATTGATCTATATTTCTGTTTTTGTGCCAGTACTATACTGTCTTGATTACTGTAGCTTTGTAGTATAATCTGAAGTCAGGGAACCTGATTCTTCCAGCTCCATTTTTCTTTCTCAGGATTGCTTTGGCTATTGGGGGTCTTTTGTGTTTCCATACAAATTGTGCAATTTTTTGTTCTAGTTCTCTGAAAAATCCCATTGGTAGTTTGATAGGGATTGCATTGAATCTGTAGATTGCTTTGGGTAGTGTAATCATTTTCAAAATGTTGATTCTTCCAATCCAAGAACATGGTATATCACTCCATCTACTTGTATCATCTTTACTTTCTTTCATCAGTGTCTTATATTTTTCTGCATGCACGTCTTTTGTCTCCTTAGGTAGGTTTATTCCTAGGTGTTTTATTCTTTTTGTTGCAGCGGTAAATGGGAGTGTTTCTTTAATTTCTCTTTCTGACTTTTAATCATTAGTGTATAGGAATGCAAGAGATTTCTGTGCATTAGTTTTGTGTCATGCTACTTTACCAAATTCATTGATTAGCTCTAGTAGTTTTCTGGCAGGATCTTTAGGAGTCTCTATGTATAGTATCATGTCATCTGCACACAGTGACAGTTTTACTTCTTCTTTTCTGATTTGGATTCTTTTTATTTCTTCTTCTTCTTCTCTGATTGCTGTGGCTAAAACTTCCAAAACTATGTTGAATAGTAGTGGTGAGAGTGGGCAACCTTGTTTTGTTCCTGATCTTAGTGGAAACCATTGAGAATGATGTTGGCTGTGGGTTTGCAATATATGGCCTTTATCATGTGGAGGTAGGTTTCCTCTATGCCTACTTTCTGGACAGTTTTTATCACAAATGGGTGTTGAATTTGTTGAAAGTTTTTCTGCATCTATTGAGATTATCATATGATTTTTATCCTTCAGTTTGTTAATATGGTGTATCATGTTGATTGTTTTGCGTATACTGAAGAATCCTTGCATTCCTGGGATAAACCCACTTGATCATGGTGTATGATCCTTTTAATGTGCTGTTGGATTCTGTTTGCTAGTATTTGGTTGACAATTTTTGCATCTATGTTCATCAGTGATATTGGCCTGTAGTTTTCTTTCTTTGTGACATCTTTGTCTGGTATTGGTATCAGGGTGATGGTGACCTCATAGAATGAGTTTGGGAGTGTTCCTCCCTCTGGTATATTTTGGAAGAGTTTGAGAAGCATAGGTGTTAGCTCTTCTCTAAATGTTTGACATAATTCGCCTTGTGAAGCCATCTGGTCCTGGGCTTTTGTTTGTTGGAAGATTTTTAATCACAGTTTCAATTTCAGTGCTTGTGATTGGTCTGTTTAGATTTTCAATTTCTTCTTGGTTCAGTCTTGGAAGTCTGTGCTTTTCTAAGAATTTGTCCGTTTCTTCCAGGTTGTCCATTTTATTGGCCTAAAGTTGCTTGTAGTAATCTCTCATGATCCTTTGTATTTCTGCAGTGTCAGTTTTTACTTCTCCTATTTCATTTCTAATTCTGTTGATTTGAGTCTTCTCCCTTTTTTTCTTGATGACTCTGGCTAATGGTTTGTCAATTTTGTTTATCTTCTCAAAGAACCAGCTTTTAGCTTTATTGTTCTTTGGTATCATTTCCTTCATTTCTTTTTCATTTATTTCTGATCCGATCTTTATTTCTTTCCTTCTGCTAACTTTGGAGGGGTTTTTTGTTGTTCTTTCTCTAATTGCTTTAGGTGTAAGGTTAGGTTGTTTGAGATTTTTCTTCTTTCTTGACGTAGGATTATATTGCTATAAACTTCCCTCTTAGAACTGATTTTGCTGCATCCCATAGGTTTTGGGTCATCATGTTTTCATTGTCATTTGTTTCTAGGTATTTCTTGATTTCCTCTTTGATTTTCTCAGTGATCTCTTGGTTATTTAGTAGCGTATTGTTTAGCCTCCATGTGTTTTTATTTTTTACAGTTTTTTTCCTGTAATTGATATCTAATCTCATAGCGTTGTGGTCAGAAAAGATACTTGATATGATTTCAATTTTCTTAAATTTACCAAGGCTTGATTTGTGACCCAAGGTATGATCTATCCTGGAGGATGTTCCATGAGCACCTGAGAAGAAAGTGTATTCTGTTGTTTTTGGATGGAATGTCCTATAAATATCAATTAAGTCCATCTTGTTTAATGTGTCATTTAAAACTTGTGTTTCCTTATTTATTTTCATTTTGCTTGATCTGTCCACTGGTGAAAGTGGGGAGTTAAAATCCCCAATTATTACTGTGTTACTGTCGATTTCCCCTTTTATGGCTGTTAGCATTTGCCTAATGTATTGAGGCGCTCCTATGTTGGGTGCAAAAATATGTACAATTGTTATATCTTTTTCTTGGGTTGATCCCTTGATCATTAAATATTGTCCTTCTTTGTCTTTTGTAGTAGTCTTTATTTTTACGTCTATTTTGTCTGATATGTAAATTGCTACTCCAGGTTTCTTTTGATTTCCATTTGCATGGAATATCTTTTTCCATCCCCTCACTTTCAGTCTGTATGTGTCTCTAGGTCTGAAATGGGTCTCTTTTAGACAGCATATATACGGGTCTTGTCTTTGTATCCATTCAGCCAGTCTATGTCTTTTGGTTGGAGCATTTAATCCATTTACATTTACGGTAATTATTGATATGTATGTTCCTATTCCCATTTTCTTAAATGTTTTGGGTTTGTTATTGTAGGTCTTTTCTTCTCTTGTGTTTCCTACCTAGAGAAGTTCCTTTAGCATTTGTTGTAAAGCTGGTTTGGTGGTGCTAAATTCGCTTAGCTTTTGCTTGGCTGTAAAGATTTTAATTTCCCCGTCAAATCTGAATGAGATCCTTGCTGGGTAGAGTAATCTTGGTTGTAGGTTTTTCCATTTCATCACTTTAAATATGTCCTGCCACTCCCTTCTGGCTTGCAGAGTTTCTGCCGAAAGATCAGCTGTTAACCTTATGGGGATTCCCTTGTATGTTATTTGCTTCTTTTCCCTTGCTGCTTTCGATACTTTTTCTTTGTATTTAATTTTTGATAGTTTGATTAATATGTCTCTTGGTGTGTTTCTCCTTGGAATTATCGTTTGGGACTCTCTGTGCTTCCTGGACTTTATTGACTATTTCCTTTCCCATATTAGGCAAGTTTTCAACTATAATCTCTTCAAATATTTTCTCAGTCCCTTTCTTTTTCTCTTCTTCTTCTGACACCCCTATAATCCGAATGTTGGTGCATTTAATGTTGTCCCAAAAGTCTCTGAGACTGTCCTCAATTCTTTTCATTCTTTTTCTTTTTTCTGCTCTGTGGTAGTTATTTCCACTATTTTATCTTCCAGGTCACTTATCTATTCTTCTGCTGCAGTTATTCTGCTACTGATTCCTTCTAGAGAATTTTTAATTTCATTTATTGTGCTGTTCATCATTGTTTGTTTGCTCTTTTTTTTTTTATAAATTTATTTATTTTTAGCTGTTTTGGGTCTTTGTTTCTGTGTGAGGGCTTTCTCCAGTTGTGGCAAGCGGGGGTCATTCTTCATCACGGTGCACGGGCCTCTCACTATCGCAGCCTCTCTTGTTGCCGAGCATAGGCTCCAGACGTGCAGGCTCAGTAATTGTGGCTCACGGGCCTAGTTGGTCTGCGGCATGTGGGATCTTCCCAGACCAGGGCTCGAACCCGTGTCCCCTGCATTGGCAGGCGGATTCTCAACCACTGCACCACCAGGGAAGCCCTGTTTGTTTGCTCTTTACTTCATCTAGGTCCTTTTTAAACGTTTCTTGTATTTTCTCCATTCTATTTCCAAGATTTTGGATCATCTTTACCATCATTACTCTGAATTCTTTTTCAGGTAGACTGCCTATTTCCTCTTCATTTGTTTGGTCTGGTGAGTTTTTACCTTGCTCCTTCATCTGCTGTGTACTTCCTTGTCTTCTCATTTTGCTTAACTTACTGTGTTTGGGGTCTCCTTTTTGCTGGCTGCAGGTTCGTAGTTCCCATTGTTTTTGGTATCTGCCCCCAGTGGGTAAGGTTGGTTTAGTGGCTTGTCTAGGATTCCTGGTAGAGGGGACTGGTGCCTGTGTTCTGATGGGTGGGGCTGGATTTTTTATTTCTGGTGGGCAGGCCTGTGTCTAATGGTGTGTTTTGGGGTGTGTGTGAATTTATTATGATTTTAGGCAACCTCTCTTCTAACAGGTAGGGTTGTGTTCCTGACTTGCTAGTTGTTTGGCATGGGGTGTCCAGCACTGGAGCTTGCTTGTCATTGAGTGGAGCTGGGTGTTAACCTTGATATGGAGATCCCTGGGAGATCTCTCGCCAATTGATATTACGTGGGGCTAGGAGGTCTCTGATGGTCCAATGTCCTGAACTCGACTCTCCCACCTCAGAGGCTCAGGCCTGACAGCCAGCCAGAGCACCAAGACCCACATAGGGCTCCTTGAAGATTAGATGAGTCAAGTAGCTTCCTGATATCACACATCCTGTAAGTATCGTCCATCTGTGATATCAAGCCAGCAATGTGCCTCCAGAATCCATCAGTGGTTCTGAACCGCTATGCTGTGCTGCCACTGATTTTTTTATGGTTGCACACGTGGAAAGCCTACAGTCAAGTTCCTCTGACTCCAGGAGCAGTAAAGTATGCTTCTTAGTACTCTTTGTATGAGTATATGGCAATCTTTTCTTTTCCTTTGTGCTTAGTCTAGTTTTGCTTGCTCACAGGGTGCCACATGCAGAGTCATAGCACCCAGCACTTAAGACCAGAGTTCCTAGTGTGAAACAGCAGCATTGACACCTTGATTCAAGATGGTGGTGGCGGGTCGTGGGCAGAGATACTGTGCCCCACCGTGTGATCCGGATTATGAGCCCATGTGTTTATTTATGGGCACCAAATCCTAGAGGATCATTGATAAATTTGAATATATCTGGAGGAGTGTGTTAAGAAATTTAATCATGTATTTTCCTAAATAGTTGAAGAAACTCACAATGTTTAATCTGGAAAAGAGAAATACAATGGGGCCTATAATAATTATGCTCAAATGTTTTAATAAATTTCCTGAAAAATTAGACCATGTTACCTCAATGAGAAGAACTTTTAATAATATTTGAAATCATAAGGAGATGGAAATTAATTCATCATATGGAAGGACTATTAGTTGTCCATTATTGAAATTGGCCAGCTTGGGAGCTTTTGGATCTCTTTTCAGTGGAAATATTCAAAGGCTGGATGGTCACGTATTGAGAAAATTCAAGCAAAAAGGGGTGGTGTTGGGCTGTGTGATAGATTCTTTCAGGTCTTTCCCAGCCTAAGATAACAAGAGTCTATGAAAAATCTTTAGTCTCCTCCTCTTATTTCTAGTCTTCTCATATATCATTTTTGACGTTGTTATAGATATATAATAGAATTATAGCACTATACATATAGAATTATAGCATTCTAAGATTAGTTCCTCATGAAACAGATGAGTAACCTGAAGACAACACTACAAGATGACTTGCATAAAGAACAATAGAGAGTTTCAATAATGGAAAATATGATAGATTAGAAAATTAAACCTAATCCCAAATGATTAAAATCACTGGCAGTTCACAAACTGAAATATAAAAATGATTTGAAAGCTACTTCCTTCACTAAATAAGTAGAAGTTTCAATTCATAGAAAAGAAAGTAATTAGTACAGGAGAAAACATTTCCTATCATTTAAGGAGCTAGCCAAGGGACCACCGTGCCGTGGCGTCTTGTGAGATTATAATTCTAGATTAGATTACTATTGTTTAAAAAAAAAGGTAGGGTTAAGGTTAAATTTGGAGTTATTTGTAAGTTGATAAATCAAATGATTGGATAGATAAACACTTATTGATATCCTACTCTAAGTTTTACATTGACAACCTGGTACATTGCTTAAGTGAGAGAGTGGCATGGGCATATATACACTACCAAATGTAAAATAGATATCTAGTGGGAAGTAGCCACATAGCACAGGGGGATCAGCTCGGTGCTTTGTGACCACCTAGAGGGGTGGGATAGGGAGGGTGGGAGGGAGACGCAAGAGAGAGGAGATATGGGGATATATGTATATGTATAGCTGATTCACTTTGTTATACAGCAGAAACTAATACACCATTGTAAAGTAATTATACTCCAATAAAGATGTTACAAAAAAATGCAGTGAGGAAGGAATTTTTATTCTATGAAAATGGGCAAAACTCCATCAGAAACGGTCCATGAATGTTTTTATAAGGAAAGTAATAAATGCAGGAAAATATGGCATATCACGTACAGAAAAAAGAGACAATGAGGAAAAATTGCCTTTGGGTCACTTAGATCAGAAGCCAGGAGGAATTTAATCCCAATTTTGGACTGTCACCATGACATGGGAAGCTAAAGAAGTGGTGAAGGGGAGAGGGGTATTACTGAAAGAGTCACAGGGATAAGAGAGATCAAGGGATGGTAAATATCTTCATAACTGTGCAAATTGGGAAAGAGGCAAGAATGTCTAGAGAGGAATTTCAAGAAGCTTTCTGAGAAATGTGCTCAGTAAGAAACCATGAAGTCCCTTTTAGGGAAATCTTGTTTTTTAAATGTAATTCTTCATAGTTTCTGCAGTCAGATTAGTGTTTGTATTAAGTTATATTAAATGTATATAAATGTATATAATATTACAACTTGCAGATACTGAACCAAAGAAGAGTCCAACATTTGTAACTGATTTTCTTCTAATATAATTCTAATTTCAAAATCCAAGTTATTTCCACAGACTTTATTTTATAATTTATTTTCATCTAGATGTTCTCACACAAAATTGTCCCAAGTAATTATCTTCAGGAAATAATTGGAAATTGTGTGCCTTTGGACCAGCAGAAACATAGATTGTATCCTACAATAGAAAAGACGTGCACAATGATTAATTACACTTGGTTACCAGATAAAATGACTAAAAATCATTTTAATAAACACTAAAAAGTAATAAGAATCACAACCTATTATTGAACCTTTAAAAGCAACATAATTTGAAACAATTGTAGGTAATCAACTTCTATTTGAGAATTGTCCCCTTCTTCACACAAAGTAATGTGCAGAGTTGGAAATAGCATCTTTGTTTTTGGTAATTCACCAGCTCCCTGCTGTATATCTTCACCTGAAGTAGCATTTTAGAACAATTAGTAACTGTAGAGATGATTATAATGTCACAAATGTGGGATTATGACTTTAGCTAAAGAATTAACAGCAGGAGGAGAAAGCCAATTAAGGAGTAAATATCCTATTTCCAGAGAAGTATGGTTTGCAGTTAGAAAGAAATGGGAACAAGAGAGAACAGAAAGGCTTAGTTATAAACACTTATGAATTTTTATATTATTGTTAGTTTTTAGCAGGAAAACATTCCTATTAAGCAAATAGTTCACTGATAAAAAAAATTAGAAGAACACTGTAATTTTGAGATGTTACCCCTTTCTTTTGGGAACGAGAACCAAATGTTTTTAAAATGGCAAAAATGACAAAGATCAAAGAGGTAAAACATTACTAAACAAGTTTGAAAAATATTAAGTATATTTGTAGCTATTAATATTGATTGGCTAAGTATACTTAATTTAATAACTTGAATGAAACGTTCTGCTAAAATACATGGAAAGCAAAGAAGATATCAAGAATCTAGAAACATTCACCTCACCTGTTTCATAATGTAAACCAGATTATACAAGGAATGAGTGGAATCAAGACTCAGGCTATGCAAATATTTCTTTCTTAATGAAGATCATTATTATTTCTCAAATATTGCAAGAAAAAGATTTATAGAAGATAGGCAGATAGATAGATGCAAAAAGGTGGGGGCGGGAGTCAATTGAGGTCATAGATAATGTTTTGGAGGAAGTAGCATCCAAATGCAATTTTCTCTTAAAATCTTTTGTCTTTAATTTTCTAAGTGAAATATCCATTCCCAGCAATTGAAAAGGAAATATTAAACTATCTGAAGCAAAAGTAGAAACAAAAAATTAGGAAAACAAAAGAAAAACTGATAATAACTTCATGTCATTATAAGTAAGTCTCACTTGTAATAAGAATATATTTGGCCAGTGTTCAAGAAAAAAATTGGAACTCTAAAAGAGATAGAGACACATGGTACAGAAATGGCCAGATTAGGAACTTGGAAACCAAAGAGAAAAAAGCAGCCATTTCTAATGCAAAAATGTTAAATACAAGCCAGTGTGCCTAGAGCAGACTGGGTAAGGGAGAGAGGAGTGGGCAATGAGGTTGGAGATAGCACAAAGTTAGGTCATTATATCAGTCAGGGTTCTCCAGAGAAACAGAACCATCAGGATATACATGTGTATGTGTATACGTGTACACATACACACACACAAAGAAACTGATTTTAAGGAGTTGACTTATACAATTGTGGGGACTGGCAAGTTCAACATCTGTAGGACAGGTTAGCAGGCTAGAAATTCAGATAGGAATTGATGCTGTAGCTACGAGGCAGAATTTCTTCTCCAGGAAACCTCAGGTTTTGCTCCTATGGATTTTCAAGTAATTGGATGAAGCCCGTCCACGTTATCGAGGGTAATCACCTTTACTTACTGTCAACTGATGGTACATGTTAATCATCTAGGTTAACAGCAATACCTACATTGATGTTTGATTAAATAACTAGGTACTATATCCTAGCTAATTTGAGACATAAAACTAACCATCACAATCAGGTAGAATCTTCTGGGCTATACCAAGGGATTTGGAGTTTATTCTAAATGCAGTGAGAAACCTCTGATGGGTGGTAGCCAGATGGAAGGAGATGTCATGATTGTAAACCTGGAGCCAAACAGCAAGACATTTATATGTTCTGCTTATGATGGTGCTTTGGAATGGGACGGGCATTTTTCAAGGACAATAATCAAGTAAGTAGAATATGAACTCATTTACTTAAAAAACCTTCCCAAGCATCTCAAGAAAATTGTCAATCACAATAGCAGGTCTCCTCAAAAAGATAAAGAGTTTATTTCTAAAATTGTTTATGGAGATAATTTACCAAAATACTCCGGAAAAATTCATGGACATTTCCTTAGACTGCATTTTTGCTTTGTTGCTTTTCAAACGTTCAAATGATTTTTTAAAAAAGAAATTCAGATAAACCCAATATATTCCAATTTTTAAAAATAAATTTACATTGATTTTTTTAGTAAAATAGATTTATTATAGTAGCTAATCAGTGCAAAGATGCCACATCTATATTTTAATAGCTAAACATAAATTGAAGTTTACTGATATCAGTAGAACATCAATTATATTCCAAGTCAATTTATTTGATGGATCATCAATACTAGGAAACTAGCCTTAACAATTATGGAACACAAGGATAGAATAACAATGTATATGCATTAAAATACTCTGCCTTTTATGAAATTTCTATTCTATATTGTGTATCTTAAGCTAAAATACTATCTCTACCTCTTTTCTAATAAGTGTAATTAATATTTTTCTCCCTTTCCTAGCTACATTGAAACTATGTACTACTATCACAACTATAATTTTAAAACTAATAAAAATGGTCTTCAAATTATAGAAATTTTTTCTTGATATGAGTTATTTAGCTTGTAAAATTCATATTTCTTTACAGTCATATTGAACTCTTTCCCTAAGAACTCAGAGAACTTTAGTCATTAGCTAATTGAACCACCAAATAATTACATTGTTATAATTTATAAAGCATTTAATGGTTTTCTTCCTTCCCTTCTTGGATACTAATCTTTATTTGGATAGGAAATATGATATTTTGTTAGCATCTCTTTTATTATTTGGTATGTCTTAGGTGAAAGTAACTCAAATGATTCATTACATTTATAAAAATAGCATATTTTCTGATAAAGGAAATATGGGACATGTTGCCAGATTCAGGCAGGCCATTCAATACCAGAATTTTTTTTTTTATTCACAATCATGGTTCTATGGTAGCCAGTTTCATAGATTGCAAAGACATGTGGAAATGGGCAGTACAGAGTGTATAAAACACATAGTGAGATCCCTTGTAAAGCTTATAAGTCCATCATAACCAGCGTACTTTCTTTTGGAATAGAATTGGAACCTATATAAATGGACTCAGTCATTATGGAACTCGTAATTGACTACTTTAATGGGAACAACTGCTGAAGTCACAGGAGACCTTGGTTTGTGTGGATGGTTGTTTGACATTAACACTGTACTCCAACCTGACCCAAAGAGACTATCTTCAAAAGCTGGTTCCCATGGTGTAATTCAACTCATTCTGTGTGGTTGGTTCCCTACTGAGTCCATCTATAGCTTCTATATTTGCTTTTGGAGACCTTTGACTTCAGAAGGTACTCTGAAGAAAAATCACAAAGATTCTAAGAATTATAGATGCTTCAAAACTTCTACTTAAAAAAAAAAGTACTTGTGATAGTATTACTAAGGTAGGACTCATTGGTAATACAGACTAAAGTAAGAAACGTCTACACACAGAATGTCACAATAAGTAATAATTCAAATCAGTAAAGTTCTGTTATTTTAAAGATGTTTTTCAAAGCATACCTGTGGGTCAAGTTGTGAAAATGTGTAGAAGTATCTTGTAAATTATTCCTGTACTGAGTACAATATTTAAGAATTATTTAGAAACCACGATATTCTAAATACTGCCCACAAAATCAATAATAAAATATTTTAATCTTTTAATTTTTATTCATTTGATTTGGACACTGCAATTATCTCAATATTATAGAAACAATAATTTCCTAATTTATCCAGAGATTTGCAATAGGAAGTTAAGAAAACCTTCCAAATGCTTTCAGTTGTTTTCATAAAATAGCACAGGCGGACTCATCTAGTCACTCATGCATTTAACAAATACTATGAGATTTCCTGCCAAGTACCAGGAATACTGCTAGATGCTGGGAATAAAATGGTGAGCAAAAAGAAATACAATCCCTGCTGCTGTGGAACTTCTGGTCTAATTGATACACCAACATTGGGAAAAAGACATAACAATAAATATACAGCTACAGAAGGTTTTTTTTTTTCTTCCGTGACAATACCTTGCACATAATCAGTGCTCAATGAATATTTACTGAATGAATGAATGAATGAATGAGTAAATAAATGAGTGAGTGAATTATAGGAAAACAGTGAAATGTTTGAAGCTATTTAGGGTATGAGGTAGTGAGATCCTTCGTTGGAGAAGAGGTTGGAAATGGTGTCTGAGTTCAGGTCATCATTGGACCTTGAAGGCTCTTTGTATTTCAGAACTTTATCATCTTGGTGATTGAAAGCTACTAAATTTTTTAAGTGATACAATATCCTATTCACCCATGTGATTATAAAATTATCTCCTCTGGAAAAATCTCTACTAACCTCCATTTAAAGTAGCATCTCTCATCATTCTTTACTCTTACGTGATTTTTACTTATCATATCCTAACATTTATATATGTATATGAAATATTTAAGTATATATGAATATATATTTCAGTTTATTTCATTAATTTACATAATCCTAACTAATGCTTATTAATTAAATAGATTACTTTAGTCCCTTTTTAATACAAGATATTTATATTTTGTTTATCAGCTTGAAAAGCTATCAGCTGCGAGTAGCAAAAGCTGAATTAATAAGGGCTCAAACTATACAGAGATTTCTTATTCCACTTAACGAGAAGGCTGGGGTGGGAGGGTGGCTGCTGGCATCAATTTGTCTGCTCAACAAATCACCCAGGATCTGTTCTTTTTCTTTTATTCTCTACAGTCCCTAGCCTTTGGCCTTTTGTCCTTCTTTTATCACCTCGTGATTATAGTAGGATGACCACAACTTTTAGCATCAAATCTATGTTTCAAGTAAGACGAAATAGCAAAGGTGGCAAGATAAAGCTCCCTCCTTGCATGTTTGTAAGGAAGTAAATGTTTTGCCAAAAGGTTCCCAGCAGACTTGTCTTTAAGTTCTGCTGGCTGAAGCTAGGCATATTGTTACCATGAATGAAATCAATGTGGGGAGGAGGAAGAGAGGGGAAGGCAAGGAAGAGTTGTAAATAATCGTGACCAGACAATGGACTGTGCCTACCATGGCGTCTTCTGTGTATATTCTAGTATTTCTAATTCCTGGACTCTGTGAGGACTTTGACACTTTTAACTAATTTATCTTTATATGATTGTGCCTAGTACTGTTGAATAGTTTGAAATGGAATTAAATTGGATCATATTTTCTGTGCTCTATCTTAAAAATTACCCTCCTGTTGTGGTCTTAGGAATGAACAATGATTGATTTAAAACAGAGGAAAAAGGAAACCACACCATCAGTCCTTCTTAAAAGTGCTTCTTAATCATTTGTTGAGTTAAATGATATCTAACAATCTGCTATTTATTTGTCAGGCTTCACTACCAAATATAGACACAAATAGCAAAGTTTTTTATTATTACCAATCTATATGAATTCATATAGATTTTTAATACTGCCAAAGACCCTAAATAAAATACCAAAATTTTATCAGATTTTTTTTGTGTTAAAAGTGACGAAGTACATAAAACCAACTTATTTTGCAAATACAATAATTATAGCACATCTGGCATCATTTCTGCTGGCCCTGCCCTGCTGTTTTTCCTCTGTGGGGACTTGGGCTCCAGATGTTGTCGATGCAGTTGGATGGTCACCCACAGTCTATCACCCCAAGGCATAAGAGGCAGAACCAAAACCCGATCAAAATTTCTGATGCCAAAAATGTTCAGAACAGCAGAAGTGCCTCAAAAACAAATGATCAGGCCCTGAATTATCAAAAGTCATCTTTATAGAAATTGTTTTATTTATAAAAATATGCAAAGAAGTTATAAATTGCTTATTTTGTCTCTGTAAAACATCTATAAATTTTTATTATGAAATTTCTTACCATTATAAATGACAATGTCATAAATATTCTCTTATTTTATCCTCTAGATCCAACAGAAAATTATTTTATTTAAAATAGCGATAGCACCTATACTTTTGATACATATGTATATCTAGAAAGTAAGATTGCTTAAAATATCATGAAACACATATCTTACTTCTTCTCTGACTTGAGAGTTTTATTTTAAGAAATAAAATATATGTAAATGTATTAATATATATATTTTTTGAATAAAGCTAATTTCACTGTATTGTGTTCCCTCTTCTCTCACAGCTTAAGAAAATTTCATAAATAATTGCTTCTGGAAAACCAATGGTTAGACTTGTTAGCAGTCCTTTTCCTACTTCATTAAAATACCATAATAAGACACTTCCTTAATTTCTCTTCTTGAAATCAGATACTGGGGTACTACACTTCTCTTTAATTTATTTCCTTCCATGTTGTTTAACTTCCCTGCTAATTACTTCTCATAGTATCATGATAAAAAGTAAATTAATACAATAATTAATTTAATTACTTCCTTGCTGTAATCAAAGGGTATGATTAAAAGTGAAATAATTTTCTAACATGTTTACATATTATAATTCATTTCATATTTAATTCATATTTATTCAATTCATATTTAATCTACCCACAACTTCTGTATTAGTTTCCCATTGCTGCTATGACAAATTACCACAAACTTAATTACTTAAAATAATACAAATTTATTATTTTACTGTTCTGGAGGTCAAAAGTCCTAAAATCAACTAGTCAACAGGGCTGTGTTTCTACTGGAGGCTCTAAGGGAGAATCTATTCCTTGCCTTTTCCAGCTTCTAGAGGTCTCTGACATTTTTTGGTTCATGGGCCCTTCTTTCATCTTCAAAGCCAGCAACAAACATTTTCAAACCTCCCTCTCCCTTTCTCTCTCTCTCTCCCCCTTTCACTCTCCCTCTCTCCCTCTCTCTCCCTTTCTCTCTCTCTCTCTCTCTCTCCTACTTCCATCATCACATATTCTAGGACTCTAGCTCACCTGCTATCTCCACCCAGACAATCCAGGATAATCTCCCCGTCTCAAGATCATTAACTCAATTACATATGAAAAATACCTTTACAATGAAAAGTTACATATTCACAGAGTTGGGGAATTAGAGCATGAACATCTTTTGGCCTCCATTATTCTACCTACCCAAACTTCCCTTTCAGTTATTACATAAAATTATTATATAAAAAGGGGAAACTCACATAACTAGCTGTCACCAACCAGATGTTGACCATCTAAAGATGAGCTGAAAACATATACATAAATTAAAAAAAATGAAGAAATAAAGTGAATGCAGTCAATTTTATGTTTTTTATTCAGGGGAAAATATATTGATCCTCACTTTATTAATAATTTTTGTGGTTTGACTTTTCTTAACCACAGAGATTTACATGTAGAAAATTGTAGAAGAAAGTGCTGGTACAGAAGCAGTTGTGAGAAGTAGAAACTAAGAACCTGATAATCTTCCTGGGGCCAAGGGTTAAATTCCAGTCAATTACCTCCTAAAGTCAAATGTAAATTTCAGTACTAATGTGAAAAAAAGAAAGGCAAAATTATCATAAAAGTTAAAATTTATTTACCCCATTTAAGAAGCTCAACAGGATGTTTTATATTTGGGAAATATTTTTTATGCAAGATTCTTCAAGTAAATTAATTATTTTTTTTGAAACAGGAAGCACTATCTGAAATATTTACTTGTATGAAATATGGTACTAGTGATACCAAATGCAGCTTTTCTATTACTAAACTGGCAACATTCTCTTGGAGACACTGAATCATTTGCTAATAATTACATAATTTTACACTTAAAAGGACCATTATAACTTTACACTTAAAAGAACCATTATATAGAAAGTAAGCATTATGAATAAAACATTAAAAATATGTTCATGTAGTGGATCTTCAACCTTGAAGCTTGAGTGTGGGTTTGGTTATACATTAGGCTGAAGATAAACCTTTACTTGGGCTCTCAGGAATACACACATTTGACTAAAGACAATATGGAAATTCTGTTGATAACTAATCAACTAGTTATCATTCTTGTCTCAAGTTATTAGCAATTATACTTGAATCTAATTGCTTACAGATTTTTATGAATGTAGAAATAAATTAAGAATATGGAGTGGGATATTTTATAAAATGTTAAGTTTCCATTAGCTCTAAAATTTATGGAATTTCCTTCTCTTGGCAAATAGAAATAGTCAGTTGTGAAACTTATTTTAACTTTTGACTTCAGTTTGCATTTCTACAGCTTGTTCCTATATGCTCTTCCATGGATGTCTACTTTCTCTATTTACTTTTGTTAGGAGTTATGCTATGGAAATTTTAATTTGACTATATATTTTTCTTTCTTTGAAATTTGGAATATAAGCAATCAATCTTTACAGCCCATTATGTTGCCATGAATTAAATTAGTTGTCAAGTGAGAAGAATATCAGCTCAAATGCTTGATTGTGCAATATGCACATTATAATAGAAAAATTATCTTAGTTGCTGCTCATCTATTATTTTCAAGCAGTCTTTTTAAAAGACATAAGCAGGTGTCAGACATCTGGAATTTTCAGGTGACAGGTCATTTTGAAGGAAATAACTTAAACTTTGAAGGTAAAAATGGAAATGTGTAGTTACCTTTGCTATCATAGAGTTTTTAATATTAGATTAAGAATTTCCCTTTTTAAGTTTTTTATATGTTTTGGGCATACAGCTCTATGTTTTATAGGCTTTATATCCATAGCAGGGAGAAAAAGATTGAATGAGAGAGAGAAAAGAAGGGTAAACTATACGAGTTTCAACGTTGTATATTATCCTCAATGACTATTCTAAATTCCCTGAGCCTAGATTAGTAGATCAGAATGCATTGATTTGGGGAGAAGAACTGCACATAAGAAAGCAGAACATTTCTCTTTCTATAAATGATACATAAGGACAGTATTAAGCACATCTGGAGTCAGAGATAAAGTAATATAAGCTAACAGTTATTAACTGAGCTAAATACTTTATATGGTTTATCTTATACAATTCTTTTTCCAACCCTATGATACTAGGCTCTAGTATTATTTAAATTTCAGATGTAATATTACTGGCACTATGCATGTTAAGTAACATGTCAACAGCCATATAACTAGTAAGTGCATTAAGCAAGTAATAGGACACTGAGGATACAGACAGTGTACTCTCATCATTGACTCTACATTCTATAGGAGGGATCATAGAGTAAACTGATAATAAGTAGTAAGAAGAAAAAGTAAAAAGGAGATAAAAAATTAAAGGAACAAGCCTTACATATACCTGGAGGAAGAAAATTCCCTGCAGAGAAACTAACACGTATAAGGTTTATTTGTTCAAGAAAAATGTAGGAGGCTAAGAGGCCAGCATTAAGACTCTGATGGGAATAAGTGTAGAAATTGATTAGGTAAGGTGTCAGATAATGTATGGTCTGGATTTACAGGCCATAGTAGTGTCTTGAAGTGTAGTCTGATATAGAAAGATGCTGAATAATTTTGATCACAGAAGGGACGTACCATTGCTTACATTCTAAATGGATCACTCTGCTGGCTACTGGAAGATGGGATGAGAGTAGATGAGGCAAGGCCAGATAAGAGGCTAACTAATTGTCTGAGAAACAAATTATGTTTTCATGGATGAAAATAGCATTGGTTGAGGTGTTTAATACTTTGCAACTATTGTGAAAATAATTTCTACAAGGTTTCCTATTTTTTGGCAGTGATGAGAGGCAAATAGAGGTGCCACATAAGAAGTTTGCTATTGAAGTCTAGAGTACTCCAACATATAAATCCTGATGTTAAGGATGTAGGTTATAATTGGAATCACCTCACCTCTGAATCAGAATGATACTGCCTGGAGAAAGAGTCCGGATATAAAATACAGCTAAAGACAAAGCATTGGAGAATGTTGACTTTAGGATCAAACAGAAAAGGAGGAAAAGCTGGAAAATGGTCTAAAATAGAGGAGGCAGTGAGTTCAACTGGAAACAATTAGGACGTACTACCTTTAAATCAAAGAAAAATGACAGAATTTAGTATATTTTACTTTAATATCATGCAATAAATGGTGGATTTTGTTGACTGTATTAATAGAAAAGTGGAGAACTTAAGCCAGTTTGAGGTGAGTTAAAGAATGAATGGGAAATAAAGAAGAGAAATAGTATGGTATTGGCTTTTTGTGGAGGGAGGGTTATCTTTATATCCAATTTCGTAAGTGGTTGACCAATTCTAAATAAAATTAAGATTGGTGTTGTAAGTAAAATGAGAGTAAATTAAGGAACGATATTCTGAAATTGGGAGGAAATGAGATTCAAAGAACAGAGCACAAGTGGAGTGATTGTTTTTGTTGTTGTTGTTGTTTGTCTTTTGTTTTTTTTTTGATAAATGAAGGAATGCTTTTGTTTATTATGATAGGAGGGAAGAAGAAGCAGTGGTAAACATGCAGGTAGGAATGTAGGTACAGTAGGCTGAAACTTTGCCTCCACAAAGTTTCCAGTGTTCAAATCCCTCAAACCTGTGAATGGGTTACCTTACATATCAAAAGGAACTTTGATGGAGTGATTAAGTTCAGATTTTAGAGATGGGGAGTTATTAAACTGGATTATTTTGCTGGTCCAAAATGTGATCACAGGGATCTTAGAGGGAGGCAGGAGGGTTGGGATGAAGAAGGAAATATGGAGACAGAAGCAGAGGTCCGATTAATGGCCTTGCTGGAAGGGACCCATGAACCAAGGAATACCAGCAACATCTAGAAGCTAAAAAACACAAGAAAACAGATTTTCCCCCAGAGCCTCCAGAAAGAATATAGCGCTGCTAACACTTTAGTTTTAGTACCTTAAGACACATTTTTGGAATTCTGACCTCCAGAACTGCAAAAGAATAAACATGCTGTGTTAAGCCACTAGATGGTAATTTGTTAGCAATAGGAAACTAATACACTAGGTTTGAGTGTGGGAAGATAAAGAGATTCCAAACTAAGCACTTTTTTCTTAGAGAAGACAGTATCTCCTGAGATGCATGTAGAGGTTGGGGATTGGGAGGTAAGAGGACAGAAGAGTATGTATAAAAATTTTATATAGAAAAACTAAAGTTTAGCCAAAAAGGAAAAGTAATAGAGTTTCTCATGAAGTCAAAGAGAAAGCAACCTCTTTTTTGTGGGTTTTCCTAACCAATATGCAAAGACTTGGATGCATAATAGAGAGGCATTTGTCATAACTAATTGAGAATTTTTTTTCAATGTGGTAAAAGGAAGTGTAAGATGCACAAGTGATTTGAGAGCATTCGCTGAAGAATAAGTTTTACGATAAGCAGTGAATCAAGTCTAGACAAGAAATGTTGAAGCCAGAAAGGGGCTGATGAATAGTGCTCAAAAAAGTGAAGTTAAATGGTTTAGAACTGAATATGTTGACAGTCTGTAGAGACAGGGGGAGGGTGGGGGTTGGGGGGAGTTGAAAGCACATTTAGAGAAACAGTAATCAGAGAGTGGGTAGCAATGATGAGTTGAAGAAACAGAGTCCAGGATTTGGGATGATTTGTCATGTTCATTTTACTTAGTATAAAATCACTACTAATAATGGTACAGGATTAGAAAAAAGAGAAACAGATTTGAGTCAGAGCAAAGGTCTTCATTCAAGGAGAGTAAATCACCAAGACTTCAACACATGGCAGCAAGAATCCAGATGAAGAAGTGGCATTTTTTAGATGGAGCTGACATTTTTATAAAGAAGAAATTTTTCAAAAAGGATGAGTCAGTGATTCAGAAATTCACAATGAGAAGCAATGTTGATACTACTGCTCTCTATTTAGTTGAGAATATATATGTAGGCTTAAAAAAAAAGTATATGAAACCAGTTGTTTAAAAAAATCATTAGTGAGGGGGCTTCCCTGGTGGCGCAGTGGTTGAGAATCTGCCTGCCAACGCAGGGCACATGGGTTCGAGCCCTGGTCTGGGAAGATCCCACATGCCGCGGAGCGACTGGGCCCATGAGCCACAGCTGCTGAGCCTGCGCGTCTGGAGCCTGTGCCCCACAACAAGAGGGGCCGCGATAATGAGAGGCCCGAGCACCGCGATGAAGAGTGGCCCCCACTTGCCGCAACTGGAGAAAGCCCTCGCACAGAAACGAAGACCCAACACAGCCATAAATAAATAAATAAATAAATAAATAAATAAATAAAAATTAAAAATATATATATATTTAAAAAAAAAAATCATTAGTGAGATAATGAATGATTTTAAACACCTCTTTTCATAAATAGGGTCTATCACAACAGTAAAGCAACAAAGATGTAATATTACTCAGATTTCCTTACTACATGAATCATTTATTTTTACTAGGACTTTCTAAAGAGAGATATGATGAAATTATTCTTCATACTAATCCAACAAGAATCTGATTTAATTTATTAAATATATAAAAATTTCTAACGATAAGATTTCAAATAGGTGCTATATAATGCTTGATCATCTGTTTTGATTTATATGATATCTCAAAAGGGACCCCTGAGTACTTCTGCTGATTGCAATGCAGAAATTGATGCTAGAGTAATAAAATACAGTGTGAGGAATGAACCCAAGTCTACAATGGAGTCTTATATCACACCCCTAGGTAGAACAGCTCTGGACAGACATGGATCAAAAGAGTTGAAGGAATCCTCAGGTGGCAGACCCTCCAACAAAAAATTCATTTCTGTTAAATTTTAGCAACCCTGAATATGAAACTTGGGGATTTTTAGTAGACCATAAAATTCTCAATTAATTACATTAATTAAAGCATTTTAATTAAAGCAATCATTAATCCTTGATTAAACATAAATCAATATCTCATTTCTAAGCCCAGAGGTTATTTACAATAAGAAGAGAAGGAATAAAGTTCATCAAGTGAAATGAGCCATTTTAACAGCTCCTATTTTGCTGTACAACTGAAATGAAGCTACCTTAAATGTGCTGCATCTTTTGTGATTATAATTGTGTATGTAGGTATTGTTTTATGATTATAAAACTAACTATAACTTAGTTATATAACTAAGCATTTTTTCCTAGCATGGTATTGCTTTAGATACCACTGGAAATCAGTTATGTTATAATCTTTCCTTTTAAATTGCATATTTATTTGTGAGGATACATATGGATTACCTTGAGGCCATGTCAAGAAAGATAATTTCCAAAGTTATTTTCAGAATGACGTAATAGGATTAATTCATTTCAATTTAAGAAGTATTTGTTAAATCAGCTACAAATCTTATGTAGTGCTTTTAGGGGAAAAATGGCTCGAGGACAGTTTATTCTTTTGAGAGGCAAATGCTTATTTAGTAGAGGCATTGCTGCCCTTATTTGAGTTTGATTGGCTAAACAGAGAAATCATAAAGTTCTAAATAAGAAATTTGATAATTATAATAAATCCAAAGCAAAATCAATCAGAAAATAGATTTGGAAAATTAGTTGACAAAACGGCAGAAAGACTCAAGTGTATCCATGTTTTTCTCTAGTCACATCCCTGAGCTTACTGGCCTCTCTCTCTAGCCTTCCTGAAGCCTTTAAACTTCTCTTTACAAATGAGTTTATCCCATAACTTGTACAAAGGATGAAAAGAAGGTTAATGGGGAAGCTGGATGTGACCCATCATCTTACTCTCTAAACTTTAAGTATAAAATTCCAAAATTAAAAAAAGAAATATAATTTTTCTTCATTTAGGTACCCATCTACTAAACATCCTTCTTATAGAGTATCGACAGAGTGTTGGTCTTTTTAACATGGCCTGCCTCTCAACAACCAAGGCGATGATGGCATATGCTAGCAGCCAGCAGAATGACATGAAGGGAGGAAGTTGTTGCGTGACATCTCAGTGGCATAAAACAGGACTCTTCCCATATTCATTTTTCCTATCTTTATCATTCTTTTGTCCTCAGTTGTTCTAGTTAATTACCTGGATGCATTTTGGGTGGTCAGTGGTTATACCTTATAGCATGGCTCAAATCTTCATTCAGGCATAACCGTAGCCTTCAGTGGTCCTGCTTGCATTGTGTTGCTATAGTTTTTTATTAACTTTATGACTGAAAGGGCAGTACCATGAGGCAGAGCAGAATACCCCACAAATTCCTGGTATAACCTTCCTCACACACATAATGTAGCAAATTTGAATAACAAAAATAACCTCTTCAGTCTATACCATACTTCTCTTTTATGCCTATTTGTCCCATGACATGGTAAGACTATAATGGCTGACAGTTAATCTAGGCTTCTAGAACAATGGAAGCATTGTTGAATCTCCTGTCAAAGCAAAAATTGTACTGAACAAAGTTAAACAAGCAAGGAATACTTTATTCCAGACTATTGCAATAGGGGAGAAAGGCCAGAATTCAGCCTGAGCTTAACAATACTGAATAAACGGTCAGAGAAATTTTAAGAGATGGCAAAGGGAGATCATAGGCCACCTATATTTGTAAACTGGCTTTATGCAAAGGAAATGTAAATATTCTAGTATCTTCATGAGAGGTGGTAGTTTTACAACTTGGAGCAAAATGCCTGCTTTACCCTCCCACAGAGATTGAGAGAAAGGAGCCTTATTTATTTTGATGATTACATTTCAAAGAGATGGTTCCCAGGTCCTTGAGAAAGATGTTCTTATGTTGTAAAATTGACAAGAGTCTTTATAAAAAGATTTGCAATAACAAAGGGGCAGCTGAAGGATGGACAATTAAAAATTTTCTAAAGTAAATGCTCTGAGGAAAGGAATTTACAGCCTAGAGTCACAAAGAAGACTGATTAAGTTTAGTCTAGCTGAAGGAAAGTTAATTCGGTTTTGGTTACTCCCGGTGGAATTATTTTTTGCATTAAATACTAAGGCCCATAAACAGGGAACAAAATTTTTATGCCTCTCCTATAGCTACTCTTTGATACCTAAGCCTTATGGGTGTGGAAAAAATAGAAGAATTTGTTAGTGACTAGTTTAGAACAAATGCTATATCCTACACTACAGCCCAACAGAACACGGGGATCTTAACTCTGGCTTTGCTGTCCATTACAGTATCTGTGAGAACTGACCAATGATGTGTAAAAACTGAAGTCTGTCCTTCCCATTGAGGACTCAGGTCTAATTCAATGTCTACAATCCCCCAACTATACTACAGGATTCCAAATGTTGTCCCTCTCCTCACCAAAGAACTGTTCAAGTATTGGTGAAGAGAGTGACTTCTGGGCCCTGTTACGGGTCTTAGTCAACAGTTGTATAAACCAAATGTACATTATAAATTTATGTCAATACCCCAATCTCTCTAAATCTTTAGATCCTTTTTTCTAGATGTATAATATTGAATACAGTGTTAGCCAGTTATGTAATTTTAAATGTTCTAGAATCCACATTAAAAAGAAACAGGTAACAATAATAAATTTTATTTACTCCAATATATCTAAAATATCATTACTTCAACATGTAATCAATATAAAAATGCATTAAAGATATTTTACTTTTAAGATATAAAAATCAAGTCAAGATATAAGAGTTTTAAGTCTTCAAAATCTGGTGTGTGTTTTTTACACTTAAAACACATGTTCATTTGGAGAGCCACATTTAAATTGCTTGATAGGCACATTTGGCTACTAAGTACTGTATCAGACACAGTTCTTGACTATACCCAGAAATTTCTGGTACTTTAATCTCATGCTGAGTATATACTACCACTGAGTCTGTTTTAGAGATGAAACTGAAAGAGAGAAAGAAGAGAGAGACAGAGAGATTCCTAGCTGCTAGATGTAACACTTTGAACTTACAGTTTTCCTCTTCTCTTGGTTTAGCAAACTCTTTCACAAATTACCTATGGTTTATGGTTTGAACACATAAATTTGAAAACCATGCACACTTTTGCTATCCCAGGTTCGATTTCTTAACTGGCACCCTGGGATAGGCTGGAATCTGAATATAATTACAGTTCAATGAGGAGTGGTAGGAATGAAGAAAATTGATAGGTCCTTGAAAGATAGGTATCTAAATTAAGGTCTTAACGGATTTGCAATTAATGCAAGACAGATTGCCTCAGACAGTGGAAGAGGAGCTGGCTCTGCTGACTAGAAAGGTTCAGTGAGATTTGGAGTTTGTGATCCTCGGAATTATCTAAATTTCATCCTTCCAACTCTCAGGTCTTATTTTTTTCCAAAATGAATAACTAAAGAAATCTGGTAAGTTTGTGAATTCAACCTACATAATAATTTATCACCCACCAGTAACAAATTCTTTGTATGGTTTTTGGAGATCTGATTTTTTTTTTTTTTTATGGCAATCATAGAAACTTACTGGCTCTCTCTATATACCTTGAACACTGAATTGAAAATATCCTGTTGGTTTCATTCTTCAATTTTTTAGTGCTGTGAGAAGCATTTAACCCACTCCATAACCACTTTCTCTTGCGTACCCAGCACAAGTGTTATTTTGGCCAGTACTTGGTCCTCCATAGCTATGCCCTCAGTAGGCATTGTATTCCAGGCAACCACAGGTGATGATTTAAGTGACAATTTTGGGGTTTTTTAAAATATGTATTTATTTACTTGGCTGCTCTGGGTCTTTAGTTGCGGCATGCGGGCTCTTAGTTGCAGCATGCAGGTTCCAGTTCCCTGACCAGTGATCAAACCCAGACCCCCTTCATTGGGAGCACAGAGTCTTAACTGCTGGACCAACAGGGAAGTCCCTAAGTGACAATTTTGACACTATGTTCCTTAGACTACTACAGTTCCATTCTCTGATGTTAGCCTTATCTTCATTGCCTTTAAACTTAGAGCAGGTCAGAAAGCCAGTAACAAAATCTCATCCTAGAGGGTTAGATGTTTGAAACCGTGTCTGGTACTAAATACTGAGCCACTCAGGGTTCAGCTGCAATTCAATGTGTTTTAATCCAAAAGGAATTTAATACAATGGAATATTTTTAAAAAGGAATCTGAAATATTTGAGCTACCCAAGAGAGTAGAAATTAATTACATAATATACAGCATAGTACAATTTTGAGTTAAGTAGATTTCCATTGATATTTCTATTTAGTGCTTTTCTTATTTCATTTTATTATGAATGATACATTATTATTTAAATTAATGTAATTATGTTTATTGAGTGTTTTCAATGTGCCATGAATCTTGAGATTGAGATGTACTTTATTTGCATTATTGCATTGAGCACGTAGAAACCATACAAGATTAGTGCTAATACAGTGACTTCTTGGCCAATAAAGACATGAGGCACATGGTGGTGAAGCAACCTGGCCAAGGTCAAATAACTTGAAGCTGAGTCTCCAGCCCTGACTGGAAACCCAATGTTTTCAACTATTATGTAACACAGCCTCTTAAAATATAAAATTATTTGCTTGATTTAGAACTTTATATAAAGGAATCATATAATGTATATTCTTTTGAATTTGCTGTCATTGATTAAGCGTTATCTTAGTTCATGATTTACGTCATTTACATCTGTAGTTAGTTGATTTTCTCTGATGTATAGTATTCTATAGCATAAATACCATTATCCATTCTACTGTTGATGAACATTGGATTTTTTTCAATCTCTGACAGCTATTAATAATGTTGTAATAAGAATTCTAATTCATATATTTTGATGAACATTTACAAACATTTCTATTGGGTATATATATATATTCACCTTATCCAGAATATTTTTAAAAATTTTACTAGCTGGCAGATTTTCACTCCCATCAACAGTGTACGAGAATTCCTATAGAGCCATATCTTTATCGACACTTAGCTTTGCCAGTCTTTTTCTCATAACTATTCAAGTGAGTGTGTATCAGTGTGCATTGTTTCAGACTGTGCATTCATGTGATTGTTAAAGTGGTTGAACACCTTTTCACTTATTCCTTGGTTAAGTATCTTTTCAAGTCTCTTGTCCATTTTTCCATTAGGTTGTCTGTCTGTCTTGATTTATACACTATCTTCGTATATATTTTGGACATCAGCTTTTTATCAGTTATATGTTTTACAAATATTATCTCACATTTAGTGGCTTCACTGAGTCTTTTGAATAAGGAAATTCTAGTAAAGAGCATTAGAGTTATGTCATTATCCTAGTAAGAAAGCAAATATTGTTTCTAAAGAGCAGTTTTTGAGAAAGACTTGCCTAATAAGTATTCTGACTTTGACATTTCCTTTGTATATAAGAAAATTATCTACTAACTGCCCGAAGTGGCTCAGTTTCTTGACTATAATTAAGTTTCAAGGCTTTAAGTTGCAACACTTATAAAATCCGAATTGAAAAGAAATTTCTTCAAATGAATACCTATGCCTAGAAGTTCTCTTTCACTTTGAAGATTACAGTTGTTCATATATTAGCAGTTCTAGTTGAGTTTTTGTATAAAAAATCCGAATTGAAAAGAAATTTCTTCAAATGAATACCTATGCCTAGAAGTTCTCTTTCACTTTGAAGATTACAGTTGTTCATATATTAGCAGTTCTAGTTGAGTTTTTGTTTAAAAAAATCCCTCACGTGCAAAAGGACCTTGTTCACATAGCAACAGCATGGTATATTGTGTTTATTCTTCTAGGCTGATAGCACAGCAGACTTTAGGTTCTGACTGGTATTGATCTATTTTATCCTCCTTTGCAAGCTGAGGAATATGCATTGCTCAATTTCACAGGAGACTAGACCCTATGAATTTCCACTACTTTCAAAATTTATAACACTGCCATGTGATACCTTGCAAATTGTGTCTCATTTCAGATTACTTCTGAGGAGTTGAGACTTTCTGTTTTCTTATAGACTAAAACTCTTTGTGGTAGTATTATGAAATATATTTCATTTTATTCTTTCCCCTGCAGAAAACAAGCGATAAGCAATTTCTTTGTCTCTTAATCGACTCTAATTCAGGCCATAATTCCATGCATATTATGCTTTTCCTGAGCATATTATTTTATCTTTTAAAATTTAATATTATGAAGAGATATATGTGTACGAATCTCATTCGTGTGTGTGTGTGTGTGTGTGTTTGAATTAAATGTTAATTCTAAGGCTTTTCTCTGACAGCTGAAGTGAAAAGATATTCTTCAGTTTTTTAAGGTGACATCAGATAATCTGAGTGCAGTACAGAAGTTCATTATAGGCAAGACTTCCTTCCAATTTAGTCACTGAAAACAGCCAATGTTATACCATTAATTAACCAGAATCATGAATCAGAATATACGAGAAATATAATACAAAGCAAGTATCAATCACAGCGTAATTATTTCATTTTTCTGTCAGGGTTCTCAATTTCTTGAATTGTACATCAATCACAGATGTTTGAAATGAATTATGAAGGAGGGAGAAGATCGCTAAAATATACTGCATGTTTTGACAGTAATTCCACTATTAACTCTTAGTATTACAAATAAGCCTCACTCAGATGAGATAATTAATGGTGCAATGTTACAAAACAAATAGGATAAAGAGTTAGAATTCAGTCTTGTAAGACAACAGATCCCACACATGCTATAATCAGTCCTCCATAGGCCTGCATAGGTGAGTTTGAATTTGATAGTATTTGACCAGTTTGTAAGAAATTTAGGAATTCTGTAGAGGACGTAGTCTGTCCTCACTCTGACCAGTATCTGACCTTGCTACATACCGTTGTTGGAACACGCATAAGAAAACAAGGGTTTTCTTTATATTATACAATTCTGTTTGAGGGAGTTAATAATACATCAAAATTATACCAGCTAGCTTACAAATAAACTTGATATTAGGACAAGGCAGAGGCAGGTCATGAATTTCCCCTTTTTTTAAGAGGTAATTTTTTTAGGGTTGTTTTAGGTTCACAGCACAACTGAGAAGAAGGAAGGTACAGAGATCTCACATAAACCCCCTGCCCCCATACATGCATGGCCTTCCCCATTATCAACATCTCTAGAACAATACATTTGTTAAAACTGATGGACCTACATTGAAACGTCATAATCACCCAAAGTTCATAGTTTACATTATGATTCACTCTTGGTATTCTGCATTCTTTGTTTTTGAACAAATATATAATAAGTATCCATCACTATAAGTAATACCATGTAAGTAATATCAGAGTTTTTTACTCCCCTAAAACTCCTCTGTACTTCTGCCTCTTCATTTCCTCCTACCCACAGCAACCACTGAACATTTTACTGTCCCCATAGTCTGCCTTTTCCAGAATGTCCTGCAGTTGGATACAGTATGCAGCATTTTCACATTGGCTTTTTTCACTTAGTAATACACATTTAAGTTGCACTTAAGTTTACTCCATGTCTCTTCATGACTCGATAGTGTACTTATTTCTAACACTGAATAATATTCCATTGTTTGGGTGTACCACATTTATTTGTCCACTCACCTGCTGAAGGTGTTATGGTTGCTTCCAAGTTTTAGCAATTATGAATAAAAGCTTCTACAAACATCTGTGTGCAAGTTTTTGTGTAGACAAATACTTGCTGTAGCCTATGATCTAACTTAAAAGGCTATTTTTGTAAGTAGTATTGTGTGAGGGCTGGGTAGTAGAGATAGAGAAGTGTTCGTCTGTAATACTTGGTGAGGCAAGGAAAATAATGGAGAAACTGGAGACTGGTGAGTGTGAATCAATTGATAATGAAGTTAATCTTGCAGTCATCTAATCAGATAGCCATCATGAAGATCAACTGTTCTAAAATTTTAGCTTCAGTATAGTTGACACTATGCTTTTCAAAGAGATGGTCACATGATAAATCATTGAATTAAAAATCAGTACATGTGGCAGGTAGAATTTTAAGATGACCCTCATGACTTTTGTCTTGTTGTATTATTCCTGTGCTTATTTGTATTATATGGCAAAAAGTAAATTTTCTCAGTGAGCTTAATTTAATTACATGATTCCTTTAGAAGCAGGGCGTTTTCTCTGGCTGGTGACAGAAGAAAGAGAGGTTAGTAGTGTGAAAAGGATTCACTGCACCCTTGCTGGTTTGAAGATAGAGGTGGTCTGACAAGAACCAAGGCAGGTAGTTTATAGATGTAGAGAGCACATCTCAATTGACAGCCAACAAAGAAATGGGTATTTCAGACCTACCACCACAAGGAACTGGATTACTCCATCAACCATAATGAGCTCCGAAAAGGATTCTTCTACAGTGTCCAGATAAGAGCCCAGGCCAGCTAATAATTTGACTTTAGCCTTCTGTAACTGATAAGCAGAGAACCCAGCCAACTCCACCAGATTTATGACCTATAGAACTGAAAGATAATAAATTAGTGTTGTCGCAAGCTGCTAAATTTGTGGGAATTTGTTGTCCACCAGTAGAAAATTATCACGGATTTTGGTACCTGGAACTGGGGTCCTGCCTTGACAACTACCTAAAATGTGGGAGTGTCTTTGGAAGTGGTCAGTGAGTGAAGACCGGAAGAGCTAACTTTAAGGAACATGATGAAAGGCCTAGATTTCCTTGAACAAACTGTTAGTAGAAATATGGGTATTAACAACTTGTTGAGGCTTAAAAGGAAGTGAGAGGCATGTTATTGGAAATTGGAGGAAAGGAGATCCTTGTTATGTAGTGACAGAAAGCTTAGAGGAATTTTCTCATTCATTTGTGTAGAAAAAATAACTTATAAATGATTAAATTGGATATTTAGCTAAAGTGATTTCCAAGCAAAATGTTACGGTTGTGACCTGGTTTCTTCTTACTGCTTATAGTAAAATGTGAGAGGGGGGAAATAAATTGAGGGAAGAACTGTTAAACAAAAAAACAAATGAGAGTTTGAGGATTTGGGAAGTTCTCAGCCTACTCAGATGGTAAAGGATAAAATTAAGAAACTGTTTTCAAAAGTGTGGTGCAGAAAAAAATCAAGTATTTTAAAATCAATTAGGAGTATATACATTCTTTTAAAATATTTACTTTTTTCAGGAAGCTATTAAAGTAAAAATTACCTAGCACCTTAAAACTACAAACTTTGCTTGGAATATAATATCTCACACTGCTAGAATATGTTACATGGTTGAGTTCTAAAAAGATATTAATAAGTAATTTATAGTGGATTAAATAAAGTTTTAAAAAGTCATTAAAATTAAATATTTGTGTTGTTTAATCACCCTGGTTTGACAATAAAGTAGGAATTAGTTACTTTCTGAAAAATAGCTAATAATATAACTTCCACATACTAAATAAATGTAATACAGTGAAGTTGAAGCAATGTAATTAAGGGGATTTGAACAAATTAACAATTTGTCAATAAAATAAACAAATATCCAGTCAGCTGAGGATGTTCTATAATCCTAACACATTTTTAAATAAATTATGTCTTAACTTGTATCATAAGTATTATTACTTCCTATTATCTTTAAAAATAAATCTCTGGTTAAACAAGTTACATGCTAGTGTACTATGGTGTATGAAAAATCACCTTATAATCAAATTCTGCTTTGGGCCTTTTGACAGTGGTGCAAATTTACACACATTTGACTGATTTGATTATGTTCCTCAGTGAAACACATGAATAAACATACTTTTTTTAAGGTAATATATAAAAAGCATATTTAAAGGACCTAGAAGAACACTTGATTCCTAACAGCTATGAATATTAGATTTATTAAATTTTCCTTCTTTAAAATAAAAAGAATCCATTGTATTCCTTTTTATTATGGACAATCCAGTTAAGTATTTCATCTTTGGATAAAATAGATATATTTTCCTACAACTTCTCTCTCCCTCTCTCTCTCATGTCTCTATCTCTAGCTATCTTTCTATCTCTTACTGTCTCTTTCTCTTACTGTTCTTAAGGAAAAGTGACAAAAATTATATTTTTTAATATCAGAAAACAATTCCAGTAAACTGGTACTCATTATAATAATAACTTATGATAATGGGAGGTTCATATGAGAAATAACAGAAATATATATACCAATCAAGTATAAAATAAAATTTATTAGAACAGGAGTATTTTCTATGTACAAGATGTTATCATGTTCAATAATTAATTAAATCATACCATGCTGATCTAATTAAAACTGTGAGATTTTATATACATATAAAAAAATGCATGCCAAAACATTTAAGTTCTAAAAGAAAGGAAGGCAAATTAATCTTTTATAAAACAAAAGAGCTTACTGGTCTGTGTAATAATACTGAAATATATTATTAAATATAAAAAGGCATTTATATATTTTTTCTAATATAAAATCATTAGCTTTCAATGAGTAACCAGTGTAATAGAAGTTGTTTAGGGTAAGAGATTATATTATTGCCACTGAAAATACAATGTGAGCTTTATTCTTAGTTCTCATCTAGACTTAAAGGAGAGAAATCATTTGCTAAACTTGAGTCAGAATGTATTAATCTGAAGCACTATGGTTTGGAAGAGAATAAAGAATAACATGCATACATATATATATATATACATAACAGTTTTATATATATATATATATAAAACAATTTTATATGTATGTATGTAACAATTTTTACAGTGTGTTGAAACTGATGGCATTAGTTTTTTATCATATGTTAAATATATGTTTGTAAAAATAGAAATGACTCAGATGTTTATTCTAGATCAATAACTTTTCTGATAGTTATGCATCAGAGAAATAATACTCATTTTTACTTAGGTCTTCTAATATAAGGTGGGGAAAGAAGCATTATAGCATAAAAAATATAAGCACAAGTTCCAGTCTGAAATTACCTGAGTTCAAATCTCAGCTCTTCTACTTAGTAGCCCTGTGATTTTGGACAAATTCTTAATATCTCTTCAGAAAGATCCATGCTTTAATGTTCTGCTATTGCTATCCTGAAATTCTTTTTTTTTTTCATGTGCACACACTGCGCTTTATTGAAAGGACAATGGCATACACTGCATCTTATAAAAGGATTAGCCAAAGTGATACATTTTGTGTTACTTAACGGACTTGCTTCAATAAAAATCTCAGGTATTGCTTTACTATTTTGTGGTTTTTAGGCATAAGGCATTGTAGGAAAGATAATCCTTCATTAGGAAAATGATTTTGCTTTATGGCTGCTATCTTGAAATTCTTGATAACTTTTGAACAAAGGGACTTGAATTTCCATTTGGCAGTGGGTGCCACAAATCTTGTTGCTGGTCCTATTCATAATTCAGTATGTATGAATAAATACTTTGAACGAGGCCTGGCATGAAGTGGCAACTAATTAAACTCTCAAATTGCTGAAGTTCTGAATATGCTTACCAGGAGGTCAGCTACACATGTTGCTGATATGAGGCACTTTTTATTCTCATGTACAATGCACCTCCAATGTCCTGTATTATTAACAAATCGTTGTTCATTAAAGTCCTCTTTCAGTAGCTACTATGTTCATGTAAGAAATCAGCATGTTAATATGCATAATTTTGGATTATAAGAAACAAATTTTAATTTAATTTCTTATTTGTCAAATGAGTTTTGGTCACTTTAAATTTTCTTTTTTTAAATTAGTTTTTATTGGGGTATAGTTGCTTTACAATGTTGTGTTAGTTCCTACTGTACAGCAAAGTGAATCAGCTACACGTATACATATATCCCCTCTTCTTTGGATTTCCTTCCCATTTAGGTCACCACAGAGCACTAAGTAGAGTTCCCTGAGCTTTACAGTAGGTTCTCATTAGTTATCTATTTTGTACATAGTATCAACAAGTGTATATATGTCAATACCAATTTCCCAATTCATTTTTTTTAATTTAAAGCAAAATAAATCCAGGAGAGTGACTTAAGATGATAGCCTCCAAGTTCTTCCCCAGTGAATGATTCTTACCTAAACTCTGATGTTTTAATCAACTTCAAATTCTTAAACAAATATTTCTGAGAACTTTTTTTTTGTCATGACAGTAGAGAAACAATGAACTTAGTCTCTCTCATTCGCATGTATGAATAATTTTCCTCATTAAACTTAAGATTCAAAAGAACAAGAAATATGTCAATCTTGTCATTGCTGAAATATTTATATTAATTTCTTTGCAAATAATAATAGACCAGTAATTATTTTTGACTGAATACATTAATGTGTTGAAAATAAAATGTAGATTAATTTTCTACCAGGCAGACCAGGTCTGTTAATGGCAATCCTCCAAACACATATACCCTCCTTGGAGTTGGTAGCATATTCAAGCCTTAGGGTAGTATATTCAAGCATAGCATAGAAAGCCTTTTCAAGCTTCAAACATTGACCTTTCAGAAATATTTTCTTCCACTATATGGGTGACCATTGCTTTTAATACATGTGTTCTTAATTTCTATCAGAAAAGTCAGTTATTTAAAGGTTTCATCCATATTTACTGTAGAAAATTGGGTTAGATGAATATTGGAAGATGCTGTTTATTTGTGGAGCCAAAGGAGAAAGGGGATCATGAAAGAATAGAATGGAGGAGGAACTACCTTGGCTCAAACACAGGACTTTCATTTGTTCTGGATACTCTGCCACTTGCACTCATTCCATTGAAACAGCTCTGCTGCCATGTAGGAAACCAGTAAGCTCACTACCCTCATGCTGCTGAAGACCACTGCAGCCTCTGCCTGCTGCTGTTGTTGCTGGAGTATCCATCAGGAGAGAAATTAGAAAGGGAAAGGACAGAAAGGGAAGGGAAGGGAAGGGGAGAGGAGGGGAGGGGAGGGAAGGAGAGGGGAGGGGAGGGGAGGGTAGGGGAGGGGAGGGGAGGGAAGGGGAGGGAAAGAAAGGAAAGGATGGGAAAGGAAAGGAAAGGAAAGGAAACCTCTTTCTTTGATTAAGGAAAAAAAGAGAAAACACTTTTGTCCATATACATGTTAATCTGTCATTTTCTCTCCAATTAGGTTTATATTTTTGTTCTTTTTACTTAGCATTCTGTGAATGCTTCTTATGCTTTATTAATAATTATCTGCCTTTTATGTAATGATCACATTTCTAGGCTTTGAGAAGATAGATTTCATTAAATAGATCATTCCCTGCAATTTTAGAGAGTCCCTGTGTATACTAATAGATAAGGCATCAAATAATCAAAGTAGAGAAGAAAAATATCTCCTGGTAGTAAGTACCATATAGAAAATTAAAATGATGATGAAATATATAGTGACTTTTTAGCTATTCTAGATGGGGCAAAGAAGAAAATCTCTCTGAGGAGATAATATTTTACCTATTGTTGGGATGACGGAAGGGTCCAGACATCTGAAGAGCGACGAAGAGATTATCTTAGAACAGGAGATGAACTAATGGAAATGTCATAAAACAAGAATAAAAGTTTTTATTCTCAAGTATCCAAAAGAAGATTGGTGTGCCTGTGTAGGGCTTAGGTGACCTGAGGACTTTAATGGGTCTCAAGAATCTCAGTTAATCTAAGTATAATGAGGAGTCACTGCATTATTTTAAGCAGAAGAATTACATAACCAAATAAGAGATGTGAGTTTCCACTGATTTAGAGTACAGCAGAAGTAAAGAGACATCACTTTTAATATTAGGTTACAAAAGGACTGATTTATCTTGAGAGAGAGAGCCTTCTGGCCAATAGTGATGAACTGAGGCCCTCAGTCCAACATTCTGAACAGAATTCTAACAATAATGATGTAAATGATATTGGAATTGAACTCGTTTAACCCCTCCAGCTAAACCTTCAGCTGAGACTGCAGCTCTGGCTGACCCTTGACTACAATATCATGAGACACCCTGACCCTGAAGAACCAAACTAAGTCACATCTGGGTTCCTGATTCACAGAAACTAAGATATAATACACTTTTAAGCCACAAAGTTTTGATTTAATTAATTTGTTGCACAGTAATAGTGTGTATGTGTAAAGACTTTAGATTCATATTTGTATCATATTGGAATAATTCAGTATATATATAAATGTGGCTTATTTAAATTTCCCAAGATTTGTGTAAAAATATGAAAAGTGCAATATCGCAAGCTATAGTTAAGTCAAACAAGGTTACCATGTTTTTATAAAATCTTAATGTACCTTGTGGCCAGGAACTTCTGATGTCCTCCTTGTTAGAAGATATTACTGTATCAATCAGTTTCAAGTTTCTTTTCTTGGAAACTTAAAAAAAATTTCAAGTATTTCAAAATTGGCAATGAGGTCAGATGTTAAAGTAGAAAGATTATGATTTTCCTTATGCATAAAATATAATGGGAGGAATGCTATGTGAAATGCAGAAATGGGAAGGGAAAGGAAAACTTTAAAGATGTAGGAGAAAGTGTATAGCAGCATGACAAAAAGACAGAGACAGCAATAGTGGAACATTAGTGGAAAGATTTATTAACTGCTGCAGTTACTTATTGGTCTAGAACCACCTTAAATCTTCCAGGGCCTATGACTTGTATGTACTATCTATGGACTTTGAAACTGTTATCCCCTAAAGGAGCTTTGAATTAGAAATAAAATGCAAGATAAATAGGTAATTTTAAGATTTTCTAGCAGCCCCATTAAATAAATAAATGGAAACAAGTAATTATATTATTTAACCTATTTATCCAAAATATTATCATATCAATATATAATCAACACAAAATGTTTTAATTGAGATATTTTACATTTTTTTCCCCAAAACAAATATGTAGCACATCTCAATTCAGAATAGTCATATTTGAAAGGCTCAACACTTATAAGTGGCTAATGGCTACTACAACTCAGCCCCTATACCATTTCACATATATTCTTTTAATAAAATCACAGAACATTATTTATTATGACTGAGATTTGTTTCTTGCAAACAATAGAGCCTTGCTAAAATATAAATTAATTATAGCTAATTGAATTCATATAGGTTATTTAAAAACAACTAGCATCAATGTGAAGGAGGATTGCAATCCCTGGGTTATATTTTATGACTTGTGTTTTTCAGTATTTTTATAAATTGATTAAACATGAAACACAATGACCTGATTGTAAAATTTCTTGTAAAAATGAAGTTGTGATGAGGGTTCAGAATCAGAATTTGTAAGGGCTCAACAAGAGTGCAAAAACCAAGTCCATATTTGATAAGAAAAACTGTAAAACCCCAAATTAGAACCGAACGGTTAAACAGAGCTTCACAATGTAGGACAGGAGAGGCATAGCTTAAGATTGATTACAGCAAGCAAAATTGCTAGTTAATGTAAAAGAATGATAACTCAGCTGTGTTATGGGCACATTTCCCTTGGTGACAGTAAGGTTAGCTAGAGAGCAGTCATAATAACACTTCAGGCTGATCTAGACAGACCATTCCTGGAGAGTGGTTCTCCGTATTTACGGAGACACATTAACAAAAATTTGAAAGCTGGAAAGGGAGTAACCAGTACAGACTAGGGACTCAAACCACATTTGAAATGAAATAAATGCGGAAAGTGTAGATGTTCTAGCTGAAGAAGAGTAGGCAGTGTGTGTGTGTGTGTGTGTGTGTGTGTGTGTGTGTGTGTGTGTGCGCATGGAGTGGGGTTAGAAGGGGGTCGGCAGTACATGAATGAACTGGAGAGAGACTGAGAATTTCTGCTCTCCTTAGATATTTGAATTGTTTGTATTTGAAAGAAGGAATACATGTACTACAAAACAGAAGAGATAACTGGGACCAATTGGTAAAAATATTGGGAAGACTTTGGCCATGTTTTAGAGCTACTCCCATAAGGAATTTGGTTTCTCAAAGAAGTGATTATCTGAGTGTTGTAACTGTTATGGTAAAACATAGATGATTCTTGGGCTAAATTTACATATGATCCCTTTTATTTCTAAAAATCTGTTATTCTTTGAAAGCTTTTGTCTTCTGATAATTGACACAAATAAGAGAAATTTAAACAAAAGAATTCAAATATTTATCAAGTACACATTTAATACTCAGAAGTAAAACTTGACATGATTTTGGTTCCTAAGTATTTACTTTTACTGTTATTTTTTATACATTAACATACATATATATCGACCAACCTTTTTTTATAAGTCATACCACACATATTTCTTATGTTACCCTTTTTAGTTTAACACGATATTATTACTTCTCTACAGATCAGTAACTATAGGTCTAACTCATTTCAATGGGTAAAATTTATTCAAAAATATAGAAGTGCCAAAATATATTTAATTATTTTACTCTTGATAGACATTTATACTTATTCAGTTTTCACAAACTGTAAATGAATATCCTTTCACACCTGTAAAAGATAATAATACTAGAAGTGGAATTGCCCTGTCAAAAGACAAAATTTCAATATTATTGATGTGATGTATTTACTTAAAAATGCAAATTAATACACTTACTGAATGATTTTGATTTAGGAAACACATCTATCAAAAAGGAAGAGACAACTGATAAATCCCAAAATATTAGAGATCTAAGAATCTGAGTGATTCTGTACTCTAGCCTCCCAAGCAATATAGATATTTCCTTTATAATGTTAAATAAATAGTAGTTTAGTCTTTGCTTGAATATATCAATGAATTCAACTCAATATATTAGCAAAGTACTGATAGCTCAACAATTAAATTGGCACTATTATTTTCTGGATACTACATGCTTCAACAAAATTTTGTTGATATTTACTTTCCTCAGTTGAAACATTATGACTTATTAAACACACACACACTTACATATCCATACCTGTTAAATCCTACACTTTGATTTCAAATAAAAAAGAATCATGAACATCTCAAACCTTTATTCAAAATAAAAAAGAATAAAACCTCTGCCTTAAACATGTTGATTTATGCTACTGTATTTATTTGCACTAAAAAATTCAATTACATAAAACTAGTTTCAGAAGAAAATTCTCTTTTCTTTAAAACGTATCTTTGCCCTTTTTTCCTACTGTAAGATATAATATTACTTTATATTGGGCATGAATACATTGAGTGTTACAATTTAAAATAAACATAAAATTGAATAAACATTTTTCTCCTAAACATATATTTAATATACAAATTATTTAATAGTAAAAGTTTGAATCAATGTTTAAATATGTCTTTCTAGAGTATCTTTACATTTCTGCTATGCTTATTTTTTATTTTCATTACATTAGCAGTTACTTGTAGATATCAAAAAGTGCTGTTCTCTTATATTTATTCCATACAGATTTTAGTATGTCAATTCCAATAAGGATTGCTCCATAATCCCTTAGCTACCATATTACTGTAGAATTATCCTTCTAAGTAGTCTCTGCTGTCTCATTCAGAAGCATTTAAAATTATGTAAGACTTGTTTCAATTACTCAGAACATCCTAAAAGTGCTTTCTGGACCCAATTTTATGATATTATTAAAATATAAGGCATTTCTATTTGAACAGTTTAAATTCTATATCAGTGTATTAAAATACTGAGCAGACATGTTGATATACAAAATTTTGGATATACAAAATTGCTAATCTTTTAAATGTGCAACTTAATTTGTCATATTCAAAGATAAAAATATTTGGGTAGCTTGTAAAGATTGGGGTTGAGCTTGTTTGAGCATAATTTATGTACAATATTTGACATAAATCTCCATTTTTATCTTATAACGTAAGCAATATGTATCTTAAATATCCAGATAATTGCAGTATCCTCCATTCTGAAATTTATTTTTATTTAAAATAAAATGTTATAAATATTTGAGATTAAAGTTTATGCAGATTTTCACATTATAGACATTATTGTAAATATCTATTCTATCTAGATTGTTACTGCTTGCAATTTGTTGCACTTATTTTTCCCCCTATTTTCAAAGGGGAAGCATTAAATAGAAAAAAAAAACACACTGGAATGCTTTAGACTAAATTATTTGTAGTATTTTAAATACTTTTCTTTATGTTATCTTTCTTATACCACTATAAATATGAAATACTGAGCTATTTGCCAAGGTACTTCAAAGTATAAAAATTGAATAATTAGGAATAATCAGTATAGTTACAGAGTTAATTTATATACATGCTATCATCTCTCCCATTCATTCATTTAAAAACATTTATTGATCCTAAACACAGATCTTTGTATTAGAGATATAATTTAAAGTAGGGAATACTCCCCATTCTCTTATAGATTATATTATAGCAGAAAAACACAGGAATAAATTACAGTAAAAATATGTTATGACCTTTCATAAAAGTAACTCTAAATGGATAATAGATTTAAATGTACAATATAAAACTTCTAGAAACTAAAATAGAAGATAATCTATGTAAACTGGGTTTGCGATGACTTTTTAGATACAACACCAAATGTATGATCTATGAAAGGCAAAATTGATAAGCTGGACTTCATTATAACAAGAAATTACTCTAGGCAAAATGCTGTTAAGATAATTAAAAGGTAAGGCAAAAATTGGGAGAAAATATTTGCAAAAACACTTATCTGATAGTGGACTTGTATCCAAAATATGCAAAGAACTCTTAGACTTAAGAATAGGAAAACAGACAATCCAATTAAAAATGGGCAAAATATGTGAATAAACATCTTACCAAAGAATATCTACACATAGCAAATAAGTATATGAAAAGATGTTCAATATCATATACCATGAGTGAATTACAAATTAAAACAATGAGATTCCACTATGCACCTATTTATTAGAATTACTAAAATCCAAAAACACTGATAGCACCAAATGCTGGCAAGGTTACGGAATAAGAACTCTCATTCATTGTTGGTGGAAATCCAACAGTCGCTTTGCAAGATAGTCCACCAGTTTCTTCCAAGCTGAACTTAGCCTTACCATATGATCCAGCAATCACACTCCTAGATGTTTCTAGAAATCGTGAACAAATGAGTTAAAAACGTATGTTCACACATAACTTGCATTTGAAAGTTTATAACAGCTTTGTTTACAACTCCCTAAAACTGGAGACAACCAATAGGCAAATGGATAAACAAACAGTGATATACCCAAACAATGGAATATTATTCAGCAATTAAAAGAAATGAGCTACCAAGTCACAAAAAGACATGGAAGGATATTACATACATATAGCTAAGTGAAAGAAGCCAGTATGAAAAGGTTACGTACTGTATGATTCCAACTACATAACATTCTGGATAAGACACAACTAGAAATGATTTAAAAAATCAGTCCTTCCCAGGATTTGGGAAGGCAGATAGAAGGGATGAACAGGTGGAGGACAGGACACACTCAGGGCAGTGAAACTATTCTGTGTGATGATGTAATGGTGAATGCATAACATTATGCTTCTGTCAAAACCCAAAGAACACAGGACAAAGTGTCAACCCTAAAGTAAACTGTGGACTTTAGTTAATAACAGGCATCAATATTGTGTCATCAATTTTAACAGACTTGCCACATTAATGCAAGATGTTAATAACAGGGGAAACTGTGTGGAGGAGAGGGGGTAGGAAAGTGGTTATATGGAAACTCTCTGTACTTTCTGCTCATTTTTTCTATAAACCTAAACTTCTCTGAAAAATAAACTCTATTATTTTTTTTTAATGTCATGTGCCATAGTATAGTTCTAACCATGTTACTGTGGATGTTCGCAGGAAAGGTGGTAAAATATTACATGTAGAATATAATTTTCTCATTTAAAAGTGAAAAATGAGTAAAGGATAATATTTCACATCAAATTTTGTGATCTCTCCTGAAAAATACATGAGAGTAAAAATAGGAAAATTCTGCACAAGATTACCTTTTCATTCAGGAATAGGTTTCTGAATAAAGCTTCTCATTATTCATGCTTTTTGCTGTACCTCAGGAAAATTTTAGGGAACCTTAGGGGAAAGGATTAAGGATAGTCAAAACAGCAAAATAAGTAAAATATTTTCATTTTGTTTTATTTCATGTTTCTGGAATCATCTTAATGACTCCTAAAATCAAGACTTCCTCAATTTCTCCAAAGCAGACAGTATTTTATTTACTGTTAACATGAAAAATTGGAAATTTCAGAACACTGAGAAATAGAAGTCAGTAATTTATTTTCATGTGCTCTTTATAATCTACCAAATGCCCAAACCACATGCTGAATAGAGTCTAACCACAGCAATCAGTGCTCTGCCGGAGGGTGGAAATCTTCAGCTGCTGAGGCAGCCCTAGGCCCCTATGCTTATGATACTCTGTGGGTGACTGGGAGTGGCGGGAGATGCATCTTCCTGCAGACTAATAGCTACTTTAGGGACTGCAGAAGAAGAATTTTAGTAAGGAGAGACTTTCAAGCACTCATGTCTTTTCCTTAGTCAAAATTTATAGTAATATGGTAAAACAGTGACAACTCCATTTTTGCTTATTTGGAGTAAAGCAGGGACATATTTCATCCTGAACTATGGAAATAGTTTTGAGGGTTTTTTTTTTTCTGTTGTCTCCTGGCATTTTTCTTTCCCTTTTCTTTCTCCTACATTGGCCAATTTGGGGCTTCTCCCCTTGCCATCCCCTAGGAAGGCATTTGCCCCCTTGTCCGCCTGCAGCATGCATCCAAGGCCAGAGCTCAGGCCTACAGACTGGGTAGGTGCCTGTGTAACTGAGCAGGACCCTATGGGGCCTTCCCTAGACAGACCGCGTACCCCCCCATGTCCTCTGCGTCTTGTTTGTAGAAGTGTTAGTCTACCAGGCCTCCCCTGAGACACAAAAGGCTGGCTCAAGAGGTAATAACTGGAAGAATATGAACATGTAATAACAAAAGATGGCAATTGGGTCAGGAGAACTGGTAATAATTTAAACAATAGATCAGCCGTATAGTAGAGTAACAGAATCTTTAGTTCCTCCCTGACGGACATAGATAACAGTATATGATGAACATTCTTGAGTTGTTTTACAGATACTAAAACCCCTGCCAGCTGGAGGAAGCTAACTGCATGATGACCATGAGCATGCAGCCCCCAGGCTTGCTGGTGCCTGAGGATTGATGATGTTGACATCTGTGACATCACTCTGTTACCTTATCCTCAACCAGTCAGAGAATTGTGCAGGAGCTGATCACGCACCCTGTGACTCTCTTCCTCACCTTGCCTTTAAAAACCCTTCCTTGAAAGCCATCAAGGAGTTTGGTTCTTTTGAGCATTGGCTGGCCCTACTCCTTGAATGGCCTTGCAATAAACACTGCACTTTCCTTTACCACAACCCAATATCAGTAGATTGGTTTTACTCCAAGAAGGCAAATGAACCCAAATTTCGTTTGGTAACACCTCCTCTGCCTCAGTTGTATGGGAGTTGGGGAAGGCGCTTTTTTTAAATAATAATGAAAAAAAAAAAAAGTGAAGTCTTTGACAGTTTCCCCTACTCAGTTCCTTGAAGCCTATAAAGTTTGGCTGATCTAGATTCATTAGGAATGTCTCCTTGCCAGCCAGGGCCAAGACCCAGGCCTGCTGAAAGCAGAAGCCCTTCCAGTCCCCAGGCTGCCACCACCGCAGGGTGGTGTCTTACAGAAGTGTCCTACAGGTGTCTTACAGAGGTCTAGGCCTGAGGCTGCAGAAATCTGGTGCAGCCACCATCAAGAAGCCCTTCTTAGGGCCCCAATCTCCTTTGCCAGTATGGATTCCTCAGACTGGAACTGCATAACTAAAGTAGTTGCAGATTTATTTTTTTTTAAGCTTTTTTTCTCCAAAATGATTTGTAGTTGTGTGTGCATCACTTTGCCCTGATATGTGTGCTCTACAATAAAAAACAAATCTAATATGTTTTTTAGGGAAAAAAGAAGCTAGCAGGATTTCTGCCCCCAAAAAGGAGTGATAGGCACTTTAAGCAACAGACTTATATATTAAATATTCTTTCAGAGTACAAATAGGTGAACTTTACAAAGACTTTTGACTAATTGCTATATTTAATAAGCAAAAATTCTTATGTGGATTTGTTGTACCACCTCATAACATTAGTGCCTTTTCCCAAAATGCATGAAAATGAGGATGCAGGCATTCACCTTCATTATAATGATGAGTAAATTTGGAAACATACATAAGTATTAATAATTTCACTATCCAAAGCTGAAATATCCAAAAGTATCTACTAAAGAAGGTGAATGTGTTACATTTACTACAGAAAAATAGAAAATACAATAAGCAACTAAATTCCATTTTTCTGCCTAATATATGGCTCAGTTTTATACTTTATTGATTTTTAAAATGTGTGTTTTTATTATATTTAAGGAAATAATTAAATCACTGGAAATAGGAAAGAATAGGTGTATTCTTATTCCAGAATAAGAGAAAAGAACTATTTAATCATTCATCAATTTTCATTTTACACCATTAAATTACCTTAGTTAATTTGATCCCAACTCCAGTATCAAAACAGAATAATTGTCTTCTCGGTTGAAATGTTGGTTAGGTTCTTTGATTTTCATGTAAGAATATGGACTTCATGAATTACTTAAGAATAGAGAATCTATCTGTTCTTGTTAGTCTAGGATTCATAATTCAATAATGACATGAGAAACTTTTTACTTTGATCAAATTATCTTGATGTACCAAAGAATTGCTTTCATTAAGAAGTGATTTAAGGCCATTCTCTTAGAGTTCCTGGATGTAACTTACTACAAGAAAAACTTTATGAAAATTCTTTACTTTTACTTTAGAGATATATTTTCAATATCAATCCTAATACTCAATGAACCCAGTATGAAGGTCTGCTCAAGAAATGGTTTTCACAGCTAAATATCATTATAAATATTTCCTTTAAGTCAATATTATGGTATATTTGTCCAAATGATATATGTTGCCAATTGTTGACAGTTGACATTTTACTTATTTGTGAGCAAAACATCAGGAACTTACAGGATATGAAGCAAATTAAGCAGAAAATATAAAAAATAAACTATTTTGCAGTATTACCCAACAGAGAGAATGTTTTGTGCAACTCTCTTTGTGAAAGAAGCATACTGAAATCTGATGTTACCTTTTGGCCTGCTGACTTAGAATAATTGAAAAAAAAACTCTTGAGTATTCAAAATAAAGTTGTTCTTGTAACATAATTTTTTGAGTGCCGTTCAGATAATTCAGTGTTCTCTCCTATCCTGTGATAACTATGGAGAGCCCAACCCAGTACAGATGGAGGTCTTTTGATAGCCTAGGGTTAATGGAAATTAGTTTTCACACTTACAAAGATAAAATGTAATTTGCAGGCTGAGCTGTATTGAAATGTTGAGGTCAAAAAGCTAACAATTCATAGTGGAGTACTTAAAACTCGGAGAGGTGATTGTTTCCTGTGCTGTGCAAAAGCTTTTTAGTTTGATGTTGTCCCACTTGTCTATTTTTGCTTTTGTTATCTGTGCTTTTGCTTTCATATCCAAGAAATCATTGACAAGACCAACAGCAAGAAGCTTTTCTTCTATGTTTTGTTCTGGTAGTTTTATAGTTTCAGGTCTTTGAGTTTTTAATTCATCTTGAATTGACTTTTCTGTATGGTGTAAAACAGAGGTCCAGTTTCATTTTTTTGCACATGAATTTTCAGTTTTCCCAACATCATTTGTTGAAAAGACTCTTTTCCCTATTGTGTAATCTTGGCATCCTTGTCAAAATCAGTTGACTGTATATGTTTGGGTTTATTTTGGGGCTCTCTATTCTGTTCCATCGGTCTATGTTTCCATCTTTATGTCAGTGCCACACTGTTTTAACTACTATAACTTTGTAATGCATTTTGGAATCAGGACATGTGATGTTTTTAGCTTTGCTCTTCTTTCTCAAGATGACTTTGGCAATTCTAGGTCTTTTGTGGTTCCATGTGAATTTTAGGATTTCTTCTCTCTTTCTTTACAAAATACCATTGGGATTTTGATAAGGGTAACATGGATTCAGTAGATCACTTTGGGTAGTATGGACATTTTAACAATATTAAGTTTTCCAATCCATGAACATTGGGTATCTTTCCAATTATTTGTGTCTTCTTTCATCAATATTTTGTAGTTTTCAGGGTACAAATATTTCACCTATTTGGTTAAGTTTATTTCTACATATTTTATTATTTTTGATGCTATTGTAAATGAAATAATTTTCTTAATTTCTTTTTTGGATAGTTCATTATTAGTGTATAGAAATGAAACTAATTTTTATATGTTGATTTTATATTCTGCAACTTCCATAAATATTAGTTCTAATCTTTTTTTGGTGGAGTCTTCAAGGATTACTACATATAAGATCATATCATCTGCCACAGAGATAATTTTACTTCTTACTTTCTGATATGGATGCTTTTTTTTTTTCTTCCCCAATTGCTCTGGATAGAACTTTCAGTACTATATTGAATAGAAGTGGTGAGTCTTATTCCTGGTCTTAGGGAAAAAGCTTTCAGTTTCCACCATTGAGCATGATGTTAGCTGTGGGCTTGTCATATTTTATTATATTAGGGCACATTCCTCTTTTACCTAATTAGTTAAGAGTCTTTTTTGTTTTGTTTGCTTGTTTTTAATTTTTTATACAATTTTTAAAGTTTACACACCATCTACAGTTGTAACAAAATATTGGCTATATTCTCTGTGTTGTACAATACATCCTTGCAGCCTATCTTATACCCAGTAGTTTGTACCTTCTACTTCCCCACCCCTATGTTGCCCCTCCCCTCCCTCCCTCTCCCTACTGATAACCACTAGTTTGTTCTCTATCTGTGAGTCTCCTTTTTTATTATACTCACAGTCTGTTGTATTTTCTAGATTCCACATAGTATTAGTCATTCTCTGTCTGACTTATTTCATTTAGCATAATGCCCTCCAAGTCCATCCATATTCCTGCAAATGGCAAAATTTCATTCTTTTTTATGACTGAGTAGTATTCCATTGTGTGTGTGTGTTTATACATATATATATATATATATATATATATATATATATATATATATATACACACACACACAATGGCAGTTGTAAATTATGCTGCTATAAACATCGGGGTCCATGTATCTTTTCAAATTAGTGGGTTTTTATTTTCTGATATGTACCCAAGAGTAGAATTGCTGGGTCACATGGTAGTTCTATTTTTAGTTTTTTGAGAAACCGCCATACTGTTTTCCACAGTGACTGCAACAATTTACATTCTCACCAACAGTGTAGGAGGGTTTCTTTTTCTCCACATCCTCACCAACATTTGTTATTTGTGTTCTTTTTGATGATAGCCATTCTGACAGGTTTCTTTTTCTCCACATCCTCACCAACATTTGTTATTTGTGTTCTTTTTGATGATAGCCATTCTGACAGGCATGAGGTGATATCTCATTGTGGTTTTGATTTGCATTTCCCTGATGATTAGTTTTTTTTATCATGAAAGTATGTTGAATTTTTTTAAATGCTTTTTCTGTATATATTGAGATATCATGTGATTTCAGGAAATAATCAATAGAATAAAAAAACAACCTACAAAATATGAGAAAATATCTACAAATTGTATATCACATAAGGGGTTAATATTCAAAGTATATAAGAAACTCCTGCAACTCAATAACAAAAAGACTAATAACCTGATTATAAAAATGGGCAAAGGACCTGATTAGATATTTCTCAAAAGAAGACATAGAAATGGCCAACATATACATAAAAAGTTGCTCAAGATCACTAATTATCTTGGAATAATTAGTGAAATACAAATCAAAACTATAATGAGATATAACCTCACATCTGTTAAGATTGCTACTATAAAGAAAAGACAAGTGCTGGTGAGCATCTGGAGAAATTGGAATCTTGTACACTGTTGGTGGGTCTGTAAAATAATACAGCCACTGTGGAAAGCACAGCAGTATGACATTTCCTCGAAATATTAAAAATAGAACTATTATATAATCTAGCAATTCCACCTCTGGGTACATAGACAAAAGAATTGAAAGCAGGATCTTGAAGAGGATATCCACACTCCCATGTTCATTGCAGTATTATTCACAATAGCCAAAATATGGAGAACCTATGTGTCCATGGATGGATGAATAGATAAGGAAAATGTGGTATATTCCTACAATGGAATATTATTCATCCATAAAAAAGAAGGAAATCCCAACATATGCAACAACATGGATGAACTTGGAGGACATTATGTTAAATGAAATAAGCCATTCATAGAAGAACATATCATGCATGATTCTACTTATATGAGCTATCTAAACTAGTCAAACTTAAAGAAACAGAGTACAGAATGGTGGTTGCCAAGGGCTGGAGGTGAAGAGGATGAGAAGCTGTTGTTCAATGGGTATAAAGTTTCAGTCATGTAAAACAAATAAGTTCTAGAGATCTACTGTGTAACCATAGTGCCTATAATTAACAATACTGTATTGTGCACTTAAACATTTGTTAAGAGGGTAGATCTCATCTTGAGTGTTCTTACCACAAAAAAGAAAACAAAATGATAAAATGAAATTTTAAAAGAAACAAAGAACAAAGGGATACAAGGAAACTTTTGGAATTCATGGATATGTCCATTACCTTGACTGTAGTTCACGGGTGTTCACACATATCCTAAATCATCAAATTGTTTACATTAAATATGTGCAGTTTTTGGATACCAATTATACCTCAATAAAGCTGTTTTAAGAAGTTTTTAAAAACTGAGGGAGATGATAATCATCTAGCAAAGTGAGTGTGCAGAACTAGAAATTGCAAGGAGACTCAAATAGTTCAAGTCGAGAGTAAGAAAAATTGTGGATAAGAATTCTTTGCTTTTGGTCTAGCAGTGATCATTATGGCATCCTACCTTGTCTTGTTTTGCTTAGCCAAAAGTTTTATCTGATTTGGTCAATGTGAAGATTTCTTGTTTTAGATTTTTGGGGATTGTGTTTATTTGTTTCTTAATATCAATGTTTTTAAGAAGGCATTCTGTATACTCTCATTTAACAGAACCTTTAAGCCTATTTCATGTAGGATGCAACACCTTCACATTCAACTGATCTGCATAGATCTTAGAAGCATCTGAAGATTTATCTAGTGACCCGTGACTTGAGTTAACATTTTGGCAGGGAGCAAGATGGCAATGATGTTTTAGCATGAATTAGAGTTTGAATCCCCCAACATCAGTACTATTATTTTCAAGGCTCTAAATTATAGCAACGTCTAGTAAATGTTCAGTCTTTCAAATGCCATGGTCACGTAGGTATACATTATACTGTTACATTTGCAACCTGTAGCAGTCTCCACTATGGCCTGCTATCCAACATAACTAGAGATTGTTCCCAGCCAGAGAGGAGTCAAGTCTGCTGTCTTTAGTCTCTGAATGAATTTTTAAAAGAGTGTATATTTTATAAAATTATATGTAATATATACTATTATAGTAAATATGTAGACGTTAAGTTCATAATTCAGGGATAGGAGGGCACTATCTTGGTAATATTCCATTTGGAAGGAAAGATAGTCATTTTTCAAATCAACATGCTTGTCTTACAGCCTGCATACATATCTGAACTACCATTCCACAGACTCATTCAGTCAGTCAGTTGGTGATTAATTTTTTATTGAGCATCTTATGTGCAATAACTTCTGTTAACTGAAGACAGATTGCTGAATAAAATACAATTTCTGCCTTCAAGGAGCTCAAATATAGGATAACAGCCAAATAAATAAATTCAACAGTTTTTTATATATATATATATATATATATATATATATATATATATATATATATACCATTAGAAGTATAGGCAAAATATAAAAGGAGTGTATTAAGGTAGACACTGTAATAACAAAGCTTCGTAGAAAACATAACTTCTGACCTAAGTTTAGAGCCTAAATATAAAGTCCTTAAGCTGAAAAGAATAAGAAGGGGTTCCTGATTAAGTGGCAAAAATAAATATATTTACATAGAGGTATGAAACTTCATGATGCCTTTGGGGAAGTATTAACAACCTGATAATCCAAGAATTCAAGTGCATGTGTAAGGATGCTTGGAAAGTGGTAAAATACAGCAAAATAAGAAACTGGAATAATAGGTAGGGACCACATCATGACTATTCCATCTCACATTTCTTCAAATCAGACATAATTATTTTAGATGATAAAGGTATAATGAACTCTGACTCAGCCATTGCTTCTTTTTAAATGCCCACAGAAATAGCGACCTTCAGTGAGATGCCCTAACTCTTTACAGTCTTCCAAATCCACCCCAAAACAAGACTTCTACCAAATATATGAACACAAATCATATAGTTCAGTCAGGGATTCTTTTTATGTGCATTAAATAAAGTAGATTAAAGGATAAAAGAAAGAAGAGAAATGGAACTGATGAATTTGGCCAAAAAGAATCTTTTAGTAATATATCCCTGTAAGTACAAAGTATTTTATATTTCTTATAGGGTTCATGAAAACTAATATAAATCATTAGGAAATAATTTTTTTTAATGGATTATAAGTCTCCTATTCTCTTTTGCTTGCTTAGAATGATCCCTTCCAGAAGTCCAGCCAGGAGGTAGGTTTGGGGTTAGACCAGGGGTGATGCTGGCTTGGGCATTATTGATGAGTGAGGGCCAGACACCATCTGGCTGCCCAGTAAAAATTAAACCAAAAGAAGAGGAGCTGCAAGAAGCATTAGGTCAAATGTGTGTGATTTGTGCATAGGTAACTATGGAAAGAAATTGGATGCTAAAGAAGGGAATTAGAAAATACAGTAGGACAAGGCAATAAGCTTCAATTTTAGCCTTTGAAAAACACCAGGGTACCCTTATTTAATGCTAGCTGTTACATGGACAGATATTTTAAAGGTCAATTCTTGCCAAATAGACTTAAGAGGCATTGGGGAGATATATATTTATTAAGTTATGGGCTCCATAAGCAAGGATTCTGCTGTATTTATTATTTTAATTATTTTTGTCTCACAATATCTAGCATGACTATTTGCATGTGATAACAATATATATTAGCTAATTACCTTAGCAGTAAAGCAGTGCATTCTAAGCTTGGAAATGTAAGAACTAGAGAATTTTCCATCAGATACAAACAATGATTTCTACAAGGTCTAAACAACTTCTAATAGAAGAAAACAGAAAAAATATATGTATCCTAATCTATGGGAATAATCCTTCTCACAGTGGAACTTTTATCACATAAAATGAGTTATTTACAGGGATATATGGCACGCTATATCCTAGAAGAAGTCTTTTTACATCTAACCACAGTTCTACTCACCTGCCAAATGTGATGCATAACAAATATTCATTTTAATTTAAGGGTCTTGGCCTTGAACTAAAATGAATGGTCATTGAGGGAATACCTTGTAATGGGGCATACATACTAGAAGATTTGCCTGAGCACATTTTGGAGCTCTGGAAAAATATAAACAATTTTTACTTTCCAGGGTTGTGGCTGACAACATCTCATGGTTGACAAGTCAATCCTAATAAAACTATATATCTGACAATCTAGATGGCAGGCAGAGGCTAAAGATCAATCTTTAGCTAGAAAAGTTGGTGGAATATGTCAAAAATTAAGAGGACATGATAATATTGTGACCTTGTATTTAATAAGTAAATGACCATTACATTTCAGTAAATTGAATCATTTCCATAATATTAACTATATTCTTCTGTATGTTGGATAAAATTGTATGAAAATACTTAAGTGTACCAGAATAAAAATCCCAGAAGATATAAACATTCTGTTTCAAGGACAAGAAAAATAGCAAAGGATTATTTATGTTATATATATTATTTTTAATATATGCAGTTACAAAGGAGTCTCAGGGAATTTTTATATCACATTAAAACTTGTTAAACAATCAACAAATTACATGCAAATACCCAAATGAAACTGCAATTAAAAATCATTTTCTACTCGCAATAAAACAACCATTTAGGTGAGTGTTTGTTGTTGTTCTTTCGTTTTCTAGGAAGTGACATTTCACTGGCGTCTTATTTAAGAGTGTAGCCCAACTAGTTATTCCCTGATAATCATAGCCAGTACCTTTCAATATCAGCATTAATTCTTTGTTTGTATTTGCCCCTGTCAGATGTCACTAAAATATTGATGTTGATAATCAAGTGATGGTATCTTTCCATCTGCAGTGCTTTCTATATTTAGTCAGGCTTTGCAGTAGCATCTTTCGCTTAAAATATGGAAAAAGCCTACATAAAAACTACCTAAGGAATCACAAATTAAGTGAATCTTTATCTAGTTACTTATAAATATAAACTAGTTGCTATGTTTGTAAACGTTAATTAGAAAAAATTAGTAAAAAACATTATTAAAATTTTTATTTACATAATGTTTTCCAAACTGCCCTTCTATTTTTTCCCTAAGAAATGACAGTATGAGTAAAAAGCTTAGACATATTATTCCAATGTTCATAGATTTACATTATTTGATTGTTTCTTAAGAGGAATTTACAATAAGATAAAATAAAATAAGATAAAATAAAATTTAAATTTCAGGAAGGGTTTTCTGTTCCAAGAATGGCAAAGTAACCGATATTGAACTAATACTCTTTCAGATAATAAGTATAAACTCTTAGAGAAAAAAAGGAATATTCAAAAAAAAAGAACTATTTGAAGAATCTACAGTGCAGCTCCAAAACAGGCAAATCTGTTCATTCTTTTCTCACCTGTTAGAGAAAAATCAGCAAACCCTATGTAAGTCGAAATAATAAACATTTATTCACCTATAGCAAAAGTAACCAGTCAGATCTTTTTAAAGCTTCACTATTTTTTATCCTAAAATAGTCTATAAAGTGCTGTTAGCACGATTTTCAGTCAGTGCTTAAGAAGTATTAATTCCTATTCATTCTCTAGAAATATTTAAAATTTTTTTCATGAAAATTAAAAAGAATGAAATAAAAATTACACGTCATGGGGGTATTTTGCTGATCTCCCAGCTAGGTGGAAGAATTGATTGGTTTGGGGGTTTTTTTTGACAGAATCTAAAAACCACGGAGAAGTACTTGTCCATAGGCTTCAATACCAAAGAGAGATAGCTGTGGGAAGTATCACTTAGTTAAAATGAGATAATTTGATCAAATATAATTTTATTTTCTATCCCTGAGAAGTTAGAGAGTATAGTATTGGAATTACCTAATAGATTTGCTTATGCCCCAAAAGATGAATCCTTTGGCATAAGAGTAAAAATAATAAATATTTGTAGTACTAATTTTGACATCTTAGGTTTCAGGAAAGCCCAAGGGGAAAACACATGAAGATTTTAGGAAAAAAAAATTAAAAACAAATGATTATAAAAATTAATTTCAAACATTTCAAATAAAGCACAGTTATGCCACCATGACCAAAAACCTTTAAAATATTCTGTATTTAAATGTGTCCAAAATTCTGAAAACTAAATTACTCACACTATGATCAAGAAAGTTCTATTGAGAAGAGTGAGTTTATAGTAATAGTGGTCATATCATGAGAGAATGTAGGGTTGTATCTAAATAAACAAGGCAACTATGATTATCTTGTGCCATCCAAGCCAAGAAAATGAATTACAATGAAATACTACATTGTGGACATATCTACTATATTTAATGTTGCATGAAAAAAAAGTTTTCATAAATATTAAAATGTTTATACAAAATTTAAAAATAACCTAAGCTACACATTATATTGTGTGGGGATGTATACATTTGTGATAAATGTATATAACATAGAGGAAGATGATAACAAATACAAAATTCTATATCTTAGCTGCCTCTTGTGTCAGGTGAAAGGATTGAATAAAGTACAGCACATAATTAAATACCAGGGTTTTGATAATGTAATTCTCAAGATAAGCAGTGGTTTCATGGCCAAAGTTTCCATGGTTTCATTTTATTATTATGTGTCATGGCTTACATATATATTTTTATATGCTTATTACAGAATTCAAATATTTTTAAATGTGCAGTTAATTTATAATGTATAAGATTTTTATGATCTGGTTGACAATGAGGATAGTAAAAATATTCAATTGGTGAAACATTGTGAGCAAATTTATATATACAGAATGTATAATCAGACAACGGGAAGTAGATTGGCATGCAGTTGTACATTTAGCTTTTGAGAAGAGCATAGGAGAAAATTAAGGCATGAATTTTATGCAGAAAAATACTTCTGACCAAGCAGTTGTCTCTTTCTTATTGTAATGCTTAAAAAGCTGTCATCTTTCCTGACATTCAAATTCATTAAAAATAAAGATATAACTTCTATTTTTCTACCTTTAAAAATGTTAAGCTTTATGTTAAGCTTAGTAAGGCTGGCGTTGGTAAATATTGTGTTACTTAGAAATCCTAAAAAAGCCTTGATTATTTCTTAGAGAAAACAGATCTGTACAAAAATAAAATAAATAACACTTCAAATAAGCTTACATTTTATTTCTCATTCCACTTTTTAATGAATCTATCAAAAGAAATGATGACTTTGGTAATAATTCTGATAAACCAATTTAAAGTCTTTATTTCATTTTGACTTTTTATTTGTATAGAAACTTTTATGAGTTCCAATTGAATTAGGGAAATAAAACTAAGGGAGAAAATTTGCTCAGCTATTGACATTTTGTTCTTACATTATTGTTGTTTTGTTTTATTTATATTACCCCATTTACTTGGTGAAAAATGATAAACTTAAATCCCTCTGCTTGGGATTGTGACAAAACTGGAGTTAGGACAGAAAACTATTATACTGTTTCTAGGTTGATGAAGGAAAAGAAGGTGGACAAGACAAATTAGTTTAAATTATATGGGATTTTTGATAATTTGGAACTAAAGAAAGTATTTGATGTTAAAAATATTTTAAAATATTTTCTTCTATATATGAAGACAGTAGCACTGTCCACTGAATATTAATGCATGACCCCAAAAGACTTCTGAATCCATAGAACTAAAAAGAGGCCAAATATCAAAGGGATATCAAATAAGATGGCAGCTTTCTGCAGTTGCTGAGGACAACTTCCAAATCCTTTCAGCTCTAAAGCTTTTGAGATCAAAGAGCATCATAATAGCTGATTCACTTTGTTATAAAGCAGAAACTAACATACCATTGTAAAGCAATTATACTACAATAAAGATGTTAAGAAAAAAAGAGGGAGGAGATATGGAGATATATGTATATGTATAGCTGATTCACTTTGTTATAAAGCAGAAACTAACACACCATTGTAAAGCAATTATACCCCAATAAAAATTAAAAAAAAAAAAAGAGCATCATAAAGGTGCCTGGCACCTAAATGTGATCTCTTTAAACATTATACTAATCCTGGAAAGAAATATATATTGCAATAATCTATGTTCTTATAGTCAGTGTTTTTTTGGTAGATACACCTGCTTGTTTAAGTTGCATCATGAATAGTTTCCAAGTATTCACATCAGTATTTAATTTATATCACATTTTTGAAAGAAAAAAATAACATGATAATTTTTGAGCAGCTTATATGTAAAGTCACTTTCACGTCTTTTTGTCCTTTGCTTTTATCGTATTTTGGTAAATATAACTTGCAGTTAAAAATCATACTATTATTGATAGTTTTAGTATGGTATAGATGTTAAATGATATTTTGTTATATAAGTTACCTTTTACTTCCAAATTTACAAATATGTTGTGCCCAAATTCCATGCTTACCTGTATAAATGCCAATTCGAGTCCATTTTACCATGGCTTTCCCAACCTTGAGTTATTACTCAAAAATGATAACTCCATAAAGGAGTTTAACTTTCTAATTTTTTTGCTATACTGCAATAGCCAAAAATTCCTTTGCAGGATAGCAAAAAAGTATTTAGGCCTTAAAGTTGCCTGCCACCTAAACAAAAAGCAAATAATTATGAGTAACTACTAAAAAGAAAATAACACACCACTTAGATAAACAATATATTAAGGACAAAAGTATTTAAAGAATATTAGGATACCTAGTTTAAGGCTGAATAAAATAAAATTTTGAAAAAAGTTTAGATATTAAGCAATCTATGCATTTATGTGTATGGGTATATGTATAATTAGACAATAGATAAAACAAGCAAGAAAAAAAGAGAAGAAGAAGAAGTGGAAAAAAAAGAGATGGAGTTATTATTATAGAAACTGATCAAAACCAGCATCTTTATTTTTATTTATAATTCTGCAGTTGTATGATCTTCCCCATTTACTTTTTCATTTTGAGATTAATTTTCCACCTATGTAAAATAATGAGATATTTTATAAAATATCTTCAGAATCCCACTGTATTTTTTAAATTTCAACAATATTTGAATATTTTAGAGAATTTCAAAATATTGATTTATACAGGTTCAACATTATTAAATAGTAATTTTAAATGTTTAATGTTATTAAATATTAAAAAGCTTGAAACTTGACTTTTATAGTAGTCATTCAGTCACATAACTGCACAACTTATTTAATAGATCATTTGTTTTTTTTTGTATATATTACTCCCAAAGGCCAATGATGGAACAATTTAAATAATAAATGACAATAATACTGAATTATAACTCATAGAATGAAATAAATATCTATGAGTTTATTCTGATTGAAATAAATAGGTGGTAAATTTATTGGGCAAAAAGTTTGAGGAAAAATAGGTTATTAGCACATTCTCATGTTATTTTCCCCCAAGATATTTATTAATCATGAAAGAAAAAAAGAATACCTTTAGTGTGAAGAAGTCTTATAGAAGACATCTTAACCAGTTGAACAAGGTAAATAAGGATCAGCATCATGTATTCCCTGATGTGATACACTGAGAAGGAACATTATTTCTGTGGTGTTCTAGCCAAAAATGCATAACCTAAATCAATCTAATTAAGAGAAAACATCAGATATACCCAAATGTTGGGCCGTTCTATCAAATAAATAACTAAACAGTATTCTTCAAGGATACAAGGAACAACTGAGAACTGACACAGAATGGGAGAGACTAAGGAGAAGTAACAACTGAATGCAATATGGAAGCCTACATTGGATACTAGAGCAAAAATAGGAGAACATGAATGAAAAACTTGATAAAATGTAAATAAAGACTTTAGTTTAACTAACAGTATGATGCCAATATTAATTGTTTTATTTTGAAAATTGTAGTATGGTTAAGTAAAATGTCAGTGTTAAGGTATGACATGTATAGGAATTATCTGGCAAACTTTTTGTAAGCCTAAAATTATATATATATATGTATCATATATACATATGATACATATATATATATAATCTAAAAGCCAACTATGTCAATTTAAAGTTAATTTTAAATCAATATAAGCTAAATAAAGTTTAAAATTCAGTTTTCAATCACACAAGTCACATGTCAAGAGCCCAGTAACTTAATATGGCTAATGCCTATTGTACTGGACAGTACAGAGTATGTAATCTTTCCATCAGTGCAAAAAAGTTCTACCGGACAGAGATACTCTGAAATACAAGATCTCGTATAGGCTTCTGCATTTTCTAATGGGGAATTAAGGTAATTTTATAGACTATCAAGATTCTGCACATGGCCCTTTTTAACCTTCTAATTACTCAGCTGAGCCGCTAAGAAAAAATTGACTTGAGTGAAATGATCTTCCCCTACTGCCTTAAGAATAGGCCATGTCTGCTTTAACACCATTACATGCATGTCATTTACACAGTGTTTGACTATTACAGAATAACTTTTAAGTTAACTAGAAAAATATATTATCCAAGTCAAGTTGAGCAAGAGCAGCATACACTTAAGAGAAGTTATGTTTGGGTTGAGGGGAGGGGTAAAGGTGAAGGTGAGTGGTAATAGTACAACTTAAATAATGCAATTGTCAAAGAAGGAAGGGGTAAATAAGTGGTGCCAGCTCTCTTGTTCCTTTCACTTGGTCTTGCCCTCAAGTCCATTTCCCACTGGGGATGGATGTACTTAATGAAGAATATGGTTATTGACAGCTCCCTATATAATTTATTGGCCACATTAAGCCACTGAAGACCCCACCTCTTATTGAGAAGGGTAGTCAGAGAATGGGTTTCAGGTATGCTCTGAACAAGGTAAATATAAGGCAACCATAGCAGCCTTATATTGCGATGATGCCTCAGGATGTTTATCATCTGCCTCCTCCAGACTCTTAACTCTGAAGGCTGCATAAATTCCATAATGATCAAATTTTCCCAAGGCCATTACTTCAGAAGAAGGAGCTAGCAGCTCATTGTTTTCTCTTTCAAGGACTCACTTATAGGATTGACACATAGCTATTATTAATTCAATTGGTTTTCCTTTCTTTCTGCAACTAAGTTAATAGAAACTAATAAATTTAAAAAAGAAAAGTACAGACAAGTCTCATCCAATTCAGCCAACAGTTCTATTCACTTAAAATTATCATTATCCACTTTTCAATACTTTTTTTTCTCCCTAGTTCTCTCCTTCGGTGATGAGATATAATTTATGTAGGAAATTCTCCAGAAATAGGTTAGCAGTTAGCTTTTATTGCATCATCCTCTAAAATGAGATAATCAATAACAGAACTTTAAAAATCCCAAATATACCAGCAAATTATATGTGTGCTTTGTCAAATGAATGAATGAGAACACACTGATCTAATTAGTAAGGACTAAATGAATAAAAATGTATTTAAAATAAATATATCTATAATGCATTTTGCCAAATGGAAATTATTTTCTAGTTTATTCATTTATATATATAATGTAATAAGAACCTAAATAATTTTTACTAGAATAGCAAGCCTATATCATATACTTAAATCTATATTCCATTTGATTGTGTATGTCTTGTTTATTCGTGGGACTTAAATACCTTGTGAATCATAGTCAATATTTAAATATTTATATAAAATTAGATGTAAACAGGCTGTATAGTTCATCTGACAGCCACATTTTAATTTTTCAGAAGTACTAGTAAGGTGTTGATTTTATTTGGTTCATAATTATTTATGGTTCCTCTTTAAATGTATAATTTAATCATCATATCTGTATTTTTCCCATTTCTGATTACTTAAACTTAAAAAAAGAAAAAGAGCATAAACTCTTACATATTCCAGTCACAATTCTTGCTGACATGATCCATTTATGTTCAATAATTCATCTCTCTCACGTCACTCAGACCAACTTGGTATTCATATCTCTGAGTTACTTGACATTCATCAGAGTCTTGCTCTCTTTTTGGTCAGTGATTGAGGAAAGAAAAATAATCATAAATACACGTGAGCCTCTGGCATGAATACACAAAGAACACTATTCATGGCAAAAATGCTCTGCACCTGAAACGTCAGATGCAAGATCTTCATACAAAGCATGGAGAGAGAGAGTGAGCAATTTAGCCAGGGAAAGTGTTCAATTTGAAAGTGTTCAATTTGGGGGTGAAAAATGGACCATCTGAAGTGGCTTTAACTAGGGACCAGTGACAAATGTGTCTCCACAAAAGTGCTGTGTAAGTAAGGAGTCATTTTCCTTCCACTTCTCCTCTCACAATCTTCTCCATCTCTTCTCACACTATCATGGAGAAATGAAAGCCCAGGTTTCTCTGTCATGTATATACAAGGGAGCCTCACATTTTCCTCCTTGAGCTAAGATAAGACCATAGCTACACAGGCAGTAGATAGTTTTCACCACTTGTCTCTTCACTTTCAGATGAAATTTTAAAAATGAAAATTAGGCTACCATACATTAAGAAAAGGAATATTATCTTACAATTAACAATTATATATACTAATAAGGCAAACTGATCTCCAATAAGAAAAGGAATTGGGAAGATAACACTTAAATGATCCTAATTATCAATAATGCTAATGAAAACAATATCATTCATTAAACATTATTTAGCCTTGTGAACCAGTTACTGAGATAAGAACTTTCAATATTCATTAAATCTTGAAAACATTCTTATGAATAAGATACTACTATTATACATTTTAGAGATAAGGAAACTGAAGCTCAAAGTAACGTAGCTAGTAAGTGATAAAGGCATCTTTCAATATATTTTTGTCTGATCTCAGAACCCAATTTAATAATCTGATTGTACCACTGCTTTCATAGTCTTTTAAAAATGTATCACTATTTTTATCTCCTTTCATAAGAACATAATAAAATGAAAAAGAATTATTAGAATAATTTCAAATCATGAATTACCTGGAAAAATGTGTTTCATGTAATCCATGAATTTCTCATATTGTAACACATTTCATAGTACATTTTTAGGGGAAAGATTTTTAAATAGTTGACTGAAAAAAAATTTAGCATAACTCATTAAGACCATTATTATTTTGGGCAGGTTAATAAAATGGGGGTCTTACTGACAAGCCACACCTCACTATATTGTGGCATTCTTTGCTATAATGAACATTTTTATTTGGAGGGAGAAAAAAGCCTAATATAGGAAGAACATGTCTGTTTATTTGTGAAATATATTTTATCAACCAATAACATTTTTTACTTTTATACACTAAAATGGAATTTTAAATGTTATTTTCAAAATATTAGTGCCTATTCTCCATATTTTCCTAGCCTTCCTAAGATGAATTATTTTTTAACGGACTGCATTTTCAAAATTATATTGGTCACCTAAGTTTTCCCATATCATGATCATGTTATATTATACTCTCTCAGTATAGAAATTGGCCTTATTTAACCTGCTCTTCTGATCAGTTAATTTGCGTTACCTTTTAGTTAAGTTTGTTTTATGAGATATACATGAGTAAATTGTGTAAATATATCCAGTGCCTTATCTCTAGCAATATAAGACACACACGCATGCATACACACACACACACACAAACACAGAAAGAGAGAGAGACAGAGAGAGAGGTCTATGTATTAATACTAACTTCAGATTTGAAATAAGAAAAAAGTTTGAGAAGCTACTTATATTTGCCATAGAACATGCTTCAGGGAAATGAAAGATGATCAAAGAGTAAAGAATAAGTTGCATGCAAGAAGGAAAGAATCGATTTACAAAATTTTGAATTATATATAGTAACTTATCTGTGGTCGAAGAGCCTAGAAAAAAGATATAAAGTAATACTTTCCTCTGAAATATACAAAATATTTCCATATATTACTGAATTTCATAATAAGTTTTGAGAGTGACAGAGAAGCCATTTGTATGGATGGAAAGGGATTCAGAACACCCTTACGGGCACTTCCAAAATGTAAAAATATTATGGTCAGGTCACATGTCAAAAAGAAAAAAAAAGAAATACAACAATGAAAAAGAGATAACTGTATGTCCTTTAATTATTCAATCCCGTGGAATTAAGTGGCCATGTGATTCCCAAACACCTTATATGGACAGTTCATAAAAACATATACGTTTTAACAGTAGGTTTAGTCCCTGGTAGAAAGTAATTTACTATAAAAGAGACTTGCATTGATTGTTTAAGCCCTAAATTTGACAGTTAATCAGTTAGTTAAGGGTTTATTTAATATAATAAATTAATGTGAGCAATCTTTAAGGAAAGAAAAGGGTAAGGGAACAAAGTAAACCACCTGGACTATATTGTAAAAATATTTATTAAGTAATTAGTTATACCTATATAAAGTATTAATTTCTTATGTCGTATTTGCTACTTTTTTCTTTTAGATACTCTATGCAGTTATATTTTGGGTTACATGGTTTATATATACAGCAAAATGTATACTCAACTATAATCTTCACTTGTTAGGACAAACTGCTTGACTTAATCCTACATTTGTCAATAACACCTAATTGTGTTAGCAGTGAAGAATTCAAAAATGATTTTTTAAATGATCATTTGGCAAAAAAACCTTTACATATTTTTAGCTGAAACTTGATTTATATATATTGTAATGCATTTTTGTTGTTGACTATTAAGTCCATTCAGCACTAAAATTTTCCTTTATCTTTATTATTTACTTTATTGTGTTAGAATCCCAGAAGTTTGAGGGGAAAATGGCTAAAATTAAGCAGTGTAGTGAGAAAATTTCTTCCAAAAGGTATGCCTGCATCTTCTGCATGATAATAATTTTAGTGGCAGAGACTACTGATTATCCAATTGTGATACTTTTTAATTAAACTCTATTCAAATACTTCAAAGGGAATGTGATCACTTGTGAAGTAATGCATTTTTTGTGTTTCTAATAAAAGCTGTGCCTAATGTTTTAATTCAGCAGTTGAAATGGTACTCCTAGAGATAGGTTCAATACCTTCACAAAAATACTGGTTTATATCCTCACATTTGACAGCCTAACACGTTTTACAAATGGTCCCAGACATCTCTTCATCATTTAGGATCTTTAAAAAATAAGTGCAGCTTCTTTTACTTCATTTAGATATTATCATGTGCCTTATTTTCTCAATGAAAACTATCTTGTCATCTTTATTTAAAACCCATCCCAGGTAACCCTCTCAAATAACCCTCTCATATTCTCCACCTACTGCCTGCCTCCAGCCTCACTAAGAAAAGTTTTCATAAATGGGAAAAGAATTTGAAAAAGAATAGATCATGAATATGTAAAAAACAAACAAAAACAAAACAAAACAGAAAGGGTTTCAGGTGCACAGGCATGGAGTGGTCAGCAGAGGGCGTCATGGCTCATCCAGAGTTCTCTGGACAGCTTTGGCTGCTTGTTTCCTGAACAGACTTCATCCTTTCCTTCTTAACCTGGAGTTCTGGTGATGTGCCAATATACCCCTTTACTTCCATGCTTCAAAGCTCTCCTAACTGTTTTTTATTTCCTAACATTCTCACTCCCTTCCCCCATATCCTATGAGAGCTGCTCCTTTTATTAATTTGCCTGGTGTTTGGCTTAGCTAATAGAGCTAAACCCCTACCCCATTGTGTACAAGCAGATTCATCAACTTGTTCTATAAAGGGTCAGATAGTAAACATTTTAGGTTTTGTAGTCTCTTTATGGTTCACAAGTTTGACGTTTTGGCAGGAAAGCAGCCACAGATAATACTTATAGGAATAAGTATGACTGTATTCACCAAAACATCATTTATTGACACTGAAATTTGAATTTCACGTGTCAGGAAATATTCTTCTTTTAACTTTTTTTCAACCATTTAAATCTAATGTAATGTATTATACGCTAGTGTAAAATATGACGTTCAGAATTAATACTGTACCTCAGGTGTAGTTTTTGATCAATGTACAATAGAGTGAGAGCATTGTTTCAACTTCTGGGTATAGGTCTGATTTGGCATGACCTAAGATTTTTCTTCAGAAGAAAACCTCTACTGTGGTGGCTTGAAACTGGCACCTTCATTTTGTGTCTTACCTTCTTTACTTATAAGCCACAGTGGCCCTTAAATTCCCCATGGGAGATCTTCACTCTTGTACACTAGAAAGGACACAATATGCCATGGGCCCCGAGCATTCCTACATGCTCATGATTGGGATACCAAGAACGCAAGGTCTTAACAGTTCTTTACCTGGGCTATTTCTCAGCTTTGTGTTTACAGCAAGTAATTATACAAGGCAGTGTCTCTCTGGAATAAAGAGCATGGTCTGCTTACCATTCACTAGAAAAGCAGTGACTCCCCCAACACTCAGCGTTCCTTTCCTACAATGCAGCCCACTGTTTGTGCTGGAGTCCGTGTAGGCCCATCTGTGTCACTCTCTTGTTGAGGGGTGAGGGTAGTGGGCAGGAGGCCAAGGGCAATTGGCTCAAATGTGAAGTCTGCCTTCTGCTTCTGCCATGAGTAATAAGGTTCTTTGTCTATGATAAAGAAATAAGTAAATATTTAAAAAGTGGGTGACTTGAAGTTTAAGGAAATAAACAAATGAAAACACGTATTACTCTAAATGAAACATCATAATGAAATGGGGGAGGTCAAAAGAACTACAAAAGTCTTTAAACAGTGACCTTGCAAGATACTTGGCGTCAATATATGGGGAGTTTTAGAATACTACAAATGCCACTCAGTGGCTCTATTAGTTTCCAAGGGCGGCTGTAACAAAGCACCACGCACTGTGTGGCTTAAAACAATAGCAATTTATTCTTTCACAGTTTTGGAGGCTAGAAGTCTATAATCAAGCTGTTGGCAGGACCATGCTTTCTTTAAAGGCTCAAGGAGAGGAATCCTTCTTTTCCACTTCCAGCTTCTGGTGGTTGCCAGCAAACCTTGTCATTCCTTGGCTTGTAGATGCATTATTCAATGTCTTCATCCATCTTCACATGGCTTTCTCACCTGTGTGTCTGTGTACAGGTTTTCCTCTTTTTATAAGGACCACAATCATTGGAGCAGGGCCTACCCTAAACTAGTATGACCTCATCTTAACTTGATTACATCTGCAAATATCCTATTTTCAAATAAAGTCACAGTCAAATGTTCCAGAAATTAAGATTTCTAAGATTTCTACATATTTGGGTGGGGCAAAATTCAGTGCATAACAGCAGTCTATGACCCAGTGTCAGTAATTTCTTCTGTGAGAGAATTTTTAAATATATTAAAAATTTAGGCCTTAGTATACTTCTTATCTCCTGTCCAGTGCCCCACTTTCTAGTTGTAGAGGTTGATCGGTATGGGGCCTAAAGTGAGAAGGGAGAGAGAGAGAAGAATTTGACTTTCAGGCTAAAGTCTGATTTTGTTGCTGGAATCTCAGGGTGAAGTTAGGTAGAGTTAGTTGTTGCCTAGAGAGGATACAAGCTAACTAAATTCAAAGCTATATTTAAAACAATGACTGAGGAAAATTGCTGATGTTCAAAAGCAGTTGATATTTTCAATCATCCAAGACTAAGATTATGGGATGGAAAAGGAAAAATAAAGCCTCATGTTGGCAAGTGAGAAAAATGGATGTATTTTAGAAAATGGTGTCCTTGAGTGAATGAAGTGGTTCTGTTTGTGACCTAGGCTGTCAGGCTCTTACTTTGACCAAATATTGTCATGTATGTGCTGGTCATCATGGTCCTTCATTTAGATCAGACAGCTCTCAAAGTTTGTTTTCAATTTGTGAATATTTTTACCTAAATGAGCACACTGACACCTGAGTGCCAACATATCAAAACGGATGTCACAATTATGATCTAAACATGAAATCTTTGTTAAGTGAATTTCCATTTTTCAGTTAAAAATAAACCACACTTTTTTTCTCTCTCTTCTAACCCCTTATTTTCCAGTCAGTTGTTATTTGGTTCCCCATATGCCCTTCCTTTCTTTTTTCCTTCATCATTTTCACCCTCCTAAATCAACTTCTCTGTACCTCTCACTTTGACTCTTGTAAAGGCTTGATAATTGTCTTGCCAACACCAGTTGCTTTTTTCTGCTCTAATTCCTCCTTTAGAGTTCCACTTACAGACTGAGCTCTCTAAAACACATCTCTGATAAAAATCCCCTGATCCAATTAAGAAAAATAAAACTCTTCAGTCTTTTAAAATGTGATGCAAACCACCTTCCATTCATAGAATCCACTTACTATTTACAACCTTTGAGAAAATAAATGTCTCATGCTTTCCCCTCCTCATTCATTTTCTCCTATAATTACCCCTGCTTGAAATAATATGTCTTCTACATTTCCATTTGTTAAAATCCTTCCTGTTTTCCAAGGTTTGGCCAAAGAATAATGTTTTATAGCTCACTGAAATGCAGAGAAAAATTCCATCAAGACCACCCATTTATTAATCTATCTTTTTAAATCAATCCAATTTATCCCAGCTACAAAAATCAATCTGTGGTACTCTGTGTCATTTCACATGCAGACTACAACAGTGTTCTGTGGTAATGAGCTTCTAATCTAATGCTTGTGCAATACTAGATATAACTCAATCTCCACTATTAGGTTTAATACAATGGGTTTTTCAAAGCATGTTTTGCTAAGCATGGAAATTAGGTCTTCCCATTATTAAATATGATCAAATGCTTCATACTAAACCTCACAGAGGTAGTTCTCAGACAAAAAGGTGAGACACACCTCTTGATTTTATACCTTGAAATGAATGTGTCAAAGATTTAGTTAGTGTTTGGCAAGCCACTGTCTTACATTTATGGAAGACATTCATATGCCTAAATAATGACAATGACAAGTGAGAGAAGATAGATTAGTGAGTGAGCATGAATCTCAGAGTAATATTCTTTTTGGAATAATGGGACCTATTAAATTTTAAAAGAGGATTAAACAATTTGGAATGATATTTTGAAGCAAGGAAATGCTGATCACACTTTTTCATCTTAAGGAAGATAAAATTTAAATGAATAAATAGGATATACTTGAGTGGTTCAGGGAAAGGCTAGGGTGTAGATGGATTCTTACTTGAAGAAGTTCATGGACTTAGAACTGCAGGGAGTACAGACAAAAGTTTGCAAGGTGAGTGGCAGTGTAGGAGATCTGGTTGCAGATGAAGACATGCAGACAATTTTTGAAATGAGAGATTTGATAATGAGTGATTACTATAAAAGTTTTGTTATCTGATAATCAAGGAAAATAGGTATTCTCTCCACAATGAAATTATTAGTTTCATATGGTAGCATCATAGCAATATAACAAAAGTGAGCTTTCTGGAAACTGAGAGAACACCTATTTATTAATCAGTGATAGAGAAGTCACCCAAATATCAGGCATTGAAGGGTGTGCTCATCCCAACTCCTCACATCCTTTCAAATAACCCTCAATATTCATTTTTTTTAATCACAATGTTCCATATGGTCACTACCTATTGATACAATTTGAAAAATATTTAGCATTTCTCCATCCAGTACTTTTCACATTTCCTCAAATGTAGTACTCTACACAAATTGGCAGAAAGATATTATGAATCGAAAGAAACAAAACTGAACAAAATTCAGGCACATGGTACAAAAAATAATAAAGAAATCAAATTGGATGAGTCCAAATTGATTAAATATGTGTTTTAAAGAGCATTTTCCAAGAAGACCTAGAAAACATGTCCTCTTTAAAAAACACACACACACAACTCTTTTCAGCATTTTTTTTCATCCTCTTCCAACACCACTGCCTTCTAATACTATGGATAAAAAATTTAGCTAACGTGTTCTATACAAATATAGCCATGAGAGGGAGAAAGCAGCAACAGTACCATCATTACCACTAATTAAGTTTCATTTGCACAAAGACTAGAAAATAATTCCTCATTTAAAACTCAATCTCAATTTTCCTTTATTAAAAAAAACATTGTTTCAAACAGTATGGAGTTTCCTCAAATAACTAAAAATAGAACTACCAGATGATACAGCAATTCCACTGCTGGGTATATAAAATATATATAATATATAGGTATATATACACAATGGAATATTACTCAGCCATAAAAAGAATGAAATTCCATTTGCAACAATGTGGATGGACCTAGAGAGTATCACACTTAGTGAAATAAGTCAGAGAAAGACAAATACTCTATGTTATCACTTATATGTGCAATCTAAAAAATAAAACAAACAAATGTATATAACAAAACAGAAACAGACTCACAGATATAGAGAATAAACTCTGTGGTTTACCAGGGGTTGCCAGTGTGGAGAGGGAAGGGTTGGGTGAAAATAGGTGCATAGGATTAAGAGACACAAACTACTATGTATAAAATAAATAAACAACAAGAATATATTGTACAGCACAGGGAGAATCAGGCATTATTTTGAAATAACTTTAAATGGAGTATAAGCTATAAAAATATCATATCACTATGTTCATCTGAAACATAATATTGTATATCAACGATAAATATATTGTTTCAACAACTGAAAAAATATTTTGTAAGACAACTCAAAAGGAGGGGAAGTTAGAATAATATTAACAAGTTTAAAATCACCTATTATTTGGTTTCTAGAAATAAAACATAGAACAGGTACTCTGGATTGTCAGCTAACCCTTCCCCAAAAGCACCAAACCAATCTGTTGATTTTATTTAAACTATTGCAGTAAGGAAGAAATTAGAAGGGAGAATACTAACAGGCTGAGTGATTTTACAGTGGTTTTGCAAGGCAGGCAACTGGTTGGTATTGGGCTGAAGTTATAACATGCCAACTTTGGATTGGTGGAAGAAAGAGGAGAGGGAGCTTTGATGGGCAATCTGGAAGTCTTGATAAAGCATCTATTTCAGTTGGTTCGTCTTAACTTCCAGCAGCAAATAAATTCTGGAGCTAACAGCGAAGTTATTGTTGCTTGTTCTCAGTTTTGCTTATTAAAGGGGTAGCAAGTAATATTTGTTTCACTTTCCAGTGTTCAGAACAAATCAGAATTAAGAACTCGGTAATTTATTATTTATGGAAAACAATGGGCAATTTATGCAAAATGAACATAAAGCTATCTATTGTAAAGAGTAAAAGAAATAATATATATAAAATTCCTGGAAAAATAGTGCTCACCAAATAGTTTTATAGAAAATCTGTTAGATTTTCTGTAGAAAAATCTGTTAGATGTTGATGTCGATTATTTTATAAAAAATACTTTCAAAACAAGAATGACAGGTATTACTTAAAAGGTTATCACAATCACTTATTATTCCACCACCCAAATAATCATTAAACAATTAGTTTGTGATTCTCCACTACATCTGTATCTAAATCTATCTATAACATCTATATCAATATTTACATAAATATTAGTTTTGTATTTTGTTTCATCACTCTTTTTCTAGTGAATTTCCTTTTTCTATTATAATATGTATCTGAGATTTATTCAAGTTTATTTCGTAGGTCTATAATTCACTAATGATGAAAATTTAGGGTTTTTTTCCTTTTATAAAATGCAAACACTTCTGCTTGGACTATTACTTTACCTTTATTTTTGGTATAGAGTCTAAAAAATTTTAAAACAATCTGAGTTAAATTGAGTCATAGGGAATGCACATTGTCAATTTTATTGAAATTCGTCTAATTCTTCCAAAGAATTTTAATTGTATACCTCCCCTCAGCATTGTATGAAAGTTCCTATTGCTCCAAATCCTTGCCAAGATTTGGTGTGCTAAACTTTTTAAAACTTTTCTGTTTCTGATGAAGATAAAATCGTATCTTGCTCTAATTTTAATTGAACTTCTTTGTTTCAAATATGTTTATTTTCCGTTTGTACTTTTATTCTGCTGATTGCCTGTTTTCAACATTTGCCAATTTTTCTGTTGAGTTGTTAGTGCTTTGATACTGATTTGTAGAAGTTTTTATACATTCTGCACTAATAATTGTTGCTTATATGTGTGCAAATATCTTCTCCGTGAATAGCTTGCTTTCTCCTTTTATTGTGTCCCTAGAAGTTTTATGTTTTAATATTAAAATGTCATTTTTTAAAAGGTTGCTCTTGTTTTTTGTGCTACTTAAGAAATACATAACTAATCTGTCTGGTGATGTGGATATTCTACCTTTTTTTTCCTGAAAGCTCTAACTTTATTATTTTGACATCATTCTTTAATCTCTAGTAACTGAATTTTTGTATTTGGAGAAACTATTGTGCTGTTATTTTTTAAAAGTAGATAGCTAGTTGTTCCAGCACCTTTTCATGAAAATATCATGATTTTTCCAGTGGTCTGCAATATATATGAGGGCCTGCTTATGATGTCTTAAGTGTGTTACATTGGTTTATTTCTCTATCCTTGAGTCAATACCACATTTCTTCATTACTGTACTTTGATAATACATATAATTATCTGATAAGACAAATTCTGTAAACTTGTACTTCTTTAAAGCATGATTACTTATTCTTGTTCTTCTGCTTTTCCCTACATATTCCAGAATCAATATTTTAAGTACCAGGAAAAAGCTTTCAGCATTTTGATTGAAATTGCCTTAATTTTATATATTGTTTTGTGGAAAAAATGAAAATTTTACCATATTAATTCTTCCTACCCATGAACATGGTTATCATTTCACTAATTTAGGTTATCTCTATAATTTGAAAAACTTTCTTCATGAATATTATGGAAGTACTTGGCAATTTATATTTTTGATTCTGTTTAAATAATATAATTTTATGCCTATATGTTCAAATGCTTTAAGACTGGTACATGGCAATGCAATTTTTAAGTGTATTCACATTAAACAAAAACACTGGCTGGACCCTGTGTTTTTTATATCTATTACTTTGTACCCTTCTCTTGAGTTACCTACGTAGGCAATCAGGAGGAATAATAATAATCGCAGGCAGTTATTATTGTCCTACTCTACCAAGTGAACCCGACCTGTGTGCTGTTTAGTATAACCGTTAAAACATATCTGACAAACTGTGTATTCATACACTTCAATATAATTAAACTTAATTCAACACAAATACCAACAAATGTCCTAAGAGAAGTCCAAACAAATGTTAGAGGTTGCCACTTCTAGGTGAACTTACTGGAGTAGATGGCATTTAGTTCATTCATTGAAGATGTGTTCATTTTTTCCCACTCCATGTCAGTATATCTGTGTCCATTTCTTATTATGAAATTTAAATTTTTATGGTGAAATTTAGATTGTTATAGTGGTGAAGAATAAATTGAATTCAGAGGTGACAGCCAGTGATAATACAATGTGGAGAGGTGCTTTGTACATATTTATTTTTATGAAAACAAACTTCTCTGAGCTAGTTTTGAGTTATTTTTTGCTACTATGTGGGAATCAACAGTTGCCTACAATTTTGAAAATTAGATACCAGAAATATTTCCCTAGTAACTTATTCCAGGAACCTAGAGAGACCAGGAGTCCAGGGGGAAGTGGAAGGCTGGTAGAACTATCAAACGTTAATAGTGATTGTGCAATAGAGAGACCATATAACACAGAATTGTGCAGACCATTTGTTCTGCATAACTTTATGATCCTTCGTTCTCTCAACTGTAAAACCAGGAAGATTCTATATATGCTTTATTATGAAGATTAAATCATATAATATGGAACTTATTTTAGAACCTGACACATAATAAGCACCAGAGATGATAGAAATTTAGTAATATTCTAGTTTATAGGGCAGAAAAACTTACCATGGACAATTCATTACTTGAGCTAAAACCTAGGCCAAAAAAATGATCATTGTGATTATCTTGAAATGACAGATTTGCAAGCTTTTATGGAATTGAACCAGCTAAATTTAAAGGTAACATATATACACTATTGATACCATGTATAAAATAGATAATTAATGAGAACCTACTGTATAGCTCAGGGAACTCTACTTAGTGCTCTGTGGTGACCTAGATGGGAAGGAAATCCAAAAAAGAGGGGATATATGTATACATATACCTGATTCACTTTGCTGTACAGTAGAATCTAACACAATATTGTAAAGCTACTACACTCCAATAAAAATATTTTTAAAAATTAGAAAATAAATAAAGATACACAGAAAATATGTGGAATTACCTAATACTATTAGTGTGCTCATTTTGTAGGTTTCTCCTGCTCACACTTCAGTCTTATTTTCACCCTCTTTCTTCTTTACTCACAAGACGCCAGCCACCTCCCTGCCCCTTGATCACGTTGACAACAGGTCTATTGCACATTTTGTCATACTTCAAATGCACACTTCAAATGCTCATTTCCCTGCTGTAATATTACTAAATCTGTCTTATCTTCAGGCCTCAGTTACATACCATCTGATATCCCTGTCCAATATAAACCTTCCCCACCTGCATAATTTTCTATCACATCACTCAGTTTATTTCCTTCATAATTTATCACAATCTAAAAATTCTTCTTAACTTACTGATTACATTTTTCTACCTCATTAACATGTAAGCTCCTTAGAGTTACTGAACTTTTCTGATTCATTCTATATTTCCAGTGCCTAGAGCAGTAGTTGAAAGTAGAAATTTAGGCAATTGTGCATTTCTTAGAGACTGATTATTTCTTAAAAGTAGAAGCAACATCTATCTATTTCAATATAGAAATATACATAGAGATATATAGAAATATATACTGCTGTGTAGAAATAACACACACACTACAAATTGTTTCTGGACAGTCTTTTCAGGATTTTATTTGACTTAAGTAATGCACAAAGTTAATTAAAGATAAAATTAAGAAGACACATTGCTAAAACACCATTCCTATATTGTTGTTTATAATCATGCATACATAAGTGTTAATTAGTGGACTTTTGTAATGTTTGCTATCTTAGACCACAAAATTAAGCAACAGATTTTCAATTGTACAGGGCAATCTGACTTTTTAAAAAATGCTATTGAGTTTGTTTAAACCATCTGGAATCAGACTTTATCTGGCATATAATTGTCGAAATATATTCATTTTAAAATTGAAATTACAACACCTTGCTGGAAAATATACAGTAAAATTACATTCAACACATTGTAGTTTCTCACTGTGCAAAACTAAAGCATTTGACTTAAAGAAGAAATATGTAAAGTAATGAGAGACTGATGGCAAAGTGTGGCAGTTAGGCTGAGAAAAGTAGCAAGAGAAAGTCATTGCCAAACAGATAAATTAGTTCATAGTTTACTATATAGAGATTATAAAATCATTAAAACATTAAACAACATAACTACAGAACTTTTAGTATAAATCAGTGTCTTCTCAAATGTTATATATTATATTATTTCTGATTGATTTCAAGGTAAATAATTCTAAAACTTAAAATGACATCCCAGTCCATACATATGGAAGCTCTTTATCATATCTAACCTAAATCTCACCTCCAATGATTCAATCAATGCCTTTGTATTTTTTTGGTGGGAGAGTTGAATAACAGATCACTATCTTTCTATAAAATAATTGGACCTGAAGTTAGATGTGATCCTAAGATCGTTATAAAATCGAGTGGCTGAAAGTAAAGAAATTCTCACTGATGTGTATAGAAGCTAGAGTTCCTGCATCAATATGGATTTATTTGAAGATATAACAACAGAGAAATAAGAAGTAAATGAGGGGTCAGCTGATATCTGGTGCAGTGCAAGGACCTTCTTGTTACGAAATTTTTCACCTTAAACAACCTCTAAAACTTATGATAAGCAACTGAGTCCATGGTTTAATAATAATACCACTTTTGACAGTAAAGTGTCCACATCTGATGTATGGGTAGGGTTATTCTGGATTGTGTCTCAGTTCAATATTAACAAATATAAAATTGGGCATTGATATGAAATAATGATTTGTCAAAGAAAATTTTAGAACTGAAACTACCAATTTTCCAAGGCTGGAATTGTTATTTTACATCTTGTTAAAAGGTATTAAGAAATGATGAGATCTCAGTATAGCTCTATTAATTACTAATAGATTGATAGATTAATCTACTAATTCCATAAAACAATAATGGTGCCTGTATGATATTATGGTTGTTACATCTGGATTTTTAGCTGTCAAAGAAAAAACGTTTTCCACTCAATTTGAATACCTTCTAATGAGAAAGTTGCTTCAGCTACTGAGGAAATATTCTTCCTTCTTTTTATTGCTAAACTGCTCCTCTATATGGAAGGGGGAATGAATTCACTGGGTCCTTTGATAGGCCAGTCTCTTGGGGATACTGCAAAACCATCTGTCATCAGCAGCTTTGCTTTTTCCCCTTTCCTTTCCGTCCATAGAGTAGATAAGCCGCTTTGGCCCTGGGTCCAAGTTGCACTCTCCAAACCAAACTTAATAATAATAACAATCCTTTAACCCAGTATGTGTCTCAAAGCCCTCACGTTTTCTGGAATGTTAGGCAGGAAGCCTCTAAGATGCCCCCCAAATAATTTCTTATAAAAATTCCTTCCTTTGTGTAACTTGCTTCTAATCATTAGAACATGGCAATATTGAAGGAATGTCACTCCCATGTTATATTACAAAAGACTGACTTTCATCTTGCTAGCCAACCCTCTCTTAAGAACAATTTAAGAACTAATATTGACTGCATATTGTGATTAATTACTTGCAGAGTGTGTAGGCTCTAAAGGAATGTAAAATGTCTCAGATGATGTCCAGGTTTCTAGTATGGATCACTGGGTTGTTTGGGGTGCCATTATAGAACGGGAATGCAGGAAGCAGATCAAATTTGGGGAAAACTAAAATTATTGTTTTAAAATTATTAAGTGTGATGTGGCTACAGGCACACAAATGAAGTTATCCAGCAGGCAAATTGATATTTGAGCTTGGATTATAAAGTCTGAACACCGAAGCTAGAGATACGCATTCATAAGGTAAAGAACATGCTGAAATGATAAGAATGTGTGGGATCTCTGTAGGAGAGTGAAAAGAGTGAGAAGAAGGAGAATACATATGCAAAGCTTGGCACTAAAAAATAGACTCACTACTTAAAATACTGAGAATTTTTTTTAAAAATGAAGAAGGAGCAAGGCAGCACTACTCAAGTTGTGAAGAAAAGATATTTTCATATGTCTTTCAAAAATTGTTTTATATTCTTTGTTTGAGTCTCTGCATGTAATATCTCTGTCTGTATTGGTATTTAAAATTTCTGTAGGTAAAAGTTACTTAAGTTTATTTGATATATTTCCTCCAATTTACTTGAGCATGATACTTCATTCACAATCTGGGTATTAACAGTGTTACTGAGGCCAGCGTTTCTGGTTTGGAGAGAAATGTCAATGAGTAAATATACAATCTGCTCAATGGAGCAGAAATGCCTAATAATAAAAGGATTAAATATGTTTATTAAACTTGGCAACATAAAAGGTGTTGCCATTCTCTGTCTATGAAGTTTTACTAAAGTAAAGAAGACAATTTAGATTACATAGAACTAAGGAGTTAGTTGGAAATTAGTAAACATGGCATCAGGAGGAATTGAGTTCCAAGATCCAAAATTTAAGGAAATGTCTAAAGATATTATGGTAGAGGTAAATGAACAGTCATGTAGTGTTTTTATAAAATAGGAGAATTGAACTGGTTTTCAGATGTGAAGAAAGAATCACAAAAAATAAAAACAATAAAAAGTCAACAGAGAGAGAGAGTCCAAAAGATGTAGAAAATACAACAGATAACAAATACAAGATTCCAGAAAATAATGGAAAGGATATTTTCAAGGTCACTGGCAGAGGGAATTGCATTGACAAAGAACCTCAGTCACTAAAACAGAAGGAAAAATAATCACAGTTTGCAACGTTGGACAAAGATCCACTTTTCTAATATATAGGGCAAATTCATAAACATGGTGCAATTAATTAAATTTGTTAAACAAATCATCATGCATATGATTCATGTTCAGCCATGTAACATACAGGAAATGGTAGTAGGATGAACAGAAATTACATAAACAAATGTTAGCACTTTAGGAGAAAAGTTAAAATTATTTTTAATTTTCAAACACAAGAACCCATAGAAATAAAACCATTTTAATTCTGGTGTCTCCAAATTATAGCAGGAGCACTTAATAGTCTCCTTTTCTCAATGTAGGAAAAAAACCCAAAAAACTGTGAATGGCCCTAATTACCTGTCAACAGAGAGACTAAGGTATAAGGATAGAAATGAAATATGACTTTATTTCCAGCCTTATTCTTTCCTTCTGTTGACAAGTAAAGAGGTTGTTGACAATTATTTGATTTCAGTTGAAGCTGACTTGTCACACTACTGATTCAAATTAACCAAGCCCATGTTTGAAGTCAAAGTAATATTACTCAAGAGATCAATTTCCTCTAACTTTCATATTAGCCATACATTTGTATCTGTATTACCTATAGCAATTTTCCTGGAACATTAAAAGTAGTAAATCCTTCAAGCAAAATTGTTATTTCATATTGATTTAGTAGAAACATGAAGATAATAAGTGCCTAACTCAGAGAGATTAAGTGTTCAATAATTGACTTCTGCTTCTGGTCAAGATTTAGAAACAGGGACTACATGTAGTCTTCCACCTGAATCAAATAAAAACATGGACAAAATAAATAAAATTCTTTTTAAGATAGTGGGCATCAGGCAACAAAGGAAAATGACTCCTTGGAAACAGAAAACGAATGAGATAGTAAGCTAAAGCTACACCCATGTACTGCCAGGAGTTTCTGGACCATGGCTAAGGTATAAGAAACCCAAGGGGAGTCCCCCAGGCTTCCTGAAGTAAAAGGGACATGTATACAATAAACCCTAAAACATGCACTAACAAACAAAGCAAAGGGTTACTTTGATAAGTCAACAAAAGAAAGAGTAGAATCAGAAAATAGCAAATATTAAGGTGATAGATTGAAAATTATATTAACTGCAAATGATTAAAACACTTTAATTAAACACAGAGATTTTCAAAAGAAGAAAAAACAATTCTAAATATATGTTGTCTATAATAAAGATACGTTAAAAACATATAATGACTCCAATAAATTCAAAGTAAAAGGTATTAAATGATATACCATATTAACACTAGTCAGAAAACAGCTGAATGTCAGACAAAATACCTTCAAAAGCAAAAAACATTGCCTGGTATAAAAATGACCACATTTTAATAATAAAGTTTTCAATTTATTAAGCAGATATAATAATCCTAAATAATATACACCTAATAAGAGAGCTTAAAAATACATGATGCAAAAACTGATAGAAGTTCAAGGAAAAGAAATCCAAAATTGTATTAGAGAATTCAACACTCTTTTCTCAATAATTGAGAGAGAAATAGAGTGGAAAATCAGCAAAAATGTAATATACTTGGACAACATTATTAATCATCAACATAATGATATTCGTATAACATTACAGCTACTGACAACAAAATACATGTTATTTTCAATAACACATGAAACATTTATGCAGATAGACTAAATTCTGGACCATAAATCAACTCAGAATAAATTCAAAAAGATTCAAGTTATGTAAATGACATTGCCTGACCACAATAAAATTAAATTAGAAATCAGTAAAAGAAAATCCTCTGAAAAATCCCCAAATATGTGAAAACTAAATAAATGACTTTTAAATAACCCATGGGTCAAAAAGAAATTAAAAGGGAAATTAAAAAATATTTTGAACTAAATGAAAACACATCAGAATTTGCGGGATACTGGTAAAACAGTAAGTAGTGGGAAATGTATAGCTCTAAATGACTATGTTAAAAAATAAAGAAAATGGTAAATCAATTACTTCAGCTTCCAACTTAAGAAACCACAAAAGGAAGAACAAAATATATATATATATATATAAAGTAAACAGAAGAAAGGAATTAATAAAGATCTAAGAGGAAATCAATGAATTAGAAAACAAAAACAATAGAGAAAATGAATAAACCCAGAACCTGGATCTTTGAGAAGCAGAATAATAAAAATTAATTAGCAGAACAGGAAAAACAAAAAGAGGGTATACACAATTTACTGTCCTCAGGAAGGAGAGAGGGAATGTCCCTCGAGATTCTACAGATAGTAAAGAGATAACAAGGAATCATTACGAATGTTATTCCTAACAATTCAACAACTTAGATGAAATAGATTCCTTGAAAGACAAAAATAGCCAAGGATTACTCAAAAATAAATATATGAAAAATGATCAAAGTAATGAAAAGACACACCAGATATTGGAGAAAATATTTGTAAATCATTTATCTGATAAGGGGTTTGAATATAAAAAGAATTCTTGCAAGTGAAAATTAAGATAAATCAATTTTCAAAATGGGCAAGAACTAAATGTTAAAGAACATTGAACTGTACATTTAAAACAGGTAAATTTGAAGGTATGGAAATTATATTTCAGTAACACTGTTTTAAAAAGTGAAATAGATGAAATGAATAGCCTAATACTATCAAATATATTGAATTTATGGTTAAAAACATTCCCATTTTCTGGGCTAAAATGGCTTCATTGGTGAATTCTACCAAAGATTTAAGGAAGAAATAATGCCAATTCCACACAAACTTGTCCAGGAATTAAGAGAGAGGAATACTTCCCATCTCATTCCATTATTACATGATATTCTGATACCAAAACCAAATAAAGACATTACTAGGAAAGAAAAATATAATCGAAATTTCTAACAAACCTAGATGCAAAACCTCTAAGCCAAATTTTAGCAAATAGAATCCAATAATATATAAAAATAATAATGCATCATGAAAAAGTGAAGTTAGCATCACAAATACAATATGATTTAACATGCAAAAATCAATCAGTGTAAATTACCATAGTAACAATATCATCAACAACAACAGCAAAATACATGACCATCTAAATAGACACTAAAAAGACAGGGCACAAAAATTCAATATTGATTTCAGACAAAAACTATTATCAAACCAGGAATAGAAGAGAACTTGCTAAACCCGCTAAAGGTCATCTATAAAAACCTGCAGCTAACTTCATACTTAATGGTGAAAGAATGAATGTTTCCCTCTGAAGACTGGTGGCAAGTCAAGGACGTGTGTTCTTACCATTTCCGCTCAACCTTGTACTGCAGGTTCTAGCCAGTAAAATCAAGCAAGAAAAAGAAGAAGCATCCAGAAAGGGGAAAAAAAAAAAACTGTAGAAAATTTCATGGAATCTACAAAAATAAAAAATAAAACATGCTGGAATTAATAAGGAGGGATTCAGTAGGGGAAAGGTGTATGGAGGAGCTGGATGGAGAAGCATGTTCTTTATTGACTGGTGTGATGGTTTCGTGGGTATGCATGTATGTCAGCACATAAAATTGTATAATTTAAATACGTCCATTTTATTCTATGTTCATTGTATGTCAATGAAAATAATCAAAAACATTTTCAACAAATAAAGGAAATGTTAAGTTCTTAATTTATAAAAAGACTATAAAATATAAGGAAATTATCATCAAAAATTTTTAAATGAACAGATATGAATAATTAATTCCCAGAACTAAAAATGGCCAAAGATAGAAACATCAATCAATGAGCTGAACAGAGACCAAAAATAAACCAACACATATATAATCCACTTATATTTAACAAATTTTCAAATTCATTTCAATGAAAAAAAAAAGTCTTTTCAGCAAATAGTACTGAAAAAGTTGGAGGTTCATAGAAAAAAAAGAAAAGTATAACAAACCTCGTACTTTATTTAAAAAAAAAAACTCAAAAAGCATGATAGACTTAAAGTAAAACTAGACAACTTCTAGAAGGAAACATAAGGTAAGCCTTTGTGATATTGAAAGATTTCAAATTTTTTCATATGTAACATCAAAATCCTGACCCATGAAAAAAATATTTTGACAAAGTGGAGTTCATTAAAATGAAACCTTCTGGGGCTTCCCTGGTGGCGCAGTGGTTGAGAATCTGCCTGCTAATGCAGGGGACACGGGTTCGAGCCCTGGTCTGGGAAGATCCCACATGCCATGGAGCAACTAGGCCCGTGAGCCACAACTACTGAGCCTGCGCGTCTGGAGCTTGTGCTCCACAACAAGAGAGGCCGCGATAGTGAGAGGCCCGCGCACAGCGATGAAGAGTGGCCCCCACTTGCCACAACTAGAGAAAGCCCTCACACAGAAACGAAGACCCAACACAGCCATAAATAAAAAATAAATAAATTAATTAATTAATTAATTTTTTAAAAAAATGAAACCTTCTACTCTTCAAAAAAGAGTGCTAAAATGTTGCTAAGATAAGCCACAATCTGGGAGAAAAATATTTGCAAAGTACATATCTGATAAGGAAATTTTCTGCACAATATAAAATGAACTCTCAAAAATCAATATTTTTAAAATTCTGCTTTAAAAAGGAGCAACAGTTTAACAGACACCTCATCACAGAAGATATATGGATGTCAAATAAGCAAATGAAAAGGCAATGTCTTTAGTAATTAGAAATACAAATAAGAGCCACAAATGAGACACTGCTACACACCTATTAGAATATCTAAGATTTTGGCAAGAAAGTGACAGAACTGGAACTCATATTTTGGAAACAGTGTAGCCTTTATTAAAAAGTTAAACATAAGTGTAATCTCTGTTAGTTCAGGGATCATGTCTCCCCTGTTTATACACATTGCATGTCCACATTCGTGGACTATTTATGCACACAAATTTGTAATATACCTGTGTCACATGCCAAGTGTCCATTTATGGATGTGACTTTTATGGGCTTTTCATCTTGTTCCTTTGATACACTGTGATAACTACCAGAGTTTTATATTAAGCACTGATAATAAGGGGAGTAAGTTCCTTATACCCTTCATAAATTTCCTTCTTCAAAATACTTTCCTTTATTCTTACCAATTTATATTTAATTATGATTTTACAAATAAACAAATTCTAGGAAAAATGCTGTCAGAAAAATTTTTGCATTGATTTATAGATTAACTATGGAAATTTACATTCTTACAATATTGAAATTTCCAACACAGGCAATTTTTTCTAAATATTTCAGTCTTCTGTATCTTTTTAGTAATCTTCTTTTAGTTTGCCCTGCAATGATTTTGCATGTGTGTTTTTGGTTTTATCCCCATCTACTTCTAAACACACACATTTCATGTTTACCATTTTCTTCTATTTAACATAATGTTGAATTTATTCATTTGCTTGACTTATTATTATCTGTCTCCTCCAGTAAAACGAAAGCATTACACATGCAGATTTTGTTTGTTTTGGTCACTGGTCTTTCCTAATGACTGAGAACAGCCACAGGAAGTTTCCATACATATTTGCTGTATTCAGTGTTTTGGCCTTTTAATGTGTTAACACAGTAAATTACTTGAGTAGCAAATTTAGCGTTAAACCATGCTAGCACTCTTAGAACAAGCCCTACATAGCATGATTTAATTTCTAATACATTGTTAGATTTTTATGTGAATATATTGCTTTAAAATTTTGGATGTATGCCTGTTGGTAGCTGCAGCTCTTTTTATCTTCTATGATCTTTTTCAAGTATTATTTTTTCCTCTTGTACATTTGTTATAATTTGCCTCTCTGGTGATCCCTTGGAGGTATGTTAAAAAACGGAATTAATATTTTTGGCAATTATTGATCAATTTTGTTTATTTTAGTACGTTTTTTACATTTTAAGGGATAATTGTCTATTTAATTGAAATTGTTAAAAATATTGCCTCAGTTCTGAGCATTCATTCCATTCATCTTACATGATATTGCTGTCTTTTGAGTTCCACTTTGATATAAAGTTTGCTGTTTTGATTAAACATTGGTTTAAGTTATCAAAATATTTTAAAATTTGTTTACTTTTTGCTTGGCTATTATCTTTTCTACTGGGTTCAATTCACATTTTAATGAAGTAACTAATTTGTTATTTTATAATACTGTACAGATCTAAGCTGCCTCAATCTTTTGTATGGAAATTTTTTTCCTAATTCCTTAGTCTTAAACTGGTAATTATCTGGGTCAACCATTATTCACCATAAGCTATTTTCACACAGCACTTGGAAGGTAATATCCTTCGGCTTTTATCGATCCTGATGTGAAAAAATGTTCTTTCTTTGTATATATCTTTTTCCCTGATGAATTTTAGATTTTTCTCTGTGTTTTTTTTTTTTGAAGGAGGGGGTGAGGGATACAGTTTCACTGTGGTATAATTGCATTTGTGTTTATTTTAGCTTATCATCTCCTTCATTTTGTGCTTCTTGAACCATTTTTTAAAATATATTCCTGTCATTATCATACTGAATAGTACTTCTTTTCCTCTTTATTCTTTCTACCCAAAATTATTTTAGATCTATTTTGAATATGTCTTAATCTTGCATTCAAGTTTTGTAACTCTGCATCTTTCTCAGCTCTACCTTTTGACATACCTTCAAATTGTCTTTCAGTTTATGAATTTTGTATTTAGCTTTGTTAAATCTAATATTTGCTCTGTCCATTAGTTTCTTAATTGATGAGTATATATATGTTTTATATCTAGACATTCCATTTGTTTATTATTTTCAAATTTGACAATTATTTCTTTCATAAACTTTGATCTTTCACTTTGGTTTTCTTTTTATTTATATCTTTTATTATTGTAAACATGTTTATTTTACTTTCTTTTTCAAATAAAGTATTCTACTATCTCAAGTAATTAAAGTGTGGTTATCCTGTTCAAAATACTTACTGATTGTCACTCATGGTTAAATATTTCCTCATGAATTTTAATGTTTTTTTTCTGAGCCCATCTTCAGTGGAGATATTTCTTAGGTCTGTATTCCGCCAATGCTGCCTGAGTTGTCAGATTGTCTGTCCATAGCATTTTGTGTTTTCTCCTTGAAGACATGCCAGTGTTTTTAATGTTAATTTCTCAAGTTACATACCCTGCAGCGTATACAATTTCAAACTATAAATAGATGAAAAGCACAGACTCAAGATTCTGATATATCAGAGGTGATATTTAGTCTTTCCCCAAAGTCCAAGCACAGACAATTCTGCTTTTCATATCCCTGTGCTAGTAGCCAGGAATAATTTGGTTCTCCCTTTTATAGTCTCTGAAAATCTCAGTTCCAACTTCAAGTCTCATAGTACTTATAGGACCTAGTTTTATCTCCAGCCCCTCATCTTCAATACCCAAGGCCCTCACCATTATCAGATTCAATGATTCCACTTTCAGTGCTCTACCAGCATTAGTTTACATGCTAAAGACATTTTATTTCTCATATGTGAATTTACTTTAGTTTCTGTGAGTCCAGTTCTTTCACCTTTATCATACCTAACATTTATTACTATTTAATTAGAAAAGAATCACATATTCTTGGTTATCCATTTTGCCAGAACTGGAGTTTAAAGTACTTTAAATCTCTCAGCATTTTATTTCTATGCAGATCACTTGTATGTGAAGTCTTCTGTGTCATACCTCTGAGGGCAGGCTTCTTCCTGTTTGTGCCTTGTAGGCACTGGGGCACCAGCTACTTGTCTCTTCTAATTGGATATGCAGTTCCCATTTTCCCCTTTTGCATATTTTTGTGTTTTCTACCCTGTCATATTTCTTCTAGGAATGAGAGATCAGCATAATTCAGCATTTGGTTAGAGACTATTAATATATGAGTCTTAAAAGAGAATTTGGAGTAAAAATGTTTTCACTAATGAAGATTCAAATTGCACCCGCCTCCACCACGTGTGGTGATTTTCTCTTCCTCTTCCCCCGGTGAGGAAGAGGCTTCGACTTTTTACCGGTGGTCTATGTTATTCGAAAAAAGTAAGTGAACCAGATGGTACCAAAATGAATGTATAAATTAGGTTCTGAAATGCGAGCTCCCCCCCATGCAGGAATGAACTCCTAACAGGCTCTGATAAGACAGCTTGCATTGTGATTTTTCAATTTGTGCAACAGCCTGTTTCATGAGGCCAGAGTTTGGCTGTTAATTATCCAATAATATTTACAGAAAAATTTCACATTTTCCCTCCACTGTACATAATAACTTTCAATAAAATATCTCATTTTTTGTATTCTATTTGATTTAGCTTATAATGCCTAAAGAACTGTGGTCTAGAAAGAGTGAGAAATAGATTAATGTCTCAAGACATCCCATGTCCCATTTAATTTGTGGTATGTTGGGCTAATTTTCAATCAATTCCAAGTGTGGATATATATTTGATAGCTAGTTCCATTGGAATTGTCTCCTTTCTCATCCAATGTATGAAAAATGTTTTGAACTTCGTTAAGGTCATGCTACTGACAATGCTCCTGGGAAGCAGCCTGGCCAAGATTCAACTCTAGCTCCAGTTTCAAGGAAGGAGAAAATTATCTTCTCAAATGTGATTTTTGTAGATAGTTACTAAACTATAATTTTAAGTTGTTACAAGAGCTCAAACTCTGCTTCCTACTTTCATATTTGTATCATAAATTTAGTGTTTGCTTGATCTTCTCCACAATTTTCGAAGTTTGTTTTGACTCAGGGCAATTGATCCATTCTTTTTCTTTACTTAATGTACTGAAGATGGCAAATTGATTTCATAGTGGTGTCTGAATATAGTGAAAGTCTTAGATATGTTGATTCCCAAGGAGTCTCAAGGACACCATTATACACAGAGATAGACTTGTTAATGAAAAGCTGTCACTATTTCTGTTTCCTCAGACTTTCTCTGTGACTTTACCCTCTTCTGTAACTTTCATCCAGTCGAAGGCTCCATGTTTCTTCCCTTGAAATGAGAGTCACTAGCCTTGAAACCATAATTTCCATCTTTTGGAGATAGAGATGAGTTTTTCTAAAGGTACAATCCAGATTAAAAGATTGGGGGCCCTGTGTAGGATTTCTCTTCTTTCTTTTATTTTAAAGTGTTCACCTGTTCTTGAGGAAATGTTTTGTGTAATACGAACCTTCCACCAAACTCTCTATTCTTTTGCCATCCCCATAACTTTTAGAGAATAAGTGGGTTAAGAAGTCACTAACTTTTTGAGCTCAGTCTAGGACGCTCATGGCTCTAACTTGATTACTAAATTAGGCACCATAGAAGAAGTGACTCCTGTGTCCCTCAAAAAATGACATCACAAATGGGAAATTTCAAAAGTCATCCTTTTGAAATACAGCATACTCTAATTTGAGGAAATATTTACTTGGAAATTTCACATTTACACTCATTATATAATGGAAGGGGCTTATTTATTCTACTTACCAATGAGGTCTTGTGCGGAACATTAGTGTGTAGCTCAGTGTGAAGATCATTTCGATCAGCTCACAGAGGCAAACTCAAAATGGTCATTTGTCAGAAGCACATCAGTAAATCAGACTCATATTTTGAGAAGCATCCTGCCCCTGCCCTTCTCTGTTAATGAATCTTTTGCTATGCCTATGCTATCTGATGACTATCAGGTCTTGTTGAGGCTTCTACTTAACTATTATTTTGGTTCAATTATACTTTTCAAAGAATTACTTATAGATTATTGCACGGGGGAGGGGGGAGACTCAGAGAGAGGGAGAGAGAGGGAAAGGGAATTGATTATATATCCACGTTTAGATAATTTGGAATTTAGCTCATCTGGGGGGATTATTATTCTCATTTTAATGCTAGACATGATACCTCAGTTATTGTTATGCCAGCAACCTTATCATTTAATTGGCAACTTTTTGTGTTGTAGGAAAGAGTGTCAATAAATACTGGGTTATGTCCCAGTTTTGCCACTATGATAATTTCTCCCTTCTCCCTTTGGTCTCATAACAGTGTCAATGATAGGGTACATGGTGTAATCTTGCACCATTTTCTTAAGGGTAGGAAGTTTAATGAGTTATTTGTGAGCCATATATTACATCACAAATATGAGCATATGTCAGTCGCTGTTAGACTGAGGAACAAGTCCTGAGAGCAGGTGAGGGGATTAAGAAGAGACGGGGTCAGGAGGGTGGTGTACAAGCACACACACTTTATTTCTCGTCAAACTTGTTTTTATATATTGCAGTAGACAATACATGTTTTTGTTAAAATCACCAAATCGAATCATCAGACAGTATTTCCTTAATGTTGAAATTATAGTACAAAACATTCTGCAAACCAGGATATAAACATGCGTGAGAACAGACTGTGACTACTGAAGCATGCTGAGTACAAACTATTGTTAGAGAAATCACAAGCAACCTCACGGGCCAAGACTCATATCTTCTCTAATAACTCTTTCGGGTCCTGTCAAGAATTAAGCAGGACTTTGCCATGCTTTAAGCTGCAAGGACTGTGTCAACTTGCAGCTGGTTCCCGACAAGCATACAAAAGGATTTAGAATCTATGAAGCTAATATATCACCGTGAAAGAGCTATAACCAACTCTATAATCAGGACTCCCACATATTATATAGCTATTAATACATGTAGGGATGAAACTCCTGAAAGACCAAGCTTGGGTCTTAGTAAACCATTTTTCTTTACTGTAGGGCTCTCATTGCCATGTCCATGTTCTGGAGACTCAAGGATGGCATTGTGATAGGCTTATAGTAATTATGATTTTTTTTTAAATTTAGTGCCTTTCTGCAATTCACCAAAAAGAACCAAACTTCCTCTGAGCAGAGCTGTGAGCACCACAGTTTTAATAATTCTGTTATAGAGCCTTGAAATTGTTGAGCAGGAAGTCAAAGTTCCTGAACTATTGATACATTCACATATTCAACAGAAAATATAGCCTTAATACAGCTTTGTAGTTTTAATGTGGATTAGTTTATTCCATGGGAAGGCACAGTTTCTAACATCAAAGTGTGGAACATACTGAGTATAATTTGAAGCCTGTGCTTTTAGTTAGTGTGAAAAGGAGCATGCAAAAATACCATTCCCTAATGCCTGTTATCGCCGTAAATGTCATGGGCTTGGTGCAACACTGCTTTCTTTAATGTATTCCATTAACATAGAATCATGTCATGTCAACATATTTCCTTTAAAAGGTACCACAATTTCTCTGAAAAGGTACCATGATCATGAACATGCTCTTAGAGAGCAACTGACAGTCCTGTTCTCCCTCAGCTACAGTTCTTCCCATACTCTTTATTTCATTGACAATAATCAAATCTAGGCAAGCATAAGCCTGGGATAATTTATCCAGATTGTCTTTTGGATATGGCTCAGCAGTAAGTAGATTTTCTGCTCTTTAATGTCTCTAAGTTCACACTGAATATTTTTAAGCATTTTTATTATTTAGATAAAGATAAATGCCTGGAAAATTTGTCATGGTCATAATAAAGAGATGTTGTCTTACTTATATAGTATTTTTTATCTATTTCTTTTTTATTTTGATACCTTATTTACAGTTTCTGAAAGTCCAGGAAAATATTTTTGGCAGGTACATAATTTAATACAGTACATCAGAATAAGAGACTGGTAGAGCTATGAAATGACTTGATAAGTCTTCTTTGTATTCTTCCAATCCTCTCTGTGATTGCAACTGTGCAACCTAGATGGGAGGTATCTTCATAGGTTCTTTCAGAGTTCTAGATCAGGAACCTGAGAAAGTAGAGTCCTTCAGAGATGGTTCTGAAACGTAAGCATCCATCATATCAGCTATTTGTTTCACTGGCCCTTTTTAAGCCTTTATTTTCACTGCCTTAAATACAGAATTTAGACATATAATATAAGGTTTCAACTTCTATTTTACTTTATTTATATGAAGTTGTAATGAGAGAAGCTACTGTGTTCAAAGATTTTCTTTAAGAATTTAAATACGCTGGGCTTGAAGATTTTCATAAATCATTTCAGTTTTTTTAGATACCAATTTGGTTTTTTTCTATAGTTTATTTCACTGTACTAACCTAATATCAAATTAATCTATTCATATTATACAGTAATTTTTGACAAACTAATCATATCAGTTGACTACTGGACTTAAATATGAATGAAGAATAAAATGTTTGGGTTATTATTTTTTTTTAATTCAAGACACACTTACTTGCTGGGACAGTATAATGAGTAAACCATAGTAACCCCACTCAGAAATCCTACAGTGTAGTGAGAAAGATAAACACATGAATAAATTAGGGTGAAAAATACAGTCGGAACAAAGAGAAAGGACTGAAGCGTTGCACCAATCGTATCCATGTAGCTACAGACAGGATCATTTTTAGACATCCTACTTACTCAGAGCAGAGGCCATGATGCTCAGAATAATGGTATAGAAAACATTAAATTGTATTTCTGGAGTCTACTTGATACCATTTTAATATTCAGTTTTGGGGGTTGAGTAAAAAATTATTTGTACATAGAAACACATCCATGGACTTCCCTGGTGGTCCAGTGGTTAAGACTCCTGTGCTTCCACTGCAGGTGGCACGGGTTGATCCCTGGTCAGGGAAGTTCTGCATGTCGTGTGGTGCGCACAAAAAAAAAAAAAAAACACATCCAATTACTAACATTAGTTATCTCTGAGTGGGAGAATTAAGTATAAATTTTATTTTCTTACTCAAGATGTTCTTTTTTGAGGGAAAGCAAAAGCCCACTTTTCTCAGAAAGATGTTAATATGTAAATCAATTAATTGTCCTTTCTTGATAGACACATTTGCTAGAAACGAATTCATGCCCTCATATAAACTAACATATAAATAACCCCTTGCTGCAAAAAGAATATGTGCAAAGATTTTCATCACAGTGTTATATATAAAAATGAAACACCAAGGACTTATTGGGATTACTAAAAGCAGGCTAAATAAATAAATTAAAAAAATATATATAATGGAAAATTGACCACCAATTAAATTCATTTTTAAATGTTACTTAATGTCATAGAGAATATTTACAGCACAATATTAAGTTAAAATGTATAAGAAAGCATAAATTCAGCCAAATATTATCATAAGCCATCTGTTGTTAGATTAAGTATAAATTTGATTTTCTTACTTAAACTTTTCTTTATCCTTCAAATCTCTGTATTTTTTAATAATGAGAAAGGAAAGCTTTTTCATTACAAAAAGTAAATGATCAAATAATCCAAGTGATTTTCTTTTTGAAATTTTTGGCTTATTGAAAAGTAATGGGCTTTTTCTTTCTTCCCCTTCCCTGTTCTCCTCCCCTGTTCTTTTCTGTACAGTAATTTATTTGGTTCACAACTTCCCATACTATGTTACAGCAAGTTACTGACAATTAGTGTGAGAGAAATATACACAACAAGAGAGTTGAGGTAGTCATAAAATTTCAAGACACAAGCATCAGAATTAGATTTTAACAGGAAAATGTGGTGCTTTTAAATCAGTTATGAGATTTGATATGTGGGGAGTGTGTTTCTTTTCACAGTGTTTCCTCAAGAGTGATTCACTAAATTATATAATGCAATTTCTGTCCCTGAAATGGGGAAGTTTTATGGACAAATATGTTACCATAGTACTTTATTTTCCCTCATCATATTATTTCTTCATAGATATAAATAAATAAGAAAAACACCTTTTCTTAAGCATATTTGGTGTTTGTTATCATCAAGAGTATAGGCATTAACTATTCTCCCAATCCGTGTCTTGAAATTACTCATCCTGTCTTTGTAGAAACTGTAGTTCTTTTTTATGAAACTTTCACTTTTATTCAATGTTACACTTAGAGTCTTTCTTTTATATTGTTGCTCTGTTGAACTTGCTTCAAATATTCAATAAACAAAAACTACATGATTATTATTTGTTTTCATTAAATAACAGTTTTGCTTTCTAAAGCAAGAGATGAATATCTAAATCATATAATTGTCCTTACCATATAATTTTCTAGTCAAAAAAGTGTACTTTTACAGATTTGGGAGCAAAATTTCAATAAAATATTTGAGGTGGAGTGCAACATTAAGCAAATTCATCTGCTCCATTCTTCATGATATTTTAGTTATTCAGATAAAATGTTCCAAGTATATGCACTTCACCAGCATCTCATCGATTTTCCAGACAAGCCACTACTCCGCCATGGCAGTTTTTTTTCCTGCAGATCGCACGTTTATCTTGAGAATTCTTGTCTTCATAATGCTCTGGAAATCCCAGTTCCTAGGCAATTTAGCTTCCTAATGAAACCTAATGTAATCATATTGCTTACCAGAGAGGGGAGATTCTAAATAAGGATAGAGGAAAGATGTGGAATCTAGTTCTTTCCTTTAAATTGCTTGACATCACATCCAACCTGTCATGATGAGTCATAATGAAAATCAAAGCTTAAGGAGGTGTTACGCCCAATTTATTAGAGTGTGATTTCTCTGTGATTCCCGCCCCCCAACCTCCTTGATACTGACAAGTTGCAATCTATGCAGAATAATTCTGGTTGATTGTTCAGCTGCTCTATCAGCAGCTATAAAGACTAGCAATCAAAGGAATTTAGATATATCTACCTCGCACTAACATTGGGCCTCCTTTCCTCTCAGGTCAAGCTATGGAAACTGTAGATGTAACCTTGCTAACTTCAATGTTCAATAAATATTTACTCAGCATTTGCAGTGTACCAGGCACTGTTCTAGGAGTTGAGGACTCAGAGTCAATAAGAGAGACAACAGTTTCTGCTTTCCCGATGCTTATATAGTCTAAGAGAGAGAGCAAGCACACGTTTTAAAAAGTTTTAATAAGCATTAAAAGTTAAATAAATAGTGTGATAAGCAATTATTTACCTGAACTAGAGAGAGATTGAGGTTTTTAGCGAAGCCTTTATGAGGAGACCTTTGAGTTGAGACCTGAGACAGCCATGTGAATGAAGAAGAATATTCTTATATCGATAATAATATTGTCAATACTAATGGCAATAATAATAGCAACAGAGGCACTTCAATATTTTTTTGTATTTAATACATTATTATTCCATATTATGACTGATGAAGTTAGAAAGCTCAAGTGACTTCTGAAAAGCATACAGTAAGTAAAAGGCATAATTGGGAAAATGAGCACAGATCTATTTGCTTTGAAAACTCAAGCTCTTAACTGGTGGTTCTCAATGCTGGATAGAAAATAGAAATACCCAGAAAGCTTATAAAATACCAATGCATTGCTCCATCCCTGACAACTATTGAATAAATCAGAACCTCTCAAAGTAGGTCCTGGTCAATGGTATATTATACAAATTTTTAAAATTTCCTAAGTAATTTTAATGCACAGTCAAAATTGAAAAGCACTGCTTTACTCATTACAATATTCTGGCATTACATTTAAAATTAATATGAAATACATATTGATCTTAAGTCACATAATAATACAGCATAAAGCTTACAACCGTATTCATTCCTGAATATTCACTAAGCATAATCTATTTCCGAGGTTCTAGTGAAGTCTGGGAATAAATATATAAATAAAACATCATCTTTGCCCTGATTATGTCCCCATTTTAATGGTAAATCTTGGTCATAAGAATGAATCAGTGGTTCAATTCCAATTATAACTGACAGTAATTTTGGTTATATGGATAAAAATTATGTTCTCTACCATGAAACGCTTTTGGAAGTGCAACCTGTAGGTCTGTTATTCCTGTATAGTCAATTGCTCAAAATTAAAGAAGATGTTTGTTTCAAATTACCAGGATAGCATTGTCTTCCACATCAAATCTTCAATATAGTTTTATATTTTGTCCTATTACAAGAATATCCATGAAAACTGAGTAGTTCGAAGATATGACTTTGAAGTGATTGGAACTTTTCCCTGCCTTAAGTGTATTAATCCCTATATTGACTTAGTATTTTTATTAAGACAAGCCACAAAGCACACAACCTTTGGGGGATATATTTCCCTTAATCCTCCTACTTTAATCCCCACAGATGCTATTTTCCTGGGTACTTATATCTAGTTTCAAATGTCATTGATTTTGTCAACTTTCCCTTTTGGGTTTCAAAACATAATTTGTTTTCTGTGTTTGGTGTTTCCAATTTAACACCTTCCTGGCATACGTGACAGAGCAATGATCAGAAATACTCTCTGCCAGCAAAATTAATTTTCAGAGTGAACAAAAAATGAATTAGAGTTTGAATCAATAAATAATTATACTGTTAAAATCTCTTGAGTAACTATGAACTTGATACCATAAGCAGTGACTTATTATCGACTCTACTTCCATTGGGAAAAAGTAAGAATTCATGACACTGGCTTTCAATTCTTGGACTAAAGTAGGCATTGGGTATGAAATGGCCCAACATTTTTCTGAAAAAGATCACACTTTAAAACCATATTTTGCATCCCCTGGAGTACACAGAAAAATGGTTATGAAAAAAATTAACTTTATTATAAGTAAGAGTTCAGGGGGCATAAGACCACAAAAGAAGGATTGAAATATTTGATAATTAATTAATCATGATACAGTATTAGATAAACTAATAACTCCAGATCTTTGTTTTCCCTTCAGTGTGTAGGGGTTTCTAATTCTTATTTTGAATGCTTCTTACGGGATGATTTAAAAAGAAAATATGTTGTCTGGTACAGAAATCGTTCAATTGTATTTTCATTTGGATCATTTTGATTGCAAATGACAGAAACTAATCTCAAACTACATAGAAAAAAAGATAACAGGAATCAAATAGAGATCTACAAAACAAAACCATGGAAAGAGCCATCATCCTTTTGGGCTTTAAGAGCAACAAGCCGTGGCTCATTCTCAGTCTGCTCATCTCTGCTATAGTCTGATTTTTGCTTGTCTGTTTTATCTTTCCTATAATGGCTTCATTTTCATTTGCTTGAAGCTGCCTTGTCCTTGTAAGAGAGCTGACGTGGCTACATTTTATATCTTTAACCACCAGAGAGCAATTGCCTTCTAATTCTTTCTGCCCAAAATTGGCAAAGGAACTTTTTGATCTACCTTACGGCAGAAGCCAGCATGTAGAGAATTGTGATGGTCATTAATAACACCTCTTACATTCTCAAAAATGTTGAGGTTGAACAATAAAATATAGGGTCACCCTACATATTTGCCATGTGCTAGGGAAGAGAAACCTCTTGGGAAAGAAGTGCTTGGCTGACTTCAAGAATCCACTAGGATAACTTAATGTAACAAGTAATTGTTAAGCACCTACTGTATTTGATGCTTTAAAATTTTTTTTTTGACGTTCTCTCTCAATTGGGATGAATAACCTATATTTTACTTTGCAGATTCTTTTAATTAACACCCTTCACTATATCCCACTTTTCATATCACATATCACTTCACAGAGCATGAAAAAGTCAGATGTCAAAGACTAGCAGAGCTTCTACTTTAATTAATAAGAAGTACCAGATACCACAGAACTTCCTCTTTCTAATGGTATTCTCATTCTTTAACATAAGTTAGGACAGGAAATGAAATTATCTGGCATAAATCCTGCTGCAGCTTATTGGGCTCAGGCCTAAGGAAAAAATAAATAAAGAATAAAAATTCTTATAAAAAGTATTTGCTAAAATGAGTATGGAATAAGAAAGGCAAGACGTTCGTAGTAAGCATCATTTTAAAAGCATTACAGTGACCGACTTGCTTGGGAGTTCTTGATATTTGACTGGAATACTGGCTGAAACTCTTTATTCTCCAGCCACAAATCACTTACTCTAATTTCCTCCCCATTTATAATTGTCCTTCTTTTTCCTGCAAGGGATGTAGGAGTTACAGCCCTAAATGTCTCTGAGTGGCATGAATGTGCAGCCAGGCAATGGATGAGCTTTTTAAAAGGGTCAGTAACTACAGTTTATTTAACAATTCTGATGGCTGAAAATGAAGCAGTGGAAGCCGTACAGGGAAAGACCTAGCAGATAGATCAAGTTTCTGGTAGGAATGAGCTTACATTGCAGCTGCTCAAGGCTAACTTCTAAAATGTCTGAAAAGCAATTGGATACCGAGGGGTAATTATAGATTAAAATTGCCAGTATCATTCTGCCATCGTGAACATGTCAGCAAGTAAAATACATAAAGAGCAAAAATACCGCACAGGCAGCAAACAGACAGATTTTAACCCAAGTTATAGCTGCTGGGAGAATTATTCCAGCAGGATATATGAGTACTTTCCAAGTTAACAAACTAAAACCCTATGGGAGCATTATATAATTGTGTGTAGAAGGCTGGGCATCAGGCAAGAGTTATTAGTTGCTTTATGTTGTGTCTAGGCCTTGTGAACTGCTGCCTTGGACAGAAGTGCTCTGAAAACTTTCTATAACAAATAAAACATATTTGCGGTTGATCATAAAATGGTTACAAATCCATCTCATCTTTTTGCATCCTCCTTTGCATTGTGACTTTGTAGTTCCTCTCATTAAGAGGTGGAGTCGATTGCCAACCCCCTTGAGTATGTTTTGGCTGGTGGCACATTAGGATATGTAACATAAGCTGAGATTTGACATTGCTTATGCATTGCGGCTTGCTCTCTTGCAGCAAGCTTGGAAACCTGAGGCCACCATCTGTACTGCACTGGCTAATATGCTGAAAGATGAGAGGTGAGATAGAAAAGATAGACAAGAATCAAGCTCCCAAGATGACAATTTCTAACAACCAGACAAATAAATGAGGCCATCCTAGTTGAGATAAGAGAGTCTAGAAAGACCAGATGTTGAGCTAAATAGTGATTGTTGTTTCAAGCCAGTAGAATTGGAAGTATTTGTTGAATAGCAAAAGCTAACTTATACATCATTTCTCATTATTAGTGAACCACATGTATTTTTCATTATGGTGTGGATTCAACATTTTCAACTCAACCTTTCTTTGTACATTTGAAATTTGATGTCAAAAAATGTTTTTCTTACCTTTAGATGATACATATATATGTGTGTATTGATTGATTAATTCATTATTAAAGTTTGATCAGATATTATTTGCATAGCCTTTGGGGCACTATTTAAAAAAAGGTTTCCTGAACCAGCAGCATTATTCACAGTACAAACTATTGTCTGAATCCCATAGCACATAATGAATTACCCAGATTAGAAGTGAAACTTATAAAACGGTTGCCTAGGCAAGCTTATTCCTGTTCTTATACTGTCAGGAAATTGGTAATGTTTTAGCAGCATATAACACATCAGAATATTATATTAATGCTGATTCCTTTAGATTAAGTTTTTATATTATTATCTTTCTTCTTTTTCTTCTTCTTGGAAATTTAAATACAAGATTCTTAAGGGAGTGGTATTGGAGATAAACCAGATAATAAATTACAGGGCTTTATAAGATGTTTCCTTTAAATATGCAATTTTCAATAAAATATTTAACTACATGATAAATTTTTTAAGGGGGCAAATGGAGGGAAGTTGAGTTCTATCACTCATGATCTCAAGAACTTGACAATAACAAATATGATTTTCAAAGAAGAGTTGAGCTTTACACTATACACATTTGGGATCAGAGTGGTAATATATCAAACCACTGTAAACCTTAAGACTTACAAGCTCAGACTTGACTATAACCTAAAGTAAAGGTATTATTATAATTTAAAGAAAATCTCACTTGGAAAAGAGACTGCTTTTCTTTAAAAAAGGAGAATGGAGCTACACAGGGAAATATCAAGCTTGTCTATTCAGACATTCAGAAGGGCAAGTGCACCTTGGCCTAAGAGCAAAGACTTTCATTCTAAGGGGAAGATGTGTTGATAATGTAGAAATGGATGTGTGAGGCTGTCTTGGCCAGATGTCAGAGAACAGCACACCATTTTTCTTTTTCTTTTTTTTTTAAACTTTGGATTTATTTATTTATTATTTATTTATTTATTTATTTATGGCTGTGTTGGGTCTTCGTTTCTGTGCGAGGGCTTTCTCTAGTTGCGGCAAGTGGGGGCCACTCTTCATCACGGTGCGCGGTCCTCTCATTATCGCGGCCTCTCTTGTTGCAGAGCACAGGCTCCAGACGCGCAGGCTCAGTAATTGTGGCTCACGGGCCTAGCCGCTCCGCGGCATGTGGGATCTTCCCAGACCAGGGCTCGAACCCGTGTCCCCTGCATTGGCAGGCAGATTCTCAACCACTGCGCCACCAGGGAAGCCCCAGCACACCATTCTTAACACTGCTAGTTTTCATATCGTCTCGAAATAGTTCCCATGGAAATCTGACTTCTCATGTAGCATGTACACAGCAAAAGATACTACTCTCCAGATGGTATGAGTATCCAGGCTTATTTACCATTTAAATTAATAATCAGTTGTTCTGATGAACTTTTGATAGAAACCTGCTGAACTTTTGATAGAAACTTGCTGTTTCTATCAAAAGTTATTTATATGAGAGAATTTATTTATATGAGAGAATTCTAACTTGAGAGTTTTATTTTTCACTGTAGGTAGATGGATAGATATTCTGATTTTATACTTGCTGCCTATGAGCTTGATTGCTCTCAGTTACCCCATGAGAGATAGGTAGATGTTGAGTTTGCATTGTGTCTCTGATCATATATGATTGCCATTTTGGGGTATACTAGCTCACTACAGTAATCCCACACTCTGGAGACATGACTGGGTTTCTACATCCTACTCTAAGTAACATCCGCATAGTCTGCCTTTGCCCTTTCCCTTCAAACTGTTATAAAAATGAATTAAGGTAATTCTGAACCTGGAATTTTAAGAAAGAATTTTACTGTTTATTACAGAAAGTCTTTAAATATCTACCTGGAGACTCTCTGATTCAGAAGTAAGACACAGGGGATATCTGCATTTTTAAATGCCTCACAGATTGTTCTGAATAATAAGCAGGGTAAAGACTAGTGGTTTATTAATATTGGATAAAGTAAATAAGAACTATCAAAAATTTTATCATGAATGTCTCATTTAAAATTTACAAACTGATCTATATAGACAGATGAATCCTCTGAAACTCTTAGGAGGATGCCATGCTAGAAGTCAAATACTGGCTTCAGGGGAGAGAAAAGTAGCTTATGCTGATGCTTTTGGTCTCCTCTAAGAGTTGCTTTCACAACATGTTTACCAGGATTCTGCATCCATTGCTGCAAGTGGTTGTATCTCCTGGGAGGCATTCTCAGTATAAAAAATGTTAAATTTATCAGGATATTGCATCTTTGTTCCCCTGAGAAACAGCAGTAGCAAAGCTAGACATCTACTTAAAATAAGAAATAGCTTTAGGGAAACCTCCAGGGAGAGGTGATCTTTGGGGGCAAAACAAATTGGTTGTTATGGTTTGATTTTTTACCTTTGTTCTAATTTAAAATGTAAGCTTCTAATAATGCAGCTGGAAATGTACCTAATTCTTTAGTAGAGTTTCACTTTATTTTGTTTAAGAATCAGAGCTTCTGTCTTTTCTTTTAATTCAATCTTGAAAGGAATATAATCTTAATAAACTGAATTTTTACTATTAAATTATAAAATTATTCTAATTTGTTAGGTACTTAAGATATTAAAATTGCAGCATATAAAACCAATAGATACTGGTTTAAAGAAATAAATAAGCACATTTCCTTTTATGCATGCAGGTTTATAACTCAGTAAATATAATGGGGCCAGCGCTGTGTCAGATGTGCAGACGAGCATGGCAGGGAGGCACAGGGACTCACAGGATGTTACTGTAATGTACACACTAAAGATCTTTGGCTCTAAAGTCAACTGGTGTGGTCCAAATCCTGTGTTTTATATCGGTTGGTTGTGTGACCTTGAGTAATTTACTTAACCTCATAACATTCATTTTTCTTACTTGTAACTTGGGGATAATAATAGGACATACCCTCATAACGTTATTATGGATGAAATGAGATAATTTCTAATAAAGCACTTAGCTTGATATATGGCACAAAGAAAATTAGCCTCAAAAAAGGCTTCTTCTTCTTCTTCTTCTCCTTCTTCTTATTGCTACAAGATAAAATAAGAAACAGAAAAGTGAGATTATATTGCAGAGGTGAGTGGAAGAAGTTTTCTGTACACCAAGCTGAGGCATTTGTACTTTGTTATGAAGGCAACTTAGAACCATTTTTGGTTGGAATCATGAGTGGGTTGATCAAACTTGTGAGATAGAAAGATCATTTTATTAGTTATTGGTAAGATGACATCATGAGCCATAAGCACTAGTGTGTCAGTCTCCATCCCCCACCCAGTAAATTCACACGCTGCTAAGATTCCTATTTAGAATGACGGAGGAAATGTTGAATTAGGAAGATGTTTGAATCAATAGTGGCAATAAGCACAGATCTTAGCCATATGCCAGAAAATCTGAGAAATCCCACTTAGAAATTAGAATGAGGGTCAAATTGAAAGAAAGCGACATGGTGCCACTTCCAAACACCCTTTTTTGTTCCAAAAGCAGAGAACCCAGGTGGATGATGATCCAGTGGCAGGTTTAATAAGAACCATAATTTCTCAGTAGGGAGGAGCCTAAAAACATGAGTATCCTGTAAAGACCATAATGTGATAGAACATTATCATGATTTATATTTGTGACGAAGTTACAGATACTACTCATATTACTCCACTTTGTTGCCTACATTCATAATTGAAGGGAATGCTAAACTTTTACTTTTGAGAGTCAATTGAATTGTAGAATTATTTCAGCAGTTTGTGACTACCTATTTTTTTCACTCATTACCTATTTATTTTTCATCCTATCATAGAAGTTACAGGATAATAAGGGGGAGTAGATGGGTTGTTTGATTATGATTTTATATAAAATGGACAGTAAAGATCTCTCTACTACATAGACATCTGAACAGAAACATAATGGAAATGACAGGGCCCGAAATAAAGATACCTGGAGAATATAATTCTAGTAAGAGGAACTGGGATGTGCTGAGGACCTGTGGCAAGACTATAACAGGTGTGTTTTAGTTAGGAATATCACAGATTCCAGACAGCCTAGAGCATGGTTTTCAAAGGGGACATAGTGGAAGATAAAGGTAAGGGAAGTGCTGTGTGTGTGTGTGTGTGTGTGTGTGTTTGTTGTGAGTGCGTGTATGTTTGGGGTTGGTGATGATGGTGAATATTATATTTAGAGCCTCAGTGGTCTTGGGGAAAAAAACCACTATGAATAAAATTCTTAATTAATTGGGAAGATTGCAACACTATTTACAATAGCCAAGACATGGAAGCAACATAAAAGTCCATCTACAGATGAATGGATAAAGAAGATGTGGTACATACATATATAGTGGGATACTACTCAGCCAAAAAAAATGAAAAATGCCATTTATAGCAACATGGATGGACCTAGAGATTATCATACTAAGTGAAGTAAGTCAGACAGAGTAAGACAAATATTATATGATACCACATATATGGAATCTAAAAAAATAATACAAAAGAACTTGTTTACAAAACAGAAACAGACTCACAGACATAGAAAACAAACTTATGGTTACCAAAGGGGAAAGGTGGGGGGGGGGAGGGATAAATTAGGAATTTGAGAGTACCATATACACACTACTATATATAAAATAGATAAACAGCAAGGACCTACTGTATAGCAGAGGAAACTATACTCAGTATTTTGTAATAACCTATATGGGAACAGAATCTGAAAAAAAAAAAAATATATATATATATATATAAATTTTAAAAAGTAAATTTGATACAGATGAGTACCATATTTGTTTTACATTTTAATTATTTTAACCACTATATGGAGCATAGACTATAGAAGAGAAAAGGGAAAAACAAGGAGAAAGTTATGGGAACAATTCAGATGAGTGACGGTAGCTTAGGACACAGTTATGGTGGAGTTTGCAGCTGGAAGGATAAAGTTTCCATTTACTGAAGTGGGGAAATCTAAAAGCAGAGTAATGTCTCTAAAAACAAAAGTTAAGTTTTGGAAAATTATATGCTATTCAGAACCAACAAAGACTTTGGTCATTCAAAATTATTAGATTGTTCTAGGTGTACAGCATAACCTTCTAATAAAATAGGTGAAGGAGGTGAGGCTGCGTTCACTACAATATTCCCTTTAGGGAATATGTTACAAAGAACAAATCATCAAGCAAGAGTCTACCACAGATACAAATATTTGCTAGCAGATGATGAAAAAGTTATCAAAGAGTTTCAATTTAATGCTTTGTTTTGTTTTGTTTTTTAGCTCTAACTCACCTCATATGAAATGTTTATTCAAGACAAATAGAAAAATATTCTAGATGCAAAATTCAGCAAGTTTTCTAGTCAATGTCAGGTGACTATTCTTTAATCAGTTTTCAATAAACAAGTCATTTCAAAAACACAGACTCTATTATAATTTTCAAGAATGGGTAAGAGAACACATACTCTTTTCCATATATCTTGAGCACCACTAATTTCATCAAAGAAAAAAATATTTCTGAGACCCACGCTATTTCTAAAACTCCTCATTTAGTCTAGATCACACACATCAGTAAATTAACATCCATGCCGCAGAACAGAATGGACACAACTTATTAGTCACATAAGATATTGAATTGCAGAATTCTCTTAGAATGAGCTGCAAACCAGCAAACCAGCAAAGACATGAAATATAACAGAAATTTAGCCAATAAACTAGGTTCAGAATTTCTAAGGTATATCTAACATGAATTGCAGAAGAATAATTTAGACATGAGAGAAGAATCACATATAGAAGAAACACAAAGAGTATGTGGAGAATTTATTTAAGTATTTCAAAGAGGAGATATGCAGATTATTTCTGCATAAATAAGAATAATTTTGGTATCTTTATTGGTTATTTTTTTCCAAGTGTACTAATAAATAATGTTTATTTTTTAAATTGTGTTGAAGATTTTTGATTTCTTTTATTTTTTTAACTTTTTATTTTATATTGGTTCTTTAGAAGATAGTAGATCAACGGCTTCAAATATATAAGCAAAATTTAGTTTGAACTTGGATTTCACCACACAAACTATTTAACATTCACAATCAAGAAATCAACATTAATACATTTTTTGGAATTCACTTACTCCAAATATTTAATACCCACAAACCTTTTCTCAAAATTAAAAATGATAAAAAACAAAGCAGCAAAATTGATGATATTTGCAGATATGATTGTCAACCAAAATATGAAGCAAAATCACCTAGCAAATTAAAACCATGGCTTATCCATACACCTACATTAACAACTTAGAATATTTAATGATGAAATCACTTGTTTTATAATAACAATACTATATAAAAAGTAGAATAAGCCTAAGAAAACTATTCAAGACCCACATACAAGAGCTAAAAAGGTACTGGGAAATAATAAAAGAGTCTTGAATAAGATATACATTATGTTTCTGGAGTAAGAAAGTCAATATTTCAAATATGTTAAATCTCCTTTAAGTTCATCTGGAGGAAAAAAATATGGAAGAATAGCCAGAAAGCAGTAGGGGAGGAAGTAGAGGCTGGGAGAGGAGTATTAGATATCAAGTTTCATTTTAAGCAATCATTATACAGTTTGGTTAAAAATAGATGATGATTAAAAGTGCCTAAAATTTTATTTTTTAAAAGTGTCATTTCAAATAAGAGAATATAAATTTAATTTGTAGGCCTAAATATTAACTGTCATTAGTGCATCATTTGCAGTAACGGACTAGAAAAAAACCTGAAATTTCTGTAAAGCATTAATGGGTTACTAAGTATTATTTCTACGTCCTTCATGATTCTTTTTCTTAGTTTCCAAATTATTTACCATGAGCAGCAAAGCACTCACAAAAACAAATATTCATTGAGAATTTACTTGATTCTATGTAATATGAGAAGCACTTTACATCCACACCATATATAATTCTCACAAAAATTCTATGAAGTAGTTATTATCAATCTCCATTTATAGATGAGAATACAGTTTGAAAAGGTTAAATAACTTCCAACATTTACAGATAGTATCAAGTCTGCATTTGAACTCCACGTAAATTACTTTAAAAAATCTACTATACTTTTATAAGCAGATAAAAATTTTAAAACAAACGACACCAAATCTTTGCGGTAATACTGCAGAGGATGGTATGGTAGAATCTAGATTCTCTGTTAGGAAGATATTATAGTTTTCCAGGTGAGAAATAAAAGATTGAGCTAGGACTGTGGTAGCCAATATGAAGCTAAATTTAAGAGCTATTTAGGAGGTAGATAAATGGAACTGTTGTCATTGTAGGTATTGCTTATTTACTGTTGAACAGGAATCCCCTGACATTTCCACAATCACCAGAATAAGATAGAAATAACCTCACAGAATGATACACAAATAAAACTTTGTGAACTTCAAGGACTTTTTAATGTCCTAGGGTGCAGAAGAACAAGTTCAGAAGATTTTTGTTTTGTGTTTGTGTATGGGGGAAGAGGAGGTTCCTTTTGAATTTCTGTACTTATATAATGTGGATTGGTATTGGAAATTTTTTTTCTTTTCTTTTGCTTGAGGGAAGATATCAGGTGCTTGCTTCAATACCAATGCTATTGGCAAGTAGCTGATTATTTTTTTCTGTCTCTGTTTCTCTCTCTATCTGTCTGTCTCTCTTTTACATACACACACACACACACACACACAGAACATATCCTATTCCTATGGTATATAAAGTGGGGTTTTTTTTACAGGATTTTTAATTTCTTAGGACAAGTTCTTAAGACCTAATTCTTAAGAGAAATAGCCCAAGTGTCAAACAAAATTGGTGTTATTAGAAAATCAAAGATGTTTTATTTTGAAATTTTATTTAGAATATTCAATTTTAAAATCTAATGTACTGATATGTATTAGTTAACACCATAACTCTTGGCTTCACACCTGTCTTTTTTTGGTAAAATACCTTCTTCTCTGGCAGACTCTAATCTTTGTGAGGGCAGATATTTTATCACACTGCTTTACCTTATTCCCCAGCATTTAATATAATACTTAGCATATGGTTTGTCAGCATTAATTTGTAAAAATCTGTTAAATTTATGAGCATTGTGTTTTAGAGTTCACTAGAGTAATGAACTTTGTATTTTTGAAGAATAAGAGAGTAGAGAGAAAAGAAAGAGAAAAGAAAGAAGAGGGAAATAGAAGGAGAGAAGGAGAAAAGAAAGAAGGAAAAGGAACAAGGAAAGAGGTGGAGAATAGAGATTCACAGGGAAAGAAAGAATGCAAGAGAAAGGGAAGAAATGGTGGCCATAGGGAAGAGGAGAGGAGAGGGAGCAAGAAATTAACAAGAGATAGGAGGAAAAAGAAAGAATGGTGTGATGGGAGGGAGAATAAGGCCAAGAAACCAATGGTCAATTCAACGACCTTATAGGTGACCAAGTATATAATTCAACTTTCAAAATAATGTAAATAAAATGTCTAATTTTACAAATTCATAAATGAAACAAAAGAAAAACAAAGAAATAAAATATCTTACCCAAACTGACTCAAAACTAGATATTGCCACAGTGAAGCTTAGGCCATGTTTGCTTTTTAATCTTCCTTCCATTGGACTATGAAAGAGATGCTCTCGAGACATGACCACCTTCAGCTTGGAACACTATGCAAGGATTGAATCATTTTCTAAGCTCCCTCCTTCATTCAGAAAATAATAATGCCTACTCTGGGCCAACTTCTCTCTAGGTTAGGTGAGCAAAAATGGAAGTATGCTATGGTAAGATTTTTATGCTATGTGTGAAGTTACATAGTATCATTTGAATGTAAACCATGATAAATTAAAGATGTATTCTCTTAATCCTAAAGTAACCGGTAGACTACCAAAGCAAAGATGGGAAATGGAAAACAAACGGCAAGATGAAAGACTAAAACCTAACTATATCAATAATCACATAAAATGTTAATCTTTTAACCACTCCAATTAAAAAAGCCTTGACCCAGCTATATGCTACCTACAAGAATTGCGTTTTAAATATAAATACAAGATTTTAAAAAAGAATGTAAAAGTATAGACCATGCTATCACAAGTTCAAAACAAAGCTGGAGTGGCTATATTAACATCAGTAAAGTAGATTTCAGAGCAAAGAATGTTATTAGGGATAACAAGGTTATTTCACAAGGATAAAGGAGTCAATTCATTAGGAAGGGCCCCAATTATAAATTTTTATTTACTTACCTAAAAACGGATATACAAAATATATGAATAAAAAACTGAAAAAAATACAAAAAGAGACAAATCTACCATTACAGTTGGAAGATCCAGCACCCATTCTTAATTAATTAATAGGACAAGTAGACAGATAAGATATGGAATATTTTAACGACACTATTGATCTATCAATACTTGAACTAATCATTTATAGAACACTCTACCCAATAATAGCCAAATGTATATTCTTTGTAAAGTGCAAATGGAATATTTATCAAGAACTGAATATTCAGGCACAAAAACAAGTGTCAATAAATTTTAAAGATTTTGAGCCAAACAAAATATGTTATCTGATTACAATAGAATCAAATTAGAAAGCAATAACAGAAAGAACTCTGGAGAAATCCTGATGTATTGGAAATTAAATGACACCTGTGTAGATAACCTGATTAAAGAACCCATTAAAAGGGAAATTAAAATGTATTATAAACTGAATAAAAATTAAAGCACAATGTATAAGAATTTGTGGAGTGTCTCTAAAGCAATACTTAGGCAGAAATTTATAACACTAAATATTTATATTACAAAAGGCAAAAATTCTTGAATTATGACCTCACCTTAAGATACTAGATTAAAATGAGCACATTAAACACAAAGTAAGCAGAAGAAACAGAATAATAATGATTAAAGCAGAAATGAATAGTGAAATAGAAAACACAAAATGGGAATTCCCAAATATCTATAGTGTCCTGTAATCTCCAAACTGGGAGATTATTTTTAAAAATGAAGGTGGATTCAGGGGCCTCAATATTCAGTATGAGGACTTCCTCTTAATTCCCCAAATTTATAATGGCACCAGTTTTACCTACAATGTTGGCGCCTTGGGTGTCTGAATCTAAGAACAGTCTTGTTTAATTTCTGTAGAAACTGCATTCCGGGTATCCTGTTGGGTAATGCTGCATATATAAATGTCTTTAAAAGACTTAAAAACAATTGTTTTCACATTCTGCCTCTTAGCCACTTTCTATGGTAGCTGTGCAACCAATTCCAGAAAAATTATGAGTTCTTCAGGTTGAACTGCTTGACTTCTCTTTGTTCTTTTTTATTCCCTGTGGACTTGTAGGTTTCAAATTCCCCGATTTACAAATTACTTACTACTCCTCTGTTTGATTGTTTTACATTTTTTCATGAAATATGGAACATATGATTCATATCCTTATACTCATTAATTATTTACATAGTTTTGAGGTGGTTTTCAATAGTCCTGATGATGCCACTTTGTAGAATTTTCCCAATTTCACCAGTTGAATTAAGTTAATATGTTCTTTAGTTTTATTTAATGCAGAACTCTTCAACAATTTTTCTTTGTCTTTCTTAACATAATTGTTTGTTTATTGTTTGCTTGTTGAACACTATAATAGCCAGTTGTTTTGTAGAATCTTAATTTGGGTTTTCTAATGTTTCTTCATGATTAGATTCATATTATTGAGCAAGAACACTACATAAGGGAAGCTGTGTCCTTTTTGGTGTATCACAGTCCAAGGCACATGATGTCATTTTCATTGTTATTGATATAAACTTTGATCTCTTGATTGAGGTAGTGTCTGAGTGTCTCCAAATTTCATTTACACCTTGATGAGGAAATAATGTTAACTATGCAATTATTCTGTGTCCATAAAAATTTCACCCACTGGTTTTGCATTTATTGATATTTGCCTCAATTAATTATTACAATGATTGTAGTAAATTTTTACTTTACTAATTTTATCATTCCTTTGATACTTATTAATTGGCATTTTCTGTATATGTATGTATCTATGTAAGTATGTATGTCATTGGGAAATCAGAGTCTAATATTACTCAGTGTCTTACGATCCATTATTGTCATTATTCATTTTAATGCTTTAAATTGTTACAAATTGGCCAGTGAGATTCCCACCTACTTGCTTTCTGTGTCTTTTGTTATGATCTTAAGATTATAACAAACGCTATGTGCATTTCCTTATTCTTCAGGCACAAGACGTTGTTCCAGGCTCATTTAAAACTCTCTCTGCCTCAGCCCTAGAATCAACCATTGCTTCAAGGAGCACTGGGTTCATTCGTTCAGTGAGGTATGTAGAAACCAAGACCAGAATTTTTGTCCAGAAACAGCAAAAAATATATGTTCATATACATAGATGTATATGTGTATGAGCACATTAAGAGTGATGAGTTTCTACTGATACCTCTAAATTTTTAATTCATTAGTCCATGGTTCTTCCTTGCCTTCCCCATCTGTCCATCTGCCTTTCTCTTCTCACACTGCTTAGAACCCCATCTTTTAACAACATCAAACATTTATTCATTTGCTAGTTCTATAATACTCACCAAAGTATAGGAATGCTGAACCAATACAACTGGAAAAAACAAACTTACTGATTAGATTTCAAGATTTATTTGTAGTTGTATTTATCTTTAGCCTGACAGTACATAATCAAATATTTGTCCTATGTTCAAAACCTACTTGGATTAGTATCTCTTTTTTTCTTCTGTGCCATTAGTTTTTATTCACTTGAAATACTGGTAGATTCCTTTGATTCTGTTTGTTTTCAGAATATAAATTTTATGTCTGATAATTCTAATTCAAAATAAAACATTGGGATGATCATTACTTAACATATACTTTTAAATGCTACTTTTATATACAGGTGTATCTATCTCATTATTTCAAAACATATTTATAAAAAGTTTATCATTTAGATAACATTAACACAGTCAAATACAACAAAAATATTTAGTACAACTTTCTAAGATCAGTTTTCATAGCTCTCTCAGATGAATTAATCATACAGTGATGCCTGTATAATTTTGATTAGTTTTGAAAAATCCCCTGGGGGGCAGACAGTGGACAAGGGTGACAAGGGGTGGGCATTGGGGTGCCAGGCAGGCATGTACAGACTTTATATTGCTATATATAATGTACAGATGGACAGAGTCCTTCCCACTCCTTAACTCCCTGACCTTCCTTGACTTCCCCTTCCTGCTTCAGACCCCTTCCGCACCAGGCCAGGCACCCCAGTGGGGCACGCGCTGGCCCCTCTTTTGTCTTCTGTGAAGTTAGGACCTGTGCAATGCACAGACACTTGTGGAGAACTTGAGACAACAACGTCCCCTCCTCGCCTCAGCCCTGAGCTGGCCCCTAACTCCCAGAACTTTGTCTTGCCCACCCATCCTCTGTGGTCCCCATCTATCCTCCTGGGCCATTTTGAAGTGCTTTGGCTGTGACTTTCATACTCAGCTCTTAGTCTAAAAAAATAAACTGGAGATAAAAAAAAATTTTAAGTGACTTTTTTTTTTGTTAGAGTGATTTGGATCCCCCTTATCTACCTAGATTTTTTGAAATTTTATCTTGACGATAGAGCCTTAATTTGATAATCTGTTACTCTTTGATCTTAGCACAGGTTTCAGGAAAAAAGAAGTTTTTATATATACAAAATTGATTGTTTTGCAATATTTTGATGTGTAAATTAAGATAAAGTGCTTCCTTATAGCTGAATAAGAACAGGTGCACATAATGAATATAACAAAAACAGAAGCAGATGGCATACCACATGTATAACATCTTAATTCATCCCTTTTTGTGTAATACAATTACCACAGGAAGTATACTATATTTAACTGATTTTCTTAGAATCTGCCAGTTCCCTAAAGAAACCAGATGGCTTTTTAAAAGTGCTATATACATATATACATATGCAGTGTTTTGTTGTTATCGTTGTTGGGATGTATTAACTTTCCCAATTAAAAATTTAAAAAAACACATATTCGTATTATATTTTTCAAATTTCCGCGAGGCAATGTAGTTACTGATCTTCCACTAATCAATGCAAGTGAGAAATAAAATAAGCTTCATGGGAAAATATTTTTCTATTGCAAGCAGAAAAGGAGATATATATATCTCCTTATCATTCCAAAAGGAACATATGTAAATCACTTTGCTTTTCTATGATCTACTTTCATGAACATGTTTTAAACGTATTCATTTTAGCACTTATTCCATGTCCAGAGCACTTTGTTGCATACATTTGAAGAGCAAATTTCAATGAAGAAAAAGTTAAAGAAGGAATTAAAGCAATTATATAAAAATCAAAGATGTCTGAAATCCTCTCAGGTACTGAAGATCAAGATTAGGAGATTTAGTCTTGGATTATCCAGATTGATAAAATTGACTAAATAATTCCTTATTTCTCCATTTGAATGTTATTCTGTGATTACAGACTTAAATCAATGTTCGTGACAAGTCTGGACAATTGGGGTTACCATATCCTCTTTTCTTCTGTACACATCTTGTCCAGATCTTCAAGTGCTTTTCAATTTCTCTTGTTCCAAATTATAAATAGATGGATAATTTTGTAATACAGTCTAATAACAACATTGCCTATACAATATAAAGTATAATGCAACCTTGGCAACACCTATATTAATTTCAACTTTTCATCTAGTTCATTGTCGCATTGACTAACTTATAGTCCCAATATTTAAACCATTAAGCAAAACTTATATTTATAAAATTAACCTGCTGGTGTTTAAACTTAAAGCATACAGATATATTAAGTGGTCTCATGATTATAGAATCTCACTGTGATAAATGTTGTGAAAATATGCTCATTGAACCTACTGTATGTATCTCTTTGTAGGTCGATGTATATAATTTCAGAATTCTTTTTACTGTAAGTGGATGAGTCTATGTAATGTAATATATATGTAGATGAACACATAAGAAATAAAAGTAGATGAACATATCAGTAGGTGAATATATAAGAAAATATCTTTTAGTACCAAGTAGCTATTACAATCCATTTTCCTGAAAATATTTTGGGTTGGGTTCTTAAAAGAAAAAAATTGAGTAGTAAGAGATGCTGTTTTAGACTGATAGACATACAAAGTGATTCCAATTATAAAATAATATATTTTTGAGGCAAGGCTACATCCAACCAACATAAAATCCAATCTTGGGAATTTTTTTTTATGTTGTTAGACTTATTACTTAGGAAATATATTGAGTTTTTTGGTCATTTTAGTTAAAGTTTACCACAAGAATGCAAATTATGATAAGCACTGAGGCAGAAGGCTGATGAGCCAGATTAAAAAGCAATCAAACTAATAATTAAATTATCTGCCTAATATTATCTCTTTCAGTATGAGTATTTCTTTAAATGTTCAATGCATAATGTTAACAGCTTTCCTACTACAGTGACTGCAATTACAGATAAGGTATGCAAACATATTTGTACTTTAGTAAGGTCTTTAACCAGAAAATAATGTTGTGCTAGTATTGTTTTGTTTACGAATATGGGGTGTCATTAATTTGGTATTCATTTTAAGGTATAAAAGTAATTAATTAATCATGACGACCTGGTATGTGAAACAATTATACAGTCAACCAGCAAGCCAGTCTTTTTCATGTTTGTATAATGCTTTCCTAAATTAAAATATAATGGGATTTGGAACATAACTGAGATAACACAAGGCAAATCACATACACACAGCTAAAGAAACAATACTACTTGTGGATAAAGAATTTTCAGTTTAGAAAACTATGGAATATAATAATGTTTACAGAAGCATATGCCTATATGCCTTCTGTACTCATGGCAGAGTTGGAGATTAAGCCGCATCAAATGGATTTCTCTGAGTTATAAAAAAAATATATTTGAATTAATGATTTAACCATACAAATTCATATCAAATTATATTTTGTTTAGTGAATTAAATAGAACCTGGGATTATGCTGGTCCTCTGATATATATTGTCTAATTAAATGGGGGAATTCAGTCAACACTGGGAATGCAAATAAGCATACCAGTGGGAAAGAAAATAATGATATTAATTTACTCATCAAATATTTATTGGGCCCTGCAAGGTGCGAGGCACTGAGCTCCATACTACGTACATTATGGTTAGATTCAGAGGTAATTAAACTGAAACCTGTCATTGGGGAAAAAATTTTATGACTGACAAAAATGAGGAACATGTGAAGTCCTTTGGGAAAACAGAGGAGATAAGTATAATTAGGGATTGAAAAGGGTGAAGTCAGAGGGAAAGCAAGCAGGAAAACCTGTATTAATGAGAGAGCATTTTTCTGCATCTTTGAGAATAGGAGACATGGTATATATAAGTGAAGATAAAGGAGAAATGGGAACACATACCCCCCAAATAAAAAGTATGGAAGTTAAGCTACAGAGGTAAAAAAGCATAAAGTTTACAAAAGAAAGGAATGCGTGTTTCATATTTTCTATTATTATTGATTAAAGTTTGTTTTTTAAAGTGTAGAACTTTTCAAAAACTCAAAACCTTTATTTGGAATTAAAATTGTAAAGGTGACTGAAAGCTTTAATTAAATTTTTGTTTTGGACATATGCTATTTATTTCCACCAAAAATCCATTCACCCTTCTTCTGGTTAAACAATACACAAGCCAGGGCTTCATGAGCATGTGGCCCTTGAGAGTGTACCCTGGCTGTGTTAGGCAACCATAGAATACAGTTATAAAAATGTCCATTTATCCATTTTTTGTATCAAATATTGTATGTAAAATTTTACAGGCAAAAAGTGATATATTCAAATTTTCTCTCTACCTTTCTTTGTCTATAAAAAGATGCTTGCTATGATTTCAATCTTCTTAAATTTATTGAGACTTGTTTTGTGTCCCAACATATGGTCTACTTTTGAGAATGTTCCAGGTGCACTTGAGAAGAATGTGTATTCTGCTTTATTTTGATGGAGTGTTCTCTGTAAATCTATCAAATTCATCTGGTCTAATGTTTCATTTAAAGCCATGGTTTTCTTGTTGACTTTCTGTCTGGATGAACCATCCATTGATATGAGTGCATTGTTAAAGTTCTCTACTATTAGCGTGTTGTTGTCAATTTCTCCCTTTAAGTCTGTTACTAATTGATCTATATATTTTGGTGATCCTATGTTAGATGCACATATATTAATAACTGTTATGTCTTCTTAATGAATTGTCCACTTTATCATTATATACTGCCCATCTTTGTCTTGTTACCTTTTTTGGCTTGAAGTCCATTTTGTCTGTCATGAATGTGGCTATACCTGCCTTCTTTTGGCTGACATTTACTTGGAGTATCATTTTCTATTCCTTCACTTTGAGCCTGTATTTTTCTTTAGAGGTGAAGTGAGTCTCTTGGAGGCAGCATATAGTTGGGTCTTGTTTTTTAATCCATCCAGTCACTTTGTTTTTTAATCCATCCAGTCACTCAGTGTCTTCTGATTGATTAATTCAATCCATTTACATGTAAGGTGGTAATTGGTAAATGAGGAATTAGTACTGCTATTTTATCTTTGGTTTTCTGGCTGCTCTATATCTCCACTGTTTCTTTATCCTTGTGTTTCTATCTGAATTTTGGCATGGTGGTTTTCTTTGATGTTTTTCTCAGTTTCCTCTTTTTTATGTTTCATGTCTCATCTCTATATTTTTGTTTTGTGTTTACCATTAGGTATGTATAAAACATTTCATAAATATAATACTATTTTTTTCTTCTCAAAGCATCTTATCTTCATTTGACTATACGAATTTGGTTTTTTTTCCTCTTCCCATTTTGTGTTTTGGTGTTTCAAATTATTCTTTTTTATGTTGTGAATTTGTTACCAAATTGAAGTAGCTATTGTTATTTTTACTGCTTTTTTCCCCCTTTTAACCTTTATATTATAATAAAGTGTTTAAAAACCTAGTCTGATATACAGTTGGAATTTTCTGATTTTGTCAGTCAACCTATCATCTTACTCAAAGTTTTGTGTACTTTTGCCTTTTTGTTTCTGGTGGAAGAGCTCCTTTCAACATTTCTTATAAGTCAGGTCTAGTGGTGATGAACTCCCTCAGCTTTTGTTTGTCTGGGAAAGCCTTTATTTCTCATTCATCTCTGAATGTTAACTTTGCTAAATAGAGTATTCTTGGCTGACAGTTTTTATCTTCCAGTATTTTGAGAATGTCACTTTACTCCCTCCTGGCCTGTAGAGTTTCTGCTGAGAAATCTGCTGATAGTTTAACTGGAGTTCCTTTGTAGGTTACCATCCTTTTTTTAATCTGGCTGCCTTTAAGATTCTCTTTTTGTCATTGACTTTTGACAGTTTTAATACAATGTGTCTTAGAGAAGGTCCTTTTGTATTGAAGTAATTTGGTGTTCTCTCTTAGCTTCATAGACTTGTATATCCAGTTCCTTTCTCAGGTTTTGGAAGTTTGCAGCTATTGTTTCTTTAAATAAACTCTCTGCTCCCTCCTCCCTCTCTTCTCCTTCTGGGATACCTGCTAGTCTAATGTTGCCCTTACTAAACAAATTGGATAGTTCTCTTATAAGTTCCTCACTTTTAAAAAATCTTAATTCTCTCTCTTCTTTCTGTATTATTTCTAGATTTCTATCTTCAAGTTCTCAAATTCTCAAATTCTCTCCTCCATATCATCTGCTCTATTTCCAATGCTTTCTAATGCATTCTTCATCACATTTATTGAGTTCTTTAGTTCCAGAACTTCTGTTTAGTTCTTTTTTAGAGCTTCAATCCTTTGGTAAAGTATTCCTTCTATTCATTAACTTTATTCTTGAGCTTATTGAACTGCCTTTCTGAGTTTTCTTATAGTTTGTTGAGTTTCTTTATGACTGATATTTTGAATTCTCTATTAGTTAGATTGTACTAGTCTATGCTTTAAGTTTGGTTTCTGGAGAATTGTTATTTTCTTTTTATGTTACAGTGTTACTGTGGTTATTCATGGTGCTTGATGAGTTGTTCCTCTGCCAGCACATTTGAAGTAGTGCACACATTTCTTCTTTAGGTAAAGCTTTTATTATTATTTTTTTCCCCTTGATTCTAAAGGTTGAACAGGTTAGAAATTAGAGGCCATTCTTTTGCTTTCAAGTAGGTGGCGATATATCACAAGTTTTTGTTTCTCTTATCTGAGCTGCCTCTGGTTGTATTCGAGAATTGGTACTTTCCGCCCTCCACCACCTCTGTCAGAGGTGTAGCCTGCTGCACTCATTGTTGCTTCTTGTGCCTCTAGGGTCATTGGTGCCTTGCTGCTGCTGTTTTCACTGGTGTTGCTGCCTGGAGTACCAGGATGGTGAGTGCTTCCACTGTGTCCATGGTCTCCTGAGTCTCAGGCTCACTTGCCATGGGGGAGGGAGAGGATGGGGTGGTAACTGGGGTCATAGGTGCTTCTGCCATATCTGGGATTGTCAGGTTCATGTGCATCTCCACTGTGGGTGTGGGGCCAGAGTCATGGATGCCTCTATGACAGGAGATGGAGGAATCATGGGCTGCTGCCCTGTTCACCCTGGCTGTGAGTGCTGAGAGGCCAGAGTTGTGTATGCTGCCTCCCATGAAGCTACAAAATTCTCTGAGGCTCAGGCTCATGTGCAGGGGCTGGGGGTCCAAGATCACAGGCACCACCTCTGCTGTTATCATGATTCTGCCTCCTCTATGTGTTCTGGTCCACCCACCTTTAGACAGGCAGATGTGTGTAATTCTCCAGTACCCTGGTGTGTTGGGCAGAAGCACCTTTGTTCAGTTTTGGATGATTTACTGGCTGTAGATTGAGGGGGAAAGACAAAGGGAGCATCTCAATGCTGACATCACTCCTCTACAGTTGACTTTATCCATGGTGATCTATTTCTGGGTTCTCTTCTGTTCCATTTATCTATTTGTCTGTTCTTTCACCAGTTCCACACTGTCTTTATTACTGTAGCTTCATAGTAAGTCTTAAATCAAGTAGGGTTGGTTAGTCCTTCAATTTTGTTCTTCTCCTTCAGTACTGGGTTGACTATCCTGGGTCTTTTGCTTTTCATATAAACTGTAGAATCAGTTTGTTGATATCCGCAAAATAACTGGGAGTTTGATAGACATTGCACTGAGAAACAAGTTTTTCATATTAGTGTAGTCAAATTTGTCAGTCTTTTAAAATGATTTTACTTTTGTATTCTATTTAAGGAATGCTTCTCTATCCTAAGCCCATAATAATATTTTCTTAAATACAAAGTATTTTAATGTTAGCTTTTTAAGTAATTTATCTTTTGTAATTTTCTGTTGATATGTGCATGATATGAGGTGGGAATCGCCTTTTCATTTCTTTTCCCTGGTAGGTAAATCAATCACCCAATCACTCTTTGTTGATTAGACCATCATTCTCAGTGATATGCCATTCTACTACATCATAAATCAAGGTTTTATATATGTTTCTATCTACTGTTTTTTTCTATTCTATTCCACTGTCTTAATTATGAATTCCTATATCAAACTGTATTATCTTATAGTCTTACAGTTAATCATAACATCTGTTGGGCAAATTTCTGCATATTGATCATTTTCAGAAACATATTTTGGCTTTTTGTACTTCCCTATACATTTCAAGTTCCATGAAGAGTTGTTTTGGAATTTTTTTGAAATATATGTGTTATCAGATCAATTTGGAAAGAATGGTTATCTTTTTAAGATATTGAGTTTTCTAATGCATCAATATTATATCTACATTTGTTTAATGTTTTTAGTGAATTTATATTTCCCTCCCAAAATAACTTATTCATTGTTTATAAAACTCATTCCTACATATCTTGAATTATTTTGTCTATTGTAAATTTTAAGTATTTGTAAAACAATTTTATAAGCATTTGTTTAGATAAGGTACTGCTGGTGTGTAGAAATTCAGTGAATTTGTGCAGTGGTCCTATGTCCATTAACCATGCTGAACTCTCCTATTAATTTTAATAATTTATAAATTATTTTGTTATGTATATGGACAACCTTGTTTCACAAGAAAAGGCATGCAAGAATTACTATGTTTTCCATATTTTAAAACTAATCATAAACCCAGCTTCTAGTTCCTATCCTAAACAGCTAGTAGGAAAATATATCTCAGCCATTTCTGTGGTTCACGTATCCTTTCTCTACCTGCTCAAAGTCTGGGAAGTTTATATGCTTTATAGAAAAGAAAAGAATCCAAGTCCCTTATCCATTATAAACACCACCTCTATTGTCCCAGCCCACATCAATCTTTGAAATCTTCTCTTCAGGCTACAAACAGTAATTGGGAATCTGCCAAGCCTCAAAATTCTGGCTCTGGATTCTATAGAGATATTCTATGTAGCCTTTCTCTGTGAGCACTTGTTCCCTTCTCACCATGCTTCAGAGAACCATGTGAATGCATCCAATGTTCTTGGACACTTTCCATATCTGTTGAAATCCGCAATTCCTCCTCTTTGCTGTCCTCAGGCCCAATATTTTCTGTCCCGTACAGTATCCCCACCTCTACCCATCATTCTAACATAATCTCTTTAATGGATTTCAGTTTTATGGGAGAATTTTAAAAAGCTGCTGATTTCAAGTAACTTCTGGTTTTATTTTGTTTTTTATTGTTTGTTTTTTTGTTTTGCCTAGGGAGAAGGGTGTCATGGTGGAGAAGGGACCTGAGAGTAGACTTAATTCTTGTAAATCGGATGGGTTTGTTAGAGCATAAATTTGTATCTTAAACTGTGTGACCACACTTGTAATAAGGATTTGTGGGTGAGGGTGCAGGGAGATTAAGATATAAATTACTCATATCTCCCAGTTGCCCAGATCTGTGCTCAAGTTCACGCATGCATGTATCTCTGCTGTATTAATTTCCTATTGCTGCTATAACAAATTACTGGAGACTTAGTGGTTTAAAGTTTGTTACCTTATAATTCTAGATGTCAGAAGTCCAAAATCAGTCTCACTGGGCTAAAGCCAAGGTGTTGACAGAGCTGGTCCCTTTTGGATTCCTTGACTCATGGCTCTTTCTCCACATTACACCAACCTTTTTCTTCTGTTGTCACATCTCTTACTACTCACTCTGATTCTTGCCTCCCTTTTCATGCTTCATAGGAATTTCAATTAGAAAAGTTTTAATGTTTAATTTTAATATTCTCATGAATTCTTCTTCTGTATATCCCAGTTGGTGAAAGCAACTTCTCAACTACTTGCCTGATCATCATCCTATAATCTCTTCCCCACATCCAATAATTTTCTAAATCAGTTGTTATTTTCTATAAATAAAAAATTGCTCAATTCACCTCTTATTTTAATTATAATTGAATTTTTAAATTTTTGTCTCATCTCTTACTCATTTATAACTTTTTGCAGTTTTCCTGCCATCAGACTCACCTTCCCCAAATCATCTAACCCCACAGTAATCAGAGTGATTTTTCTAAAACATAATCTGATCATGCCACCTTCCTTCCCAATAGAAAATCTTAAGATCTGAAGTTGAATTGTGCAATAGCTTCCTGTTGTTTATAGGATAAAAGTTAAATGCCTGAAATTGGTTGGCACAGCCTTGTCTAGACTGCATAGATTGTGATATTACTTCCTAGAATGATGGTGTGATAAAACTTCAGATTCCCCACTGGACTGAATGTCCACAACACAGACACCAAGGCTCCTTGAATTTCCAGTGACTGGCACAATAGATGACAAATACATCCTCAATTTGTTGCATAAAGGATTGAAGGGCTTTTAGAATTTGGTCTTTCTCTTTTAAGCTTTTCCTTTTCCATTTACACAAACACACACACACACACACACACATCCACAAATCATATTGTGCTGAATTGTTGTTTTGCATCAAATTTGCCATTGTTTTTCTGGTTCCTTGATTCTTTTCTTCCTTTACTCAGTGGGGGTTTCTAGTAACTTTAGTCTGAAGTGTCACTTTCTAATTAAAAATAAAATAAAAATGAATATGAAAAAATGTGCGTCCATTGAAACAATTCTTTGCATCCGAAGGCAACCTCCTGTCTTGTTGAATGAATGAACAATTATATATGAATCTAAAAATACTAAATTAAATGTTTCTAGTTCACTCTTTATGTTTGTGTAATACTTAAGAATGCACAACCAATGGGCTCAGTTTACAGATAATTAAGTGTAGGCTTCAACACTTGTATTCAATTTACATTGCAGCCATAAAAAATTACCACAAACTTATTGGCTTCAAATAACACAAATTTATTATTTCAGAATTCTGTAAGTCAGACTTTTAGGTTGGTATAATTGGTTTCTCTGTTCTTGATTTCATGAAGCCAAAATCAAGGGATCAGCTGGCTGTACTCCTATCAGAAGATGCTGAAGAGAATCTGTTCCTTAGTTCATTCAGGTTGTTAACCAGATTGTTGTTGACCTTGCAGTTACGGGACTGAGGTTTCCATTTCCAGCTGATGTTTGCTTCAGAAGGCTGCCTGCTTTTCTTCTCATACTTTCCATGTGGGCCCTTCACCAACTGTGGCTTCTCCTTCTATATCATCTCTCCTGACTTCTGCAGTTGCATCTGAGCTGACTCTTCTGCCTTCCTGTCCTGCTTTTTAAAGGCACTCGTGATTTCAAAAGGTTCATCTAGATTATCCAGAGTAATCTCCCTATTGTATTATCAGGTGACTAATAACCTTAATTGTATCGGGAAAGTTACTTCCCAACGGTACCTAGATTAGTGTTTAATTGAAAAACAAAGGCAAAGCAATCCTGTAGAGAGAGGAATATCTCTAGAATTCTGCACTGAAGAGGGAGAAAGAAACGCAAACCTCTTATTATAGAGTAGCATCAAGAAGTCTTTGAAACTTTCAGGAGACTGTCTATAAAAGTGAGACAGGAACTAGAGGCTCTGGAAAGAAAACAATGAGAGTTTTGATAGATATTAGGGACTTTTAAAATTTCTTTCTATATTTCTTATAAATTAAGCTAGTTTATTTTTACTTCTCTCCTTTACCTCCTCTCAGAAATTAATAGTAAACTGGTTTAAACTAGAACTGTCTCTGTGTTATCTTTACAAACTCATAAAAAATAGAAAAGCTGAAGACACAGCATTCTAATCTGCTGAAGGCTTGAGCAAAACAGGAAACCAGATGGGAGCAATATGTGTTTGGGGCTAGGGAGAAAAGAAGACAGCAGATTGTGTGCCTGAGGCCTGCAGGAACAAAGGGAAAGCTTCACTGGCAGCCTAGCCATGAAAAAGATATTCAGTACTAGGGGTAATATTTTGTTTTTAAGATTTAATTACATCAAACCAAAAATTTTAAGTTTTTATATTGGTTCTTTGATATTTTTGATAGTCTGGTTTGTGTCCTCACAAGTTCACTGTAGAGATGATCCAAGGAAATACATAGACTGCTTGGTTTTTATAATGGTGAATGGATTTATATAGCAATATAGATTGTTACATTATTTTAAAAAATATATTCTGAAATTTGGTATTTACATATGAAAATAAGGCAAATATTCTTTAGTTTCTTTTCATACTACTTTATGATTTCTAAATTTTCCTAACTATAAAAGAAATAAACATTATTTTAAATTGATAATTAAATAACTGCTAACAAGTTAACCGTTTTTGCATTATTGGTAGCATCTATTATTTTTCCTCTTCCTATTTTCTTTCATACTTTATTATTTCATTCAGTGAAAAGTATATCTGGAGGCTCTAAAATTTGCCACATGAGGGGCGGAGCCAAAATGGCAGACTAGGAGGATGTGGAATTCACGACTCCACACAACTAGGGCACCTACCAGGCACTGGTGGGGGACCACGGACACCTAAGGGGACGGGAGGAACCCCCAGTGACTGGGTAGGACGTGGGGCATGGGGGGAGTGTAGGGGGAGAAGTGGGGATGGGATGGGACTGGTGCCCCTGAGGAGCGGCTGGGGGAAGGGAAGGGATCCCACAACTGAAGGGGGTAATTGGGGGACCATCAGGAGAACAGAGGATCAAAAGGGAGCGTGGACAGGTTTCTCCTGCCCACTTGGGCCCCCGAGAGCCTGCTGAGATCCTGGGCCTGATCCTCTGCCCACCGAGGCCCCCTCCAGCCATGTGGGTCCTGAGGGAGTGGGAGGGTGGGAAGGGGGAGCAAAAGTAAAGGCCAAAAAAAAAAAAAAAAGTAAAGGCCAGACCTCTAGGACTGGCACCCCTGAGGGGTGGCTGGGGGGAGGGGAGGAGTTCCTACACCCAGCGGGACCCACCCACGGTTAGGGGTCGAGCGAGGACAGGGGAGACCCCGGGGGAGACGGTGTGGGGGGGCGCAGAGGAATGGAAGGGAATGTGGCCAGCGCTTTCACTGTCCACTTAGGCACCGGGGAGCCTGTGGGGCTCCTGGGCCTAATCCTCTGCCCTCAGAGCCTCCCTCCTACCCAGCAGAACCCAAGCCCCCCCACACACACCCCCACCCAGGGCCTACCTCTACACTCGGAGACCCCCTCTGAGACCACCTCCAACACGCTGGGCCTAAACCCCACCAACACATCCTCATCCAGGGCCTTACCTCCAAACTCCAGAACTCTACACTCCAGAGACCCTCCTTTCAACATGCTGCTGCTCCCCTTCCACGCAGGTCCTAAGCAGAGGCCCCGCCCCATTCTGGAACGTCTCCCTGCCTAGGCCCCACCCTCAAGGCCTTTTCCAGCTGCGTGGGTCCTGAGCATAGGCCCCACACCACACTCAAACGTCACCCACCCGCCCCCCCAACCTCCCCGCCCTGGCCTAGGTCCGGCCCCACCCTAAACCCCACCCCTGCCTAAGTTCCATTCCCGCCTAAACTCTGCGCATAGCCAAGGCTTTTTTTTTTTTTTTCTCTTTTTACCTCTTTTAGATTGGGGTTCTGTTTTACCTTGTTGATTCATTGCTGTTGATTCATTTATATTTTTATTTTTCCTAATAAATCTTTTATTTTTCTAATTTTATTTTATTCATTACATTTTGTTATTGTTCTCTCCTTTTGGCTTGTTCCCCTACGCTTTTTATTTTCTTTTTTCTGTTGTGTTTTATTTTACCTTATTGCAGTTTTTTCAATTATATTTTTATTTTTCCTAATATATTTTTAATCTTTCTAATTTTATTTTGTTTTTTACTCTTTGATATTATACTGCTCTCTTTTTTTTTTTTTCTTTCTTTCATTTTTAGCTGTGCCACACAGCTTGCAGAATCTTGGTTCCCACGAGAGAGGTCAGGCCCCAGCTCCTGTGGTGGGAGCTCTGAGCCCAAAATGCTGGACTAACAGAGAACCTCAGAGCCCAGGGAATATTAATTGGAGTGAGGCCTCCCAGAGGTCCTCATCACAGCACCAAGACCCGGCTCTATCCAACTACCTGCAAACTCGAGTGCTGGACACCTCAGGGCAAACAACCAGTAAGACAGGAATACAGCCCCACCCATCAAAAAAAAAATTGAAATGACAAAAAAATATGTTACAGACGAAGGAGCAAGGTAAAAACCTACAAGACCAAATAAATGAAGATGAAATAAGCAACCTACCTGAAAAAGAATTCAGAGTAATGATAGTAAACATGATCGAAAATCTCAGAAACAGAAAGGAGAAAATACAAGAAACATTTAACAAGGATCTAGAAGAACTAAAGAGCAAACAAACAGTGATGAACAACACAACTGAAATTAAATATACTCTAAAAGAAATTAATAGGAGAATAACTGAGGCAGAAGAACGGATAAGTGACCTGGAATATAAAATGGTGGAAATGACTGCCAGGGAGCAGAATAAGGAAAACAGAATGGAAAGAATTGAGAACAGTCTCAGAGACCTATGGGACAACCTTAAACTCACCAACATTTGAATTAGAGGGGTCACAGAAGAAGAAGAGAAAAAGGAAGAGTCTGAGAAAATATTTGAAGAGATTATAGTCGAGAACTTCCCTAACACGGGAAAGGAAATAGTCAATCAAGTCCAGGAAGCACAGAGAGTCCCATACAGGATAAACCAGAAGAGAAACACACCAAGACACACATTAATCAAACTATCAAAAATTTAATACAAAGAAAAAACATTAAAAGAAGCAAGGGAAAAGCAACAAATACATACAAGGGAATCCCCATAAGGTTTACAGCTGATCTTTCAGCAGAAACTCTGCAAGCCAGAAGGGAATGGCAAGACATGTTTAAAATGATGAAAGGGAAAAAACTACAAGCAAGATTACTGTACCCAGCAAGGATCTCATTCAGATTTGATGGAGAAATTTAAACCTTTACAGACATGAAAAAGTTAAGAGAAAACAGCACCACTAAACCAGCTTTACAACAAATGCTAAAGGGACTTCTCTAGGCAGGAAATACAAGAGAAGGGAAAGACCTACAAAACAAACACAAAACAATTAAGAAAATGGTAATAGGAACATACATATCGATAATTACCTTAAATTTAAATGGAATAATGCTCCAACTAAAAGACATAGACTGGCTGAATGGATACAAAAACAAGACCCATATATATGCTATCTAAAAGAGACCCACTTCAGACCTATGGACACATACAGACTGAAAGTGAGGGGATGGAAAAAGATATTCCATGCAAATGCAAATCAAAAGAAACCTGGAGTAGCAATTCTCATATCAGACGTGATAGACTTTAAAATAAAGACTATTACAAGAGAAAAAGAAGGAAATTATATAATGATCAAGGTGTCAATCTAAGAGGAAGTTATAGCAATTGTAAATATTTATGCACCCAACATAGGAGCACCTCAATACACAATGGAATTGCTAACAGCCATAAAAGAGGAAATCGACAGCAACACAATCATAGTAGGGGACTTTAACACCCCACTTTCACCAATGAACAGATCATCCAAAATGAAAATAAATAAGGAAACACAAGCTTTAAATGACACATTAAACAAGATGGACTTAATGGATATTTATGGGACATTCCATCCAAAAACAACAGAATACACTTTCTTCTCAAGTGCTCATGGACCATTCTCCAGGATAGACCATATCTTGGGTCACAAATCAAGCCTTGGTAAAATTAAGAAAATTGAAATCATATCAAGTATCTTTTCCAACAACAATGCTATGAAATTAGATACCAATTACAGGAAAAAAACTGTTAAAAATACAAACACATGGAGGCTAAACAATACGCTACTAAATAACCAAAAGATCACTGAAGAAATCAAAGAGGAAATCATAAAATACCTAGAAACAAATGACAAAACATGATGACCCAAAACCTATGGGATGCAGCAAAACAGTTCTAAGAGGGAAGATCATAGCAATACAATCCTACCTCAAGAAACAGGAAAAGTCTCAAATAAACAACCTAACTTTACGCCTAAAGCAATTAGAGAAAGAAGAACAAAAAAACTCCAAAGTTAGCAGAAGGAAAGTAATCATAAAGATCAGATCAGAAATAAATGGGAAAAAATTGAAGGAAACAATAGCAAAGATCAATAAAACTAAAAGCTGGTTCTTTGAGAAGATAAACAAAATTTATAAACCATTAGCCAGATTCATCAAGAAAAAAAAGGGAAAAGACTCAAATCACAGAATTAGAAATGAAAAAGGAGAAGTAACAACTGACACTGCAGAAATACAAAGGATCATGAAAGATTACTACAAGCAACTATATGCCAATAAAATGGACATCCGGGAAGAAATGGACAAATTCTTAGAAATGCACAACCTTCTGAGACTGAACCAGGAAGAAACAGAAAATATAAACAGACCTATCACAAGCACTGAAATTGAAACTGTGATTAAGAATCTTCCAACAAACAAAAGCCCAGGACCTGATGGCTTCACAGGCAAATTTTATCAAACATTTGGAGAAGAGCTGACACCTATCCTTCTCAAACTCTTCCAAAATATAACAGAGGGAGGAACACTCCCAAACTGATTCTATGAGGTCACCATCACCCTAATACCAAAACCAGAAAATGATGACACAAAAAAAGGAAATTACAGGTCAATATCACTGATGCATATAGATGCAAAAATCCTCAACAAAATACTAGCAATCAGAATCCAACAGCACATTAAAAGAATCATACACCATGATCAAGTAGGGTTTATCCCAGGAATGCAAGGATTCTTCAGTATACACAAATCAATCAACGTGATACACCATATTAACAAACTGAAGGATGAAAACCACTTGATAATCTCAATAGATGCAGAAAAAGCTTTCGACAAATTCAACGCCTATTTATGACAAAAACCCTCCAGAAAGTAGACATAGAGGGAACTTACTTCAACGTAATAGAGGCCATATATGACAAACCCACAGCCAACATTGTTCTCAGTGGTGAAAAACTGAAACCATTTCCACTAAGATCAGGAACAAGACAAGGTTGCCCACTCTCACCGCTATGATTCAACATAGTTTTGGAAGTTTTAGCCAAGCAATAAGAGAAGAAAAAGAAATAAAAGGAATCCAAATCGGAAAAGAAGAAGTAAAACTGTCACTGTTGGCAGATGACATGATACTATACATAGAGAATTCTAAGGATGCTACCAGAAAACTACTAGAGCTAATCAATGAATTTGGTAAAGTAACAGGTTACAAAATCGATGCACGGAAATCTCTTGCATTCCTATACACTAATGATGAAAAATCTGAAAGAGAAATTAAGGAAACACTCCCATTTGCCACTGCAACAAAAAGATTAAAATACCTAGGAATAAACCTACCTAGGGAGACAAAAGACCTGTATGCAGAAAACTATAAGGCACTGATGAAAGAAATTAAAGATGATACAAACAGATGGAGAGATATGCCATGTTCTTGGATTGGAAGAATCAACATTGTGAAAATGACTATACTACCCAAAGCAAACTACAGATTCAATGCAACCCCTTTCAAACTACCAATGGCATTTTTCACAGAACTAGAACAAAAAATTGCACAATTTTATGGAAACACAAAAGACCCGGAATAGCCAAAGCTATCTTAAGAAAAACGGAGCTGGAGGAATCAGGCTCCTTGACTTCAGACTCTACTACAAAGCTACAGTAATGAAGACAGTATGGTAGTGGCACAAAAACAGAAATATAGATCAAAGGAACAGGAAAGAAAACCTTACCTTTGATAAAAGAGGCAGGAATATACAGTGGAGAAGAGAGAGCCTCTTCAATAAGTGGTGCTGGGAAAACTGGACAGCTGCATGTAAAAGAATGAAATTAGAACACTCCCTAACACCATACACAAAAATAAACTCAAAATGGATTAAAGACCTAAATGTAATGCCAGACACTATCCAACTCTTAGAGGAAAACATAGGCAGAACACTCTATGACATAAATCACAGCAAGATCCTTTTGACTCACCTCCTAGAGAAATGGACATAAAAATTAAAATAAAAAATTGGGTCCTAATGAAACTTAAAAGCTTTTGCCCAGCAAAGGAAACCATAAAGAAGATGAAAAGACAACCCTCAGAATGGGAGAAAATATTTGTAAATGAAGCAACTGACAAAGGATTAATCTCCAGTACAAACAAGCAGCTCATGCAGCTCAATATCAAAAAAACAAAAAACCCAATTGAAAAATGGGCAGAAGACCTAAATAGACATTTCTCCAAAGACGTTATACAGATTGCTAGCAAACACACAAAAGGATTCTCAACATCACTAATCATTAGAAAAATGCAAATCAAAACTACAATGAGGTATCACCTCACACTGGTCAGAATGGCTATTATCAAAAAATCTACAAACAATAAATGCTGGAGAGTGTGTGGAGAAAAGGGAATCCTCTTCCACTGTTGGTGGGAATGTAAATTGATACAACCACTATAGAGAACAGTATGGAGGTTCCTTAAAAAACTAAAAATAGAACTACCATATGACCCAGCAATCCCACTACTGGGCATATACCCTGAGAAAACCATAATTCGAAGAGTCATGTACCACAATGTTCATTGCAACACTATTTACAATAGCCAGGACATGGAAGCAACTTAAGTGTCCATTGGCAGATGAATGGATAAAGAAGATGTGGCACATATGTACAATGGAATATTACTCAGCCATCAAAAGAAATGAAATTGAGTTATTTGTAGTGAATTGGATGGACCTAGAATCTGTCATACAGAGTGAAGTCAGAAAGAGAAAAACAAATACCGTATGCTAACACATATATATGGAATCTAAAAAAAAAAAAAAAAAAAAAGGTTCTGAAGAACCTAGGGGCAGGATAGGAATAAAGACACAGATGTAGATAATGGACTGAGGACACGGGGAAGGGGAAGGGGAAGCTGGGACAAAGTGAGAGAGTGGCATGGACATATGTACACTACCAAATGTAAAATAGATAGCTAGTGGGAAGCAGCTGTATAGCACAGGTTGATCAGCTTCGTGCTTTGTGACTACCTAGAGAGGTGGGAGGGAGATACAAGAGGGAGGGGATATAGGGATATATGTATACGTATAGCTGATTCACTTTGTTATACAGCAGAAACGAACACAATATTGTAAAGCAATCATACTCCAATAAAGATGTTAAAAGAAATTAAAAAAAATAAAGTATGAAGTCCTAAGTCATCCACATGACTCGCTATTAATAATAAGTTCTCTTCCTTTAGGTTTCAGTTATGAAGGATGAATAAGTTCTGGAGATGCAACAGACAACGTGGTTACTATAGTTAAGAATAATATATTTTATACTTGAGTGATATATGAAGCCACTGGAGGATTTTAATGGTAATATGATATATTGTGACTTATTTTGTTGTTCTTGTTGTTATGGCTGTCTTTAAGAGCTTAACTGAGGTATAATATACATATCATAAAATGTACCCATTTAAGTGTCAGTGTACATACTGGTGTAACTATCAACACAATCATACCTATATTTGGAATATATATGGAATATTTACATCACCCCTAAACATTTCCTGCTGCCCATTTTCAATCAAATTTCTGCTCCCTACCTCTTGCCAAGAAACTACTGATCTATTTTTCTTTCTGTAGGCTTGTTGTTTTTAGAAATTTCATATATTTGTACCATTTTTTTTAGAATCCATATATAAGCAGTATCATATGATATTTGTCTTTCTCTGTCTGACATACTTCAATCAGTATGACAATCTCTAAGTCCATCCATGTTGCTGCAACTGACATCATTTCATTTTTTAATGGCTGAGTAATATTCCATTATATATATGTACCACATCTTCTTTATCCATTCCTTTGTCTATGGACGTTTAGGTTGCTTTCATGTCCTGGCTATTGTAAATAGTGCTGCAATGAAAATTGCAGTGCATGTATCATTTCGAATTATGGTTTTCTCCAGATATATGCCCAGGAGTGGGATTGCTGGATCATATTGTAGTTCTATTTTTAGTTTTTTGAGAACCTCCATACTGTTCTCCATAGTGGCTGTATCAATTTACATTCCCACCAACAGTGGAAGAGGGTTCCCTTTTCTCCACACCCTCTCCAGCATTTATTGTTTGTAGATTTTTTGATGATGGCCATTCTGACTCGTGTGAGGTGATACCTCACTGTAGTTTGACTTGCATCTCTAATAATTAGTGATGTTTAGCATCTTTTTATGTGCTTTTTGACCATCTGTATGTCTTCCTTGGAGAAATGTCTACTTAGATCTTCTGCCCATTTTTTGATTGAGTTGTTTGTTTTTTGATACTGAGCTGTGTGAGCTGTTTGTATATTAATAATTAATATAGAAATTAATTAATCCCTTGCCAGTCGCTTCATTTGCAAATGTTTTCTCCCATTCCGTGTGTTATCTTTTCGGTTTTTTTATGGTTTCCTTTGCTGTGTAAAAGCTTTTAAGTTTAATTAGGTCCCATTTGTTTAGTTTTGTTTTCATTTTCATTACTCTAGGAGTTGCATAATAAAGATCAAATGAACTTATTCACAAAACAGAAATAGAGTCACAGATGGTGACTCTTATGGTGACCAGGGGAGAATGGGAGGGGGAGGGATAAATTGGAAGATTGGGATTGATGTATACACACTACTATATATAAAATAGATAACTAATAAGGACCTACTGTATAGCACAGGGAACTCTACTCAATACTCTCTAATGGCCTATATGGGAAAAGAATCTAAAAAAGAGTGGATATATATATATATATATATATATAACTGATTCACTTTGCTGTACACCTGAAGCTAACACATTATAAATCAACTATACTCCAATACAAATTATTAAAAAAGAAATTTCATTTAAATGGGTCATACAATAATAATCTTTTGTGTCTGGCCTCTCTCTCTTAGCATGATGTTTTGAGATTTATCCATGTGTTAATATTTCATTCCCTTTTTATTGCTCAGTAGTATTACAATTTTTTCATAGATACATAGCAAGAATCAGAAAGATAGACTGAAAAGTTTCAAAAGATCTATAAGTCTCATTCTCTAATATCAAATAAGGTATTTGATATTCAGAAAAGTTAAGTGTCCAGACAAAACACTAGTTGGTTGCCAAGCCCTCTGACACTAGTAGCCAGTTCTCCTAACTTTTCAAAAAATGTCTCCATGACACTCTCTCTTTCTACATCTTCCTACCTTGTGTCCTTAATCTTATATCCATGAATCATTTTAAACAGGTTTTCACTCTTTTTTCATGAGTCTAGATTTCCCACTTATTGAAAATACATTTTTTGGAATTGAATCACATCAACATTTATAATGAAACCATATCCTTCTTTCTGCTTCTGTTTTACATTCTATCTAGTTCTTATTTCCATCATCCCAGAAAAACATATCTCTTTAAGATTTTCAACTTATGAAACTATGATGGGTTTTATTATACATTTTTATATGATTTACATTTGTATTTCTCATCTATTTTGCTATTGTAATAACATTTACATTTTAAACCCTAGTACTCTACTTACTCCATTTGTTGAGGAAATTTATTTTTTATCACCTATTTAATTTGACTTGTCACTCTCCATCATTTAAACTTTCTACTTTATCTTCATAATCTTCATTTTACAGACTAAATTTCTTTACTCAAGAATATCCCCTTTATTAAAATATCTACTGACATAAATAACTCTTGCACCAATAATACACAGATCTCAAAGTGGCAACGAGTAGTTTGAAATGAGGACGCTGACAGGTTTGATTTATCTATACAGTTTTCTTATTTTATTAAAGCAAATATATAAAGATTGATAGATTTCCTCTGTTAATAACAAATCTGACAGTACTTGGAGAAAAATAACTGCATAACAAATGTAACAGAATCAGACATCAGTTTTTAATGTTTGAATGTTGTCAGATTTCAAGCTTCGCCATCCCTCTTCCCCTCCTCTGCTCCACATTTGCACAAGCAGAGAACAAAGTCTACACGCTCCCTCTCTCAGCCCTGGCAGGGATGTCACACCCGCAATCCTCTGCCCACAGTTGGAAACGTGGCCCTACCCCACATCACAGTAAAACCCCCAAGCCAGTTTCCTTTCCCTGCTGTCAAACCATTTGAGACCAACTTGGGAGGACTACTCTGTTCTCCTCTGAAACACTTATTTTGCAACTCCAGGCATACCTCGTTTTATTGCACTTTGCAGATTAACTGTTTTACAAATTGAAGGTTTGTGACATCCCTGCCCCAAGCATGTCTATGGGCGCCATTTTTCCAACAGCGTTTGATCATTTTGTGTCTCTGTGTCACATTTTGGTACTCTCAAAATATTTCAAACTTCTTCAATATTATTACTTTGTTATGGTGATCTGTGGGCAGTGATTTTTGATGTCACTATTGTAATTGCTTTGGGATGCAAACTGCACCCATAAAAGATGGTGATCTTAATTGATAAATGTTGTTTGTGTTCTAACGGCTCCACCAAATGGCCATTCCCCTACCTTTCTCCCTCTCCTCAGGCCTCCCTATTCCCTAAGACACAACAATAATGGAATTAGGCTGATTAATAACCCTACAGTGACCTCTAAGTGTTCAAGTAAAAGGGTCAATAGGGAGGGCAAACTTCACTGTTACCTGATTTTAAGAAATTAGCACAGTCACCCCAGCCTTCAGCACCACAACCCTGATCAGTCCGCAGCCATCAGCATGGGCAGGATGTTCTACTAGCAAAACGATTATGACTTGCTGAAGGCTCAGATGATGGTTAGCATTTTTTACCAATAAAGTATTTTAAAATTAAGGTATGTACTTTGTTTTTGAGAAATAATGCTATTGCAGACTTAGTAGACTACAGTATAGTGTAAACTTATATGCATGTGAAGACAAAAAATTTGTGTGACTTGCTTTATTGCACTGGTCTGGAACCAAACCTGCAATAACTTTGAGGTATACTTGTAATAAACTTTGCACTCCTTCTTGGTGTGTATTTGGCATCATCATTTCTGACATACACACCAAATTTTGTGTGGGTTCTGTTCCATTTTTGTAGAATGTCCAAAAGTGGAAGAATCTACAGAAACTAGGAGACTGCTCCCTTAGTGCAATATACACATGGGTACTTATGAGTCTTCTCATTTATTCATTGTGTGCAGATCTCAATGGACACTGAATTTTGCAACAGATAACCATGAAACATATGGTAAGTAACTTCTTTATATTATATTTGTCATGATTATTGAAAATGATCTATGTATTTTCCAACGATATCAAATGGAACCACAAATCATTAACCAAAAAGTAATGCGTAGAAGAGAGGATAATGGTATTGATAAAAATGAAGAAGTTTGTTCCCTAAAAAGATAACTCTTTAGCTTATATTTTTCTTTTAGAAAAATTTTGAGGGCTCTGTCTAGGTAACATTTTAATTTGTAATTATTACACTGGTATTTTTGAAAACATTGAAAAGTATCAGAATTTTTTTTAAAAATCAGTATTTTGTACTCCAATTCTGCAAGAGAACTGGAAACTCTTTCATAGAAACATGTACATCCAAATCCAGGATCAGTGGTCTAGTATCTCAAAGTGGTAAAAAAGAGAAACATATTTGAAAGATTGGATAAATTTAATGTCCAAGTAAATTTCTGGGAAAAAATAATAGAAATTTCAGCATTACCTAATTACTGAGTTACTGAAAATATTTATGCTTTTATGAATTGTAACATATCTATTTTTTCCATTAATAGAGATGAGAATAAAACATAATTTTGAAGAAAAACATATTTGTATAAGAACAGGATGAAATATGGACCAAATAAAAGATCTTTTGATATCCTAGGTTATTATGAGAATGAATCAATGAATTAACATATATAAAGAGCACAGGATAATACCTGGCCCATAAAAAAACATTCAATGTTGCCTAATATTATTAGAATTTTTATTGATATTATTGCAATAAGTATGGGGATAGGCATCAGACACTTACTATTCCAGTTATATTTGAATTGTGAGGAATGTCTTTCACATTTTCTGGACATGTATTTCAATTCAATTTAATTTTTATAAAGTTTTTCACTACCAAAATGGGCCTTATAATACTAATTTTTAATTATGTATGAACTGTCCTCACACTTCTCTCTTTCCTTTTTTTCCTCTTCAATTAAAGTGCAGTGATTCCTTAGATGTTGCAATTGGCTTTGACAGTATTGCTGAAACACCCAGTTTTGAGGTAGTTAACAAATAAATCAAGGAAATAGTCAGTGCCAGCCACTGACCTTTGTGTCATCAGAGTCCAGGGAGACAAATCCTGCTTTTTTTTCAGTTTTTTGTTTGTTTGTTTGTTTTTAGATTCTGCATATAACAGTGAGATCATACAGTATTTGTCTTTTTCATCTGATATATTTCACTTACCATAATACCCTCAAGGTTCATCCACTTTGTAGCAAAATGACAGGACTTTCTTCTCTTGTTATGGCTGAATAATATTTCATTGTAAATCCCTGCTCTTAATTGCCTTGTTGTCCAGTAGGTTAAGATAGTTAATAAAAATATTTTTTCTTAATTCGTTTTTTTTTTTTACACTCGACACTACAAGGAGCATTAATTTCAGACATGTGGCTACATCAGTTAAATGTAATGTGTATTCACAACATTAGTCATTTCACACAGCAGCTCATTATAATGCATGTGCCTTGCTAAAGCAGCCAAGATTCATTGAGGCATAAAACCACAAAGCATCATTATAGATCATACATCACTATTTTTAAAAAACATGAAATTTTTACAATAGTTTTCTTCTGCAAATTACTAATAATGGTCCAAATAATCCAATATTTTCTTCACTTACTCCATTTGACCATGCATCCTGATTATATAAATTGACCCATCACTACCTTAATTCAACATTAATTTTTTTTTAACATCTTTATTGGAGTATAATTGCTTTACGATGGTGTGTTAGTTTCTGCTTTATAACAAAGTAAATCAGTTATACATATACAATATGTTCCCATATCTCTTCCCTCTTGCAACTCCCTCCCTCCCACCCTCCCTATCCCACCCCTCTAGGTGGTCACAAAGCACAGAGCTGATCTCCCTGTGCTATGCGGTTGCTTCCCACTAGCTATCTATTTTATGTTTGGTAGTGTATGTATGTCCATGCCAGTCTATCACCCTGTCACATCTTACCCTTCCCCCTCTGCATATCCTCAAGTCCATTCTCTAGTAGGTCTGTGTCTTTATTCCCATCTTGCCACTAGGTTCTTCATGACCTTTTTTTTTTTTTTTTCCCTTAGATTCTATATAAATGTGTTAGCATACTGTATTTGTTTTTCTATTTCTGACTTACTTCACTCTGTATGACAGACTCTAACTCCATCCACCTCACTACAAAAAACTCCATTTTGTTTATTTTTATGGCTGAGTAATATTCCATTGTATATATGTGCTACATCTTCTTTATCCATTCATCTGATGATGGACACTAAGGTTGCTTCCATGTCCTGGCTATTGTAAATAGAGCTGCAATGAACATTTTGGTACATGACTCTTTTTGAATTATGGTTTTCTCAGGGTATATGCCCAGTAATGGGATTGCTGGGTCGTATGGTAGTTCTATTTTTAGTTTTTTAAGGAACCTCCATACTGTTCTCCATAGTGGCTGTATCAATTTACATTCCCACCAACAGTGCAAGAGGGTTCCTTTTTCTCCACACCCTCTCCAGCATTTATTGTTTCTAGAATTTTTGGTGATGGCCATTCTGACCGGCGTGAGATGATATCTCATTGTAGTTTTGATTTGCATTTCTCTAATGATGAATGATGTTGAGCATTCTTTCATGTGTTTGTTGGCAATCTGTATATCTTCTTTGGAGAAATGTCTATTTAGGTCTTCTGCCCATTTTTGGATTGGGTTGTTTGTTTTTTGTTATTGAGCTGCATGAGCTGTTTGTAAATCTTGGAGATTAATCCTTTGTCAGTTGCTTCATTTGCAAATATTTTCTCCCATTCTGAGGGTTGTCTTTTGGTCTTGTGTATGGTTTCCTTTGCTGTGCAAAAGCTTTTAAGTTTCATTAGGTCCCATTTGTTTATTTGTGTTTTTATTTCCATTTCTCTAGGAGCTGGGTCAAAAAGGATCTTGCTGTGATTTATGTCATAGAGTGTTCTGCCTATGTTTTCCTCTAAGAGTTTGATAGTGTCTGGCCTTACATTTAGGTCCTTAATCCATTTTGAGTTTATTTTTATGTATGGTGTTAAGGAGTGTTCTCATTTCATACTTTTACATGTACCTGTCCAGTTTTCCCAGCACCAGTTATTGAAGAGGCTATCTTTTCTCCACTGTATATGCTTGCCTCCTTTATCAAAGATAAGGTGACCATATGTGCGTAGGTTTATCTCTGGGCTTTCTATCCTGTTCCATTGATCTAAATTTCTGTTTTTGTGCCAGTACCATACTGTCTTGATTACTGTAGCTTTGTAGTATAGTGTGAAGTCCGGGAGCCTGATTCCTCCAGCTCCATTTTTCGTTCTCAAGATTGCTTTGGCTATTCGGGGTCTTTTGTGTTTCCATACAAACTGTGAAATTTTTTGTTCTAGTTCTGTGAAAAATGCCAGTGGTAGTTTGATAGGGATTGTATTGAAACTGTAGATTGCTTTGGGTAGTATAGTCATTTTCACAATGTTGATACTTCCAATCCAAGAACATGGTATATCTCTCCATCTATTTGTATCATCTTTAATTTCTTTCATCAGTGTCTTATAATTTTCTGCATACAAGTCCTTTATCTCCTTAGGTAGGTTTATTCCTAGATATTTTATTCTTTTTGTTGCAATGGTAAATGGGAGTGTTTTCTTAATTTCACTTTCAGATTTTTCATCATTAGTGTATAGGAATGCAAGAGATTTCTGTTCATTAATTTTGTATCCTGCTACTTTACCAAATTCATTGATTAGCTCTAGGAGTTTTCTGGTAGCATGTTTAGGATTCTCTATGTATAGTATCATGTCATCTGCAAACAGTGACAGCTTTACTTCTTCTTTTCCGATTTGGATTCCTTTTATTTCTTTTTCTTCTCTGATTGCTGTGGCTAACACTTGCAAAAGTATGTTGAATAATAGTGGTGAGAGTGGACATCCTTGTCTTGTTCCTGATCTTAGTGGAAATGGTTTCAGTTTTTCACCATTGAGGACAACGTTGGCTGTGGGTTTGTCATATATGGCCTTTATTATGTTGAGGAAAGTTCCCTCTATGCCTACTTTCTGCAGGGCTTTTATCATAAATGGGTGTTGAATTTTGTCGAAAGCTTTCTCTGCATCTATTGAGATGATCATATGGTTTTTCTCCTTCAGTTTGTTAATATGGTGTATCACGTTGATTGATTTGCGTATATTGAGGAATCCTTGCATTCCTGGAATAAACCCCACTTGATCATGGTGTATGATCCTTTTAATGTGCTGTTGGATTCTGTTTGCTAGTATTTTGTTGAGGATTTTTGCATCTATGTTGATCAGTGATATTGGCCTGTAGTTTTCTTTCTTTGTGACATCTTTGTCTGGTTTTGGTATCAGGCTGATGGTGGCCTCATAGAATGAGTTGGGGAGTGTTCCTCCCCTGCAATATTTTGGAAGAGTTTGAGAAGGATAGGTGTTAGCTCTTCTCTAAATGTTTGATAGAATTTGCCTGTGAAGCCATGTGGTCCTGGGCTTTTGTTTGTTGGAAGATTTTTAATCACAGTTTCAATTTCAGTGCTTGTGATAGGTCTGTTTATATTTTCTGTTTCTTCCTGGTTCAGTCTCAGCAGGTTGTGCATTTCTAAGAATTTGTCCATTTGTTCCAGGTTGTCCATTTTATTGGCATAGAGTTGCTTGTAGTAATCTCTCATGATCATTTGTATTTCTGCAGTGTCAGTGGTTACTTCTCCTTTTTCGTTTCTAATTCTGCTGATTTGAATCTTCTCCCTTTTTTTCTTGATGAGTCTGGCTAATGGTTTATCAATTTTGTTTATCTTCTCAAAGAACCAGTTTTTAGTTTTATTGATCTTTGCTATTGTTTCCTTCATTTCTTTTTCATTTATTTCTGATCTGATCTTTATGATTTCTTTCCTTCTGCTAACTTAGGGGTGTTTTTGTTCTTCTTTCTCTAATTCCTTTAGGTGCAAGGTTAGGTTGTTTATTTGAGATGTTTCCTATTTCTTGAGGTAGGCTTATATTGCTATAAACTTCCCTCTTAGAACTGCTTTTGCTGCATCCCATAGGTTTTGGGTCATCATGTCTCCATTGTCATTTGTTATTAGGTATTTTTTGATTTCCCCTTTGATTTCTTCAGTGATCACTTCGTTATTAAGTAGTGTATTGTGTAGCCTCCATGTGTTTGTATTTTTTACAGATCTTTTCCTGTAATTGATATCTAGTCTCATAGCATTGTGGTTGGAAAAGTTACTTTTGATCTTGATATGATTTCAATTTTCTTAAATTTACCAAGGCTCGATTTGTGACCCAAGATATGATCTCTCCTGGAGAATGTTCCATGAGCACTTGAGAAAAATGTGTATTCTGTTGTTTTAGGGTGCAATGTCCTATAAATATCAATTAAGTCCATCTAGTTTAATGTGTCATTTAAAGCTTGTGTTTCCTTATTTTTTTTTCATTTTGGACGATCTGTCCATTGGTAAAAGTGGGGTGTTAAAATCCCCTACTATGATTGTGTTACTGTCGATTTCCCCTTTTATGGCTGTTAGTATTTGCCTTATGTATTGAGGTGCTCCTATGTTGGGTGCATAAATATTTACAATTGTTTTATCTTCTTCTTGGATCGATCCCTTGATCATTATGTAGTGTCCTTCTTTGTCTCTTGTAACAGTCTTTATTTTAAAGTCTATTTTGTCTGATATGAGAATTGCTACTCCAGCTTTCTTTTGATTTGCATTTGCATGGAATATCTTTTTCCATGCCCTCACTTTCATTCTGTATGTTTCCCTAGGTCTGAAGTGGGTCTCTTTTAGACAGCATATATACGGGTCTTGTTTTTGTATCCATTCAGCCAGTCTGTGTCTTTTGGTGGGAGCATTTAATCCAATTACATTTAAGGTAATTATCGATATGTATGTTCCTATTCCCATTTTCTTAAATGTTTTGTGTTTGTTATTGTAAGTGTTTTCCTTCTCTTGTGTTTCTTGCCTAGAGAAGTTCCTTTAGCATTTGTTGTAAAGCTTCTTTGGTGGTGCTGAACTCTCTCAGCTTTTGCTTGTCTGTAAGGATTTTAATTTCTCCATCAAATCTGAATGAGATCCTTGCTGGGTAGAGTAATCTTGGTTGTAGGTTTTTCTCCTTCATCACTTTAAATATGTCCTGCCACTCCCTTCTGGCTTGCAGAGTTTCTGCTGAAAGATCAGCTGTTAACCTTATGGGAATTCCCTTGTGTGTTATTTGTTGTTTTTCCCTTGCTTCTTTTAATATGTTTTCTTTATACTTAATTTTTGAGGGTTTGATTAAAATATGTCTTGTCGTGTTTCTCCTTAGATTTATCCTGTATGGAACTCTCTGTGCTTCCAGGACTTGATTAACTATTTCCTTTCCCATATTAGGGAAGTTTTCAACTATAATCTCTTCAAATATTTTCTCAGTCCCTTTCTTTTTCTCTTCTTCTTCTGGGACCCCTATAATTTGAATGTTGGTGCATTTAATGTTGTCCCAGAGGTCTCTGAGACTGTCCTCAGTTCTTTTCATTCTTTTTTCTTTATTCTGCTCTGCAGTAGTTATTTCCACTATTTTATCTTCCAGGTCACTTATCTGTTCTACTGCCTCAGTTATTCTGCTATTGATCCCATCTAGAGTATTTTTAATTTCATTTATTGTGTTTTTCATCATTGCTTGGTTCCTCTTTAGTTCTTCTACATCCTTGTTAAATGTTTCTTGCATTTTGTCTATTCTATTTCCAAGATTTTGGGTCATCTTTACTATAATTATTCTGAATTATTTTTCAGGTAGACTGCCTATTTCCTCTTCATTTGTTAGGTCTGGTGTGTTTTGACCTTGCTCCTTCATCTGCTGTGTGTTTTTCTGTCTTCTCATTTTGCTTATCTTACTGTGTTTGGGATCTCCTTTTCGCAGGCTGCAGGTTCGTAGTTCTTGTTGTTTTTGGTGTCTGTCCCCAGTGGCTAAGGTTGGTTCAGTGGGTTGTGTAAGCTTCCTGGTGGAGGGGACTAGTGCCTGTGTTCTGGTGGATGAGGCTGGATCTTGTCTTTCTGGTGGGCATGTCCACGTCTGGTGGTGTGTTTTGGGGTGTCTGTGGCCTTATTATGATTTTAGGCAGCCTCTCTGCTAATGGATGGGGCTGTGTTCCTGTCTTGCTGGTTGTTTGGCATAGGGTGTCCAGCACTATAGCTTGCTGGTGGTTGAGTGAAACTGGGTCCTGGTGTTGAGATGGAGATCTCTGGGAGATTTTCGCTGTTTGGTATTATGTGGAGCTGGGAGGTCTCTTGTGGACCAGTGTCCTGAAGTTGGCTCTCCCACCTCAGAGGCACAGCCCTGATGCCTGGCTTGAGCAGCAAGAGCCTCTCATCCACACGGCTCAGAATAAAAGGGAGAAAAAATAGAAAGAAAGAAAGAAGGAAGGGAAGGGAAGAAAAGAAGAAAGGTAGGAAGGAAGGAAGGAAGGAAGGAAGGAAGGAAGGAAGGAAGGAAGGAAGGAAGGAAGGAAGGAAGGAAAGAAGGGAAAAAAATAATATATCTTGCTCCCAAAGTCCACCTCCTCAATTTGGGATGATTCGTTGTCTGTTCAGGTATTCCACAGATGCAGGGTACATCAAGTTGTTTGTGGAGCTTTTTTTTTTTTTTTTGACCATGATTCTTTATTTATTTATTTATGGCTGTGTTGGGTCTTCATTTCTGTGTGAGGGCTTTCTCTAGTTGCGGCAAGTGGGGGCCACTCTTCATCGCGGTGCGCGGGCCTCTCATTATCGCGGCCTCTCTTGTTGCGGAGCACAGGCTGCAGACGCGCAGGCTCAGTAATTGTGGCTCACGGGCCTAGCTGCTCCGTGGCATGTGGGATCTTCCCAGACCAGGGCTCGAACCCGTGTCCCCTGCATTGGCAGGCGGATTCTCAACCACTGTGCCACCAGGGAAGCCCTGTTTGTGGAGCTTTAATGCACTGCTTCTGAGGCTGCTGGGAGTGATTTCCCTTTCTCTTCTTTGTTCGCACAGCTCCCGGGTTTCAGCTTTGGATCTGGCCCCGCCTCTGTATGTAGGTCGCCTGAGGGCATCTGTTCTTAGCTCAGACAGGATGGGTTAAAGGAGCAGCTGGTTCGGGGGCTCTGGCTCACTCAGGCCGGTGGGAGGGAGCGGTACGGAGGAGGCGGGGCGAGCCTGCAGCGGCAGAGGCGTCGTGACGTTGCAGCAGCCTGAGGCGCGCCGTGCGTTCTTCCGGGGAAGTTTTCCCTGGCTCACGGGACGCTGGCGGTGGCGGGCTGCACAGGCTCCCAGGAGGGGAGGTGTGGAGAGTGACCTGTGCTCGCACACAGGCTTTTTGGTGGCGGCAGCAGCAGCCTTAGCGTCTCATGCTCATCTCTGGGGTCCGCGTTGATAGCCGTGGCTCGCGCCCATCTCTGGAGCTCATTTAGGCGGCGCTCTGAATCCCCTCTCCTCGCGCACCAGGAAACAAAGAGGTGAGAAAAAGTCTCTTGCCTGTTTGGCAGCTCCAGACCTTTTCCCGGACTCCCTACTGGCTAGCTGTGGTGCGCTAACCCCTTCAGGCTGTGTTCATGCAGCCAACGCCAGTCCTCTCCCTGCGATCCGACCTCCGCAGCCCGAGCCTCAGCTCCCAGCCCCCGCCCGCCCCGGCGGGGGAGCAGACAAGCCTCTCGGGCTGGTGAGTGCTGCTGGGCAACGAGCCTCTGTGCGGGAATCTCTCCGCTTTGCCCTCCGCACCCCTGTTGCTGCGCTCTCCTCCGTGGCTTCGAAGCTCCCCCCTCTGCCACTCGCAGTCTCCACCCGCGAAGGGATTTCCTAGTGTGTGGAAACCTTTCCTCCTTCACAGCTCCCTCCCACTGGTGCAGGTCCCGACCCTATTCTTTTGTCTCTGTTATTTCTTTTTTCTTTTGCCCTACCCATGTACATGGGGAGTTTCTTGCCTTTTGGGAGGTCTGACGTCTTCTGCCAGCGTTCAGTGGGTGTTCTATAGGAGCAGTTCCACGTGTAGATGTATTTCTGATGTATCTGTGGGGAGGAAGGTGATCTCCGTGTCTTACTCTTCCGCCATCTTCTCCTCCTTTTTTCTTAATTCTTAACTTGGATTCTCATTTTAGGAAGATTCAAATTGTGCCATGAGGTATGAATCTAAGTATAGCGACTGTCTTTTTTTATTCTTCCAGTTGTATTCCTTTCCTCAAAAGAGAAAATTCAGGAAATAGATTGCACAGTTTCCTACTTTCTGATTCTCTAGTGGAAGCTCAACATCTCATACTGTAGGGATTTTCTACCAGGATGACACTCATAACCTGCCAGCTGAATAGTTTACTATCTTATTTACAAGACAATAAATAAAATTATAAAGCTAATTATTTGTCTTTGAATAGTTTACGAAATTTTTTTCTCATCAGTTGAAAGAAGAATTGAAAAAGTATAATTAGTATAGATTAAGATACCCCATAGTTGTAGGTGAAATATTTAACAAATTCAGAAGTAGTTTTATATAAATTAATACCTAATCACAGAAAGCAGGCAGAGTAATTCATAGTGTTCAAAAACCTAGGATTATATAAAGACTTCGGAAAAATTATTTTCCACGTTTTATGGACTGAATATTTGTGTTCCCTGAAAATTCATGTGTTGAAGCCCTAACCCCCAGTGTGATGGTATTTGGAAGTGAGGACTTTGGAAGGAATTAGGTTTAAATGAGGTCATGAAAGTGGGGCCCTCATGATGGGATTAGTGTTCTTTTAAGAAGAGGAAGAGAGTTTAGAGCACTCTCTCTCATTTTCTCTTTCTCAGCCATGTAAGGACACAGCAAGAAGGCGGCAGTCTATAAGCCAGGAAGAAGTCCCTCACCAGGGACCAAATAGGCCAGCTCCTTGATCTTGGACTTCCTGGCCTCCAGAATGGTAAGATTTAAATTCCTGTTTAAACCATGCAGTCAATGGTATTTTGTTATAGCAGTCTGAACTTGAGAAAAGAGTATAGAAGGAATAAATAATCCAAAAAGTAATCAAATGCAATGTAGTTTTAATACATGTAATGTTATTAATGAAAATATGATGTCTTAATGTCTCAAACAAAACCCAAAAATCAAAAAGAAAAGGAAAAGGAAGATACATCACAACATTACAAGATAAAAAGTTAAAACTGATATTGTGTATTGTGGTATTTTATAATTAGCTTGTCAAAAGGAAAATACACATATCAGATATTTCTAGGCTACAATCTAAACTCAGGAATAACTAGAATATGTGATATTTTCTTCAATAATTAATTTTCAAAATTAACAAATATGTTTTAAAATTAAATATATATATTGTTTTCTTACATTAATTTTCTGATTACTAAATATATGTTCATTATAGCTATTTTAGAAAACATTAAAATAAAAGAAGAAAGGTTATTATATTCTCTGTGTTTCTTTAGTTATATATATTCTTTAATACATCTTTTAATATATTCAAATTATATTTAATATTTTATTTACATAAATGTGAAAATGTCCAAAATTAAGAAATAGTATCATTTTTAAAAATCAACTAATTGACATTAAAAAACTTGATATTTCATTGTCTTAACTTGAATTTCTCATTAATAATATTAAAAATATGTGAATATAGAACTTTAGAGTTTCTAGTACTTCTATAAATTACCTAGTCTTGTTCTTGCCCATTTCCCCCCACACTGGGGATATTGTTTGTGCAGTTTTTAGTAAATTATAAGAAATTTTCATAATTAAATGTCATTTTCTTGCATTTATATAGCAATTTTTTCCAATTCACTTGTGTGTCTTTTAAAGTTTTCTTCATGGCATACTGTTTATGATTTCTAGATGTCAGTTTGATATGAGCAAATCTATTTTCTTAAAACCTTTCTGAGAATACTTTTATTTTGATGATTTTATTGTTTTGAAATAAATGTAAATATTAGCTATATAATTTATTTTTTGATGATACACCCCGTCCCCTAACACACACACACACACACATACACACACACAAATACACACTCAAATAGATGCAAAATATGTCTTGAATTTCATCATTGGTGTATTTTGCTGATCTTTTCCTTTCTTCCTCTGGGTTCAGGTTTCTCTCCCCAATTCCTTTATTCCTTTGTTCTCGGGTAGAATATTAAAAAGGTTTTTCCTAACTGTCTCATAATGACTGTTAACACCAACCTGACTTAGAAATTAATTCTTAGTTTCTATTCAGTCTCTTTTAGTTGTAAACTAATTCCATATGCTCCTAAATCAAGCTCTGGAGCGCCAAACTCCAGGCTGAATCACAGCCCCTGTAGCTTATCAGGGAGTTTTATTTAATGACCAATTTGGGGGGGGGTATTTCTCTATGAAAGCAAGAGATTCCAAGTATTGTTTAAATAAAAATGGCTTTCTGTAGGGGGGTGGTTATCAGTGGGGAGTCTCAGTTGAGTCTTATCATGGGATTCACATTATGATCCTGTTAACTTTGGTAGTGTTGGTAACTTTTTTTTCTTTTTTGGTGTCTTTTTTATGAGATGATAATTATGAAGTGTATATTTGTATTTTTAATTTATTGTTTGTTTCCTTTAATTTTCAACTAACAAACACTGTGATAAGATTTGTGATATGCATGTAAGACACTGGGTGGAGGCAACAAGGGATGGGAGTCAAGGGTGTTGTCACTTAGGTAGAACCATAGAATGCTGTTTGAAGTCCTTGACTGAATGGTTATAGGAAAACAAAAAAAGCAGCTGCTTCCCTTCAGGCAACTGTAATTCTTGGCACACAAATGGTGCTGTTCCAAAGATGTGCAAAAATGATAAAAGACTACAGGGAGAAAAGGAATCTCCTCATTTCTGATACAAAAATGTGAAGTTCTCTGTCATCTATGACAGTTGGAGAGAAAGCAGTATTTTTGTCACATTTTGAATGTCACAACTTTGGAAGACCCACAGCAATAAGTATTCCAGGAGGTTAATAGTGATAGAAGCCATGGAAGAATACCAGTTGGAGAAGCTGGTACTCAGCAAAGGGGCATTAGGAGAGCAAAACCAGCCATTGGGCAGGACATATGTGTGTTCTTATAAACAAGGAAGAAACATGCTGAAAATTCCCAGTAGTCAGGGAAGTATAAGATGAGGTAAATATGTGTGGTTTGGGAAATTTTGGTTACATAGCTGGGTGACACAAAGGTAGTAACAGTTTATGTGCCCTGCAATGTTACTGATGTTTACTGAGTTTATATTACATTTTGATGGTGATAATAGAATTGTGCAGAGAAAAAAGTGAGATTAATACATGATTGCATTTGCGGATTTAGTTACACCTTTAAATTCAACATAAATGCAAAATATATAATTTCATTATTTCACAACTTCTTTCAGAACCTACTCATTTCTACTGGCTCTTACTTGTCCTGAAAGTGAATTCCAAACCACATTTAGTTTTAAGAGAAAATAGAAAGAATAGGGAGAAAAAACACTTTTAAAAAGAGATGAAAAGAAAACATTGAGGAAAATAACAAGAATCACCAGGGACATGAATAAATAAAGTAATATTTTGGCTAATGTCTAAATCATTTTCAGGTTGAATTCCACACAAGATAAGCCATTCTTTCTGTTGCATAATCTCCAATATTCATTCTTTCTCTTGCCAATTATTTTGTTCTTGAAAACCATTCTTACTTTTAAAATGTAAGGCTACAACACCAGAAATTGATGTCTTGGAAATACTACTTTTGGGAGAAAAAGATTTATGTTCTTCATTTTTCTAATTTCTTGAAAAAAATAAAATCAGTGTGTGTGTGTGTGTTTGTGTGTATGTGTGTGTATTTGCAGAAAATAACTCATACACATCGCCTAGCATGTGCAATCCTATATGTTATGTTACCTCAAAAAAAACCTTTAATTTGAAGGATCTTTGTCAAGATTGATACAGAGCAAAACTAATTTTTAAAAAATCTGAACATAGTGATGGAAAACCTTGACAGTCAAAGGCTGTGATAAGAATGTTCAAGGAACTGTGTGAAGGGTTCAAAATGAATAGAAATGTGATAGAAGAATTATCTTCCTGTTTCTTTAACTTGATACTGAGAAAAGTAATGGCCACAGACATAATAAAAGAAGCCCTGCTATGTGGAATAGAATGAATGACCTTAGATTTAGAAATGATATTGACCTCTCATCTTAGACATTGAAGAAACTGTATAAGGGTGGGGGAATGGGGAGGAAGAGAAGAAAACAGATTATTCTCTTAGAACTTCAGTTTGTCTGAAGTAATCACATAGTAGGGAAAAAAAAGTGGCAATGACTTCTAGTGATCATCAAAGCTAGAGATAAAAAAGCAGACCACTAAGAATAGAAGAAGACATAACATAAGAGAATTACTGCTTCTCAATTTGATAATGACTTCAGTAATTCAATTTTTAATTCAAAATCTATATACTCTCTATTTTAATGTTAAATATTTAAGAATATATTAAAATGTTTAAATTATAGATGGAAGATAAAAAATTTTTAAATAGCTGGGCAGGTTTAAAACTGAAAAGTAAATTTGTGGTGATATTGAATCACTTTATTACAATAGGATTAATACACCTAAAGTGGATTTCATATTTGAAAATTAATTGAGAATTTACAAGAAACATTTATAAAAATATTTATTGAAAAGTGATCAAGAAATACAAATAAAATGTAGAAGTATCATTGCATCACAGGCTGTACATGTAAAGTCAGTGCCAATACAATTCATATTTTAAAATATATAATTATCTACATGAAAAGATTTTACTCACCTTTGAGGCCAGTTTCAAGGCCTATTATCTCTGAGAATTTCTCCAATATTTCTCCTTCTTAGATAGGCTTTAAAACTCCTTATTGCATACTATTTACAATGATATCATAATGGCCAGTTTCTCCATTTATTTAATTAATAATCTTTGAATGCCTACATGTGAATAAATACATGTACAAATTACTTTCAGGTTGTGATAAATCTTCTGAATTAAATAATATAGTTAACCATGATAAAAAAAAAATATATGAACTACTACCCAAAGCAATCTACAGATTTAATGCAATCCCTATCAAATTACCCATGACAAATAATCCTAGAACAAATAATCCTAAAATAATATGGATCCATAAAAGACCCAGAATTGCCAAAGTAATCCCAAGGGAAAAGAACAAAGCTGGAGGCATGACCCTCCCAGCCTTCAGACAATACTACAAAGCTACAGTAATCAAAACAACATGGCATTGGCACAAAAACATATATGGAGCAGTGGAACAGAAGAGAGAGCCCAGAAATAAACCCACACACCTACGGTCACTTAATCTTCACAAAAGAGACAAGAATATACAATGGAGAAAAAGTCTCTTCAGCAAGTGGTGTTGGGAAAGCTGGACAACTGCATGCAAATCAATGAAGTTAGAACACTCTCTTACACTATATACAAAAATAAACTCAAAATGGCTTAAAGACTTAAATATAAGACATGATACCATAAAACTTCCAGAAGAGAACATAGGCAAAACATTCTCTGACATAAATCATGGCAATGTTTTCTTAGGTCAGTCTCCCAAGTCAATAGAAATAAAAGCAAAGATAAACAAATGGGACCTAATGAAACTTATATAAGCTTTTGCACAGCAAAGGAAACCATAAACAAAATGAAAAAATACCATAAGGACTGGGAGAAAATATTTGCAAATGATGTGACCAACAAAGGCTTAATCTCCAAAATATACAAACAGCTCATACAACTCAATAACAAAAAAAACCACAAACAACCCAATCGAAAAATGGGCAGAAGACCTAAGTAGACATTTCTCCAAAGAAGACATACAGATGGCAAATAGCACATGAAAAGATGTTCAGCATCACTAATTATTAGAGAAATGCAACTCAAAACTGCAGTGAGGTACCACCTCACACCAGTCAGAATGGCCATAATTAAAAAGTCTACAAATAACAAATGCTGGAGAGGGTGTGGAAAAAAGGGAATCCTCAGTGCCAGCATCCTGAGCCAGCCTCGTGGGCTTCCTCCCTGCACAGCCTGTGAGTGACAGCCCTTCCCTCGCACCTGACTGGGGATCTGGGGTGAGGAGCTGCTGCATGAAAGGAAATCTGAGGCACAGAGAAGTTAACTGCCTGGTCCAAGAATAGAAAGGAAATCTGAGGCACAGAGAAGTTAACTGCCTAGTCCAAGATCATAGAACTAAGCTGTGAGACTAGAGTTGGTGTCCTTCATGCATCACATCTTCCGCATCACTTAAGAAGCCATTGAGATACTTGCATATTTAGCTGTCTCCTAGCAACCGTGAGGCTGACAGGGTGTTGGTGCTCTGGCCAGGTGTCAGACCTGAGCCTCTGAGGTGGGAGAGCCAAGTTCAGGACATTGGTGCACCAGAGACCTCCCAGCCCCTTGTAATATCAATTAGCGAGAGCTACTTCCAGAGATCTCAGCCTCAGTGCTAAGACCCAGCTTCATTCAACGACCAGCAAGCTCCAATGCTGGACACCCCATGCCAAACACCTAGAAAGACAGAAACACAACCCCACTTATTAGCAGAGAGGCTGCCTAAAATCATAATAAGTTCACAGACACCCTAAAACAAACCACCAGATGCAGTCATGCCCACCAGAAACACAAGATCCAGCCTCATCCACCAGAACACAGGTACCATCCCCCTCCACCAGGAAGCTTAAACAACCCACTGAACCAACCTTACCCACGGGGGGCAGACACCAAAAAAAAAAAAAAAAACGGAACTATGAACCTGCAGCCAGCAAAAAGGAGACCTCAAACACAGTAAGTTAAGCAAAATGAGAAGACAGAGAAATACGCAGCAGGTGAAGGAGCAAGGTAAAAACCCACCAGACCAAACAAATGAAGAGGAAATAGGCAGTCTACCTGAAAAACAATTCAGTGTAATGATAGTAAAGATGATCCAAAATCTTGGAAATAGAATGGAGAAAATAAAAGAAGCTTTTAAAAAGGACCTAGAAGAACTAAAGAGCAAACAATGATGAAAAACACAATAAAAGAAATTAAAAATTCCCTGGAAGGAATCAATAGCAGAATAACTGAAGAAGAAGAATGGATAAGTGACCTGGAAGATAAAATAGTGGAAATAACTACTGTAAAGCAGAATAAAGAAAAAAGAATGAAAAGAATTGAGGATAATCTCAGAGACTTCTGGGACAACATTAAAGGCACAAACATTGGAATGATAGGGGTCCCAGAAGAAGAGAAAAAGAAAGGGAATGAGAAAATATCTGAAGAGATTAGAGTGGAAAACTTCCCTAATATGGGAAAGGAAATAATCAAGTCCAAGAAGCACAGAGAGTCCCATATAGGATAAATCCAAGAAGAAACACGACAAGACATATTTTAATCAAACCCTCAAAAATTAAATACAAAGAAAAAATATTAAAAGCAGCAAGGGAAAAGCAACAAATAACATACAAGGGAATCCCCATAAGGTTAACAGCTGATCTTTCAGCAGAAACTCTGCAAGCCAGAAGGGTGTCGAAGGACATATTTAAAGTGATGAAAGGGAAAAACCTACCACCAAGATTACCCTACCCAGCAAGGATCTCATTCAGATTTGACGGAGAAACTAAAACCTTTAGAGACAAGCAAAAGCTAAGAGAATTCAGCACCACCAAACCAGCTATATAACAATTGCTAAAGAAACTTCTCTAGGCAGGAAACACAAGAGAAGGAAAAGACGTATAATAAAAAACCCAAAACAATTAAGAAAATGGTAATAGGAACATACATATCAATAATTACCTTAAATGTAAATGGATTAAATGCTCCAACCAAAAGACACAGGCTCACTGAATGCATACAAAAACAAGACATATATATGCCGTCTACAAGAGACCACTTCAGACCTAGGGACACATACAGACTGAAAGTTAGGGGATGGAAAAAGATATTCCATGCATATGGAAATCAAAAGAAAGCTGGAGTAGCAATTCTCATATCAGCCAAAATAGACTTTAAAATAAAGACTTTTACAACAGACAAAGAAGGACAACACATAATGATCAAGGTGTCAGTCCAAGAAGAAGATCTAACAATTGTAAATAATTATGCATCCAACATAGGAGCACCTCAGTACATAAGGGAAATGCTAACAGCCATAAAAGGGGAAATCGACAGTAACACAATAATACTAGGGGATTTTAACACCTCACTTTCACCAATGGACAGATCATCCAAAATGAAAATAAATAAGGAAACACAAGCTTCAAATGACACATTAAACAAGATGGACTTAATTAATATTTAAAGGACATTCCATCCAAAAACAATAGAATACACTCTTTTCTCAAGTGCTCGTGGAATGTTCTCCAGGTTAGACAATATCTTGGGTCACAAATCAAGCCTTGGTAAATTGAAGAAGATTGAAATCATATCAAGTAACTTTTGTGACCACAATGCTATGGGACTAGCTATCAGTTACAGGGAAAAAAAACTGTAAAAATTATAAACACATGGAGACTAAACAATACGCTACTAAATAACCAAGAGATCACTGAGGAAATCAAAAAATACCTAGAAACAAATGACAATGAAAACACGACGACCCAAAACCTATGGGATGCAGCAAAACAGTTCTAAGAGGGAAGTTTATAGCAATACAATCCTACCTCATGAAACAAGAAAAGTCTCAAATAAACAAGCTAATCTTACACCTAATACAATTAGAGAAAGAAGAACAAAAAAACTCCAAAGTTAGCAGAAGGAGAGTAATCATAAAGATCAGATCAGAAATAAATGAATAAGAAATGAAGAAAATGATAGAAAAGATCAATAAAACTAAAAGCTGGTTCTTTGAGAAGATTAAAAAAATATTTGATAAGCCATTAGGCAGACTCATCAAGAAAAACAGGGAAAAGACTCAAATCCACAGAATTAGAAATGAAAAAGGAGAAGTAACAAGTGACACTGCAGAAATACAAAGGATCATGAGAGATTACTATAAGCAAATATATGTCAATAAAATGGACAACCTGGAAGAAATAGACAAATTCTTAGAAAAGCACCACCTTCTGAGACTGAACCCAGAAGAAATAGGAAATATAAACAGACCAGTCACAAGCACTGAAATTGAAACTGTGATTAAAAATCTTCCAACATACAAAAGCCCAAGACCAGATGGCTTCACAGACAAATTCTATCAAACACTTAGAGAAGAGTTAACACCTATCCTTCTCAAACTTTTCCAAAATATAGCAGAGGGAGGAACACTGCCAAACTCATTCTATGGGGCCACCGTCTCCTGATACCAAAACCAGACAAAGATGTCACAAAAAAAGAAAACTACAGGCCAATATCACCGATGAACATACATGCAAAAGTCCTCAACAAAATACCAGCAAACAGAATCCAACAGCACATTAAAAGGATCATACACCATGATCAAGTGGGGTTTATCCTGGAAATGCAAGGATTCTTCAATATACACAAATCAATCAATGTGATACACCACATTGACAAATTGAAGGATGAAAACCACTTGATAATCTCAATAGATGCAGAAAAAACTGTCAACTTAATTCAACACCAATTTATGATAAAAACCCTCCAGAAAGCAGACATAGAGGGAAGTTACCTCAACAAAATATAGGCCATATACGACAGACACACAGCCAACATCATTCTCAGTGGTGAAAAACTGAAACCATTTCCACTAAGATCAGGAACAAGACAAGGTTGCCCACTCTCACTGCTATTATTCAACATAGTTTTGGAAGTTTTAGCCACAGCAATAAGAGAATAAAAAGAAATAAAAGGAATCCAAATCAGAAAAGAAGAAGTAAAACTGTCACTGTTGGCAGATGACATGATACTATACATAGAGAATTCTAAAGATACTACCAGAAAACTACTAGAGCTAATCAATGAATTTGGTAAAGTAGCAGGATACAAAATTGATGCACAGAAATCTCTTGCATTCCTATACACTAATGATGAAAAATCTGAAAGAGAAATTAAGAAAACACTCCCATTTACCATTACAACAAAAAGAATAAAATACCTAGGAATAAACCTATCTAAGGAGACAAAAGACCTGTATGAAGAAAACTATAAGAAACTGATGAAAGAAATTAAAGATGATACAAACAGATGGAGAGATATACCATGTTCTCGGATTGGAAGAATCAGCATTGTGAAAATGACTATACTACCCAAAGCAATCCACAGATTCAATGCAATCCCTATCAAACTACTAATGGCATTTTTCACAGAACTAGAACAAAAAAATGCACAATTTGTATGGAAACACAAAAGACCCTGAATAGCTAAAGCAATCTTAAGAAAAACAGAGTTGGAGGAATCAGGCTCCCTGACTTCAGACTCTACTACAAAGCTACAGTAATTGAGACACTATGGTACTGACACAGAAACAGAAATATAAATCAATGGAACAGGATAGAAAGCCCACAGAAAAACCCACACACATATGGTCACCTTATCTTTGATAAAGGAGGCAAGACTATACAATGGAGAAAAGACAACCTCTTCAATAGTGGTACTGGGAAAACAGGACAGCTACACGTAAAAGAATGAAATTAGAACACTCCCTAACACCATACACAAAAATAAACTCAAAATGGATTAAAGACCTAAATGTCAGGCCAGACACTATAAAACTCTTAGAGGAGAACATAGGCAGAACACTCTATGACATAAATCACAGCAAGATCATTTTTGACCCACCTCCTAGAGAAAGGGAAGTATAAACAAAAATAAACAAATGGGGCCTAATGAAACTTAAAAGCTTTTGCACAGAGAAGGAAACCATAAACAAGATGAAAAGACAACCCTCAGAATGGGAGAAAATATTTGCAAACGAAGCAACTGACAAAGGATTAATCTCTAAAATATACAAGCAGCTCATTCAGCTCAATATCAAAAAAATGAACAACTGAATCAAAAATTGGGCAGAAGACCTAAATAGACATTTCTCCAAAGAAGATATACAGATTGCCAACAAACACATGAAAGGATGCTCAACACCACTATTCTTTAGAGAAATGCAAATCAAAACTGCAATGAGGTATCACACTGGTCAGAATAGCCATCATCAAAATTCTACAAACAATAAATGTTGGAGTGTGTGGAGAAAAGGGAATTCTCTTGCACTGTTGGTGGGAATGTAAACTGATACAGCCACTATGGAGAACAGTATGGAGGTTCCTTAAAAAGCTAAAAATAGAACTATCATATGACCCAGCAATCCCACTACTGGGCATATACCCTGAGAAAGCCATAATTCAAAAAGAGTCATGTACCACAATGTTCATTGCAGCTCTGTTTACAATAGCCAGGACATGGTAGCAACCTAAGTGTCCATCAACAGATGAATGGATAAAGAAGATGTGGCACATATTACAATGGAATATTACTCAGGCATATAAAGAAATGAAATTTAGTTATTTGTAGTGAGGTGGGTGGACGTAGAGACTGTCATACCGAGTGAAGTAAGCCAGAAAGAGAAAAATAAATACTGTATGCTAACACATACATATGGAATCTAAAAAAAAAATAGTTCTGAAGAACCTAGGGGCAGGACAGGAATAAAGACACAGACGTAGAGAATGGACTTAAAACATGGGGAGGGGGAAGGGTAAGCTGGGACAAAGTGAGAGAATGTCATGGACATATATACACTACCAATTGTAAAGTAGATAGCTAGTGAGAAGTAGCCACATAGCACAGGGAGATCAGCTTTGTGCTATTTGACCACCTGGAGGGGTGGGATAGGGAGGTGAGAGGGAGACGCAAGAGGGAGGAGATATGGGGATATATGTATACATTTAGCTGATTCAGTTTGTTATACAGCAGAAACTAACACAACATTGTAAAGCAATTATACTCCAATAAAGATGTTAAAATAAATTAAAAAAAAAAAAAAAATGGAATCCTCCTACTCTGTTGGTGGGAATGTGAATTGTTGCAGCCACTATGGAAAACAGTATGGATGTTCCCTAAGAAGTTAAAAATAGAGTTGCCATATGATCCAAAAATCCCACTACTGGGCATATATACAGAGAAAACTGTAATTCAAAAAGATACATGTACCCCAATATTCATAGCATCATTATTTACAATAGCCAAGACATGGAATGAACCTAAATGTCTATTGACAAATGAATGGATAAAGATGTGGCATATAGATACAATGGAATATTTCTCAACCTTAAAAAATAATGAAATAATGCCATTTGCAGCAACATGGATGGACCTAGAGATTATCATAGTAAGTGAATTAAGTCATACAGACAAAGAAAAATGTTATATGGTATTACTTATATGTGGAATCTAAAATATGACACAAATGAACTTATTTACAAACAGAAACAGACTCACAGACATAAAGAACAAATTTATGGTTACCAAAGGGTAAAGGGGTTGGCAGAGGGATAAATTAGGAGTTTTGGATTAGCAGATACCTACTATTTATAAAATAAATAAACAACAAGGGGGAAAAAAGCAAGAAACTAACCTGGTTCTGTTACGCCATTAAAATTAAATTTAGTTGTTAGAACAGTGTCTGTAGGATACCAAACTTCATATATGAAGAGGCTAATTTTGTTAATAAAAAATATATACTAAAACAAAAAATTATACGAGCAGGTTGTCTAGATGAAATTATCAGGGGAAACTCTTAGAGGGGGTGATAATTGAGTCCTGAATATGCAGTAGGAACCAGATGAGTAGCACAGGGAATGGTGTTGGTGAAAATCATTTCAGTGACCGTTGTAAGGCGGTTATCAGTACTGTCTGTATGACTTTTTTCTATTGGCAGTTAATGATGGCAAGAGAAGTTCCAACTGAAAGAGAGAACAAACTATAGAGACTCAAATTGCAGAAAGTCCAGAGCGAGCGTTCATGGAGTATAGTCGATAAGCATACTAGTTTAGCTGAAAAGTATACTACAATTTAGAGGAACTATGATAGAAAAAACTGGAAGGACAGATATGAGGACATATTGCATCCAGCCTTGAATACCAAATGCATCATTTGTAATTAATTTGGTGAGCAACAGGGGAGCAAATGATGGTATTGAGCAAGAGAGTAACGTGAACAGAACTGAGGTTTAGAGGAGATTCACTTGGCAGCTGTGAATAGTCTCCTTTGAATATTTGATATTAATGTTTCACTGCTTGTAATTAGCTGTCATTGTTGAAAGAGGATCATGTTCATTTTGACAAATTTCTCTTGCTGAAACATAGATTTAAAATAAAAAAAGACCTAACAATGGTGTATTGATTTTGTTTCTGATTTGCATGCTAATCATAGATTTATCATTTTAAAAAAAAATATGAATGAAAACAATAAAAGCATGCAGTATGGGTTGAAGATTTCTGGAAATGTGGTTTTACAAAACCATAAAATGATAAGCATAGAATATAACTATATAAAACAGGAAACTTTTTTATGGAATTGTCTCAAGAGCTCATAAATCATATATTGGTAAAATATATGTTGATAATTGATCATAGAATTTGCTTAATAATTGGTCAATGAATTATTTCTTTGTTTATCTTATTTTTTAACTTCATTGAGGTATACTTGACAATTTTAAAATGTATATATTTAAGGTGTACATGATGATTTGATATTTGTATACATTGTGAAATATTCCCCACAATTAAGCTAATTAACCTAGCCATCGCTTCACAGAGCTACCTTTTTTGTATGTGTGGTGAGAACACTTAAGATCTACCCTCTTAACAAATTTCAAATATATGATACAATATTGTTAACTATAATCACATTGTTGTACATTATCGATCCAGAATTTATTTGCCTTGCATAATTGAAATTTCGTACCCCTAGGCCAACCTCTAGCCATACTCCTCTCCCATCCACTGCTGGTAAACAATATTCTACTCTTTGTTTCTATGAATTTGACATTTTTAGATTCCACATACAAATGAGATCATGCAGTATTTGTGTTTCTGCATCTGTCTTACTTCATTTAGGAGATGTCCTCAAAGTACATAATGTCATTGTCTGTGGCAGAATTTCATTCTTTTTTTTAAATTGAAAACTGTTTTAGTGTGTGTGTGTTACATTTTCTTTATGCATTCATCCACTGACAGACATTTAGTTTGGTTCCATGTCTTGACTATTGTGAATAATGCTGAAATGAACATGGGAGTGCAAATATGTCTTCAAGATACTGATTTTCTTTCCTTAGGATATATACGCAGAAGTGGAATTGCTATATCATGTGGCAGCTCTATTTTAATTTTTGAGGAACCTCCATATTTTTTCCATAATAACTGTACCACTTTACATTTCTTCCAACAGTGTACAAGAATTTCTTTTTCTCTATATCCTCACCAACACTTGTTATCTCTTGTCTTTTTGATAATAGCCATCCTAACCTGTGTGCGGTGATATCTCGTTGTGATTTGAATTTGCATTTTCTTACTAGTGAAGTTGAGCATCTTTTAATATGCCTGTTGGTGATTTTTATGTCTTCTTTTGAGAAATGTCTATTTGGGTCTTGCCCATTTTAATTGGGTTATTTGGGCTTTTTGCTATTGAGTTGCATGAGTTCTTTATATATTTTGGATATTAATCCCTTATCAGATATATGGCTTGCATATATTTGTTCCCATTCTGTAAGTTACCATTTTCACTCTGTTGATTATTTCCTTTGCTGTGCAGAAGCTTTTTATGTTTGATCCAATTCATTTTGTCTATTTTTGCTTTTGTTATCTGTACTTTTGCTGTCATATACAAAAAATTATAGCCCAGATCAATATCAAGAAGTTTTTCCCTATATTTTTGGTAGAAGGTTTACAATTTCACTTTACATTTAATTTTTTAATCCATTTTGAGTTGTTTTTTTGTATGTGGTGTGAGCTGAGTCTAATTTCATCCTTTGGCATGTGGATACCCAGTTCTCCCAGCACCATTTATTGAAGAGACTTTCCTTTCCTTCATTGTGTGTTCTTGGCAGTCTAAAAGATAAGTAGGCCTTAGATGTATGGATCTATTTCTGGGCTCTATATTCTGTTCCATTGGTCTATATGCCTGTTTTTATACAAACACCATACTCTCTTGAGAGTAGGGAAAGGGGGAGAGCACATATGTCTCCAAAAGATTTGAGAAAATTCCTTTTAGTCTGCTGGAATGTTGATGCAGAGAGAAAGAGCTCAGACTTTTCTGCCGTTTTATAACATTGGGCTTCCATTTGGGGCCTTCAGCTGCACAAGAAAATTGCAATAGTGCCACTTGGTTTCCATGTTAAGATGCCTTAAAAAATCCATAATTTACTGAGTCACTGAATCCATAACTGCTGATGGACAGCTGTCTTGGAAATCTCCCAAGAAAAAGAGTTAAAAATTTTTGTAACACAATCCCCAACCAGAAAGGAGGAAAAAGCACATTTTTGCAGCTCATGATCATATTATAAATTATAGATTAAATATCATACTCCACATTACAATATTGCATATCATGTATTATACATTTCATGTAACATTATATATTACATATTTAAACATGGAATATATACTATAGATCATGCTATTTAGTATATACAGTATATTTTATACTACATATAATGCTATATATTATAAATTTCATACTCTATATACTAGACCCTTGCATAAGTGCTTTAATTCATTTAATTCTTACAATAATCTTATGAGTTGGAAAAGTTTATTGCCCAAATCCTATAGATGAAGACTGAAACTAGCTGTGAAATGCATATTATTCTCGTTTTCTAGTCTAGAGAAAGCTTAGAGTTAAAAATATGAGATAAGCTATATCCAAAGGGGAAATGTTATGAAATCACTTGTGAATTTCTCTTATATGGCAAGTAGAACTACTGCCAGTGTTCCAGTGACATTCAGGTGACCTTGGCATGCCCTTTACTTTTCGGTTCTACCCAAGGTACCTTAATTTTCTGCCACTTGGAGGCACGCTTGCACCATAGGACAGAACTTTCTGGCTTTGAACTTGGCTTCTCGGGAACCTCAAAGGTTAAGACGGAGGCTTAAGCAACAATCTGTAAAATCTGCACACCTTAATCAATGAAGTTGGTGATCAGAACCTGGCTTTACCGTCAGGTCACTATTTCAGCTGTGTGCTGAACACAGAAACTACTGATAGATCTCATGTTCTTCAAGTTTTGGGACTCTACCAATCCTTCCCTTCCAGACAGGTGGTAGGTGGCCTCGAGCATTCCAGGCTGTGGTGGGACCTGCCTTCAGACTGCAGAGCCTGGAGATGACTGCCTGCTAGGATGAGGCAACGTAGGTAGAAAGACCAAACATGGAATCAATCAGAAGGTCCTAGGTTTAAATACAGAAGGAATACGTAAGGGGTGAGAAAGTACCCATCTTCAGGGACTTTGACTGGAGTGTGGGGAATTACACCTGGTTAGCTTCCTTGAAGGACTAAAGCTACAGGACTTTTTTTCAGGTTCCCCTGGCTGCTGATGGGGAGGTAGCAGTTAAGGGAGCTAATCTAGCTGAAAATGAATTAGAACTATGATTAAGAATTGGGAAAATGATTCAAGTTTTAGGGTTATTTACAATACTACCTGTACATATAATAGTAAAAACATATTAAATATTTGTTATATGGAATCATTTTTAGAATCATATACATTAAAATCAGTGATACACTATCATGTACTCTTAAGTTTTTAGTAAAAACTTTTCTTGTTAAAATTAATGGGAAACACCCAAGTACAATCTGCAAAAACAATAGAATATTGTTCTTCTGTTCCTTATCTGCCTGTGTGACCCTGAGTAGCCCAATTTATAGTATTCTAACTGCAAAATGTGCTCAAGGATCTCTAATATCCTTGTAGCTTTAAATTCTTTGGTTTTTATAAACCAGGCACAACCACAAAATACATTTTTTAATTGGCATGAGATTATATCTCCTCTAAATAAAATACAAGAAAGACTATTGCTCCTAAATGTTTGATATAGTGACTTCTCTTGTTTTTCCTCTTGCTGCAAGAACATGGCTTAACAACTGTGATGTTTGATGAAAACTGAAGACTTTTTTAAGTCAAAAATAAATAAATTGGAGTGCTTACTCAGAACTGCAACAGCTGTGTTTCAATGTTTACAACCACAGATGTTAGATGTTTCCAGATGGCAACAAGGTTGTCAGTCTTCAATTTCCTCGAGAAAGAACTATATAATGATGGGTAGTTAAAAACCAGTTTCATAGTTTTTTAGTGATGCTAGTCATGAAATGCTACAGTTTGCTTGAAATATATGTCCAATGTAGCTTTCATCTAGTTGTACACACTTAGTTCAAACATTTAAAACAGTGTTCATTTAATTTTATTCCATACCAAATACTGACACGTAGGTTCACAACAGTTTTTTGATTAAGGTCACCATTTTAAAAATTCTTGAATATTACCTAGCTAAGTTATGGCTATGGACTCAAAATATTAGCAAATAGAATGGGGAAGATTTTTTTAAATTTATGCCCTTGAGGTATTTGATCAATCTCTGCCTAGACTGTGTTTCATAAATAACAGTATTTAATACCTGCTGTATTTTTACTTTGTACCCAGCACTGTGCCAAATACTTTATATATGATTCTATTTCACGTGCAAACCTGCAACAATGCTATGAACAAGTTACTGTTATTACCCTCATTTTACTGGTGAATAATTGAGGCTTAGGGAGGTTATATAACTTGCCAAACTTCATACCACCAAGCAAATGATAAAGTTGAGTCAAATCCAGAAATCCTGATTCCACAAGTCCAAGTTCTTAAGCAAGATACCCTACAATGTCCAAGTATGCCATCTTTGTGGGACATATGATCTTATCTCATAATCATCACAATTGCATGAGATAAATAATGTTTTTCTAAATTATTAAAGAGAGGAAACTGAAACATGGAGATAATCGAATTAAGATCAACAAGGAGCACTTCAATGCTCCAGACCCAAAAGATTCTAGAAGTCTTGCCCCGAGTACTCTAAAGCTGCAAATCATGAGGAGTCCCAGAGGTCTCCATCATTTCCTATTACCCCATGAACAAGTAAAACCCCTTCCTAACATAATAGCTGGCCAGGCATGCTTAGCCTAGCCTGATCCACCCCAATTATATGCTTATAAACTAAATCATTGATGGAATATTACAGTTGAATGAATATAGTTTAGACATAAAAGTTCTCCAAAATTTACCTGCTATGCATCTTTTTTTTTTTTTTTGACTTTTTAGTTTTCTCACTTTTTCAGCTTTCTTGAGGTGTAGTAGACAAAATTTTAATATATATAAAGTCTACAATGTGATGATTTGAAATGCACATAAATTGTGAAAGGATTATCTCTCTTTATTCAGTTAACACATCCATCACCTTACATATTTACCTTTTTATTTTTTTAAGATTTCACTTATAAGTGATACCATGAAGTATTTGTCTTTCTCTGTCTGGCATAATGCCCACCAGGTTAATCTACGTTGTCAAGAATGGCAGGATTTCCTTCTTTTAAAAGGCTGAATATAATATTTCATTGTATATATGTACTGTATCTTCTTTAATCTGTAGACAGACACTTAGATTGTTTCCACACCTTGGCTACTGTAAATAATGTTGCAATAAGCATAGAAGTATAGATATCTCTTCAAGACAATGAATGATTTTGTTTTTTTCAGTTATACCCGGAAGTGGGATTGCTGGATCATATGGCAATTCTATTATTAATTTCTTGTGGAGCCTCCATGTGATGTGATATCTCATTGTGGTTTTGAATTTGCATTTCCATGATGATTAGTGATGTTGCATACCTTTCCATGTACCTGTTGACCTTGTCAACATTTGACATTTTTGGAGAGGCTAAGTTCTTAAAATAAGTGTTAAGGAAATATCTATTTTTTAGATCATAAGCCTTTATACAGTATATTATGCTTGAAGTCCTAATATAGAATTTCTGTGAATAATTAAATAGTACACACCTTCACTACACAGTAATTACTAAAAGCTGAACTAACTGCTAAGTAGGAAAATAATTGTAACAGAGAGAACCAGTATTCAGGAACAGATGTCTTCTTTGGGTTATTTATTGGCTTTAGAGTGCCAAGAAAAGTATTGAGGCTGCTAAAAATACAAAACAAAAATATTGCATAAGTTTGAATCACCTGGGCTTCACTGAATGTACAGACGTGTAAAGAATGCGAACACAACCTTGGTAGAATTTCCTGATGGTATTAGTTGTTCTTTGATCCTACAGGAAAATAATGAAAGATTTGGAAGATATTTTTATGTCTTCATACTTCTAGTGTTAATTTCTGCAAAATTTGTATCTGTTAACAGATGTGACTCAAGAACTTGGGTGGGAGAACCTTAAATTTGGGCATGTTGTAAGAATCAGAGACCTAATATTGGGCAATAAGTGAAGTGACTGAGTTTCATGAGTAACAAAATCTGAAAATGTTCTAGGGAAAGCTTAAGTATCCAACATTTGAAATTAATTTATTCTTACAGTATATGCAGTTTCAGTAACAATGGACAAATATTTGAGAATATTTGAGCTCATGAGGAAACTAGTCACCTCATAGTCTAGGTGAATAGCACCTCCTAGAATTGTGCCATTTCTAACTTGCATGGCTGTATGTGGCACCTTTTCATGCAGGGATGTCAGGATAAAGTGGTCTTTGTGCTTGCCCTAATCACTAATAAGAGAGTAGGAAAAAAAGGAATCCCCTTTCATTTTAAAGTGGAAGACACTGTAACAGAAGACAGGATAAAAGGTAAGGCTAGTTCAAGGAAACATTAATATTAAGAGCAGTACTCCTGAAAAGCACATTTTATTAAAAACAACAGTTACCAAACCACAAACAGCCTTTACGCTATCCATATTATAGAACGCAAAATGTGAAAGATGAAAACCAAGTCAGAGAAGATAAGGTGACTACATAGAGGCTCTGGTAACTTCTGCAAATATGGAGCTAGATGTGTATTTCTTGCAGAGATGTGAGTGTACGTGTGTGTGCATCTGTGTGTGTTCGAGTGGTTTGTCTCACATTTCTTCCATTTCTAATTCTGTTAAAAAATACAAACCCACTTCCCAAAGTCAGGAGATAAACATGACCCAAATCAGGACATCTGATTCATTCTCCAAGATTTTACTAACTAAAACTAGTGGGGAAGGTTTTACCTGACAGGCCATGGAATTATAAGCGTGAATCCAGAGCTACCAGCACACCTCCCTCATGTAGATTGTCCTGACTGCCCTAGAATATAGCTAAAATAATTTAGGAAGAAAATCAGAAAAGACTGATGTAGAGAGCATCCTGAAGACATTCAGTTCCCTGGTTCTAGTCAACATCAGTTTCACCTTTGCCCTTCCTGGACATGTGAACCAATATATTTCATTTTGAAGTTGAGCTAGTTTGCATTGCTCATGGTACATTTCTGTCATGTAACACTGTTGACATTTATATTCATAATAGTGACTATTACAAAGGAATTAATACAGCAGTGGAAACTGTGACCATGGCTCTATAGGCTTCCAAGTAAAATACATGTATATGTGTGTGTGTGGGTGTGTGTGTGTGTGTTTTGCCAGTTCCAAGGCACAGAGAGCTGAGAAAAATATAAGTGGCCCAGAGAAACAAAAGACTATATGCAAAAAATATGGGAGTTAAAAAGAAATCATGCCAGGCTTCCTGAGTTGCAGAAAATTGCAGAAAGCTCAGGAAAAGGTGAAGAGGTTTGGTGCTCACAAGAATAAATTCATGCCAGGTAAATGTTCCAACCCTTAGGCCACATGGTTTGGTGAAGCATATGGCAGTGGTGTCATGTAGTGGATGTCAAATAATTGTGCTTGGAAATTCTTTATGGCTACTGTATTTAAACCATATTCCATTGTAATAATCATGTGGATTGATATTATTCATTTCAAGTAGATAAGTATGTATATATCTTGTTTGCAATTACATTTGTAAACTTGTAATTTTATGGATTACTATTATAAATATGAATATATGGATATAAAGGAACCCATGCATTCAGCCCTGAACAAGAACTGGGACTGGGTCCCAGACCCAAGGAGAATAGAATGGATGACCACACTGACAGCGCAATTCTGATATGTGTAAACTATTTCTCCAGACAAGTGGGCAAGAAGTTGGGACAGATATTCTGAATCCACATCCTTGATATTGAAACTAAAACAGCGGTAGGACACATTACCTATGTATTACACAGCCCTGAAATTGTTCTAATCTAATCCCTAATAAAAGTTAGAAAGCTGGCACTTCTAGAAGTCTCTCCAACGTATATGGTACCTAAAATATCCTGCAGAGGAGGAAGAGCGAGTCTGAAAATATCTACCATTCTCAAGTCACCAGCTTGACAAATGAAAAAATTTCTTTTGGAGTTAGGTGCTTATCATAGTGTATTTATGAAAATCTACTTCAGGATTAGAAAGCCATAACTCTTAAATATTTGTTGATCAGGAATCCCATACTGAGAGAATGAAACAAATATAACATTCTAAGTAACATTCTAAGAGATAAAGGCTGAGAAGTTTTCAGAACTAAACAAAGGTGTGACCATTCATGTTCAAGTCACTTAGGATCCTGAGCAGGAACCCTGAGCTAGGGCTAGTGCAAGAGCAACAAAAGTGCTAGAATATAAAGTTATAAACACACTTATAACATATATTTTTAATTATTTTAAACATAAATATAATATAGAGAGCTGTGTAGAAAATCTCATACATCTGGACAGCTCTACTGTTCCAAAATCTATCCACAGACCTAGTTTTCAAATCCTTCTTTCTATTATCTTCGTTCGCATTACCATCGACTCTCATCTGATTTTCTGCAACTGGTCTCCCTGCCTACATTCTTGCTAACTATAAACCTGTTTTCTACTTTACAACAAGAGTGATCTAGCTAATACACAAATATCATAGAGCTGTCGCCAGTGATTCTGTCTATCCTTGGAAAAAGGAAGTCCAAAGTCTTCACACATTATACTAGGTCCTCCTTGCCTGTCCATACTCATGTCCCTATTTATACTATTTATACTTCAGCTATACTTAAGTCCTATTATTTCTTGATATCTGAACCGTGTGATCTCTAGCCTCTTACTGTTTTCAAATACTCTTGCCTTTGCCAGGGACCTACATCTGTAGCTCCCATAACACACACATAGAACTGACTCTGCTTAGATATATAAGTAACCAAGATGCCGACGACAGGCATAGGATGTGCTCTCTGTCATTATTCTGATGCTATGATGGGAATATCTCTTTCATAACATTAACGGAAAACATGGCAGTGCCCATGCCTTTGTCTAGTTACCTGTCTAACCTGAGAGCCTCTTTGGAAAAAGGATTTTATCCTATATACTCTTATAATTTTTAATATTTTGTGTTTTTAGCACATTCTACTACATGCTCATAAGTCACTTATTGCATGGATAAACAAATGAGCATATTCTGTATGTTTATGCACCAATACCCATATCATACCTTAATTGATTCAGCAGACATCATTAAAAGTGTGATCTAAAAGTGATCTATATTAATGTTAAATCTGTCACTGTAGTATGAAGCTATTCCAAATGATGTGAGAAAAACTCATATACTGAAGCTCTTCTAATTTTGTTGGTGTTTCTACTGATAAAGTATTACATACATATGGATGAACTACTTAACATTTCTGAATTTCTATGGGTATGCAAAATGTATATACTCATAGACATCTCACTTATTATTTTGAGAATTAAACGTGAAACACATGTAAAAGTTACTATCCTATCAACTCCCTATTTGTAGGTGCAAATAATTATCATTCTCTTTTCTTGATTGAAAAGTTATTATCCAACATCTCCCTCATCTCAGAGAAATAAAAATTGTGAATGAACGTGATGGAGTGATATGGTAGAACATTCCTGCCAAAGCCTATCACGCTAGATCAGCTTTACTGATCCTTAAAATTTGGCTTAGGAATACTTTTATTCTTGTTTTATATTGGTTTCAAGGGACCATAAAAGAAAAAACATATCACAAATATTTAGCATAGAAAACCTTAAGTTTCCTCTAAAGAATTTTATTCATTTGTGGTAAACATTATTAGCTGCTCTCTCTCCTTCCTTGCCAACAAAACCACTACCTTGTTTAAGGCCATCAAGTGCCTGGTCACAGGGATATATCCTGATTAATCTTAGCCAGTCATAGTAAGCACACTCTGCTCTGCCAGATATCCACTGGATACTCAAGTTTCCAGTTTCCTTTTAGTCAGGGCTGGCCATGTGACAAAGTTTTGGTCAATACAGCATAAAATGAAATCTTCAGGGTGTAGGTAGTCTTTGGTTGGAAAGCTTTTGCTTTCTGATAGCAGATGTATCATGAGTATAACTAACTCCTACAAACCCACTTTGCTTCTCCTCTTTGACCACAATGTATGGATGTGATACCAGGAGATAATTACAACATTCATGTGATCCTGAAGTAACAGGAAAAAATGCCAAGTCTCTGAGGATTTTAGAATAAATACATAAAGGGTGTTTGGTACCTTGACTGCTTCATGGAGCTGTTGCATCCAAACTAGAAGCACCTACCTGCAAACTTCATGTGAGTGAAGGGTAACAAAACATTCCATCCCCAGAATGGGCCCTTTAGTTATATTGATTATTTTGATCTGTACGTACTTGAAAAACAGCAAATTCAGGCAGGGATTCTCTCTGAACTCCCATTATCTGCCTAAAGACATTCTCCAAAAGGAACTCAGTTGTCATAAATCGCCTCCACAAAAGTAACATCAACCAGGGAAGGCTGACTCTTATTAAAGGAGAAGAGACTAGACGTCCACACCACACTCAGACCACTTTGTCACAATCTATCATGCCTCACATCTGTTCTTCTATGGCCCATTCATCTTTCCTAAAAATTATTTACTCTCCCCTAATAGGCTTTCGTCCCTCCTCCTCTTTTCCTATTAAGATGGTATTTAAGCTTGAATTCTAAGCCATCTGGAGAAGTTACTAATATTTCCATTGGTATCTCCCATGTATACATGCGGTATACACGTTAACAAACTTCTGAGTTTTTTTTTCTGTTGTCAAACTGTCTTTTATTATAGGAGTCTCATCTAAGAACTCAGAATGGTAGAGAGAAAATTACTTTTCCTCCCCTACATGTGAAAACTTAAGTTTCTGTTATTTAGTTTTCCTATGACTTGTGATTAAAAGCCTTCCTACCTGATATAACATCCAAATAAAGACAATACTGAAGTAGAAAAAGAACTGTGTCTGACACCAGTGTTGCAGTACTGTCTTGAAGAAACTTTTTGGGTGTGTATGAATTAATTTGGCAAGTTATATAAAATTAATTTAGACATATTGGGTGCATCCGATGTCTGTTTTATTTTTGCCTTTCTGCTTATTTCCATAGTATTGACTTCACTGATTGCTCTTAAAAATGAATTAGAGTTTGGGGAAACTAGGAAATCTTTACTAAAACAATATTAAGATTATAGAAACATTATTCCTTATTTCCCTGTTCATACTTTTAGTTATTTCATGAGCCATGCAAATCAATTTCTTGTGGATTATTTTGGTGGCTGATTTACACACCATAGCTTTCAAAGACACAACTGACTTTAAAAGAACTTCCAGCACCATTCTCCACATACGCAGGGCCTTCTAATTCTTATAAACAATACTTTTTCAGGAAAAAAGATCCATTGTTTCATACCAGTGGATAAATGACTTATAAATGTGCTCATCAGTCTTCATTTTTAGCGATGTGTAATTTGAGTAAATGATTTAGTGGAAGCCAAGCATTTGTCACAAGGAATAGGGAGGCTTTTGTTTTTAAATGAAGGTGGCCTGCCTGTTACCTTTCAAATAATTCTTAGGTGGCAGCTTACTCCTGAGGAAAGCCATGCCTAGAACAGGTGTCTAACTATGTGATAAAGGAACTGTCATGGCTGGAGGATGAAAGATGAAGACCACTAAACATTTTGGATAATGATACAAAAAATCTGAAGAAGAGCAGATAATCCCAAAACATGAATATTTCTGAAAATAGTTTTAAAAATGTATGAAACTGTTGCTTCTGCATAATTTCCACACCTTTTGAAGTAACACAATCAAAGGGGTACCGTTCTTCCGGATTAAACATATTTTATTGATTTTTATCTTCAATGGAGTGAATACTATTGAGGTTTCATTTGTACAAGTTTGAAATATTTGATGTAAAGTTATATTTTGGCACTGTGGACTTCTCCCAAGGCTACATTGATCAAGTAATGCTTTTTTTTTTCCTTTTGATTTGCTCTGCTTTATCAGTCTGTTCATATGGGTACTACCAAAAAAAAATAGACTGTTTTTTTGGCATGCACTCGCAATAGTGAAAGTTACCATGAATTTAAGTAAAGTGAATTAAACCAAAGAAAATTTTGAATAAACCAGAATCTGACTATAATAACAGGATGAGGGCTGGAGTAATATGAGCAAGAAACTAATAACCACATGACTTAACATTCTATTTCCGGCTGTATATCACTCATCTATATCCTGAATAAGTTCTAAGCTCCTCTAAAATGCTACTTTCCCGTATGTAAAATGAGAATAATCTTACCATAACTGAACTATTTTAGAACCATAAAAAAGTGACTAAAAGGTATTTCTTAAATATGTTTTAATAACTTCTGTTTTTAAATCCCTCTCAATAAGGTTCCTCTCTCTCTTGGCTGAAATTGCTTAAAATTTCAAAAATAACCTTCTACTTATTAGATTCATCTAAAACTTTGAGATATTTGCTATAACTAATCGCTTCATATTTAAAGTTTTTATCCTGTTTTTGCCTTCTAATATTCTGTTTTCTTTCCTTGACCCTCCCTTCTTGCCTTCCTTCCTTCCTTCTAGTTTTTAAATTTTAAGTCACAGAAATACTTTGAGAAACATAATATCCTTGTATCCTCTTTCCCCCCAAAATATTTGTATTCGTCTCCATGTATCTTTGAAAGTGTTCATGGACTGTCTGTATATCTATACCCTGTTTATGCTGACAAGATAAGGAACACTTGTCCTAGAAATGTATTTAAAAAGGGAGAGGCCCAAGACCAAAGGGGATGCAAAGGAACATCTGATTTCCAATTGTGTTGCTCAGAGTGGCTCTGACTCTATCACTTCTCTTTTCCCCGGCACCCCAAGAACATTTTCCAGAGCTATTGAACTTAATAAAAATTAGCGGTGTATTTGTTTAGACTGATGAGTCTCTGGCCTCACTGGGATGTCGATAAGTCTGTTCTTATAGACGATCATCTTTCCTTTCATTGAACTCCCGCACAAGCATGCTTACATTTTGAAACAGATAAGTTTAAGAAGTGTGACATCCTTGTAGAGCCAAAAAGAATAGTTGTCACAAAAGAAAATTGCAGTGCTATGTGAAGAACACAGTCACTTTAATTATCTTAGAGGCAAATCCTTACAAAGAAAATTAATGAGTGCTTATCTCTACCAACTTATACCTGTAAAAACTCATGTAAGTAAAGTTATGAATGTAAAATTAAGTGGGTTATTTCAGGAACTGAAATGTTAGCTATTTTTATCAAATGTACTAGATAACAACTTAGCATAGTAATAATTCCAGAATTGATATGACATTATTTCTTCAAACTGTAGACACTGCTATCAAAGACATCAGGGCCATGATGATGAGGAATGTGGGAAAAGATATAAAATTAATTAGTTTAAAACTGCTTTTTAAACCTCAAGCAAACATTCAAAGAGTTGCCAAGCAAGCATATTTTTATAAATAACTATATCCAGAGTTATACCTGGCAATATAGTTGGTAATAGAATTTTGTAAAAAGAAATTTTACAAAGCAGATAATTTTAATTATTTTGTGCAATAAACAATAAAGTTTTTTTAAAATTTTGTACTTTAAGCTTTAATTTGAAGATATTCAAATTGAGTTTCCCCCCCTAGTTTCTAGAGCCTTATGTTAATAAGGTAACTTCACACATATGCCTGCCGGAACCCAGGGAAAACAGAATAGAATTTTTAAAAATTAATGTGAGCTACATTTTAGAAATGAAGACAGGCTGAAATGGCTATGTGACTTGCCCAATGTCACATAGTTAATAATTACCAGGAGTGAAACCATCCTAATTGTTTTTTTCTATTATTACATAATGATATATCATCTCAGAGAAACATTATTATTATAGGATAATTGTTTGCATATTTGAAAATTTATTCATATACTTCTTACATTCAGCCAATAAATATTGAATGCCAACCTTGTCCCAGGTCTTCTGCATACGCAGACAGAAATCCCTACCCTTCACAGAGATTATAGTCTAGTATTTCAAATGAAGTTGCATTTGTTCTAAGATATCACATTAGTCAGTTCTAAACAGTAAACACTTTTAGAAACATAATCTAGAATCCACATTTGAATTTGAAGAGCTAGACATGTCTTGGAGGGATCTCGGGTGGCCTCGGCCTGCAGAGGCTTGAAGCAGGATTTCGGTTCCCGACCAGAGAATGAGGTCGGGCAGTGGCAGTGAGAGCACGGAAGCCTAGCCACCAGACCACAGGAACCAGTGACCAGTGACAAGGCCCTGGCCTGTCAACTATGAAGAAATGAATTTCCACATAGAGACGGAAAGTAGTGAAGCAAATAAAGTGTTTATTAGGAGGAAAAATAGTACAGTACATGTGTATAGACACACGGGCGGGCTCAGAGAGAGAGAGAGTTGTGCCCTCGTGGTAGTTGGAATCACTTTTATGGGGCATTTCTTCCGGGTTTCCTTTGACTAATCATCTTGCTTTGCCTGGTTCTGAGTCTGTATTTGGTATATCTCAGGGTCCTCCCCTGTGTGCGTGCGCATCTCTTAGCCAAGATGGATTCTAGTGAAGAGGCCTATGGGTAGTTGGCATCACTTACTCTGAGGTGGCGCCCCCCTCCCTTTTTGACCTCCAAGGAACCTTTCTACGCATGTGTAGTCAGGGAGGTCTCCTTGACTTTGAGGAATGTGTGGTCTTTTATCTCTTATCTGGGCAGGGCCCAGCCTCCTCCATCATCCTGCTTTTATGGAGTTTCTGCTATTATGGAGATTCTGTCCACGTGGGAGAAACTGTTCAGCCTGGGGCCCATCTATCTCCTGCCTCAAGAGTGGTAAATACATTTGAAATCATATCTCTTGCCTCATGTAACAAAATAGAGAAACCCAATATTTGATATTTACGTTGTTCTATTTGCTGTTATCATTTAGGTAATGAATGTTTTCACAATTAGCTTTGCAGGTGCATTATGAAATAGACACCTGTCATGAAAATTTTTCACTTCTGTTACTCATTTTTCCTTCTGATTTTTTTCCTGAGTAGGTATATTATTATGTATTTTACAACTAGAACTCGTTATTTTACCTTTTCCCTAGAATAAATTTTTAATGAATACTATTCCTTTCTGATAATTTGAAATACAGACTATCAATATATTTATTATCTGACCAAGCCCCAAAACAATTTTGCATCATATATGTTTCTTAAAATAAATTATAGTTTGGGTAAATATATACATATATTTATTCATGGCAGGTTTTGCTCAAATTTGGAATTCAAAAAAGCTGATATAGTCTGTAATCACAAAATAAAATAGGATCCACAAAATGACTACTCTGCCAGGCAAAAATAATTGCCAACTGGCTGAATATAACCAGGTATTAAACTTTAAAAAAAAATCATATTATGCTCACCAGTGCAAGCTGACTGAATCTTTTCAGGCTAGATTCACTAGGCACAAGGTCATTTATAATGCTCTCCATTAAGTGTCCAAAGGGCAATTTTCTAATATTCTCCCATATGTTTTAGTCTTTCTAACATAACTGACCCTTTGGAAGACAGCTCTTTCCATCTACGTGTGAAAAGTGCCAAATGTTTCCTTTAGTGTGATTTAAATTGCTTTTATCGGGTCAGGTCATCTCATTTAATAGTATCACATTACTTTATTCAACTTGCAACTCTTGGAAATGCAAAACATTTCACTCCAATTCCCCTTTCCAATGGAATTTAATATCATGTTTGTATGGTTAAAAAAAACAGTCTCTGGTATATGTGTTTCATCTTATCATAGTCTTCACTGTCCCGTACACTCGGTTTTAAATACTGAATCAAACTTTAGAATTTTAGGTTTTAAATATGATTGATGGTATAGGGGAGGAAAAATTATTCTCCCTCTAGCTTTCTGAGTTCTTAGGTGAGATCCCTGTAATAAAAGATTGATTAACAAGAGAAAAAAAAACTAAGAAATTTGTTAACATGTATACCTCATGTATACATTGGAGAAACTGAGTAACTTTCTGAGGTGGCTTAGAAATCAGGCTTAAATCCTATCTTCATAGGGAAAGAGGAGGGGATGTGGGCCTCCTAGGGGAGAGTAAATGATTTTTAGGAAAAATGAATGGGCCCTTACAAGAACGGATGGGAGGCGTGATAGATTGTGACAAAGTGTGTCTGGGTGTGGTGTGGACTTCCAGTCACCTCTCCCATGAGATGAGTCAATCTTTCCTCGTCGATGAAACTCCTAGGGAGGGGATTTATAACAACTGAGTTCCATTTGGAGTCTGTGTGATTAGGCAGATAAGGGGAGTTCTGAGAAAACCCCTGCCTGCATTTGCTGTTTCCCAGGTGCCTATAGTTCAAAATAATCAATATACCAAAGCAGCATATTTGGGGGTAGCATGTCCTGAACTATAGTCATAGAGGTGTATCCTTTTGGGGTGGCATATTCTGCTACTCTTCAATTGACAGATACCTTTTGTCTTTTTCCTACATGTTGTGATATCCCACGGAGATGCTGTGGAATTCATTTATTGCTATTTAATTATAAGCATACATTTAACAACAATCAGGGCAAGATTGTCTTGAATTAACTTTTAAAGTTTGAATTTCTGAATTGCCTTCTACAGTGCAGGCATTGCTTCCTGAATTTCCCCCTCTCCCATAGCGGTTTAGGAGCATTTGAATTAAATGCCTACCACTTTAGGCTTTAAAATACTTTTACATTTCATAGGGAATTCCTTCAGGAAGTACCTCAGGCCTGCCATAAAAGTGTACCTCTAGAGGCTCTCAGCCCAGGCCTGCCTATATTAAACAACATTTTCTGAAATCTCTCTCTCCAGGTATTATTTGAACCTGGCCTCAAGCACTGTTTACTTTCCACTTCATATTTTTATTATCAACTTGCCTCTTGTCTGCCAGTCACAAGCCTGTGGAACTTCTGCTATTAAGATCATTCTTTCGCTTATTAAGAAAATAAAGTGAATAGTGATATGATAATAATAAAATATAATAATAAACCATCTTTCCTAATTCATGTAAAGTGTATGTGACATTTTACAAAGCTTTTCGAATTTGAACAATTCCTTTATATTCTTTTTAAAATGAATTTTTAAAAAATCTGGTTTGTAATAAAGAGGGCTTAGCAAGCATCTACCACACGTGTTCTGAAAAAAAAAAAAAAAACCAGGTAAATTTCAAAACAAACTATAGCTAAGAAATACATAAAGTACAAATTCTATAATTGCAGCAGTGGTTGGAACTTTTTGCTATATCTATTGCATTAAAAATACTTGTTTTTTTTTTTCATATTTAAAGACTATTTTTCAGACCAGTTTTAGGTTCACAGCAAAATTGAGAGACAGGTACTGAGATTCCCCATATACACCCTGCCCCCATACATGCATAGTGCCCCCCATAATCAAAATCCCCATCAGCGTGGTACATTGGTTAAAATTGATGAACCTATGCATTAACATCATTATCACCCAAAACCCATAGTTCACCTTAGGGTTCACTCTTGATGTTGTATATTCTTTGGGTTTGGAAAAACGTATAATGACAAGTGTCCATCTTTATAGTATCATACAGAATAGTTTCAATGCCCTAAAAATCCTTTGTGCTCTGTATTCATCCTGCCTCTCCAGAAACCCCTGACAACCACTGATCTTTTTAATGTCTCCATAGTTTGCCTTTTCCAGAATGTCATATAGTTGGAATCACATGTAGCCTTTTCAGATTGGCTTCTTTTACTTAGTAGTATGTGTTTAAGGTTCCTCCATGTATTTTTGTGGCTTGATAACTCATTTCTTTTTAGTGCTGAATAATATTCCATTGCCTGGATGTATCACAGTTATTTATCCAGTCACCTATTAAAGGACATCTTGGTTGCTTCCATGTTTTGGCAATCATGAATAAAGCTCCTATAAACATCTGTGTGCAGGTTTTTGCATGGATCTAAGTTTTCAGGTCTTTTGGGTAAATACAAAGGAGTTCAATTGCTGGATCATATGGTAAGAGTATGTTTAGTTTTGTAAGAAACCTCTGAAGGGTATCAGATTATGCCACACGAAAATATGCCTCTTTGGCATAAGGATTATTTTGAACAGATTTTTTTGAGAAACTACAGACACAGGAAAAGCTCTGTACACAGATTAGGAGTTACCCTTCTGTAAGGGAAATTTACATTTGAAGGGGGCCCTGTACCAGGAAAAGAGCTAATACCAGAGATAAATTTTTCATGTGAGAGACTTACCTGCAAGGCAGGACAACCTTTGTTTACTAAACATCTCTTCTCCTGTTCCCACAAATTGCCTTCCCCAGTTTAAAGCCCCAGATCCCTATCCCTTTCTTTAGCTCAGGATAGTATATAAGCCTCAATCGTCTGGCCACCTTCTGAGTCTCATATCTTTGTGGGGCTTCTATATGTACATAGGTATGCAGTTGAATTTTTTTTTCTTATTAATCTGTCTTTTTTACAGAGGGGTCCTCAGCCCAAAACAATGAAAGGTAGAGGGAAAATTATTTTTCCTCCCCTACACCGCCAAATTATCTTCCAAAGTAGCTGTTCCAATTTGCATTCCCACCATGAAAACCATTTTTAAAATTCCACAACATATATTTGTAAAACAATACCTAATATGTCCTTTAAAAAGGAAAAAGTAAAGTGCTATGATGTGGGAATATAGAAAATATAGTTAGGGGAGAAGCCACTGACATAAAGTTGTGTGGAAATGGAATTATCTAGGGCTGAGAGAGTCTATAATATGTGAAGGTCACTGGCTGGAGAAACAGTCAGTGTGGAACTAAGGAATCAGCCAGAGAAGCAGGAAGAAAAGGAGAAGAGTATTATCAGATAAGTCCCAGGAATATGATACTTGCATTCAAAAAGAGTAGAGAGGAAAGAATTCACCCCTTCATAATTAAAAGATGGGCATGTCATATACCCAGTCAAAAACTCAAAAACCCCAAATATTCTTTTTTTTTCATTAAAAAATTTCATTACTGTTTATAATATGCTTAAATAGCTAAAATATAATATCTTTTCTTCAGGCTTCCATCCATTTATACAGTTTAAAATATTTTTTTCAATTCCTTAAAAATGAACCATGAAAATTAATTTAGTTTATATAAAAAAGTTTACTTCTTTGACATGTAGAATTATTTGATTTGTGCATTCTTAAAAATATACAATATGCAAGAATTCTTCATCCTAACAGATAGGGCTAAAAGAATGAGTGCTTAAATCACAACTTCATGTTATTCAAGAGTTGGGAGATTTCAATTCAAATACAAGAACAATCACATTGACTTATATTTCAGATATCAATGCCTGATTGCCAATGAAAATAATTGCGTCTACTTAGATTTGCTTATCTTTTAAGTCCTTCTCTTTAGATGGTCACAGCCATTTGGTTGAATGCAAATTAGGGTTTCAGGGTCAGAAAACTTAAAAGTAAATTTAAACAGTTTCTACATTCTTTCACAGTACTGGACAAAGAACATTGCCATAACTAAGCAGGCTTTTATGCAAGAGGGCGCACCTACTGCAGCTCTGATATATCCGAAACAGTTCTTTCCACTCCTCGAGTTACAAATATTAGAATATCTTATAGGTAAAGCTGGATGTTGTGATTACCAGTAAGGATTTTAAAATGTGCAGTTCCTGTGGGTCAAGAGAACTTTGATAATTCCTAAGTATGTATTTTGGGGGAAAAATGTTTTCTTTTGTTTGAATGGAAGTGAAGGTAGGAGTAGGTGAAAGACTTAAAATCTAGTTGAGGAAATAGCTATTATTAGGGAAATGTAATGGTGAAAGTTAGGATGAAATATATACTAAGGGAAGATACTGTACACAAAAAATGCTGTGAGTTTCTATAGCACCTGTGCCAGTTAAATATAAACAACTATAGTCCCAGTACTAGAGTCTAGTTTTCATGTATTTCTTTTGTGGGAAGTGAACTGGTTGGGAAAAGATAGTCTGCAAAATTCATATACATTGTGACCTGTTAAAAAATTTCTACTGAGAGTTAAGGGTAGAATCTGTAAACAGGAATAGCTTAAAAGGAAAGTTGGTATGACACAGAAGAAAAAGAGTAAATATGTTACCTCTAAAATCTTGACCATACATTTGTTTGTTATGTCAAATATAGCTCTACATGGACTGTTAAGTTTAAGGGAACATGGTAAATTTAATTTATGCTCGTTTTTTCTCAAAATCAAATATGACTAGAATAGCTGGGGCTTCTTTCCTCTATGTATGAGTAGGTTTCACACAAGTTTATAAAAGTATTTTCAGAATTATATTCTGTAACTTCAATTCCAGCATATGCTACAGATCAGATTTATGTTCCATTTATAGGATTTTCAAATATAAAAATAACAGAAAAAAATAAGGGTGGGACAGGGAGCACAGGAGGGGGGAAGTCTCTTTTTATTTTTGTTTTTAATCATGGCTGTTAGAGACCCACGATTAAAAAAGAGTTGAAGGGACTGTTAGTGCCTCTCTTTGGGCTAAGAGCAAGATAGAGCTCAGCTTTGTGGGAGTTGAAGTTTATACAATTATGGGAGTTACTTTTAAGAAACATAATACAAAATTAGTTGTGAAAGTAAACATTTATTTAGACAGAGAAATCACAACAAATTATACAATTAATTAAGCTGGAAATATCACACATGTCAATATCCAGAAAAGTAACATACTATATAATTTTAAATTCTATAAATTAATAGATTTGTATATAAATATAATTTATAATATGTTGACAGTACTTATAATTAACTGCCTGATCTAGCTCTATATTATTTTTTCTATATAGTTTATGGCCACATACTCCTTCTTCACTTATTCAAATTTAAAATATTATGGTATTTTCTTGCAAGTTAGAAAATAATTTAGTCTTTTTCTAGTGTGGTTTATCAAAATTTATTTTTGTTTTTACTTGATAGTTTAGGAAAGTGTCTTTTGGTTTCACAGCATGTAAATGGTAGCGCCACGTAAGTTGAGATTACTATTGATTTTACGGAAAACATTTCCCAAGTTTCTTTCGTATCATCTCCCTGGTCAAAAGAATGGCAAGTGCAAAGGCCCTGGTTCAAGGGTTCACTGTGAACAGTCAAGGAAGAGAAAAGGGGTTACTATTCCTGGCATGTTGAAGGTAAGGGAATGTGTCTCAGGAGGTGAGGTTAGAGATGTAGGTGGTCATGTGAGGCCTTGCAGGCCACCATAAAGTATTTGTTTTTAGCTGAGCAGGATGAGAAGCCAGTGGAGGATTGTGCTCCAAGGCCACTCAAACAATTTAACTTAACATTTTAACGTTCTGGCTGCCGAGTTGTAAAGGACTATAAAGGGCATAAGTGGAATAGGAAGATCAGTCTAAATGTAAGGACAAAAAAATGATTGCAGCAACAAAACCACAAACATTTGAAATAGTTATTTTGAGAACACAGAATAGGGAGCATCTTAAACACAACAACAAATAAAACCTTTTTACTAACTGAAAATGGTAACCAGTCTTTGACCTCTCCTTATCCAATGGAGGTAATCTCTATACTATTATTAACTTGATACCTTGAATATTCAACTCCCTATGGTGATAATGGAAAACACAACACTACTTCAATATCTTTGTAGAAATTTAGAGCTGATTAATGAAAAATTTAAGAGTTGGGCTTTTCTTACAGTAAAACAAAATACTCAGCTTGATAGAGTAAAATTAATATCTGATATTGAAATAAAGAAATGACAATTTTATTTACTAAAATTCTGAATGTAAATTTTGGAAAGCAAAAATCTCCTTTGTATTAATTGACACTTGTATTTATTCTATAAATTTTTGCTGGAATTATTTGTCTGTTCTTATCTGTGGACTGTGAGACCCTTAGGCAGAGAGCCAGGTTCATTCCGCTCCGTTATTCTCAGCTTTTACATAGTTATTGGCACATAGAAAATATTTCATGACTATTTTAAATAAAGGAAGGAAGAATGGTTTAGACAATCATTCAATCAGAAAACAAGCACTTACAGAAATGGAGTGAATGGATCTGCTGTGAGGTAGTCTGGCATCAACCTCCCAGCAAACTGACAAATTCTGCTAATTTCTTACCCTTTAAACTTGCTGTCAGTAACTCTAGAGGAATGGGACCTCCAAGCATAAAGGATAACATAAGAATCTTTCCCTACTTCTTACCATTCAAGGAGTTGACTTAACAATCAGGGATATCTATTATATTCCAAGAAGTTCATCAAGTAAGTCATTGATGCCAAAATGCTTCTAGTAAGCTGAATAATTCATTTAATAATGGCCTCCAGAGATTGCACTAATAAAAGATTGGAAGGCAAAAAATAAAAACAATTGAAGTTTCTTTACCATACTGCTGAGAGGTTTTAGGGAATAATAATTTCAAGAATTGGCTTTGTATATAGATCTACCCCTTTTTGAATCCTGGCTTTGCCAACTGACAAACAACTTACTCATCGATTTACGTAGTGTAGAAGAAACAAAAATCAATCAGTCAGTCAGCCAACCTTTTTCTCAGATGTAATAGACTTCTTAGGCACTATATTCTCGATGAATATTTTGGTATTCCTCTTTTCTTGAAAATCTTTAAAATGAAAAATTCTAAAGCTGACTCATTCAGAAAACATACTACAGGAAGCTTTCCTCCAATGACTGTTATAAACATCTCTCCACTCAGCTATTGTTTGCATGAGTAATCGTGTAGCAACTGAACATGCAGTATTCCTTATCATCTCTGCACTTTGCTTGTTTCAGTTCTTCAAAGAGCCTTCTTAATTTTGTAGCAAGTATGTTCTAAATGTGTGCATGAGTCAAACCAATGCATCATCACAAGGGCAGCTTTTATTACAGTAGTTCTGATGAGGCATCATTATAGGATACCTTCACAGTGGTGTCCCAGTAATGATTTATTAGGATGCTACATCATAGTATTGATAGAGTAGAAATTGGCCAAAGAATGAATGGGTCATTTATAATGTTAAAACTATACATTATATCTGGAGCTTGTCCCTACTTTTAGGAATGGAAATATTCATTTATGCCATTTTTAAAATAATGTAGTACCCACAGACAATAAGTTAAACTGTGTTTAATTCAAACCAGTATGATGTAATATTTTATTTTCCCTATATGTATATTACATAGCAAACTAAATAAAACATGACAAAAAAGTATATATAATTTCTCACCAAACTGAAAAGATGATAGTGTAAAAGAAGACAACACACTATTATTAAACTAATTATTTATGCTTTGTGACATGCACACTGAATTCTTTTATATTAAAGGATAACTTGCATGGATGTTACTATTTTTCCAGAAGAAATCATGGTATTGTATTTAAGCTTTTTTATGAAATCAAGATTTATTTTTCCTATAGTTACTCAGAAAGTAATAAAGCATTTACATATTGGAGCACCTGAATTTTTAATTTGTTCAAGTAAAAAAAAAAAGTCAGATGTGACTAATAGAAATGTTGTATTAGATCTAATGTTCTACCCAAGGAGTCAGGGTATTTTTTGCCAATAATAAGATTCTCATGGTTACAATCTTGATGTCTAATTCAAGGTCAGCTTGTAGTTTACTAATTGTACTCCCCAAACCAATTTTTCCTGGTTTAGTGGCATTCTATCTTTGTGACTAAATTTGGGGTAAGGTTTAAGCAGAAATAATATGGACAACTCTCATGAGATCCACAACTTAAAACCAAGCCACTTAGGTAAATGTGGGAAGAATTAACATCTTTACAATATTGCCTCTCAGTTCATGAAAATAATATATTTTCATATATAAATTTTCCTTACTGTCTTTCAAAAAAACTAAATTTTCTCCAAAATTTCTTTCATAAATAGTTAAAAATTATTTCTAAATATTTATATTTATATTAGTGTAAATATGTATCTTTTTACTATACTTTCTAAATACAGTCATCCATTGGTGTCTACAGGGATTGGTTACAAGACCCACCCTGGATACCCAAGTCTGGGCATACTCAAGTACCATAGCAGGCCACCCGGGTCTGTGTTTCCATGGATTCAACCAACTATGGATCATGTAGTACTGCATGTATTTATTGAAAAACTATCCATGTATAAGTGGGCCTGGGCAGTTCAAACCCATGTTTTTCAAGGGTCAACCGTACTTCTGCCAATACCAAGAAAATAAATTGTTTATTTTTAATATCACATAACCAGCAAACTAAATTTATTAACTCTAGCAATTTGTAGGTTTTATCTTGGATGGTCTGTGAACAAAATTATATCATCCAGGATAAATGTTAATTTTGTTGCTTTTTAAAAATCTAATCTTTATGCCTTTCTTTATTTTGATTTACTCTTGCATGGACTAGAATATTCAGTTAGAAAGTAGGATCCTGGAGGTAGAAATCATGTAAAAGTTTTATTTATAGGTAATGACAAGTTTGAGGTTATGACCAAAGACATAAGTGGATGAAGTATGAGAGGAGATGAGAGTATGATTATCCAGATGGTCAAAGAACTGAGAAGGCTGATTATTGCAGGAATCTAGATGAAAACTAAAATCACAAATGATGTTGACAGGCTTAGTAATTGAGAGAGTATCTATAAGCCAGAAGCTACAAGCTTTAGGGAGTAAAAATGAATGGCTCTAGGGATAGTAAATTGCTTCTCTTAGAATATCCTAATGTCATACAATTCAAACCTGAAGGTTTTAGGGAGGAGAGAAGAAGAATAGTCTGGAAGCTGTAGTGAAGATTAAAGAGGACACCTGCCCCATTCTCAGTATATGAGGGTATATTGAGAAAACATCCAGCACTGGCAAGGCTCTGGGGAAGCAGTGTCCAGCGGAAAGCTACATTTCATTTAACACAAGAAAGTAAAGGAAATTTCCAAGTATGTGTTCCCAGTTATAATGGAATTTACTAAGTACCGACTTCAAGTTACAGGAGGCACAGTGAAAAGGTTTCAAAGTTGATAGGGGGTGGAAAACAAGTTAAAAGAAGGAGATATGCAAAACCACATGATAATTAGAGTTTTAGTGATGAGGGTCCCAGTTTTTCTGTGGTTACTGACATCAAGAAATTAGTACTAAGGTCTCAATAGAGATGTCGCTGTGTATGTTAAGGGTAGAGAGGAGAAGAGATCTTATCACGATAAATCAGTGTTTGGGGGAATCCCATTTTTTTCCCTAGTGATCAATTCATGAATGGGGGATGTTGTCATATTTTGAAAAAAAAAGTTCCTGAAATGCATATTGTCTCTAAAAGAGGAGGAAAACCAAAATACCCTAATTATAGAAAATTTGTTTCCTAAGTGTTTTAGATTAAATACAGATATATTAGCTCCTTTACACCACCAATTAAATACTATAAGTAACGATAAGATAAATTTTAGTTACTTCTTTGATATACGTTATTATTTGGGGTACAATTTATTCTTAAATATATATTTTTTCAGATAGTGTATGGTTGATGTTTTAGTTCAGGTTCTTTAGAAAACAGAGCCTGAGCCAAAACTTACATGTTAAAACTCTATGGGGACCTGCAATCCCGTGGAAGCAGGAGTATAAGGGCAAAAGGGAAGTCAAAAAAGCACAAAGAAAAAAGTATATTCGTCTTTTGTTTATCTTTTTTTTTTGTAACAAACATGACATTGCTTGGTCTCAGATGACATTTTCATAGATGTCAAATGATCTGACTGTGTCTTGGAATGTTTATCTAAATGGAAAAAGAAAAAGAAAAAATAAAAATTAACCCATAGATCCCTGGAAACTCTCATTTCCCAGTGGTTAACCTCCAACCCATGGAGAACTCACTCTTCCATGCTTGTGGGTTGCCTGAGCTTCTAAGTTCTTGCCCAGTAAGTAAGGAGGCACAGAGGTCTTTCCACTTAGGTTGGTGGCATGAAAGGCTCCTTGATTTGTAATTGAAATGGAAGCAGCAGTAGTAACCGGGCTCTTTAGACTCTGGAACTGTGAACGCTGGGTAATACCAGTTAGGCGAGATAGAGCAAGTGTCCAAGACCTGAGATGATGATCTCCTGAGTGAATCATAGCTTCTCTTTGGGCATGTGTCCACTCACATCCTTTTAGAATATATGGATGTTATATGAGAACAAAAGACACATTTCTTTCCTAAGAGGGTTGGTACAAGTGCAATCCTTCAACGTCAAGGCCAATTATATTCTCTTGAAAGATTAAAAAGGATGAGCAAAGCAAACTGCAGTCCTTGCCAAGGCAGGGATTAATGTTACTCATCAGCTCACCTCTGCTGGTCTTTCAGTCCAGATGACCCAGACCTCCATCTGCCGTACAGTTGTTGAGCCATGCTTGCTGCCATTGACCCTTTATCGTTATTTCAAGATATAAAAAGCATCAAAACATACCCAAGAGCATTGTTTGGGTTCTGGAAATATTCCTCTCCGCTCCTACTATTTATCAGTAAACTTAATCACTGAAAGCATTTAAAGTTGTTTTCTCCGGCATGTACAATAATTCCTTTCTTTGCATGTTAGTCCCCTGGCTAAGAGAATTCAAAAAGGCTAGGTTGCATTTGTATCTTCCAGTTCTGTGAAATTTTCATGCTTTCCCTTGAAAAGACACTTTCCCAAAGTGAAACCGGGTTTCCTTCACTATAGGGCCTAAGACTGTGGAGGTGAGAAGCACACATTGCACAAGTGAGGCACTGGGAATGATGAAGAGATGAGTCAGTCTTACACTTTGGTTTCCAGAACCCAGAGTACTCCCAAATGCAGAAATGCTGGTCACTGCTCAGTGCTGGGATATTGGAGTAATTTGTAACAACAGTGAATTCTTTTATCATGTACTCATTGTCTCTACTCCTTCTTTGCTCTAATGGGTTCCTCTGCCTGATGCCAACTTGCATACTAAGTTGGTCCATTAGTCATTGTACAAGTAGCAGTGTAGGTGGAGATCTATTGGGCAAAGAAGGTAAATCCATGTCTAGAGTATATATTTATTTTGTTGAGGAAAATTACTGACCCACCAAGGTGAAAGAATTCCCCTGTAATAAATCTGTCACAGGCTGCTGACTGTTTTACATGAGGAATGGCAAATAATGAGGGCTCAGTATTAGCTTCTGCCTGCTGACAACTAGGTCTAGTTAGCTAGATGAGCTTTAGTGGGAAAGCATTGACTCTTTGGGCTCTAAACAGAGCATCATTTCTGCTATCATAGCCACTTTCTTCATGAGGACCTCATGCTGGCACTGCAGTTTTTAAGGAGAAAGGATGGTTGATTTCATAGAGTCAACCTGTCCACTGGGTTGACAAGACTAACCTCTGCAGTGGATATTTTCTGGAAAGCATTAATGTGAAACACAAAGTCCCACATGCTTTTTTCTCATTCCCATAGGTTTTATCCACATGGAACTTCCCCAGATGCCCTAGACATTGGATTTCTAGGCTTGTTCTTTTCAGACCCCGGAAGCATAGCCAGTCATTTTCCCCTGCATGGAAGTCAGTGTGTATCCCCAGGAAAGGCTACATTTCCTTTATATAAATTAAATGGCGATTGTACTGCTTGCAACTCTACCCACTGAGGGGATTCCTCTTTACCACATCTCTTTAGGTCTACCTCAGAAAATGACTGTGTTGTGACAACTGTATAGTTTCAGCTAATGCTAAGGATTTACATCAATCGTCTATAAGCCATGCTCAGTTTTTTTCCTCCTCCATGTTGCCAAAGGAAGTCACCTATGGGGACACAGAATTGAGTTGAGAGAAAGGTGCCAGTGTAACATAGATAGGGGTCAAGGCCATTTCTTCATGCAATTTACTTATGCCTTCTGGATCTGCTAAGGAAGATACCAAATTGACCTGACCAGACTGACTCATGGTCTTATCTCAACAATAACTGGATTTATAGTCACTTGGTATCCTATGACACTATGAAGTTGTTTTTCACATGAAGCATAGTTCTCTGCTGCAGAAGGCATAGCATTGTTTCAGAATCATTGGGGTCTATGTATATCCCTTCTGTTAGGACTTCCTAAAAACTCTACAAACATTTTCATCTACCAGAGGCAACTTAAAAGATCGTATATGTTGGGCAAGATAGCAAAGGTGGAAAAATCTCTTTCTTCCTGTCCTAGATATGCTGCAAATCCTGCTTTGCAATCCTAGATTGCAAAACTATTTTCAAGTGTCATAATCCTCCCTTAAATGTACAGAGTGATCCTTAAACAGTTGTGCCTCCTTCTTATAGAGGTATGAGATACAAAACTCTACCTTTACCCTTGTAAACATGTCCTGGCATGTTCCAGATCACTTGATTCCTAAAAACTTCACCATTGTGGAAAGCCCCTGAATCATGGTGGAATTTTTCTCCCACACTTTGGCACACATGTCTTACTGGGAAACCTAATGTACCTGCTACTTTCTAATCAATGAACATGGTAACATTGATACTGTGATGAGTATGCTGTTCAGAAGAATGCCAAGAAAATTGAGGGGGATGGGCAAGCCATGAGACTCAAATGCCAGTAAAGATTCCACGATAAGTTACCAGGTAGTAACTAAGATCAACATTACTGTTTTTATATTACCTCTCCAGATGACCTTGAGCTCATCTAAAGAAATGGAGATTATTGAGAAAGACAAGGTTTTGTCAGTCAAGTAGTTCTCAAACCTGGTTGTCCATTGGAACTACCTCTAAAACTTTTGATACCAAAGCCCTAATACTCTAGAGATTTTTATTTAACTGATTTGGAGTGAAGCAAAGGTATTATTTCTCATACACACACAAGAGCTGAGAACCACTTTAATTAGACTCTTGGAGAACAGAGACTAAGTATCAAGACCAAGAATATAATTTATGCATTATCCATAAGTACCTCTGCTTACAGACTGGAAAATTATACATTTTTAACAGTGATAGCCAATCACCTCCAACCCACCCTCTTCTAAGGGACAAGTAGTCAATTTAATTTTAAACTGTATTAATGGAGTAATGAGATTGGCCCTTAGGAAGTCAGAGACCTAGAAGCAGATAGAGCTCCTGGTAAAACTGTACCCCATTACCTCTATGTGGCTTTGTAGTTAAACATGGGAAGGGGGCTGGAAGAACCAATGTACATTTATATAAGTGATTTTTTAGTGTTTGCTGTTTTTTCAAGGCTTTATGGCATTTGGAGTTTATTCTGATTTGTTTACTTAGTTTTCAGTATTCTAATAATACACAAACCAAACTACAGTGAATAATTAAATTCAAAAATGCATACAGTGCATAATTAAATTCAAACAATTTCCATACTCAAGCTATGTTTTAGACACTGGAATAATAAAAGATCAAATATTTCCTATTTCAAGATATTCACAATCTAGTAAAGCCAACTGAAATTTGAGGAAACAAGGTCCTGTTTTATTATTATAGTTGCTATGTACAAGAGAGTTTTCTTATATAATCCTATATCACTTTAAGAGCTATGTATTACTGTCCCCAACTTACAGAAAGGCAAACTAAGTCTCAGTGAGTTTAGGTAAATCAATAATTTCATGTCTATTTCACAATAGACATGAAATTTGAATTCAGCTTCTTTTTTTTTTTTTAATTTATTTATTATTTATGGGTGTGTTGGGTCTTCGTTTCTGTGCGAGGGCTTTCTCTAGTTGCGGCAAGCGGGGGCCACTCTTCATCGCGGTGCGCGGGCCCCTCATTATCGTGGCCTCTCTTGTTGCGGAGCACAGGCTCCAGACGCGCAGGCTCAGTAATTGTGGCTCACGGGCCTAGTTGCTCCGCGGCATATGGGATCTTCCCAGACCGGGACTCGAACCCGTGTCCCCTGCATTGGCAGGCAGATTCTCAACCACTGCGCCACCAGGGAAGCCCTTGAATTCAGCTTCTTTTGATTTCAAAGACCATTGTAATTTCACTGTGCTATACTGCTTCTAGTTATAGGGCTTTAGGGGCCTACAATATAGTAAATAATAATAAAGTAATCATTTTTATTGGCTGAATACATCTGAATCACTCAAAATATTCAGATAAACCAGTTTTCCTTTAGTCTTGGAATCATTCAAAATTTTGCCCCTAGAATCCATTAAATCATCTCCAATTTACTGAATTCAATTCTAGGACAATTGTTCTATAGACAATTATGTGTTTATAGATGCATTTGTCTAAGCCTTTTAATTCATGTGAGAATTTATCTTTATTAATTCTTAAATTCAAAATTGCTTTTTAAAAATTTAATTTTTTTATTGAAGTAAAGTTGATTTACAATGTTGTGTTAGTTTCAGGTGTACAGCAAAGCAATTCAGTTATACATATAATATAGTTTTCAGATTCTTTTCCCTTATAGCTTATTACAGAATACTGAGTATAGTTCCCTGTGTTATACAGTAGATCATTGTTGTTTATCTATTTTATATAAAATAGTGTGTTTATGTTAATCCCAAACTCCTAATTTATCCCTCCCCCCTTTCCCTTTTCGTAACCATAAGTTTGTCTTCTGTGTCTGCGGGTATATTTCTGTTTTCTATATAATTTATTTGTTATCATTTTTTTAGATTCCACATATAAGTGATATCATATGATATTTGTCTTTCTCTGGCCCACCCCACTCAGCATGATAATCTCTAGGTATGTCCATGCTGCTGTAAATGGCTTTATCTCATTTTCTTATGGCTGAGCAATATTCCATTGTATAAATATACCACATCTTCTTTATCCATTCATCTGTCGATAGATATTTAGGTTGCTTCCATGTCTTGACTATTGTAAATAGTGCTTCAATGAACACTGGGTTGCATGTATCTTTTTGAATTATGATTTTCTCTGGATATATGCCTAGTAAAAAATTACTTTTTAATGCTGTATCTCTGAAGCAGAATCTTATGGATTTTTTTTTTTTTCAGTTACCGAGTTAAAACTTTTTCCTTTTCGGATTTCATTGTTGAAACATTAAGTTCAAGGACAAGTATTTTTTAGCATCTCTCAAATATAGATTTTTCTTACAAAAGTACTTTGCTTTAATGAAACAGTTTTAAGAGAATATGACCTATGTCCATTTCTCCTTTATCATTTCCCCAGAGTCCCTTTAATTTACTCAGAATTCACTGTTTCCCTATCCTTAGTGCTCACATGGAGAACTGTGATGAGCCTTATCTACGGCTTGCCTTTAATTCAAATTTCACAACAGCGACCCAATTGGTCATTCTGTACTTTTAGGTTTGTTCTTATTAAGAAATAAACTTCCTAAAGTGTTTGTTATTTCAAGTATACGAATGGTAGAAACAAGCCACATTGTAGTTTATTTAAGCACACTAATTTTGTTCTACCTTGCTCTCCATTTTTCCCCAATTTTGCTTGATTTTTTATGTGAGGCCTTTAAGAGACTTTTTTAAAAATACATACTTATTGAATGACTCAAGATCTGTGAAAGAAGAGTATAAGTTTTATAAACTCTCTCTAAGTTTAAGGACATAAAGTCTAAGGCCACTACTTTTTTTTCTGAGGAAATGTCTCCTGAGATTCATAAAACTTGACTAAACTAGATCCTGAAACGTAAATGTAAAGCATTTTGACTTGCATATACCTATCTTGGAATGTCTTTTATTTTCTCCCCCATTTATCTCATATTTTCTGAAAGTCTAATAAAGATCTCTTCTCCTGTGGACTCACATTTGAAGACAATTATTTTCAAAAATAGAAAATTCTCAACATAGCAATAATGAGCTTTGTCATAAGATGTAAGATGGAACACATTTTAAAATTTATACAATTCTGATTCTTCTAAAAATCTCATGTACATTTTATATTTAACACTGTATCAGTGTAAAGAAAAGAATTAACATTTCATATTTCATCTCATGTTCAAATTTTCAATTCATCTTTACTTTGTGCCTGCAGGATCTTTTTCAAAGATATTTCAAAATACTAACCTCTTTTGTCATTTTAATGCTAGAGTTTTATGATTATATTTTCAGTATCTATATATTGCCTAAATGGAAAAATTAGCATTAATGGTCTTAGTATCACTAGAGTAATGCAAAATAACAAAATCACAGTTATATTTATTTAATTTACATTTCTATGTGAAGTCATACTAGAGCTTCAAATTCTGATGTTGAAAATGTTCATACAGATAATGAGTTTTGCTTAAAATAATTACTGTACAAATGATAGATCTATATTAGAGGGATTTGCTAACCCTGGTTCATATATGTGAGAATGCTGATTGTTTCTGTTTCAAACCATGAAGATCTTTGCAATTTTGATTTATTTTATTGACAGTCCTAGACTCCTTTTAAGAATGATTTATATACCTTATGCTAATGAGTTATTCTTTATTTCAGTCAGTATCTTTTGCTGCCTTTAAAACATTTGTCCTGTGTTTTAAGAAACTGTGATCTGCCATTCTGTAGACAACTAATTAATAATCAAACAAAATCAATTTTAAAGTTAGTATAATAATTTGAATTTCATATTGTTTTTTTATGTTTGATATTTCAGCTCACAATAGAATTCCTTAGTGTGTTGATAGCTGAACACTTGATAATTTCTGACAACTCTTTTCTTAAAGACTTTATAAAGTAAAATATTAAAAGTTCTGTTATGATAAGTGCACATCCATTAGTGGCAAATATACAGAATCTCCTTAGAGGATTTTTCAGCATTGCTTCTTTATTAAAAAGAAATCTAATATAGGATGCCCCATTGTTGCAAGGAGAATTTATCAACTATCATTATTATAAGACTGCTTAATCTAAAATGTTTCAGCAAAAAACTTGAACACTCAAGTTACTAATATACATTTGCAAAATGTTGAAATGAAGGAAAAATTCATATGATCATCTCAATAGATGCAGAGAAAAGTGTTTGACAAAACTTAACTTGCTTTCATAATAAAGGTTCTCAACGAATTGTGTATAGAAGAAACATACCTGAACATAATAAAGGTCGTATATGACAAGCCCACAGCTAACATCATACTTGATGGTGAAAAGCTGAAAGCATTACCTCTAAAAGCAGGAGCAAGAAAAGAGTGCCCACTCTTTCCACTCCTATTCAACATAGTACTGG